>NC_046222.1:26932631-27532631 GCF_009819885.2 Catharus ustulatus | reverse complement strand
CAGACAGGGGCATCAGAAATAAAACAATATCCCAGCCTTTCAGGTTTTCTGAGAATAATAATTCAGAAGTCTGAACTCAGAGTCTCTTTCTAGGTTTGTCACCAAGTTATTTCCAATTAGGAACACATCATACACCTACCAATGAATTTATTTACATTTATATATACTTTCACAAGACCTCACTGTAACACTGTCAATTACTGCCATCAGAGAAGAACATTATTGACACTATTATTAGCTCTTTATAATGGATTAATTTAGCTGCAATAGTGCCAGCATATTTTAACATTATACATGAAAAAGCAGCATACACTATCCGATGCAGCATACAAGGCAGCAAACTCATTTGCAAAAAAAAAAAAAATTATCTTGCATGTCTTCTGAGAAGAAAGGAGATAGGCAATGGTATCAAATGCTTATGTTCAGAAAAAAATTGCAAATCTACCTTAACAATGCTAATTTTCTGATTTTTTAATGTTTTCCACTCTTCTTTAACCCAAGTCAGAAAACTCTGTTAAGATATTTCATGTCAATCACTGCAGTAACTTTTAGAGTCCAATGTCAATAGACTGTTTACTCTGACTTGCATCCTGAATTAATTTTCAAATGTATACGTTTTGGAAAAATCTAAGAAACAGTATTCTGAGTATTTCTCTATTCCTGTATTAAACACACTTTTTTGCAGAGCAAGTTTCCATCAAAGATTTGTCCTCCCACACAGATAAGCATCTTCCCTTATTTACACAAGCCAAGATCCTATCACTTTTGCTGGCTTTTCTTCTAACAAATAGCTCCAACTTTCCTAAATATTTAAAAAATAATTTGGCCTCACTCACAACAACCTGAGGAATGAAGCAAATTGTTCCAGTTCCATTTGAACCCACAGGGATGTTTTGCCTTAGTGCTATGACAAAGTAAGGTAACAAAGAATGAAAACAAAAAGCAAAACCTCAAACCACAACCTTCTTCAGCTGCAACCTGCAGAGAGAAGAAGAGAAGAGCTTTTAATGGGAAGCAGGCACAAAAGCAATCACTTGTTATCACTGCAACCCCAAACTGGAATAGCTTCAATTCTCCTTGGGCAGAAGATGAAGAGCATCACTACAAAGTTAGTGGTATCGTCTTCTTTGTGCTCCAAGGACTACCTTTCAGATAGTTCATCATGTAAAAGTCACAGCAATCCATTTTTATCTGATGCACATCCAAAGGGATGCACAGAAACACATGAGACAGGTTAAAGATGTCAGAGAAATCTCAATTTCACAATAGTGTATTCAGTGCGTATAAGGAGTTTCCTTCAAGGTCAAGGAAACTCAGACAAAAGATTCCAGTGGAAAGAAGAAACATTCAGATTTTTGACAAAAGCGGTGAGCAGGAGATCAAGGTGCTTTATTAAAATCCATGCAAGTTTTCTCAAGAGCACAAAACATAGCCTTTCAAATTGACAAACCCAGAGTCTGATTTAACCCTCAAACGACAAAATCATAACGGTCTGGATTAAAAAAAGGAGGATTAAAAGAACTACCCAAAAAAAAAAAGAAAAGATCCTGACATGGGCAAGGTACTGGAAGTTGTCCTTGGAAGAGAAAAGAGGAAATCTAAAACTCCAGATCATTTTTTTGATTGCACTGCCCATCAGTAAAAAAAACTTCTGAGCAAACTACAAGAATATTTATTTATAATTTACATATTATAATAATAATAATACATATATAACATAGTAAAATATAGACTGTAATAGTATGCAATATATTATAAAGCATACACAAAAATAGAATTAGGAACAAGATGAAAACTACAGTAATTTCACGAATACAAGCTGCACCATTTTGACTAAGATTTGGCTCCCAAACCAGAAATGCAGCTAATACTCAGGAGCAGCTAATATGTGAATAATTTTCTGACATTCACAACTTCAGAAGTGCCAGTCAGAGTACCGAGCCGAGCAGCTGCAAAGCCGGCATTTCACAATTGTTACAAATTGTTACTCTGTTGCGCCGTGGGTGGAGCCTGGCTCTCTGCAGGCAGAACAGGGGGTGGGGAGAGAGGAGGAAGAGCTCTCTCCTTCCCTCCTCTGCCGCAGCCCGGGGGAGAGACAGGGAGGCCCCGTACCGCCATTGCCGCGGCCCGGGGAGGCGGCGGGGGCCCCGCGCCGCCATTGCTGCGGCTCGGGGAGGAGGTGGGGTGCTCCATCCCCGCCTGCCACCACGGGGCAGCACCGGGCCGTGGTGACCGAGCCCAGTGGCAGCGGCGGCTGGCCCCCAGAGGCTCCGCCAAGCAGCAGCGCCAGGCTGGGCCACCTGGCCCCGTCGGCAGCCCCGAGCGGGCCGAGCCTGCACAGCCCGAGCCAAGCCAGTAAACCCCGCCCTGCCGCGGTTCTGTTACTATTTGGCAACTTTGTTGCACGCGGGTCCTCGCTGCAAACAACAGAGCGGTTAATACTCAGGTGCGGCTTATTTATGGACAAAAAATGAAATATTTGCCAACACTCAGAGATGCGGCTTATACTCAGTGCAGCTTGTATTCATGAAATTACTGTAGTTTAGAAGATATTTATTATGCTACAAAAAATATTTCCTTGGTATTCCTCCCACCTTGATGGATTGTTTTGCACGCATCCCACTTTGGAGACTGCTGCAAATGGCCTTTTCTCCTCCTTCCAAGGACATTATCTAATCTCTTGCAGCTCAGTGACGAATAGCGTTTACCTTGAGTTAACGCAAAGAAAAAAAAACAACTATGATGGCAGTGATCCAGTGACTAGAATCCAAGACTCAGGAAGGGTGCAGGAGAGATGATATTCAGCCCATTTTGTTAGGGGTTATACTCCATAACACATTGAGGAAAACTGGATATTAGTGGAGGCTAAAGCATGAAAGAGAATTTACTCATAAGAGGGAACGGATCAGTAGTATGAGTTATTAAACAGAAAAAGCACCAAATATTAAGTTTTAGAAAAGGATAATGAGATAAGATAAAGGATAACAAGGAAAATTAGAAGCAATCTGGTTTGGGTGGGAGAAGAGACAATCTTTAACTGCTCTGGATGCTTATCAAAAACAAAAGAAACATTGCCCAGATAAATTAATCACAAAATGATTGCACACCTGGTAGAGAAAACCACTTTTAGAAAGAAAAATCACTGCTAACTGTTAGCCTTAGAGGGCATTTCAAGAGTCTATCCTGGTTCACTTCATACTTCTTCTGAAAGAATTCAAATGTAGATCCTAGGGCGCATATGCTATGGACTAACAAGACAAAATTTGAAAAGGTGGAAAATCCTCAGTAGAAGACAACTGGAATGAAAAACTCCCTACATGAATTACGTACATCATCATTAGATCATTATTAACATCATTATCAATAAGATAATGTTCAGTAAAGTCCAAAGCAGTAATTTATTTTTCCATTATTTTTTTCGTATCTGCACTTTATTTTCTATACTGCCTAGGGATTGTAGCTGTGAGCCTTATAAAGGCACCATTAAATTGGCAGAATAGGTATAAAAACAATATCCCCTATCACCATTCAGACTCTGCAATATTGGGGCACCAACAAAGACTGATGCAGACAATCTGAGTGCCTATGACTGCAACTATATCACATAGAATATTCTCAAAGTAATTTCTGAGTAAGACATCAATTTCAAGTTTTAGCTGCTGTAACCTGAAAAGGCATATCACAAATTATATTACAGGATTTTGCATCACAGCTGACAGCAGATCTTAACTACAGTAATTTCATGACTATAAGGCGCACCCTTTTGAGTAAAATTTCGCCTGAACCCAGAAGTGCGCCTTATAGTCCGGTGTGCCTTATATAATGGACAAAGTTGTGAAATTCGCAAACCTGGAAGTGTGAGCTGCAATGCGGGGGCGGGAGTAGGCAGCCACAGCTGGCAGGAGCTGTGCAGGGAGGGAGGGAGCTGCCCCCGGCCCCAGTTCCGGCGCAGGGGGAATGAGAAGCCGCCAGGCGGCAGCGGCCGTGGCCCGGGCAGAACGAGGAGCTGCTGGGCGGCGCCAGGTGCAGGGAGAACAAGAAGCCGCCGGGTGGCGGTGGCTGCGGCCTGGGGGGAACGAGGAGCCGCCGGTGGCCGCAGCCCAGGTGTGGAGGGAAGGAGCCGCCAGCGGCCGTGGCAGCCAAGCCGCAAACTGAGCTGCGCCAGCCAGCATTGGGCGGGAGTGTCTGGGCCTGTGGCAGCTGCGGCCACCGGGCAGGGGAAGCCAAGACCTGCAGTCACACGGTGGTAGCCAGGAGCTGCGAGCCACACCAGCCGGTGTCAGGGGTGGGCAGGAGTGCGGGAGCCCGCGGCACAGGGAGGGCACCTGGGGCTGTGTTTAAAGGCTACGCCGGTCTGTGAAAAATGTTTGCAAACTGCCAGTAATTTGTTACTTTGTTGCACGTGGCTCAGCTCCTCGCTGCAAAAAAAAAGTGCGAGCCGTAAGCCGAGCCACGAGGGGAGGAAGTGCCACGGGAGCGCCGAGCGCAAGGAGGGGCAGGAGCGGCCAGCCTCTGGCCGGCGGCAGCCATGCAGGCTGGTCGGCACGGCCCAGTCCCCCATCCCAGCCCCCGCCAGCCGCACGGGCTGAGAGGCACCGCCCAGCCCCCCGGCTAGTGGCAGCTGCACAGGGAGAGAGGGGGCAGGCAGCCCCCGGCCAGCAGGAGCCACATAGGGAGAGAGGGAGCAGGCAGCGCCGCGCCGCCCCGAGCCGCAGACGGTCCCAAGCTGCCCTGAACCGCAGCAACCCTGAGGTGTGAGCCGTGGCCGCCCATAACCGCAGCAGCCGCGAGCCACGGCTGCCTCGAGCCCCACCTCACCAGTTGGGGGCAGGTGGGAATGCCGGGCCCCACGCACAGGGAGGGCGCTTGGGGCTGCGTTTAAAGGCTACACCAATCTGTGAAAAATGTTTGCAAATTAAACACCTGCCAGTAAACTCCACGATCGTGGGATTTCGTTACTAATTAGTTACTTTGTTGCACGCGGCACGGATCTTCGCCGCAAAAAAAAAGTGCGCCTTATAGTCTGGTGCGCCTTATATGATCTATAAAGTTGCGAAATTTGCCGACTCCCAGGGGATGCGTCTTATAGTCCGGTGCGCCTTATGGTGGTGAAATTACTGTAGTCATCACAAGTTGAAGAATCCATGTTTTGACACCATGAAATTGTACAGCACACTTGTAAGCAAACACTGCCATTACATTAAAAGTGACTTTATATAGCCTTAATATAAAAATCAGTAAATACATACTAAAAAGTTTTTATTGCACAAATTCTGACGCAGGCAGTGATCTGAGAAGAAAACAGATGACAACTACATAAATTAATTCTCAGATTTCTAAACCTGATTTTGTGTCTTTCAGCATTCAGTAGTTTACAGGGTCCTAATCTCTTTCAAAACTGATTATAAACAAACATATGGACATTAATTGCAAATCTTTGAGCTCTCGTGTGGAGTTTCAAAGAGCAGGCTCGCCAGGCTGATTACTTCCATTTGCTTTCCTTGTCCTTAAGCACGCACTCATGCTTGGTGCCACAAATGTTTCCATCAGAGCAAGCACAATTGGCACAACTCCAAGGCAAATTGCCATCTTGCTATTAGAAATACACCAGAGTGAGCTAATAAATTAAAATTCAAATAAAAAGAGAACCAAGCTCTTATTCCTTCCTTTTACAGGTGCAAGAGCAGCAGTTCTCCAATGATCTTGAATCTGAATAACTCATTACCTGTACTCTGAAGAGGCAGAATGAGGGTATAAATTACTCATTTAACAAGCCTCTTTCAATCCAAGAGAGCAGTGAAAGTCAGAAGAACCTCAGAAATTTGTAAACATTTGCTTATAATTTTGTCATCTAGTTAAATATAAAATTTCAGAACAGTGCTGAAGACCAGCAGAGACTCGATGGTATTTATGAGGCATTGGTCCTACTGACGTGGGATACAGAAGCTCAGAGTTGCACAGAATTGGAGTCTTGCAAAAACTATTTGATAGAAAAGATTCTGCTCCAAAAACTGTCAGTCTAACCAGGCAAATCAAGCAAGTGTGAGGAAATAGTGTTACACATTTCCCTTTTGGAAGACAGAGAACCTAAGTAGTAAGTGATAAAGCCATGTAATGATGCGATAGAAAGGGGATCTCTGGAGCTCATGCGCAGTTTAAGCTGTGGAATCTGAACAAGTCACCCAAGGAGCATTTAGAAGGAGCTAAAAACTGCATGCTGATGGGCACAGGTCAAACTCAGGCTCAGCCACATCTTCCCTGGTTCCACAACTGCAGCTGTTTTGCCCTTCACTAGACTGTAACTACCACAGTCTGGGGAACACACAAGGCAGATCCTGAACACTCCAATGAGTACTACAGATTTGGATGACAACCAGAATCATGTTTCGGAAGCAAATATTAAACTGCTGAGAAGCACAGCAGCCTTTGTTGCCTAAAAGCAGCAAGCTCCTGTCAGCATTACAATTTACTGCTTTTGTGGGTCATTACTCCAGCTCCAGATTAAGATGAATCTCTAAAGCATTTACCAGTGACAAGACCCTTGGTTGAGAGGGAGGACCATAGGCAGGGCTGAGGAACTCAATCCTCAACAAAAACATTCCAATCTAGACACCTGATGTTCAGTTATCACATGAAAATATTTGGGTGATAGTAAGCAGCTCAGCTCTTGTCTTGAGAACACACAGATTTCCTTGAGTTAAATTCTTTAAAATGCAAAAAACTATAAAGTCAAGCACAGAACCAGCCCAGAGTTTTAGCTGATAGAGCATCACATACAGCACATGAGAATTATTGCCTTTTTCTTTATCAGCTTCTCTGACATTAAGGTTGTTACACCAATATTTTTACACAGACATACAGATCAGCCAATTTAATTACAGCTCTTACTGTCTTCTCATAGGAAAAGAATATTGGGTTCTGTTTGTTTTTAAAATTGATGTGGTCTGTTCACAACAACAATCATATATTTATGTGATCCTGTTCACAAAGCAGGAAGAACCAATGAGACTGTCATCTCTCCATTTCAGCTTGAGTGAAGATTCACAAATCACTTAATCCTTTATCTTTTATGGTCAAGTCAACGTTTTTTAGGCTTCAGGGTAGATAAGCAAACCCCTTTTTAATCAGTTTCAGCAGCTCAGTGCAATTCTTATGGAAATGAGAAAGTTATCTCTTCTTTCAACTCCACTGAATTACATTCCAAAGTTGCTAATCTCTTTGCAACGTAAAACTACAGTATTCAAGTATTCCCATAATCATGGACATTAGGAGTTTATATACTCCAGTCATGCAGTAAAACCACTAAAGGCATTTATCTACAGTAATTTCACAATTATAAGCTGCACTATTTTGACTAACATTTTGGTCCGTACCCGGAAGTGCGGCTTGTAATCCAGAGCAGCTTATATATGAAAAATGTTCTAAAAGTTGCCAACCCAGAAGTGAGAGCCCACAGCACCACCAAGCTGAGCTGGAGCCCGGTCGGCCCTGGAAGAGGCAGGTGGCGTAGGGGAGGGCCAGTGGCGTGGGGGAAGCCCGGTAGAGCCGGGGTCAGTAGCGTGGGGAATCCCAGCAGCGCGGAGCTGCCCGGCAGAGCCAGGAAGCCTGGCAGTGTGGGGCTGCCCGGCAGAGCCTGGAAGCCCGGCGGCGCAGGGCCACCCGGCAGAGCCCGGAAGCTCAGCAGAACCGGGGCCAGCAGCGCGGGGAAGCCCAGTGGTGCGGGGCCGCCCAGCATCACAGGGAAACCCGGCAGAACCGGGATCAGCAGCACGGGTGAGCCCGGAAGCGCGGAGGAGCCCGGACGAGCCAGGCCAGGGCGAGTAAACGTAGCAGCAGCGCAGGCAGCAGGCGGGGGCGAGTGAGCCCGGTAGCAGTGGCAGCGCCGCCCGGCTGGTCCCGAGCGGCCCTGCCAAGCAGCAGCACCGAGTTGGGCCACCCAACCCCGTCGGCAGCCCTGAACGGGCTGAGCCTGCCTGGCCCCGAGCCGAGCCAGTAAACCCCCCTATCCCGCGATTCTGTTACTAATTGGCAACTTTGTGAAAGTTGCACACGGATCCTCGCTGCGAACGAAAGTGCGGCTAATAATCCAGTGCAGCTTATATATGGACGAGGACCTAAACGTTGCCAACATCCCGGAAATGCGGCTTATAATCAGGTGCGGCTTGTAATTGTGAAATTACTGTACTTGAAAACAGGATTGTTTTCAGAAGCAGTGTAATTTAACTCTTTTCCCCAGCCTGAAGTCAGCAAACTGAATCATACTGTTTCAGACTAACAGCAAAGGGAATCCAGAAAAGACAGCCTGCCTTAGCTCCATCTGTAAGCACAAAGTACCCGATTATTATTAGCCACTTACATTAACTCATATTAAGTCCTCAAGAAAAAACAAGAAAGTAAGACTAAAACTATTAAACAGCCCAAGAGGAAGAAAAATTTTGACTGTGAAAAGAGAAAAATGTTTCCATTATGCAATTTTAGACTGGCATTTTCAGAACAGTTTTGTATTACTGAGCTTTCTCCCATTCCACCAAAGCAGCTGCCTGCTTCCTTCTGACACCCTGATTTCTTTTAATCATTGAAGACAGGATGCTGTGTCCTGATGGAATGCCCTTCCTGGCCATCCCTGGTAGAGAGAATTAAAAGCCTTGGCAATCCTTTTGAAGTGCAAATCTTCACCAAGTCAGTTTCATGCCTCTTGTTATTGTTGCCTCTCTCAGAAGAGCACAGTTTAGGTGGAACACTGAACTGTTTACTGATCTTCTAAAAAGCACTTGAGATCACATGATCTCTGTGTGTACTTCCACTGTCCTCTTTCAAATTCCCAGATCTCACTTTATTCAAGCAAAAAAACCTTGATAACTCTAGATTGCAAAAAAGCTCGTCCCTCAAGTGGTGGAATTGCTTACCTGAACATGGGTCAACAGATTTTCTTTCTTCAAGCTCCATGCCTGACCTGCAGTGGGCTCTGGAAGACACATATCTGTACAGGAAGGGAACGCTTGAGCCTCCAGATTGTACCCTGACAGCACTCTGGGAGAAAACACACACAGCTGTATCACTGTGATCTTAAACTGAAAGCCAAAAAGCTTTCTGGCCAAGAACCAAGTATACCTATACAGAGACAGTCCAGGGGTCCAGTCAGCAGTTTAAAATACATTTCTCTAGAGCACTCTACAGGATACAAGTTAATAAGCTCTGCCAGGGGGCCACAGCAGGTGATCAGTGGATAATGAGGCATGCAAGGTGCTCTAAGGGCAAAGCAGTACTGTAACTCAGCTGCGAAATAGCAACTTGATCACAAATTGCAATGTGTATATGGAACTGCCCTATATGCATTTATTTCCTGACCATAGTTTAGGCAGTAAACTTGAGAAAATTAACAACCAAATTTCCTTCAGCATTTCACAAAAACATTAACTGACACTTCATGCTACAATTTCCCCTTCTTGAAGAGCTGGAATTGCACTTAGAGAACAATTTAACCTTTAATTAAAAAAAAAAAAAAGGTAGCACCTTGAGAACTTAGTATTGTCTAGAGGAACACCATGTTGCTCATTCATCTCAGTGTGCAGATCATTTTTAGCTCAACTAAATTTAAATTACTGTAATACAAATTTAAAGTAAAGACATTTCTCTTGAAAGGTAAATTAAACATTCAAAAACTGGACTGCATGAGACACATCAAATTATTGGCAATTCAGAAGCATCAGATGATTTAACATGTGTTCACTATAAACTAGAAGAGAAGAATCCCTTCCTCCTCTCCAGAAGCTATTTTTGCTCCAGCTCATATGCACAACCTCAGCAGCTCTGAGCTGACAGAGTTCTTCCTTTGGTTCTACTGTGGATAAAGTAAGCCAGACACCAAGTCGAGAAAAACACAACTGGACAGAGGGATTATCCAAAGGAAGCCCAATGGGAATCACAGATAGGTATATTTTCTTTCAGTCAAGAAGATTAGATCAAAATACCAACTGAGCCAACATACTATACCCTTGAACTGCATCCAATAGCAGAGAGACTACAGTATAAACTACAGGATTCTCCAAGAGCTCTCAATCTGACTTACAGATCCCAGTGACTGAAAGAGTAACACCCTTTGCAAATTATATTACCAAGGATGCAGTTTCAAAAGAACAAGTCACTGGAACAAAAGAAAGGAATGTTGCAGTTTAGCTTTCATCACTATAAATGGCTTAGCAATATTCACAGACTTTACAGAGATTTTTCACAGGTTTACAGATTTTTTTCTTGCTGCAATCTATTTCAATCTGCAAAGCTAAGAGAAGCTAAAGTGATGACCTTTACTTGAAGGGCAATTACTTCTTGTACTTCAGATAATAAAATGCCCTTCACAGATAAAACAAAAAAAATTGCATCAATGCAATGCATTTACCAGATAGGTTTTTTAATCTAAGAGACACAGCATCCCAGTCAGATGTCAATGCGGAATTCAGGGAAGCGACCAGCCAGCATTTTACAGGCAGCAGGTTATCCTCTTAGCTGACGTTCTGCACAGCACAGGTTCCAACCCTTCCTTCACCTATTTCTCCATCAAGCTAAGAAATTCATGGTTAGACCAGCTGGTTATTTTCCAGCCAGGGTGCCCAACCCACAGGGAAAGGATTCAAGTTACAGATGCAACCTTTAAGTCACTCTACAGAGTATTCCTACTTTGAGGAAAACATGCATTAATTCTGATATGGTTTTCTCAGTCTTCCTTTCTCTGTGGCTCCAAGGCTTATCAAGCTGAAGCAGAGTGAAGCTGACAGGAATACTCTTGGAGATTTTGCCAGGAACTTGAATAGAAACAGAAAAACTAAGCAGAGCATGGACACTTTCCTACTTCTTGTGTTTGCCAAAAGCTCTCAGTGGCAGCACAGACAAACAAAATGTGCTTGTAGAATCAAGGAAAAATCACACCAATCAGTTTTCATGCACTTAAAAAGCTAACAATGATAACAAAAACACAATTTCAGAGAACGTGAAGTCGTTTAAAGCAGAACTGTTCCGAATCCTTTCTTTTCTAAGAGAAGTTTTAGTACGCCTATCTACATTGAGACTTGCCAAGTCCTCATTTTGGCTAGTTAAAACTGTAAATCGTAGTAGTAGCATCATCTAGCACATACATGGCACTACATGGCAGACAAAGCTAAAAATGCCTGAAAATCATTGATCTCAAAGGACAAGAAACGAGCATAAAGATCAAACAGGACTGGCTACATTGTGTGAATATATAGAATAAATAGCTCCAAGTTATTTATTTTTTGTAGTGGTTGAAAGGGACGGAATACAAAAAGATGTGTACTAGAAATGGACACAAGAGCTCTCCAAGAAAGGGTAAGGCAATTAAAGCAAGGAAAAGGGGAAGTACAATAAAAAATTAACAAAATAGATAGGACAAGCTCATAAGTAATTTGAATCAGATGAGGAAATTTTGAAGCTAACGTAGAACTTGCCTGAGGAAGTGGGAATTCAAAACAAGATAAGAAGACAGATGCGTTCGGAGCAGCTCACAGGGAATGAAGTGAGGAGCTGAGCACTCAGGAGAAAAGGCAATAGCTCCAGAAGTCAGCACACAAGATCGAAGCAAAAAAAAATGAAAGACTATTCAAATTTCTAACCTCAGAAACGAGGCCCAAACCATACAAGCGCTCAGCTGCACACAGGTTGCCTAAATGTGATATTAAGTGCCTTGCGACAGGTACAGAAAAGCAGCCTCTGAATGCATTATGTGCAATTCTCACAAAGGACATGTGAGAGGCTGACAGTAAAACAAGTGGGTTAAAATTATATTCAAGGTGTTGTCTTTCCTTCTGGAAAACTGATATTGTCACCCTCAATTTGTTCTTCCCAAATTAAATTTCTTATCAGTACACAAAATAAGAAAGGCATCCAGATACACAGAATGTTACCACTACAGTGCATTTATAGGAACAGCTAGGTATCCCCACAAAATCATTCACCAAACCAAGAGCAAATTGTGGGAAGATGAAGAGCAGACACATAATTAACTATTGTGATTTCCAAAAGCAACAAAATACTTCAGTGATTACAACTGTGATTAAGAACATCCCAACAAGTATCACCTTTCGGATTCACATGATGCACTTCCATCCTTTTCTTTCCACTACCATTCACACCTTATCTAACTGAATATTATGGTGAGGACACAATGTATAGATGGACATGAGAGATCAAGTTTAACTACAATGTACTGGTAACATCAACATTTTTCTTCACAGTAACAGAAATGAAAGAAACACAAGACTGTGTAAAAATTATATTGCAAAGGTGGAAGACAGCAATGGAAAAATTCTACATCTAGCCTTACACTTCCTAACATTAAATTCACTTGCTACACTAGTGCGTATCCTAACACAGTTCAGTATTTAGAATACCTAAGGAAATCCAGGGCTGAATACCAGTGTGATGCACTGCAGAATCTCCTTTCTGCTACTCCTTCACTTCCACTTCAGTCTTTCAAACTGACCTTGAATTTGACAGAACTCCAACACAACACTAGATTTACAAATATGATTAGGGTATGAGAATAGGATACATTAGAGACCTTCTCCAGCCAGATCCAATTAATCACGCTACAGAAATACACATCCATGAACCTAATTTCCAATTTCTACATTAAGGAAGTCAAGCCCATCTGTAGAGAGAAAAGACAGAGCCCTCTGTCGGGTGAGAAATGCAGTTCCTCCTGTCCTTCTCCCACACTCCACTGAATGCCCGTGGGCAGATTTAATTCTCCAAACATCCAGTCCGCAAAATGGTATAGAGTTGCTGGGATTGATCTGCAATTCAAGGGATTGGTCTGCAGAACCCAAATTTCTGCAGCTTCTACATTTAAAAGCACAGAGGAAAACATTCTTCCCAGAGGTTTAAGAGACTAACATCTTATCTCTAGGTGAAACAGGAAAAGCCTTATACCAGTGCCTGGCAGTAGACCAAGTTCAGCAGTGTTATTCACATCACACATCTCACAGATGGCTTTTCTTACTGCTCCTCAAGCAAACTCTTTCCTTGTACACCCCTTGCCTCAAGAGACAGCCCTTATCTCGTTCAGGGGAATAGCTGAAACTTTCCACCTGCATAAGGCTTTATCACATCAGTAGCTGCAAACTATTGCTCACGAGCAGAATGAGGAGCAATGAAATACCAGAGGTACGGTCAGACAGCAGATGATGGCACAAGGGAAGGCAAGGATCAAGTGCTTATACTAAGATATTCCAGGAAAACAACAATCTTTTGTCTTTTTCAGTCATCCTATCTGAAAAACAAAGCTAGAAGTAACACTTTTCATTCGTCAGCATTATTGTTTTCCCTCCTGTAGATTACAAAACACTCACCAAAGTAGCTGCTCAGCCTGTAGCAACCCAGTCTGCACTGATTTCCATCTACAGGCAAACTCTTTAATCAGAAAGTTCTTCTAAGGTTTGATACAAGTTTACATTGCAAACTTTTGCACAATAAAATAATGCTGTGCTCACACTTGTTTCCCTGTAAAACCAGGGGTTACTGATATTGCTTCTTCGGAGGCAACAGTAAAAAACACCAGCTGGAATCTGTTCAAGCTCCTCATGTAGAACAGATGGGGCTACAACTCCTGACTTGGGCATGCCATGCTCAGAGTTAACAGGCACTCACTCAATGGTCATACAACAAAGCAACTCCTTCAACACAGTATGCATTTCTTTTCACTTTTTGAAAGATCTCCTTGTGAGTTGAAGCAGTAGAAAAACTCCAGTTTCTGGCATCATCCTCACTTTCACCATCTCACATCCTGTCCTTGAACTTCCTTCAAGTACCAGATAAGAGATGTTCAACCTTTGACAGCACAGAAAGCCTTTGGAGCTTTTTTGGGTTGAGACATTTAATGGCAGAAAAAGGGATGGAGGAAAAAATCTTATAATGCTTTTAAAAAGCGAGAACACACTCTCAAAGTAATGCTCCTATTTAAAAATCTACAATTAAAATTACTTTAGTGGCAAACACGCTGCTCTGTTCAAAATATTTTTTCCAAATTAACTGAAAAGTAGTCAAAGCACATCTGTACCTATATGCCCTGAAAACACACTCTTCTCCTATCAATTATTTTCTCTCAGCAGACTTGTGTCTACCCTTCAAAACCATTAATAATCATATTTTCTGATGAAAAAAATAAACACTTGGGTTCATTTCAGCATTATTCAGAGATGGACTAAAGAACAGAGCCAAAAGAGAGCTACTTGACCCATAAGAAACAAATGTTCTGCTATATTCAAGAAGTAGACACAGATGCTGTGGTAAAAATTAAACAGCTTGACAGATCCATATTATGAACAGGTTCTTCATAAGCACTCTTAATTCACAAATTCCAGTATAATGGCCACAATCAAAGGGTGGTTCAGGAAACCTTTTCACCCTTGCTAATAAGGAAGGGTAAGAGCAGCTCTTCTAATTCTCAGACAACAATTGCTCAGAGCTTGCATTTGAGTTGTAGATAGGAAAGAGGAAAGCAAATCAGAAGAAAGCACAGGATATCTAAATCACACTCATCTCTGAATGACAAGGACAAAAGGCAGCCAGTGAAAGAGGGGATCTTTTAAGAAAAAAACTCTTAATTTAGGTGCAGCTTGGTCCAGACTGGTACAGAGGATGCCTTCCATATCGTACCTACTCCATGGATTAACAGATTTTAGCCCTGCAGGCCTTTTAATTCACAAAGTTTTATCAACATAGTTGCAGTCTAAGAGCAGCTCAGGTCAGCTGCGACTGAAGCTACGTGGCTTTCAGCTACCTTTCAGCAGTTATACCGCCACAAGTTTCCATGAGTGGGAGAGATTTATCTTTAGCACTGAAAGGAGCTAAAGACATTCTTGAAAAAGGATGGCTCTCACTGTCTAATAAACCTTGTTTCTTTGCATGCCTCGACCTCATGAGCTTCCTCTGTGAAAGACCAGGGGTCTCTCAAGTCTTTTCTAGGACAGAATTCCAGAGCAGCAGGAAACATCTGCAGACAACACATTCCACAGCAATATAAAGTAGACATACAAAAGTATCATTGTGCCCTATCTAGAGGACTTAAAAATGATATAAAGAAATACAGAATATACATAAATTCTAGGTAGGTATATTCTTACTCAAAATAAGTGGAAATAAACTGACATTCTTGTTATTTGCACAAATAGTGACAAAACTCCTGGAAATTCCTGAGAAAACAGTACTCAGCTGATTCCTCCATCAGAACATAAAACACTCCATGTGCCAGTGAATAATTTCACATTTTGGACATCTCTAGTGGCTGTATTGCAGACAGACCCTTAGTTGACTATGTCAGCTCCTGGAGCACAAGTCTTGGTATCAAAGCCAAATCCCGGCATTATTATTTTCAGCACCTCCTTGACAGGCAATTCTTTGCTCTCAGAACTCACTGCCCATGTAGGTTGGGAAGCAATGGCCACAGGCCTTTGCTAAGTGCTAGAGGTACCTTAGGATCAGCGTCTCACACTTCCCACTGTGTGTGTTCACTGCACTGGTTCTCTACTCCCTCCTTACCAATGAAAACTGCAAAAGCACCATTTCCTCTTCAGCCCAATACACACAGCCATAGCCACCACAAATGATCATTAACTGTGGAGGGCACACAGAGTTTCTAGACTCAGTGGTGAGCACAGAAATTCTGTGCTGGCACTGCTGGTTTGGTGCTTCACAAGGAAGCAATTTCTACTCAGCAAGCTGCACTGGATTTCATCAACAACTGTTACTTGACTTAGTGGATTCTTCTCTATTACTAAGTAACATCTTCATGGTTGCTCCAGTAAAGGAGTTTCACAGCTTTTTAACTCCGGAGGCAGTAAAAAGGGAAAATGATAGGCTGAACATTTCCTGGGTGTTCGCACTTGGCAGATTGAACACCAGTAACCCTAGCTTCAGTGTTGCTAAACAGCCAAATTTATAGTTTCTCATTATGTTAACTGACACAAAACATAACACTTCAATGTATCCGAGAGCTCTCCTGACTTTTGTCCTCTCACTTTTCTGAAAAAGTAAAATCAGGACAGACAATTCAAAAGGAAAAAAAGTAAAAAGTAAATTAACACCTAACCTCCCTGCCTTCCCCCCGGAATAATCCCAGATTAGACTAGCAAAACAATCTCAGCATGTGCAGGTGTTCTTCCTTTTATTCCTTGGCATAGAAGCACAAAGTAGATAGTGACACCCCAGAAAGACTCTCATTTCATATGCATGAGACAGATATGCACTTCCACTGAGACTTGCACGTGAATAAGAATCTTGTTTACTCCCACAGACAAGTCCGTAATTAATTTCTTTTAACTTTTGTGAGACTGTCTGCACCAGGAAACAAGGTTGTGCAGTATAATGCACTAGGTATTAGAATATTAAACAGTGACAACTCACTTCTTGCATGGCCAGCTAAAATCAACTCTACACATGCCCTCGCTTCAAACTACCTGGAAGTCTAACAGTTTGCTGACAAGACCAGGTTGTACTGAAAAGACATCAGCTTCCAACAAGGACAGATTGCCTTATTCACCCTTGACTTTGACTTCAATAAGACTTCCATTTCTCTCCTGCTTGTCACTCAAAAGCATTTCACCAAGATTCCTATTTGTCTGTATACACTATTTTCATATTCTGCTCAAACATTTACCACCTGCAGAAACAGAGTGTCCTCTAGCTCTGGCCAAGTTGAAAGAAAATTCTCCTAAGGCTCTGCCTCCTTGAAGTCCAGCACTCAGAGCCACAGGAGACAGCAAGAGTACAGTAATTTCACGATTATAAGCCGCAATGAGTATAAGCCGCACTTCTGGGTGCCAGCAACTTTTCGTTCTTTGTCCATACATAAGCTGCACCTGATTATAAGCCGCAAGTTACAATACAGAGTGTGATAAAAGGTATCTATGCTATCACCATCTGTTGAGGGTGGGGGCAGTGATCCTTATCTCCATGGGAGATATTCTACTAATGGGTCAGCCATTGAAACCAGGCAGGGCATTGCTCTTTATCTTTTCACAACCCATCCTTCCTCCAGAAAGTCATTTTCTGCTAATGGCCCACTGAGTCCCACTGGCTCCAGCCAGGGGGAAGAGCCCAACATTTCTTACCAAGATAAAAACAGAGGTTTTGGGACACTAAGGTAGCCCTTTTCTCCACTGGACTCCAGAGGAAAACCGGATTTCTCCACATCACCACTGGACCTCCGGAGGGAAACTGCACCTTCTACAGGACCACTGCTTCAACTGAACCACATCTGTCACTGCAGGAGGATTGCAACTACCATTTAATCGAACTGCTACCAACACCCTGCCTGACGGGGTGTCAGGTTGTACTCTGACTTTGTTAGGGTTTGGAGCTTGTTTCTTTGTCGTACTGTATTTCTATTTTAATTTCCCTAGTAAAGAACTGTTATTCGTAATTCCCATATCTTTGCCTGAAAGCCCCTTGATTTCAAAGTTATAATAATTTGGAGAGAGAGGGTTTACATTCTCCATTTCAAAGAGAAACTCCTGCCTTTCTCAGCAGACACCTGTCCTCCAAACTAAAACAGCAACTTTTCATTCTTTGTCCATATATAAGCCGCACCTGATTATAAGCCGCACTTAGGGTTCGGACCAAAATTTTAGTCAAAATGGTGCAGCTTATAATCGTGAAATTACTGTACTCTTATTAGTTGTACCTTTACCTGTCCTGGGGTCAAACAGCTGGTTGGCCTCCAAATCTGTGAAAGTGCTGAAGCAGATGGGGCATTTAAAAGAGGCACGGTTGGTGGAGTCTCTCTCATCGGTCTCGATCCTGCGGCGCATATGATCCAGCTTGTATTTGACCACATTGACAAGCAGGCGGTAGTTAATGAAGTAATAGTTATGGCGCGTGGTTTTGCCATCAGCAGCTGTCTCAACCCGCATCCTGCACTTGATGAACTTGTCACCCTTAAGGGTGTTGAGGACAGCCCTCAGCTGCTTTCTGTCGAACTTCAGAAGCTCCAGCATGTCCTCCTCCTTCACGCAGGGGTTCCTGATGAGGATGTCCAGAGCCAAAGCATGCTCAATGCCATAAAAGCCACGCACCACATATTTGGCAAGGCGTTTGAGAGCTGCTGGGACCTCAGTGAGGACGTCTGGGTCTGTCATAGCAGGTCCAGATCGTGAGTTTCATATATACTGCAACAAAAAATAACAGATGGATCTTAGCTAGTCTTCTAACTTCCAAAGTTCTTATTTATCTCATCTAGAGAAAAGGATGGGGTACTTTCCATTTCCCCTTCCTAAGCCTTGTACTGTCGCCTTAGGTGTCAATAATGTTACAGGAAAAAGGAAATTATACCTCTCATTCAAAGCAAAATGATACAAACTTTTTTAAAAGCACACAAGAAATCAGTACCAAAACACACAGCAAATTTCATTTGTATTCAGTCACAGCTAACACCGCTATAGTAAGAAAGCTGTCATGAAGCTGAGCTCCAGAAAATAGCTTTGGGATAGCTAAGACCTGTAAATAGGAGAAAGCAAAAAATGGTTACAGCAAGAAAGGTCCTAAGACAGCCCAAGAGTGGAGTCTGAGGGCCTCAGCTGACATGACTTGACCCCATTGTAAGCAGCCCTGTCTGGTCTAATACCTGAGCCATCCCTGGGCAGAGATACACTATGTGGACAGCTTGCTGTAGAGGATGGTATGCATTCAAGCAAAAGCTCCCAGCTGCACCATGACAACAGATCCCTGCTCATAAACAGACCTCAGTCAACTATCTGCAGCATGAAAAGCATTACATATACCAACTCCTACATCATAAACTTCTTCAGCCTTGTTCTTATACAAGAAAATAGGTCCTTACAAAGGACAGAACCTTCATTTAAAGTCCCACTCTCAGGTCTAAAAGCCCATGAATAATATAGCATAATAAATTAAGCAAAAATCAAGACATACCAAACATGAAGTGATGATGTGTTTCACAAAGACAAAAGTATTCCATGAAGTATCCGTTGAGTTACTTACCACCACTTACCAGGTTGTCTGTGACAAGACAATAATTTCTAAGTACAGTAATTTCATGATTACAAGCCACACCTGATTATAAGCCGCACCTCCAGGTGTCGGCAACCTTTAGGTCTTTGTCCATATATACGCCGCATCTGATTATAAGCCGCACTGTCGTTTGCAGCGAGGACCGGTGTACAACAAAGTTGCCAATTAGTAACAGAATCACAGGATGGGGGGTTTACTGGCTCGGCTCGGGGCTGGGCGGGCTTGGCCCACTCAGGGCTGCCGACGGGCCAGGTGGCCCAACTTGGCGCTGCCGCTCAGCGGGGCTGCTCAGGGCTGGCCGCCACTGCCACCGCCACTGGGCTCACTCGCCCCAGCCTAGCACTGCCCCGCGGTGGCAAGCAGGGACGGAGCCCGCCTGCATCCACGGTGGCAGGCAGAGATGGTGCCCCTTGCCTTCCCCACCTGCCGCAAGGCCAGCAGGAGGGAGCCCCCCGCCTTACCCCTGGGCCATGAGGCCAGCAGAAAGGAGCCCCCCGCCTACCCCCTCGCGGTGCTTGCAGGGAGCCCGCCTCCACCCGCCGCGCAACAGAGTAACCAATTTGTAACAATCACGCAATCCCAGGTTTTACTGGCAGGTGCTCTGTTCTGCACCTTGGCTTGCACTTATGGGTTCGGAAATTTCAAAAATTTTTTCATATATTAGCCGCTCCTGAGTGTAAGCCACATTTCCGGGTAGGGATCAAAATTTTAGTCAAATTGGTGCAGCTTATAATCGTGAAATTACTGTACTCTACTTTCACTTCACTTTTCTTCACCATACCATCAAATGGCACAAATGGTCCTGACTATTAAAAGCTTCTGTAACATACATGGCAACATATAAGATCACATGTAAGGAATTCCTGACATTTTCACCCCTGCCAGATTTAGGCTGCAGACAACAGGGATTCAAGGGAAGAAGAAAGTATTAGAGATGCTTTTCAGAAAGTTGCACTTCCAAGTTAATATCAAATAAGACTGAATTATCTTTTTCAGTATGAGTTTTCTATGCTACTTTAGGACATGAGTAACCATTTCTTAAGCAAAAGGTTCCTTCTCCTGAAGAAAATCCCCCTCACACTAATTTATGGGTTTTTCATCATTGACAGAGGATTTTTAAAAGCAGGATCTTAAAAAAGGAAGCAGACTGCTCTTCAGACTCATACGGATATACAAAACTTTTGTAACACCACACATCTCTTTTGGAGGAATGCCTGGAGTTGCAGGTTTGGCTGTGAACGTAGGCTATCAGATACACCAATAACACTTGCACAGGTGCTTCCTATTTTTCCCCATATTTATTTCGTTAGTGCTCTTTTCCACCAAATCTTCGAAAACAGCTTTTGCTGTTTTCCTTGGAAAACATTTCTGCAAGCTTCTGACACAAGATTTTTAAGAAAGATGGAAAAAAGTTGCTTGCTTACACCAAGCAAGTGAAATTGAGATCAGGTTATACCAACAGAATCCCCTCACCCTTAAACATGGCAGGTACAACAGGCTTCCTGGAGCCAGTACATGCCATTTCCTGCTCCAGCTGTCACTTGCAAACACCAGATCCCAGCTTTGTAGTCTCTCACTAACCAGATTTAAAATTCTGCCTTTCAGAAGATGATGAGGTTAAGCTAAGAGAAGCAACCCTGAATCTTCCTGAGCACAGGAAGGGAAGGCATAAATTTCAGAACTACAGTGCAAAAATATGCCATCAAGATTTTCAATGTCTGTACAATGTAACCTCAGACACTACTCATCCTTTCCAGAAAAGGGGTACAGAATCTTCCACTTTCAAGTCTTGTTTTTACTTGCATTTCTCTGTAGTAAGTCCAGAACTGCCTTCAGCCCCACATCCGTTGCAAAATAAAGTCTTCTGACATTTTATCAAGAGCTTAGTGAGTTTCATTCCCTGGAGAGTTCATGAATACTGCTGTTCAGCCTTCCTCCTGTACTACATCCTGATGAGAAATAATGCATTTTCATTGCAAGACCTGCCTTGAAGTATGAGGGCAGAAAAGAACAATCTGCTTTCACTGAAATCCCATCTTCTTGTTGGCTTTCCATAAACTGAAACTAGGAGGCCACAGGTACCAAAGGATTTTCCTCACTCGGGATGAGAAGTTATGCTGTAGCTGCACACAGAGGGGCCTAAGGGGCCTGGCTGAAATGGGGGCATTTTCCCCTAATTTCACAAGTAAAAACACACAGAGACAGATGTAATAAGGTCACAAGGTTTGACAACACCAGGCAGAAACTGAACAATTCAGGCTCAGGATGTAATTCTCAATCATTTTCATAATCTTAACCCAACATAAACAATAGCAAGGTGTCAGGAAATTAAAGGACCACCTGTGTACACATATACAAATGGATGAAATTTCCTGATGCAATTTAAGTGAAATGACACCTTCCCTCCCATAAGGAGGGCCTTTAGCCCCAAACCCCACCCCTGTGTCCTAATTCTGGCAGTTCACTATTTATGTAGCAATGTGAATCAAGTCGATAAAAAGTGAAAAACTAACATGCCAAAATAAAAAAGTGGGACATTTCAGAGAGGGCAAAGGGGAAAAGTTCAAGAAGTGAATAACTTACATTACCAGACTAGAGCCAACACAGAGAAAAGAATGCATGGCCAAGGATGGGGAGCTTTCCCCACACATGGTGGCAAAACTGACCTATCTGTAATGTGAGACCATTGAGAAATTTTAATTATGGATACCAGAACCTCTTACAATTTACACTCTGATCTGAACCTACCAGGAGAATACATATTATTTTGGAGATGTGTAAGCATTGGCACTCACAAAATGTAGTTGTAAGGTTCTGGGAGACTGTTTAAAAGTAAGAAAATAAGATAATTTCTCTCACATATCAAGCCTAGGAAGTCATGATTACACCAAAGCACAGTGGGCTTAACTCCAGCATTCTTTTCTATTTTCTGACAGGAAAAAACAGTAATTGCTTTTCACATGACAGATTCAATAAAACCTGGAACACAACACTGTTCATCATGATAGATGATGTGAGCAATATTACCTTTTGGGAATTCCAGAAAGACAACAAAAAATTACAGAATTATTTAGTTCCGTTTTAGAGCACAAGCAAATGGGTATATACAGTGGGTATAAGCAGTAAAGAAACAAAGAAACTAAGTAACAAGACACCAGATTAGCTTTAATTAACATCGTTTCTTGTTTAGAAGGATCCCCTAAAGCATCCCCTGAGAAGGTGAGCGGTATGTCACAGGAAGTGGAAGGCAGGAAAGCAACTCCCATCAAGCCTCATTCCTGCCAGGAAAGCACGTGCTCCTCTCCCAGGCACATGGCTCTGCCCTCACAACACTATTCTGTGCACCAAACTGATCGATTAGAAGTAGAAAATGCTGTGCATGGCTGAACGCCCTTTTCAGAATGCTGATCTTCCTTGTTCATTCTGAGCCGGATGGAATGGCACAAGCCTGGCAGCCAGACCCATTTAACAACAGCGTAGTGCCACTATGAGATGTGATGTTCAACTGCCTCTTTGGGAACCAGCACACTCCTGAGGCCAGAAGACACATAATGCACAAAAAACCAAAACAAAACAAACCTAAACAGAAAAAAAACAAAACAAAACAAAAAAGGAAACAAACACAAAACAACCAAAAAGAAGAAGAAATTTTAAAAACCAACACAAACTGCTGACCTGGAAAACTGAATGTAAATGGCTATACCATGGCAAACAGGAATGAGCTCACTATGCCAGTCAGCTACTCCTCAGATGCCCATAACCCTGCATTTCCCTTCAAATTACACAGACCTCCCGAACCACAACAGCAGACTAAGCTTTAACGCCAGTCAGAGGGGAAAATCCCTATGCCGTCTACATAGCCTCCCATTCCCTGCACACTTTTATGTGTTGAGGTTTAAACATCGAACCGTGTAGGTTTCTGTAGGACAAGAGGAGGCCAGCAGTACCACCTAAAAATTAAAAAAAATCCAAAATAAAAAAAAAAAAACCCAAAAAAAAAAAACCAAAAAACAAAGAGGCCTAAGAGGCCTCAACAAGCACCGCAGGAGGAACGGCAAACGGTGGGAAGGAACCAAGACGAGAAAGGGCCCAGATGGGCACAACGTGCGGGAAGCATGGGGCCCGCGGGCCGCTCTGCAGCACCCAAGCGCCGGGCCGGGGCCTCCGCGGGCCTCAGGCACCACCGCACTCCCCGGGGCCGGCACTGACCTGGCGCCGCTTCCAGCTCTTCCCGGCTCCGGGCGGCGCTTCCAGCGGCTCCGCCACCCGCGGCACCGCCGCAAGCACCTCCGCCGTCAGCGGCGCCACCGGCCACTGCTCCGCACCGCCCCCTCCCTTCCCGCGCCCCGCGCGCCCCCCGGAGGGGGAAGCGACAGGGAAGTGAGCCAATCGCCTGCTCCTCCAGAACTACGCCTTCCCGCCCTTTCGTGAACTTGACCAATCAGAAGTGACAACTGCTTCGGCCCCTTGACCAGACAGCCAATAGGCTGAGAGAAACAGCAAGAACGCGCGCCGCCATTGGCGGGTTCTTAGGTGGCTGGACGTTCTTGCTAATCAGGGTAAAGATGGCGGCTCTGGACAGAGTCAAGGTGCTGGTGCTGGGCGATTCTGGTGAGTCCGTGTCCCCAGGCCGTGTGTCTTGGGGCCTCTCCTTGGGGATCTGCTCCTCGTCTCCCTCCCCGCTACCCGCTTAGAGGCCGGGACCGCCCGCATTCAACTCAGTGCTGCTCCCGGCCTGGCCACCTGTAACTCTGGCACCACCTCCCAGGAGTTGTTCTCTCTCTGTGCACTTGCAGGTGTCGGAAAATCGTCGCTCGTTCACCTCTTGTGCCACAACCAGGTGCTGGGAAACCCGTCCTGGACTGTGGGCTGCTCCGTGGATGTGCGAGTAGGTGGCGTGCAAGGCCTCTTGGTGGCAAGGGAAGGGCCTTGACTTTTTATTTTAATTACTCAACGCCCCAGAAAGAAGTGTACTTTGACCGTGTGTTTTGCTGAGGGCTTAATTTTCTGACGCAAGTAGCATCAAATGTGAGGCAAGCACTTGTGTAAGCAAGTTTTGACTTTACAAGGTTGTCATAATCAGACATTTGTCACTTGTAGCTCCACTCTCTGCTGCAGTGGTCACTGGCATGTTATAAATCACGGGGTGGCCAGTTCCTTGAAAAACAGGCGAGGAAGAGCCAAGCTGTCTGCCAAACACAGTGGGGAAAAACGGTTTGCTCGTTTAGATTGTGGGAACACAGGAAAGTTCTGGATGATATTCATGTATTAGAAAAACAAATTAAAATTTAGGGCCTGACATGCTTCAGGGCTCTTAGACCTGAGTGAGAAAATTAACAGGAGAAATTTATTGTTGGGACCTGGACACCAGGAATGCAGAATTTGTAAACCGCAAAGACATGTTACAGAAAGCAGAGCTGACGAAGAAGCTAACAAAGACAATTAATAAGATTCTCCCTATGTGGGAAAGAGATAATAAAAGGCTGAAAGTGTGGGCTAGTTATCATGAGAAGTGAGAAATCAATAACCAATAGAAGATTGAATAATAATTAATGAAGAGAACTGCATAACTTGGAAGTCGGTGAGCACTAATTTCTTTGCCAAAATGTATAAATAATTGTAAGTTTTGGTGACGATGTACACGTTTGGTGAAGTGCTACTCATGTACGTCAGTGCTGAATAAATTAGTGTTGGTTTTCTAACCTAACTGGGTTAGAGAGTTTATTTCCTGGTTTTTGGTGACAATTGTGACCATGGGTTGCTTCTCCTTCTGACTACTTGCTGTAGGACCTGCTGTGGGAAGAATGAGGATGTTCACTCAGCAGTTCTTTGGCCCAGCCTACAGCCCTCATGAGACATTGATGAATGATTTTTTCCTTCGTCACTCTTTGCTGCATTCTCCTTGAAATGCATTGCCTTAGGTTAGGAATGTATTTCCAAAATCTGAGGAGAGGAACATGGCAGTCCTGATTGATTGTGGAGCAAAACTACTCAGCAGATCTGGGAGCAGAAGTTGTTGATTAATTCAGTTGAGATGTCAGAATTTTGGTAGGAAAAAGATGTGGTCAATTGTAATCCAGGTCTGTCACCTGTGTTAATATGCTTGCAGTGCTACCATGTGGGTTTTAACAACTGTAGGAAGTCAAGACCTTAATTTTTACATTTGTATTAGCAAAACGCTGTTTCTGAGCACGTCATGAGATGTTGGGTTTGTTAATACAGAGATACAAAGGCTCACCAGGCTCACATGAGGTGGTGATCTCCATCTCTGTGGTATCCAGTGACTGCTGCTTGACTCATTCCATCTCTCTTCCACTTGAAAGGTTTGAAAGAGTGTCAGTATAAGAATTTCCAAATTTCTATTCAAGTGCAATAATTTTTCCAGCTGAAAGTGTAAGCATCATGTGGATTAACTCCTGTGACATGGTGTTGTCATTATGTATGATGTGAATTTTTCATTAGATCCATGACTACAAAGAAGGAACTCCAGAAGAGAAGACATATTACATTGAGCTGTGGGATGTTGGAGGTTCTGTGGGCAGTGCCACCAGTGTGAAAAGCACACGAGCAGTGTTCTATAATTTGCTGAATGGTAAGTTTGCTTGGTGTAAATATGGTTTTACTACAGTTTCTGTTAGGTGCTGTCCCTTGGTTCTGGGGCAGAGTTCCAGGCAACCTGGCTGAGGGCTACATTGTTCTCCTTTCTGATTTATGCAGGAAAAAAACTGATAGTGTTCGTAGGCAGAATTTTATGGATTCAGTTGTGAATGGCAGATATTTCAGGCAAACCTGTGCAGATGAGCTCTATCAGCCTTTCCCTTCAGTGTTGTGTGGCTGGCACGGCAGGGAGGCTTTGAAGGTGCAGTGGTTGCTTTCACCTTTCCAGGTCTGATATACTGCAGAAATATGATTTATATAGTTTTAGGATTTTTTTATTATTTATGTGTTCTTATCTGTTTGGTTGTAAAACCTACAACAGAGAAATTATTATTTTAATTTTTTATTAATTTTGGTAGTTACATTCTACCCTGGTAAATTTGAACTGTCTCCCATAAAATTGCCATATGCTGGTAACCATCTTGCCTCTGCTCATTTAGCTTAGCAACTTATTTTTAAGAGTTGAATCTTGCAACTTACTGCTTATGTAGAAAGAAATATTTTGTGCCTTCTGTTGGGATATTGTCTTAAAGGCCTTAGTAGTTCATCTGTGTCTCTAACAAGAGTACAGTAATTTCACGAATACAAGCCGCACCAATTTGACCAAAATTTTGGTGGAAACCCGGAAGTGCGGCCAATATTCCGGGGCGGCTAATACATTAACAAAATTCTAAAAGCTGCCAACACGGAAGTGAGAGCCCGCGGCAGCCCCAAGCCAAGCTGGAGCCCGGCCGGCCCCGGCAGAGGTGGGAAAGCCTGGCAGAGGCGGGGCCAGCAGTGTGCGGGGCGGGCGGCAGAGCCTGAGCCAGCAGGGCGGGGCAGGGGGGCGGCAGAGCCCGGGCCAGCAGGGCGGGGGAGCCCGGGAGAACTGGGGCTAGCAGTGCAGGGGAGCATGGCAGAAGCAGGAAGGCCGACGGGTGGGGCTGCTTGGCAGCGGGGGAAGCCCAGCAGAATCGGGGCCAGCAGCGTGGGGGAGCCTGGCGGTGCGGGGGCCTGCAGTGCCGGCCAGGGCGAGGAAACGCGGCGGTGGTGCAGACGGGAGGGGGCGGCCGGCGAGCCCGGCGGCGGCGGCGGCAGCCCGGCGGCGGGGCTAGCGAACGCGGCGCGGCGCGGCCGGCGAGCCCGGCGGCGGGGCTAGGGAACGCGGCGCGCCGCGGCCGGCGAGCCCGGCGGCGGGGCTAGGGAACGCGGCGCGCCGCGGCCCTCGAGCCCGGCGGCGGGGCTAGGGAACGCGGCGCGCCGCGGCCAGCGAGCCCGGCGGTGGGGCTAGGGAGCGCGGCGCGGCCGGCGAGCCCGGCGGCGGGGCTAGCGAACGCGGCACGGCCGGCGCGCCGCGGCCCTCGAACCCGGCGGCGGGGCTAGGGAACGCGGCGCGCCGCGGCCGGCGAGCCCGGCGGCGGGGCTAGCAAACGCGGTGCGGCGCGGCCGGCGAGCCCGCCGGCGGGGCTAGGGAACACGGCGCGCCGCGGCCGGCGAGCCCGGCGGCGGGGCTAGGGAACGCGGCGCGGCCGGCGAGCCCGGCGGCGGGGCTAGCGAACGCGGCGCGGCGCGGCCGGTGAGCCCAGCGGCGGGGCTAGGGAACGCGGCGCGCCGCGGCCGGCGAGCCCGGCGGCGGGGCTAGGGAACGCGGCGCGGCCGGCGAGCCCGGCGGCGGGGCTAGCGAACGCGGCGCGGCCGGCGAGCCCACCGGCCGGGATAGCGAACGCGGCAGCGGGGCGGTGCTGACGGGAGAGGGGGGCCAGCGAGCCCGGCGGCGGCGGCTGTACCACCCGGCCAGCCCCGCCGAGCCGTGGCGCTGAGCTGGGCCACCCGGCCCCGTCGGCAGCCATGAGCGGGCCGAGCCTTCCTGGCCCCGCCCCGAGCCAGTAAAGCCCGCTATGCCGCGATCCTGTTACTAATTGGCCAATTTGTGAAAGCTGCGCACGGATTCTCGCTACGAACGAAAGTGCGGCTAATATTCGGGGTGCGGCTTATCTATTGACAAAGACAGCAACATTGTCGAGGCACCGGGGGTGCGGCTTATAATCCGTGCGGCTTGTATTCGTGAAACTACTGTAAATAAGAGATTATAAGCATAATAATGCAGTATTTCAATTGTTACTTTTTGTCATCCCAGGATAGTTCACTAAAAATAGATGTGTATCAGTCTATGCTTCTGAAAATCTGGCTCAAGTGTTCTGTTTTATTCTCTTTGCTATTCCCACTCATTCGAAGGCCTTTCAATAACATGTTAAAACACGCAATACACATTTTTGGTCTGTGATTAACTGGTTATTTCTTCCTTCTTTCACAGGGGAAAACTGTGCAAGGTACCTCTTGCTTATACTGTTAACTAGATTTCTGTATATAAGACTTGAGTTGAATTGTGTCCTCAAAGCAAACTTCTTTGGTGTATGAAAAAGAATTGATTTCTTTTTTGATACCGAATCTACGGTATGCCAGGGAGTGTGGATCAGACTTGGAAATACCTTAGAACAGTCCATTAGAAAGTGCAATCTTGGACTTGTGCATCTGAATTGATGACATAAAAATAGCATTATTTATCTCCACTGCCCAAAAGGTACTAATTAGATAGCTTGCAGATGAAGAGCATTGACTTTGGTAGTTAACCTTGGATCTTGTTTCTTTCATTTGATTAACTTCTCCATTAGAGCTTGTCTCACAAATTGCCTCTGCTTGACCTTATTTAAGAAGAGAAGATGAATGCATTCCTTCTGTCTGACTGCTTGTGCTTTCTGGGTTTGCAGTGGTCTGAAAACCAGTCAGTGTTTGGTTGTGTCAGTAACTGTGCAGGCTGCTGGGTTGTTGACAAGGCTGGGTACAGTTTTGGATTATCCACAGATCTTTGCCGGCTCTCCACCTGGTATGGAGACTGTGATAGCTGAGGGCAGTGACTGGGCAATAAGGCTTTGGCTTGCAGACCTTGTCATGGGAGGAGCATTTCTTTGAGTAGTCATTGGTCCTGCCTGCTCTTTTTGGATGTTGACAGGCTTTTTCTGCTGATGCAACTAACTGTGCAGGCTTTAAGTGAAGCAGATAAGGGAACTGACCAATCAAAGCATAACTGAGGGAGAGTGCATGGAGGTGAAGAGTTTTTCTCACAGGTTGTGCAGCAATACCTCTAGATCTGTTGTTGTAGGCCAAGTTATGTTGTATCAGGCATTTTCTCTCTACACTGGGGGTGGATGTGCAGCAAAGTTGCCTTTTTGTGCTGTTACTGAGATAAATGCTGGGAGCTGTCATGGGAGAGTCTGTGCGCAGTTGTGGGGCAGTGGAAAATGTTTGTGGAAATATGATTTGTTCATAGTGTATACAGTAGGTGGCACCTCTGGGAGTTAAGGTGAAAGATTAAATTAGTACGTTTTTCCACCAAGTTGTTTTGGTTTATTCAGGCTGTGAAGTGTTTTGAGAATGAATCCTGATGCAGATAAAGGGTATCATTCCATTTTATCTTTGAATTGATAGTAGTTTGAAGTCTGGAGGAAGTGGAAACATTCCACATATTGCAGAAGGTGTGAATAAATAGAAGAAATTTGCTAGGAGGAATTGGTAATTGAGTTAGGAACTGTGGTTATCAGAAGAGGATGTCTGTTAATAGCACATCTAAGAAGCTTGACTCTGTCTCAGAATTTACAAGAATTTTGAAGGTTCTTGGTAATGAAAAACACTAGGAATATAATCTTAAGTACAATAAGTCTTAATAATTCATGCTTTTAGTGGACTATGAAATGTTATCAGTGTCTCTTTCCCCTTTGGATACCTCCCCAAGTATATAGCATTAATTCCTGAAAATGCAGGAAAGCAGTACAGTAATTTCACGACCATAAGGCGCACCACACTATAAGGCACACTTTTGTTTTGCAGTGAGGAGCCGCACGGCGCGCAAAAAAGGAACAAATTACTGGCAGGTGCTCAATTTGCAAACATTTTTCAAAGATCAGTGTAGCCTTTAAACGCAGCCCCAGGCGCAATCCCTGTGCAGCGGGCCCCGGCACTCCCGCCCGCCCCCGGCACTGGCTGGCACGGCTCACAGCTCCCGGCTCCCACCGCGCGGCCGCGCTGCATCCCAGCTTCTCCCTGGCTGGAGGCTGCGCCACTTGTTGCCGCTTCCCTGCAGCCGGCAGCAGCGCCGCTGCTTCTCGCCGCTTTCCCACAGCGGTGGCGGAGGCTGCGCCGCTTCTCCCTGCTTCCCCGCGGCCGCTTCTCGCCGCTTTCCCGCAGCGGCAGCCGCATCGCTTCTCCCCACTTCCTCGCGGCCGCATTGCTTCTCGCCACTTTCCTGCAGCTGCGCAGCTTGTCGCAGCTTTGCCGCAGCCGCAGGGGCTTCGCTGCGCCGCTTCTCCCCGCTTCCCCACGGCTGCACCACCACCACCACCACTTTTCCATGGCTGCAGGGGCTTTGCCGCCACGGCTTTGCCGCGGCCGCGGGGGCTTCACCGCCGCCGCTTTGCCATGGCCGCAGAGGCTGCACCGCCACCGCTTTGCCACGACCACAGGGGCCGCGCTGCCACCGCCGTCGCTTTCCCGCAGCCGCAGGGGCCACACCGCCGCCGCCAGCGCTTTTCTGTGGCCGCCGGGCTGCGCCGCCGCCGCTGCTGCGGCACTTTCCCCCACCCGCCTGGGCTGCGCCGCTGCTGCTCCGATGCCGCTGCCAGGCGGGCTCTGCTCGGGGCTGTTGCAGGCTCACACTTCTCGTTCCCCCTGCACCTGGGCCAGGCCCGCCCGGGTTCTCGTTTTCCCTGCGCCCGGGCCGGGGCTGGCACCGCCCAGCTTCTCATTCCCACCACCCCCGCCCCTGGGGTGGCGCCGCCTGGCTTCTCGTTCCGCCTGCACCCGGACTGGGGCGGAACGAGAAGGGAGCCCTCCCTCCCCACGCGGCTCCTGCCGGCCGTGACCGCTCGCTCCCACCCCCCCTCGCGACTCGGCGCTCCTGCGGCACTGCCCCCACATTGCAGCTCACACTTCCGGTTTCGCAAATTTCACAACTTTGTCCATTATATAAGGCGCATTTCCGGGTTCCGGGGAAAAATTTAGTCAAAAGGGTGCACCTTATAGTCGTGAAATTACTGTAGTTCTCTCTGAACTCTTATGAAACAAAGAAAAAACCTTTTGACTTTATAGATGGTGTGACAAAAATTAATTATGTTTACCAGAGAAAGGCTAAATTTTCTGCTGCAGTTGTATAGAATTTCAGTATCATGAGAAGTGGACAGAATCAGTGTATGTCTGCGAGCCTTTTGCAGAGTAAATCCTGAGGTGACTGTTTGTTTCCTGCTTTCATGTGATTTTTCTCTTAGCCAATTCTTGATAAACAGCTTTAAAAAACCTGTTGCATCATGATGTTTTCAGCCTTACTTATTCACTGTAACTGTACTGGTTATACATTCCTTACTCCATTCTCAGATATCTGGGAACCTACAGGTGTCATTTTGGTAAGGAAGAGAATATGTATCTTTAAATGACATCTGGCTGTCTTGTCTTTCACTCTAGGGATAATTTTAGTGCATGACTTGACCAACAAGAAATCATCCCAGAATTTGTATCGCTGGTCTTTAGAAGCACTTAACAGAGATGTCACTCCAACAGGAGTTCTCGTGACAAATGGGTGAGTGAAAAACATACATGCAGAGCTCAGACACGGTAATTCCAAGCAGTTGTAGAAGTCTGCGTTCATCTCTAAAGCTACTTGGTCTCCACAGGAAAGTAGATATGGTTAGACTTGGAAGAAAGAAAGAAATGGGGAATATCAAAGAAAGATTATTGTTCTTTTTCTTTTATACTGCCAATAGGCGATTCTGACAGCACATTCCCTGGGTAGAAGAGACCTTGCTTTAAGGGAAAAGATGTTTACTGCATCCTTTATTTGTCTGAGGCCTCTCTGAGCGTAGGTCCAGTCCCTGTTAACTCAAGATTTCTGTCTGTCTTGAGAGATGCCATTGTACAGGAACTGTCACAGGATGATGTGTCTGGACAAAAAGGCATTCCCTCCTTGCAACAAGACTGAGGAAGTTCACTTCATACATTTTTGGTTTGGGTAATTGAGGAATTATTTTAGGAGCATGGCTAAAAGAGCTTAGAAAACACTGCTTGAACAGCATGTTCATAATTAGCTCTCCAACACCTTGTCAAGGATTTCCTCCTGTACCTCTGTTCTCCTGTCATCTGTCTAGCCAAGGAGGTTTTAAAATTGTTGCTAAATCTCACACATGAGCAGGAGGGCAGTAAGGAGAAGTCCCTTTTTGTTGCAAGAATATCAGTTGTTTATTTGTCTGTTCTGATACACAGCTGTTTCTGTAGAAACGTAGGAGATGGGAAAGAGGATTTGCATTGTATAAATTGTAAAGTTCTCCAGTGTCTCCACAGACACGTTCTTCACAATTGTTTTAATTTTCAGAAGTTTAATTTCTGTCAAGGACAGATTTTCAACCACTAGCAATTCATTGCTCAAGTTGTTGCTGTTGGTTGTAAAATTGCTTGCCAGAAATATTGGTTTAGGTAAAATAAGACAGACAAGTGATTATCCCAGCTAAGGAGAATGATTGAAGCTTGGATTCCTATGTAGTGACTTAGATGCAGAAGCCCTTCCTTAATTTAAAGATATTGCACATTTTAACTTCGATAAATGGACCATTAGTAAATAAATTACTGGTTTTTGAGAGGCACGGGGGAGGCGATGTACTTGTGCCTACTTACATGGCCATTGCCTCATTCAGGGTTGTATTTGTTTCCCTCATCAGTGACTATGACCGTGAACAGTTTGGTGATAACCAGATCCCACTGCTGGTGATAGGAACGAAACTGGATCAGATCCCAGAAACTAAGAGGAATGAAGTTTTGACCAGAACAGCATTCTTGGCTGAGGATTTTAATGCTGAAGAGATAAATTTGGTTAGTGGATTCCTTGTCATCACTGTTGTTTTTCTTTATATAGGAGTGAATCCAGTTTTTAGTTAGTAAAGATCTTGTGACAAAAATTTGGTTATTTGGAGATGTTTCCAGTAGTGCTAGTCATTCACATTTCAGTTGGCTATGTCCCTTGCTTGATGAAATAGATACCTTTGTTTCACTTACAGGGAGATGTAAGGGGTATTAGTTAAGGTCCTTAAGCTTAGAATTGTTGGCTGGGAGTTAAATTTTCTTTTACTTGTTCATAACTCTGACATAGACTGTCTTTGAATGAAACATGAAGATGGCTTTATATAGATCTATGGGTATAAAATATACATGTGCTGTGTGAATGCTTGTATACACACTCCCAATCTCAGGTGTAGTCTGTACAAATCACTGCCTGACTGTATAGCTGGTGGTGGAAGGAAGATATGGAGCATGTGGGGGGTTGCTTGGAATTCTGCAGTTGATTCACAGAGCAGTTGTCTTTTCTCTGAAGTGACTGTGGAGCAGAAATCAGCAGATTCATTGTTTTCCCTCACTGATGGTGTGTGTCAGAGGAAAGAGTATCTTCATTTCCTTGTGCTTAGCTTCTTTGCAGTGATTTCCTTGTGCTTGGTTTGTTGTTGTCTTCTGGGTGTTTCAGGACTGCACCAATCCTCGTTATCTGGCTGCAGGTTCATCCAATGCTGTCAAACTAAGTAGGTTTTTTGATAAGGTAAGTCAATGAAATGATGTTTTATTATCCTGTGCATCAAATGCTGTCTGGGATTTGAGCATGAGCAACAGTTTAAGCTGCTCCTTTCACATTCCACTCTGAGTTGGTTCAAGCCAGGTGTGGGAGACCAATGATCTGCTTTAGGAACCCTTCAGGCGATAGCTGATCTGCTTGAAGATTTAGTTCCTGATCTGCATAGAGCAGTGAAAAAGAACTCACAAATGTGCAAAGACACTCTGCTTATGCTTCCGAAGTTGTCTGATCAGAGGGACTGCAGTATTCTGACGTAGTAGTGTGGGAAGATACAAGATTGGTTAGCTCTGTTGATCCTATTTAAAGCAACATTTAGGAATTAAGAAGTTAACTGAGAGTATTACTCTCCCTTCTTTGAAAAGAGACCATTATGGTCCACTATGCAATGGTAGAGAAGGAATGCTCTATTTCAAGCATCCCCTGGGCAAAGATAGCATAGTGGGGCTACTGTGCAGTAGTAGGAACCACTGTCTCTGCAGAGAGGGAGTGGGAGTAACTGACTCGGAAGCAGGAGATACACAAACCACCACCTTTATTACCCAGTAGGGCTAACTAAATTAAGTGTGTTGAAGTTGAGGATACTTAGACAGCTTGTCTAAGAATGGCTGTAGGTGGCCATGTAACTGCTGTGTATGCTGTGTAAGCAGTAAGCCTGGAGCAGAGATGTGGGGTCAGACCTTGTCCCAGTTAGCCATGAGTTTCAATGCTCGTGTGTGAAGTGTTGGTTGCAACCCAAGATTATGCAAGTGCTATGCAAGCTAAGATCATTCTCTGTTGTTCACAGGTCATAGAGAAGAGATACTTCTTAAGAGATGGCAATCAGGTTTGTCACTTTACCTCCTTTTTTGTTTCATTTCTCCCTGTGTAATGTGAACTGCTGACACAGGCCTCTTTAAAACATGAGCTTCATGCAACCTAAATGGCAAGGCTTAGACAGAAGAATGGCTGACTTTTGTCAGCTGAAGTATTTGTCTGTAAAGTGGTTTGCAGTGAAATACTTAAGTATACTAACCTAGTAGAAGTTGGAAGAATGGCGTAAAATGGGCAAATGTGATTTCTTTCAGTCTGTCAGCATCAGGCTTCTTGGTTGAAGATTTAGGCCATAGATGCTATCCTGAAGGTCAACGAAAAGGCAATTTTTGCACAGCTGGAACTAGATTTTGTTTTTAATACAGGTAGTTTCCAGAGGCTCAGTAGAACCACAAGGAAAATTGCAGTATGATACCCGCTTATTATAATTAATTCCTGAAGGACGTTCCTGAAGCCAGTTGAGGAAGTACTAGCAAAATGACTTCTGGTTTGGGCAGGCCACTTCACTTTTCCTGCCCCTCACCTCCCCATGTGCAATCTACCATGCAGGAAGTAGTGAAGTTGCATTTACCATGTGTAAAGGTGTTGCAAATTACCATGAAAAGCATCTCTGATGTACAGTCACACCTGTACATTGTTAGAGGTGGCTGTGAAAGCTGCTTGGGGAGAGCTGAGATGGGGAAATAGTCACAGATTACAAAATGCTTCCTTTCTTTGAGCACTTTTGTCATGCCTTTTAAAAATAAATTTGCTTTTACCTCTTTCAGTTCTGCATGATACTTTTTTTCCTTCCCCTTTCCTCCTCTCCTCCCCACAGTCTAGTGAAAGGAAATTTCCTTTTCATGGGAATAATATCTTAATGCAGAAACCTGCTTGTGTGCTGGTTGTCTTCGATGCATTATGTAAGATTTTTATTTTTATTATTTGATCCTATTTAGTGGCTAGCTAGGGATTAACTATGTATTTCTTTTGGCTGTATGCCGAAGATTGCAGTCTGCTGATGACTATCTACTTCCTTGACAGGAGCTCAAAAGCTTAAAACCAATCTTAAATATCAGTCATGTTTAAAGAAGCAAAATCCAAATTGGAAATGGAGACTTCAATACAACCTCTTAATCATTTGAAGTTACCTACTTAATGTAACTTACCAATGTTTTTGTGGGTTTTCTACAATAGGTCACTATGATAAGTCATGTTTGAGGTATTTCTGTTATAAACTTCTTCAGGATGAAAAGAATGATAAGTTTCAAATTGTTCATAGCTGCGACTTCAATCAGATATGTGATAAATAAATAATTGTTAGTCCTAATTAGTGACTTTGGTGCAAAAAATGCTAAAGCAGATAGCTTTTTACATATGGTGTTCAGGTAGTTTTTAGTTATAATGATTGCATTTTTCCTCTTTAAATTCCCAAAGCAGTTTTCATGAGGTGAACCTTCATACAAAATCTGCCTGATTTTATCCTTAAAGATGATTGCTTTTCAGAGATGAATAAACCAGTACCTTAGTGAATACCTTACATGTCTGTTTTGAGTTTTAGGCCTGAAAACCCCAAGTAAATTTAATCTTTGGCACTTTTAGTGGACTTCTGTTTTGGGAAAGCTCTTTAGCTCTCTGTTTACCAGTGAACTGTGTAACCTAAGCAATCTGCTGTGAATTGTAGATTATGTTTTTGTCCCATATGTCCATACAAATCCATGTTCTTCTGGCATGATTTGCAGGGCTTGGTTGACTCCCTCCATTTTAATAGACTGTATTTTCTATGAAAGCGTGGAATTGTTTTGGGAGAGTGTATCTACTGGGTCTGCTGTTTCTGCTTGTGTGTGGCCTGTAATCTAATGGTTTTATGATGCCAGAAGGGCAAATATGCAGTTTTAGAAAGCAGCATATCACTTTCTTTTGGGGATTCACAGATACGTTTGATTGAAAATCTGTCTGAAATACTGTTAAAGCCAGAGAAGCTTCTGATGGTTTCAAGTAAATTTTCTTCGTAAACATCCATTGTCACTGTGTAAGAAGTATCTGCAGATGGGCTGCAAAAGCAGGAGTGCTAATCCTTTATATTGTTGCAGCTGTTTCTATCGTGATGGTTTTCTTTAAGCTTTCAGCCATTGATAAAACTGTACTTTCAACTGCCAGTGAACTGCTGCTGCCCGGGTTGGAAGGCATAAAGCCTTTGACAGCTCTTTGACAGGACATGGTTTATATTGTTTTATAGTTTTAAAAATGAATGGAGGATAAATTCTTGTATGCACTTGAATCTGGGGGAAAATACCGGCTTTGAAATCTGTCGTTCACTGTGTTAGGATTGAGGCTTTCAATTTCCCTTGCCAAAAAGTCTTCAGGAGCCCCACAGAACCCATGAGCCGTAGCGAGGTTGTGCAGTGTTTAGTGGTGCTCCTCTAGCAGTCAGCTGAAGCACTTTTGCTCTGATTCTGGAGATAGTGTGGAAGATGCTGCAGTTGGTTTGGTAACAGTGCAGGTTAGAGGGAGCTCTTGCTGATTCTGACGTGACATCTTGTCTTCCCTGCCTTTAGATTCCTGGCTTCTCTGAAAGGAAGAGGTTTGGAGGAGGAATGCTGAAGAGCCTTCATTATGACTGAGCACTGAAGAGGTGGAAGATGTCTTCTCTGAATTCCTAGTGACATTCCCATTCCAACTGGGTGCTCAAAGACAGTAATGCTTCTTCAAGCAGAGTAAAATGATATTACAGCTGGCTAGCTGCTGGAAGTTCTGTTGTTGGAAAAGACTTGGGAAAGGTTTTCCAAAAACCTAATCTGGAGCCTAGAGTACTTCTTAGGATTGCAGACTGTCCGGATCTATGGGAATATATGAGGAAAGTGTACAATAAGTTGAATGCTTCTCACACTGGTGTGGGAAACACAGCACATATATGTGACATCCTTGTCTCCGTTTGGAAAACTTATGGACACTCTTTGCAATGATTTGCATTCATTTACCTCTAAAGGAAAGATGACACTTAGTGGGCCTCTCATATACAATAAAGTGAGCAAAACATAACGATGGGTAAGGAGTGGTCTGGAAAGTAATGGAATGCCTTCATTAAATGGAGTGTTGTTTCACCTAGAGCACACTGTTCATCCCTATTCAAAAGGGATAAAAGCAATAGGCAAGATATGAAAAAATATTTGAAACCTTAAAAAGAAAATCATAAGTAGAAAGCAACTGGTGTTAGTTCTGCTGCTTAAATTAAAATTTAATTTAAGAAGGCAAAGTAAATCAGGTTCTCCTGTTTATCTTTTCATAATTGATTGTGGTCTTGTTTTTTATATTAAATTAAAAGGCAATTCATTGAAAACTGATGGAAAAAGTATTTTTTTATAGAGTGCTTATTTGGAACAAATGTGACATGGTCCTACTGAGCCTGAGGACTTAGTAGATTCAGAAAACATAAAATATAAAACATCCTCTGAATTAAAATGGATAGAAATTTAGAAGGGATTTAAAGCTGTGTAAAAAGTAGGAACTGAGCATGATTAGGAGGAGAGTTCTGTGATACAGATGTTTCCTTTACATAGTTAGCACTAAGGATAAAAGAGACTTGATCTGGTCTGATCTCCTGTACAGCATCTTGTTTTCCTAAATAGCCCAAGCTTTGCATGGTTTTTCACCTTGTTAGCATTCCATGGAGTGGTAAAAGCCTGATTTATGGCAGTCTCTTCTTTCCACTCCTTCCTCACAGTCACCTCTAATGGTTAAGCCTCTGGCAAAGTCTAACTAAGAGTTGGAGTTAGATATAAATAGAGATTAATAATAAATGGGGATAGAAGAAAGTAAAATGCCGGAGAGAAGTTGACAGGGAGCAGAGTTCTGCAGTCTCTGGATTACCTCTGCCTGCAGCTCTTCTGGCAGCTGCTTGGAAATAAGTGGAAACCTACCTACTGCCACTAATGGGGCACATAAGTGACAGCTGGGTTCACCAGTCAAATTTACTAAAAACATGGATGCTTTGCTTTTTCTTAGGTCATTTCCAGGAAGGTCTGGGAGCAGTTATAAACATGAGTGCAGTAAGTTTTTAGATGCTTGTATGAAATATGTTGTTAGTTTACAGTTAGTTTATAACCAGAAAAAACAAGGTACTATAATATTCATAATTAAGAACTCATGTCTGAGCTGGGCAGCTCATGACAGCACCAATGTCTGTCTCTGATCATTTGATAATAAAAGCTGGAATTTTTTTCTCAAGGTTAGGTGCAGTCTTAGCAGTAACCAGATCTGGGCTTCCCTCAGGTTTCAAGGAACTGCAGAGCAGAACAAGCAAGCTGTAGTGCTATTTCCTCCTTCACGCTGTGGCATCTTTAGAGTGGCCAAATCTGGCTGCAGTTCACCTGTCTGCATGTTTTAAAGTAGGCCTCTAGCCCAGAATAAGTATCTTGTTTGTTTAGATCTCAGCAGGTAACCACAATTAGGTATATTTTGTCCTTCTTAGGACAAGGTGATGTGTAATGGAGTTGTGCATGTTGATGATGTTCCATTTCTTTTTGCAGGAAGTTCCAGCTTCTTGTCAACCCGGGAGTATGTGAGCAGCTGGAGTTAGTTACATTGCTTTTCCACCTTACCTGCTTCAGCTGCCCAAAAAAGGTTCACTTTCAAGTTTAGGGATGTGACACCAGACAACTTTTCTGTGTCACACCTGTTTTACATGTTTTACCTTTCTTTTCTCTGCACACACACCCCCTTCCATGCCCTGTGACCTTTCTGTCTGTCTTGCTTCTGTCTGCCTGTATCATTCTCTGTTCCTCCAGCTCCCTTTCTCACAATTACTATCCCTCTTTCTCTCCCCATTTGCCCCATCTGTCTGACCCCTCCATGTCACAAGAAGTCACAAAGACTCCTCCTGCTCTGCTCTCTGGTTTCCCCTTTTTTCCCATTTTCCTCTCTCTCTGCCATGCATTGCCTCTCTTGCTGTACCACTGAAATTCGGTTTCTCTGGTTTTCTTCATCTCTGGTTCTGTCTGTCTCTGGTTACTATTACGTGCACACACGTTTCACATCAAAACATTGTTACCCAATCCCTTTAAATTTGAGCTACTCAATGTCTCTGTGTTATTTCCCAAGCAGAAGTATGTGCCCAGGTGCTATGTTCCAGAGGTGTCAGTGAAGGTGGCTTGTGCATGTACATGTGAGATGTGTTGGACCTCCCATGCATACACAGGTGATATGTAGAGCAAATAAACCATGAGCCTTCCCTGTTCCCAAGGGACTTGGCAGAGCTTTCTGGTTGATCTGTGACTACTTTGATGACTGGAGGGATAGGCAGAATGAATATGAGTATGTCTGTAACATGGAAAATTTAGCAAGGATGCCACTGGCTTTTTAAGCATGTGAAACCTATCCAGTAATGGGTTTTTGGGTGCAACCTTAATGCAAATTTTCATTATTGATTATATTTGCAGAGGCAGCTGCAATATGCTCCATTTGTCACAAATGAGAGATGAACTGCTGTGTCGTAGCCTGCAGTCAGTATCAGTCAGCTACGGTGAAGTCAGGGTTTGGGTTCTCATTTCTCAGTGGATAACAACGTGGCAGTTTTCACTGATAGAAAACAGCTTCTGCTTTTCAGCAAAGAGAGCTTAATCCTTCTATTTCTTTTATTAGTCAGCTCGTCTTGTTAGAAATCATGTTACTGTCTCATTTTCCTTACAAGGATGCTGGTTACTTTGATTCCTTTGTAGGTTTGAGCAAGTGTGTGGCTTAGTGCACTAGTTTGCTTCAACAAAAAGCCATTATCATTATTGATGAACCTGTCACTGGCTGGCAAGTTACCAGGAAGTGTAGAGAGGTAGAGGTAGAGCTTTCCTTAGGGTGTGCTTCGCTGCAGCACTCTGTCTTAGGTCCTCAGACACGCAGGGATTTTGGGAAAAAATATCACGTACAGTAATTCACTACTATAAGGCGCACCCTTTTGACTAAAATTTTGGCCTGAAGCCGGATGCGCACCTTATAGTCCGGTGCACCTTATATTTGGACAAAGTTCGGAAATTTGCCAACCCGGAAGTGTGAGCCGCGAGCCATGGGAGAAGCCAGCAGGGCCACGGCTGCCAGGTGGAGGCGAGCCCGGGGGCACGTAGCTGCCAGGTGCAGGGGGGCCCAGGGCCCCATGGCTGCCAGGTACAGGTGAGCCCGGGGGCCCACAGCATCGCTCCTACTGGGTGCAGGCAGGCCGAGGGACCAGTAGCTGTCGGGTACAGGCAGGCCTGGGGGCCCATGGCTGCCGGGTGCAGGCGAGCCCAGGGGCCCGCGGCACCGCTCCTGCCGGGTACAGGCAGGCCCAGGGCCCCATGGCTGCCAGGTACAGGTGAGCCCGGGGGCCCACAGCATCGCTCCTGCTGGGTGCAGGCAGGCCGAGGGACCAGTAGCTGTCGGGTACAGGCAGGCCTGGGGGCCCATGGCTGCCGGGTGCAGGCGAGCCCAGGGGCCCGCGGCACCGCTCCTGCCGGGTACAGGCAGGCCCTGGGGCCCGTGGCTGCCAGGTGGAGGCGGGGCCTCAGCCAGCAACCACGCGGGGAAAGCTGGGGGGCGGATCCTCACTGCAAAAAAAAAAAGTGCACCTTATATGTCGGCAAAAGTTTGGAAATTTGCCGACACCCGGAAGTGCGCCTTATAATCCGCTGTGCCTTATGGTCGTGAAATTACTGTAATTATCAGGTGGAAGAGGGGAAGAAAAATAAAATCAGGTCCAGTTTTTAATTTCAAGTATCAATGGCAAAGCTCTCCCACCTAGTGAGGGCCTGTGACATGTAGTCAAAAGTATTATTCTTAGTGTTTATTATCCACTTGTGCTACTGTTCTTATTCTGACATCTGATCAGTACCTGTGGAAAATACATGTCTTTATGGTACATGAGTACACAAAGGAGAAATTACAAAGAGTCTCTGTCACTAACCGTGGCCATCTGAGCAGCATACGGGATTTCCAGTTGTGCTGACAAAGCTGCAATGAACAGCAATACTCAGGACCTGACTTTAAATAGATCTTGAAATGAGATGTAGCTCCCTATCAGTGAAAGTGATGATGCCTGTGTTGGGGGTTGGGGGAGTTTTTTACTCTTTCCCTCAGTGGAGAAATTTTTGCCATTATTATGTTAAGCTGGCCGTGCAGCTCCCCTTTAGCTGTTAAGTGCTCAAGACAAAATAGATGGCTGTGCTGACTCGATAACTCGATTGCTGAGGGGGGTTTGAGGGGGGAGGGGTGAATGGTCGGGGGCTGCTTTGGTCCTTCCGGGGGGCGGGGGAGACACTCGTTCTCGCTCGCTGGCCCAAACACGGAGGGGAGAAGTCCCTCTTTCTCCGTGGTGAGACCAGGCCCTGCGCTTCGACGCTGCTAAAGCTTCCTGCTTCTGAGAACAGTGCTGGAAACTGGGACGCACACAGTGAGCGGAGTTCTTTCCTTCACCCTTCTCCCACCTGAGACAACCCTGCCGCTGATGCCTCGCTCCCCTGCTCCTGCAGAAACCACGACTGAAAGGCTGCCTGCCCCGCTCCATCAGGACTGTGCAGAAGAGGAAGGCATCTGACTGGAAAAAGGGACTGAGATGGAGTTTCGTTCTGTTCTGTCACTGATTTTTTCATAGCTGATGTTGTTTTTGTTTTGTCTTGTAGATATATCAGTAAAGACCTGTTATTCCTAAACCCACACCTTTGCCTGAAAAGCCCTTAATTTCCAAATTATAGTAAACTGGGAGGGAGGGGAATTTCATTCTCAATTTCGGGAAAAAGTTTTGGTTTTTTTTTTCCTCTGGCAACACTGTCTTCTAAACCAGGACAGCTTGAAACAGTTAATGGGAAAAAAAGACGATTTGTCAATGTTTAGGGTTTTTCAGAGTAGCATTAGCTGCTTTGGGAAAGGCATGCTTTAGCATAGCTTTGAGGACAAGTCCCCAGCATACTTGTAAGGAAGGTATATTAGTTGTTCGGAGCTCTCTGTGGCAGCAAAGAGACTGTGAAATCTAACTTTGGCAGCTCAGCTGCTTAGCCAACACGTGCTGCAAATACCGTTAAATACAAAAATGTGTTTTCTTTTTCCTGCTTTGTCAGAAAAGCATTGTATCGCCAAGGTACAGCTTGTTGTTCCCCTTGGCCTTAACAGTGCACAGAAATGCTGGTTCCATATTACTGAAATTGGATAGGGAAATTTATTTTCTACATACACCATAGACTTCTCTCAAAAAGATGTTGTAGACAAGACAAGCTCATAAATAAAAACACATGCTCTTTCTTGACTAAAAATGAAGTTTGGACTGAATGAACAAACCAACTTAAAATTCAGTCCTATTTTTGAATAGGAGTAGCATGAAGTAAAATAGTGGGTGATTAACCCATGCACATCTACATTCCCTTTGACCTGAAAGTTAATGTTTACACAGTGGAAATGCACTGTTGGTTTTGCGTTAAAGATTGTTTAAAGGACAAGGATGCCAGTAGCTGTGAAGGCTACAACTATGGTCAGAGCTTTTATCTTTCTGTTTGATACCATCTGCTCTTCCTGAGGCTTGTTCTGCTGTGGCTTATGTGGGTTTGTTTGATGGACTGTCCTACCCCTGCTGAATTAAAGGTCAGATTGCAAATTCAGTGGCTGTCCAAAATTAGCACCAGAGTGGGGAAGGACAGAATAAAGCAATGTGAATACATTTTTTGCTGACTTCTAAGAGTGGTGGTTCTAGCTTGCAGGCAGATGCATCATAGCAACATGAGCATGTGGCTTCCCCAGCTTCTATTCAGGCAGCATCTGCTTTTTGGCAACAAGGAGTGTGTGCTTTCTGCTGCAGACACTTTTTTTATCTTTCCTAAACAAATAAATTATAATAATTAACCTGTCTGGCATCTCCTGCAGAACAGTCCCAGAAAAATGACAAGGACATATTTCATAAGAGCCACTGTACAGGAAAGTTATATGTTATTAAAAAGAGCCTTTTTTGACACAATGTTGTTGGCAGTGTTAGAAAACAAAGTATAAACATTATTGCTTTATTTTGCTATATTGTGATTAAAGGTTCAAAAAAGAGATTAAATCTCCCGGTATTAAGTAGTACACTATCAGATAAACAAAGACAGCTGCTCTAAAGAGCTCCTGTCCCATTTAGCAGTGTGTAAAGGGTTAACAAGCAAAGAATAGATGTAAATTGGGGAAGTTGGGATCACAGAGATGGGAGTAAATGAGGATGTTTATTAAAACGTACATCACAGATGAATTTTAGCTGATGAAGATAGGAGGAGAAATTGGTCCTTTTAGAAACAGGATGCATCACCATGAAAAGGAACAGGTTGTTGCAACAGGAGGGGTGCTAATGCCTCAGAAAGGGTCTGCCTCAATCACCCATGATGTCTTTTGCTCATGGGACAGAAGGGCTTGACTTTTGGACAATGCCTTGCTGCAGGAAGCAGTGCTGAGCTGTGACATAATAATAGCTCACACCATGGCCCTACTACCTGAATCAGCAGCAAACAAAATGCCTTTTAATGCATATGCTGTGATTTCAAGGTTTTTTAGTCCCCTTTTTCTAATGGACCAAATACAAGCTGCTTCAACTTCTCATTGCAAGAAAATCTTTTCCATTCTCCTCCTTATCCTTCATGCATCACCAGGATGTTGAACACTAGCTGCTAAATTTTCAAGCAAGCCCCTTGGTATTTTCATGCTGCCTCTCTGAAGTAGATGAGCTCTTTGAACACCTGTTCAGATACCTCTGAGAGCAGTTCACTAGTAATAAGCTGCTGGTGTGCAGGTACCATCCAGTTGTACATGCATCATGTAGCAAATACAATGGTATTGATGTCTTTTGCTTCTTGACATATTTCTTTTGGGTCTTGTTGTGTCTTTCATAGCTGGAATCTCAAAGTAAAGGCCAGGTAAAAACGTGCACTAGATAATGTCATGAACCCAGAAAGGTAGCTGAGAAAACCTGAATGCTTTTAATGCTCATTCTTCCAGACTTAATTAGTTGTATTTATGCCCCATGATTATGCAATAAAAATTCATCATGTTTCTGTGTTTCATATTTACATGATAATGAATGCAATTGCTAAAACATTAATGAAGTACATCTATACTTCATGTTACATAAGATTTATAGTCAAGATTTATACTGCAACTAACTAAAGGGGTTGTTTAGGCTAAATCACAGAATCACTGAGCCTGGAAGTGACTTTGGATATATCTCATCCAATCCCCTGCTCAAGCAGGGTCAGCTGGAGCAGGTCACCCAGTACCATATCCAGATGGATTTTGAATGTCTTCACTGGTGGAGAACGCACAACCTCTCTGTGTAATCTATTCCAGTGTTTGACTACCACTTAATATTCACATCTATGGGCAAGAACGGAAGTCCACAGAGCTACAGGCCAGTCAACCTCACCTCCACCCCTGAGAAGGGATGCTTCAAGGCAACTAATCCTGGAAAACATATTTGCACACACGAAGAACATGATTTGGAGTGATCGGCATGAATTTATGATTTCCCTCTTGAACAGTATGGGCTGAGACAGAAACACGTGTTAAGATATTTTTTCCATATTTCATATGATTTGAAGATCAATACATTAAGTGGAGTTTCAACAGAATCTTGCAAAATAAGGAATGGAATGGAATGGAATGGAATGGAATGGAATGGAATGGTTAGACAACCTAATCAGCTTTAAAATGTTACATGGCCATCAAGTAAGTAAAGTGACAACAACTTGTCCGTTTTTGGGAAACAAGAACAACCAGGAAATAGGCCTACAGATAATTAAAAAGCAACACCTTTATTTTTACTTGTCCCATGAGAAGAAAACAAGAGAATGGAGCCTGTAAAGAGATGTGAGCAAGGTGAAATGTAGGTACTCAAAGGGAAATGTAAGCTAAAATTTGATGTTCTCTCTCCTGCTGTGTGTCTCGTAAAAGGGGATCTTGGAAACCCCTGAAACTCTGCAACTGCAGTTTGCTAAACTGTAGCCAAATGTGTAATTCCTCACTGTCAGAAAATAAGTGAGTTGAACTTTTTACTCTTAAATCTTGTCTGGTGGAAAAGGAGTCTCAAAGGTAGGTGACAAGTGCCAGGTACTTCGTTTCTTTGGCAGTGATGAATCACTGCTCAGGGTGAGGTAATATATTCACATTCTCTGCCTTGTCTTGGAGAATTCCTCTCTGCTGGAGCGATTTTTTATGGCAAAGCTGGGAGAGGCCAGGGTATGGAGAAAGTGTTCCTGGTGTGCAGAAACAGAGAAGACATAACTTGGCGATTACTTGGTCTATATTCTTTTAGAACCAAGGAGAAGTCTGTCTCCCACTCCCCTGTTCAGAACTACTGTTTCTTCATACAGCCCACCTGTTCCCTCAGGGCAGGCAGCCTATTTTGCCAGCTCCTAAAAGTGGCAGGTCTCAGTGGCTCAAATGTATTACTCAGAATGGTGTGAGGAGCTACCAGTTTTCAGAAAACCAAAAGTGATTTGGCTGCCCCTCTTGCAGCCCAAGCTCTCAGTGACTGCTATGGGAGTCACAGGGGCTGCTAACTGCTTTGGGGAGGGAAGGCTTCCAGGATGCTCTAGGAAAGGAAGAGACATTAATTCAGGGTCACATTAAAATTTCCGTGTGTGCCTTGCAGAAATTTCCTCCTGGCAGGGCACATAAGCAGAGCAGGTGATGGTAATAGAAAAATGCTTCTCCTTTTTTAGGGAGATCGAGAATTCAAAGTAAAAACAAAAATAATAATAAAATAAAATTAAAAATAAAAATAAAGATTTTTCCCCTGTAACTTCTGGAGTGTGGAGCTACTTTCATTAGTATTCTGTAGCTAAATGCTGCCACTTCTTCCCCAGCAACAGCTTTATTGAAGAATATTAACATTTCTGAATTTTTAAGTTCCCTTACTAGCTGTAATCACAGGAATACAAAATCCTGCCCTGTTTTTGTCCCCAAAATGCTGTGTAATGTTGCCACACAGTGTTCCACAAATATCACTGCCTTCACCACGATGATGTGATCTCTTCTATCCCCAATGTAACACAACTCAAAAGAACAAATACTTGTTACACATTTAGAGGGTTGTGTATGAAAATTGCTAGAGGTGCAATTTATGATAGAAGCTTATAAAACAGTTGCAAAATGGCTTTTCTTAGTTCCAAACACCTTGTTCTTTACCCATCCCCAAGTGTGGGAACTACAACCTCTTTTTTAACACCTAAGGGGGAACAGCAGCGATGAGGAAACCCAGTCCCTCTCACCCCTGTTTATTCAGATCGATCCTGGGGTGGGTTCTGCAGAGAAGGGCATTTGGTTAAACACAGACTGGATTGAGCAAACAGGTTGAAAATTCCCTTGGACTTTCTCACTCTCAGCACTGTCAGCCTTCCTCCAGCCCGGCTCAGTTGATCAGTGAGCAGGCTTTGCTTGGCAGGCTCTTTTGGCCAGATACCTGCTTGGGGTTTTTGTCTGCTCTAAGAGGAGGATAACCAGGAGGAGGATGGCGGGCCTGCAGGTAAGAGGTCGGGTGCCTGCGACCCACCAGTGCTTGCTGTAGACACCCTTTCTCTGCTCACAGTAATTCTTTGGGATCTGTTCCATTTTATTGTGCCCCTGTTTTGTGTGTCAAGGTGTGTTTTTAAAGCTTCCTTGGGATGAAGTATTTTGTTGTGTTTCATCTATAAATAAGCATTTCTCTCCCTCTTCACCTCTTATGGAAATCATTCTTGGTCAGGACCTCTTCATGGTGGGAGTTGTCCTTTCCCCACCCTCAGCATGCACCCCTCCTCCTGTCCTGGCAGGGCGTGTTTCCCCCTCAGCCTATGAAATCTAGCTGTCAATATCTGCCCAGATGTTGCAACCCTGGCCATCATCTTCCCTAGCAGTCCTGGGGAGCTGCTGCATTCAGGGCTGTTTCTCAGCACCCCTTGCAGGGCACCCTGGAACAGCAAGGCTGTGGCCATGCCCTCCTCTCCAAACCCCAGCAGGGCAGCTGGCAGGAGCTTTCCTTGCGCCATTTGCCAGAGCAGGGGGGAGCTTTTGGAGAAGGGTGTGATAGGGTGGTTTGTGGTTCAAGCATAGGAACATGAGACTTGCAGCCCTGAATTTCATCAGCACCTCACCATTGTCATGAGGGGGCTAGCTGCCCCTGGGCCATTGGGGTGCCTGAGCCGCTGCAGGAGTCAGGAGTGGCAATGCTTCACGCCAGGACATGGTGAATCTCAAGAGCTTGTGCAGGATCATCATATTTCTCCCTGGACTTTTGGGATGTCACTGTTACTAAGCCTGTTCCTAGTCCTGGAGATACATATGTGTGGTCCTCCACCACCTTCTGTAATGCTCATTATTGTACACAGTGCTCTTACAGGTCTCATTCATCTCTGAGGAGTGCTGTCTCCTCAAACAGTAAGATTTCACTGTGCTTCTTCCCTGCCTGTCTGTGACACTTCCCAGCTCTCACTATCCTCTTTCAGCAGCAGGGCAGCCTTGCCCCTGTACCATTCCAGATGAGGGTCATAGCTGTGACTGCATCTTCCGTGTCCATCTTTGACTGACTCCTAGCAGCCCCCAACACCTTGTAGGCCATTGTGGCTGTGGCTGCAGGCTGAGTGTGGGTCTGCCCAGAGCTGCTCATGGGAACAGGCTGATCTGCCAGCAGCTCCTCTCCGAGATGTCACATGTCTCTACTCCATCATCATCTTACCTGCTCCACCTTCTCTTCGCATCTATCCTCCCAAACTGTTGGTTTACCACTCCTCTCTACTCCCCTGGCATCCATCCCTCTTTTCTGTTGTCCACAGAGTGTCATGTCCCAGCCTAGAGCTGTAAAGGTCTGGCCCTGGACCATGTCCAGCACTTTTGGAGCAGAGGGATGTCGAAATGTCCGGGGAAATGGCAGCTTCTTTTGGGGATATTGGCCCTGCAGCACCAGGGCACAACTCTGGTTTGTGTGCTTTGGCTTCAGCCTGCAAGGAGGCTGTGGAGCCTGACACAGAGTGTGAGACCTGCTCTTCTTGTTGCCCCAAATGCTCATGTCAGTGTTTCTGCATTTGTGTTAAACACTCCAGTGCTGACTGGGCAGAACTAATGAAAAGTGTCATGCTTCTTGAGAGGAATGTTGTTTCCCTGTGTCCTGCAGCAGGAGCTGATAGAGAAATATATTACGTAGTATTTGAAGAAGGGTCTTAATTATTTTGCAGATTATGTGTTCAGACTTCAAATATGTTTTTCCCATGGCTACTGTCTAATCTGGAGAACAAAATGTTATGGTTTATAGGTCAAAGCAAGACGCCCATTGTGAGCACTCTGCTTTATGTCCCAGTTACTCCAATCAATGGGCTTTGCTGAATTTTTTATGCTGTGCAGGGCTTTTATCTCTCTCATTTTATTGAAAACTGCAAAACAAAAACCAAAGTGGAGTCAGATTACAGTAATTTCATGAATACAAGCCGCATGGACTATAAGCCGCATCACCCGGTGTTGGCAAACATTTCGTTCTTTGTCCATAAATAAGCCGCACCCAATTATAAGCCGCTCTTTCGTTCGCAGTGAGGACCCATGTACAACAAAGTTGCCAAATAGTAACAGAATTGCGGCAAGGCGAGGTTTACCGGCTCAGCTCGGGCTGTGAGGGCTCAGCCCACTCGGGTCTGCAGACGGGGCCAAGTGGCCCACTCGGGGTCGGCTGCCACCGCTGCTGGGCTCGCTCGCCCTGGCCCAGCGCTGCCCCACGGTGGCAGCGGGGCATGGAGCCCGCTGACACTTGCGGTGGTGGTGGGAGGCGGGGATGGAGCCCCCCCGCTCCCGCAGTGGTGGGAGGGGACAGGAGCCCACTGGCACCCATGGCGGCGGCGGCAGGAGGGGACGGGAGCCCCCCCACTCGCGCGGCGGCAGGCAGGGACGGAAGCCCTCCGCCTCCCCCTGAGCCGCGGGGATGGCAGGAGAGAGCCCCCCGCCTTCCCCCGAGCCACGGGGATGGCAGCACGGAGCCCCTGCCTCGCCCAAGCTGCAGGAGAGGAAGGAAGGAGGGAGCTCCCCTGTCTCCCTCCCCCTCCTGCGCTGCCAGCAGGCATCTCGGCTCCACCCGCTGCGCAACAGAGTAACCAACGTGTAACAATGGCATAAATCCGGGTTTTACTGGCCAGTGCTCGGCTCAGCACCTGGGTTTGCACTCCTGGGGTTGGAAATGTCAGAAAATTATTCACATATTAGCCGCTCCTGAGTATTAGCCGCATTTCTGGCGTGGGAGCAAAATTTTAGTGAAAATGGTGCGGCTTGTATTCGTGAAATTACTGTAATTCCTAACAGTCCTGTAGGCATAAAAAGCTACAGGATCTTGAACAAAATAACAACAGTAGTTCAAAGCAGGACTGAAAACAAGGAGCCACAGAAACTATTTTGTGTAACAGAGAAACCAGCTGCTCAACTATAATAGTGCCCAACAACCTACTCAACCTTCAGATAGCCATAACTTATCTAGGAACTGTAGAGGCCAGGCAGAGACCTAGGGGGAGATGCTCTTGGACTCAAATCATGGTGCCACTTCACAGAGAAGGGTTGGGTTCCATTTTCAGGTTTTTCAGTCCAGGCAGCAAGGTTTTCTTTCTTTCCTCTGGCCCAGCCAGCAGAGGCAAAGGGACTTTTGGGGATGTGGATGGGCTGTTCATATGTGCAGGTCGTCAGCTTTTTAGTCTGAAGGACAAGGAATAGATTTGTCACAGTAAAATCTCTGTACCTCCTTTTACTCTCACCCCAACAGTGTGGCACAGAGCTGCTGGGGAGCACATGTTGCTAGCCAGGTACACAACCCTCCAAAGAACCACTGACTGTCCCCTCTCAGCTCTCCATTAACATTCAGCAGAGCCTGTTGAATCTTGCTGGCTATGCTTCCAGAAAATCAACTTGTTTCCTCTTCGTCCTCTTCCCACTTCCTCCCCTTTTCACCAGGGCTACCCCGAAGGCAAATGCTCAGAGCACTTCTATGTTACTGGTAAAGGAGGATGCAGTGTGGAAGTATCAGCTAATTCTGAAACTGTTGCAGTCCCATCAGATATTGCTTCATTTCCATTTAAAAGAAAGTGGGGGGGAGGGGGGGTTGTAGAGAGAACGGAGGGAGGGGCAGGAGAATGCTCCAATACAATACATTTGCCAAGGCTGCCTGGGTGACCTACTCCTTTGCATATCAATATGCTTCTTGCAGAACCCAGTGGAGAGCAGCTCCTAGTGATGTACAGTAAATTCACGAATACAAGCCGCACTGAGTATAAGCCACATCTCTGGGTGTTGGCAAATATTTCGTTCTTTGTCCATAAATAAGCCGCACCTGAGTATAAGCCGCTCTGTCTTTCGCAGCGAGGACCCGCATGCAACAAAGTTGCCAAATAGTAACAGAACCGCGGCAGGGTGGGGTTTACTGGCTTGGCTCGGGCTATGCAGGCTCGGCCCGCTCGGGGCTGCCAACGGAGCCGGGTGGCCCAGCCCGGCGCTGCCGCTCGGTGGGGCCACTCAGGACCGGCTGTCGCCTCTGGGCTTGGTCACCACGGCCCGGCGCTGCCCCGTGGTGGCAGGCAGGGACAGAGCCCCCCCCACTCCCACGGCGGCGGGCGGGGACGGAGCACGCCGCCTCCTCCCCGAGCCACGGTAATGGCGGCACGGGGCCCCTGCCGCCTCCCCGAGCCACGGCAATGGCGGCACGGGGCCCCCCCGTCTCTCCCCCGGGCTGCAGCAGAGAAGGGAAGGAGAGAGCTCTCCCTCCTCTCTCCCGCCCCCCGTGCTGCCTGCAGGGAGCCAGACTCCACCCGCGGCGCAACAGAGTAACAATTGTAACAATCGCAAAATGCTGGCTTTGCAGCTGCTCAGCTCGGCACTCTGGTTGGCGCTTCTGAGGTTGTAAATGTCAGAAAATTATTCACATATTAGCTGCTCCTGAGTATTAGCCGCATTTCTGGTTTGGGAGCAAAATCTTAGTCAAAATGGTGTGGCTTGTATTCATGAAATTACTGTATATTCATTTGTAAAATGAGAGAAATGTCCTCCCTGAACCGATGGAAACCAGGTTGTTTTCAGGTTCAGGTTGAGCAAGGCTTCCAGCCAGCCTTGGCCCCCTGGGAATGGTCTTCTCTTTCAGGTCGCTGAAAGGAGCCTTAGGAAAACACATGATTTCTCAAGACGTTTCAGGCTTGCTTTCTGAGTGTCTGCTACACTGGGAAAATTATAAGGGGACTGTGAATTGCCCAAGGTTGAGCACCCCTGGGGGGAATACAGTAATTTCACGAATACAAGCCGCACTGTTTTGACCAAACTTTTGGTCTCATACCGTGAAAGCGGCTAATATTCAGGTGCGGCCAATATGTGAATAATTTTCTGACATTTTCAACCCTGGGAGTGCAAACCAAGTCAGTGCAAACTGCAAAGTCGAGCTCCTGCCAGTAAAACCCTGCATTTACGCGGTTGTTACAAATTGATACTCTGTTGCGCGGCAGGTGGAGCTGCTCTGTGCAGGCAGCACAGGGGGTGGGGAAGGTGGGGCAGCTCTCTTCTGCTGGCCCCACGGCTCAGGGGAGGCAGGGACAGCTCTTTTCTGCTGGCCCCGCAGCTCGGAGGAGGCAGGGACAGCTCTTTTTTGCCGGCCCCACGGCTCGGAGGAGACAGGGACAGCTCTTTTCTGCTGGCCCCGCGGCTCGAGGGGGGCAGGGACAGCTCTCTAGGTTTGGCCCCGCGACTCGGGGGAGGCAGGGACAGCTTTCTCCGCTTGGCCCCGCGGCTTGGAGGAGGCAGGGACAGCTCTCTCTGCTTGGCCCCACGGCTCGGGGAAAGCAGGGGCAACTCTCTCCGCTTGGCCCCGCGGCTCGGGGGGCTCCCATCCCCGCGTGCCGCCGTCGCAGGAGCAGGCAGGCTCCATCCCCGCCTCCCATCGCCGCCGCAGGTGCCGGCGGGCTCTGTGCCCCCCCTGCCGCCGCGGGGCAGCGCCGGGCTGGGGTGACCGAGCCCAGCGGTGGCGCCAGCCGGCCCCGAGCGGGCCCGCCGAGAGGCAGCACCGAGCTGGGCCACCCAGCCCTGTCGGCAGCCCCGAGCCCTCATGGCCCGAGCTGAGCCAGTCAACCCCGCCCTGCCACGGTTCTGTTACTAATTGGCAACTTTGTTGCACGCGGGTCCTCGCTGCGAACACAGAGCGGCTTATACTCGGGTGCGGCTTATTTATGGACAAAAAACGAAATGTTTGCCAACACCTAGCCATGCAGTTTATACTCAGTGCGGCTTGTATTCGTGAATTTACTGTAATCCAGGCACTGTAATACTATGTATAAAATAAACCAGGTACAGGGACTTTGTTAGTCCACTTTAATCTCAGACCTGTGTCTCCTGGAGGGTCATACCATGCTGAGGGTGGTTTCTGCACGTGCTGAGGCTACTCAGTGCTCATCACAGCCAGGATGTGTGACAGGCAAGCCTTAGGGTTCCTGGGTTTTGCCATCCTGGCACCACTGTCTGAAGGCTGATGAGCAGCCCCACTGATTTACCAAAATATGAGTATTGGTCTAATACCGATACTCAACTGTGACAGACAAAAGACTGTCTAACAATTTAAAGTTAGAAAGGGTATGTTTATTCAGTGCTGGGCAGCAGCGTGGGGTAGCCCCCTAATACGCACTGCGAAATTACAGGTGGTCACAGAGTCTATTTATTGACAAAAGGTTTAAACAAATACATATTAATAATACCAGCCCCTCCCATCCCCTGCTTCCTATGGTAATTAGCTGGAATGGCTATTAAGCATGCGTGGTTGGCTTCTTGAATTAAGTCTGGGGTCGTTTTTGTGGGGAGGGGTCTTGGAGGAAGTAAGGTGAGTCTTCCTCACCCTGACCTGTTCTATAAATGACAATACAAATGGCTTTTGGGGCAACTCCAGTTTTGCAAAGAATGAGTTTCTGGTTGCAATTGTTCGTGTTCTTTGGATCTACCTACTAGTTTCATCCTTTCCCATTGCAAGCACAGCTGAACAAACAGAAATTGACAGGCAATCAATTATTTAAGTTTCAGGTAACTATCTCAAGCCCAGTTTCTTTTAACTTTTAACTAAAATCCTAATTTCTTTAAGATTAGTGTTTCACCACTACTCTTGAAGTTGTTAGAGGGCTGCATTAATATTTAACTCCCTCCCCAGGCCACAGGGCTAAACTGCTGGTCACTGCCAAAAAACACCTCTGCATTCACACAGAGGTCAACAGCTTTGTGGCTTCCTGGTGCATCTGAAGGGACTGTATTTACATTTCTGACAATGAAAAGCTAAGGTCTGTTATTCCTGCTTTCCTTATGTGTCTCAGGCCTGCTGCCGTGATTTTCTCAGTGCTGCAAGACTGGGATCTGCATACACTCTATCCTGTGGCTTTTAGTCATGCTCAGACCATGGCAGCTGTAGGCAGGATAGGTGTCGGAGGATGTGTAAGTCTGTTCCATCTGTGGGTCTCTTGGGAATTCACTGCTCTAGAGACCCAGACAATGACCCAGTAATGGATTAATTCTTGCTTACTACCATGGTGGACAGTTCATGCTCAACAGGACAATGCTTATTTAGGGCAGATCAGTGACACAGTTTAACTTGGCTTTGCTTCCCTTCCTCCCTCATCCCATCTGAATCCTGACCTTTTATTTGAGCATAGGGATTTATCACAAGGCATGTCAACCAAATGATTCCCAGTTTCATTCCCTAAGAATCTGAGGGCCCACTGAACAAATTTGCAAGGCAGTCTGCAGATTTTGGAACACCCATGATTGAAGCAAAGCCAGATTGAACATGTGTGCTAGCATATATCCATAACATTGGTTCACAGTTCTTCCTATCCATCATCCTGTTATCCTTGAGTCTGACAGTATATGTGATATTTGGGTTGTCTCTCAAGTGCCTTGATGGAGTAGAATGTAGTCAAAACAGACATGCAGATTTGGGAGAGCAATTCCTGTCTGTGCTTTCCAGCCCACCACATGGTTAGCTAATGAAGCAAATCTAGGAGCTGTAAAAATGGTCTGTGGTAACGTGCAAGCAGATCACTTGAGAGAGTCTTAATGCAAACAAAGAACCTGGAAAAATATATGGGAAAGCAATGGGTGGATTGTTTGGAGAGATTTTGACTGTGTTTTCAAAAGAGTGATGAGCTGTGTGGTTTATTTTACAGTACATGTCAGGATTTGGAAATGAACATATTTCTGAGGATCCACGCTGTCCAGGAGCTTTACCGGAGGGACAGGTACTGAGGTTTTTAAGTGCTTTATCAAAATGCACTCTTGTGTGAATATCTAATCCTTCGGCTTCTTTTCATCTTTCATGTTTCCTTTCTCTCTGCCACCATGAAAATCTCCAGGAATCTTCTTTATACAAGACTAGAATAGTAAGATGCTGGCAGAAGTCAGAACTAAAGATTTCCATTCATACTTCCTATTTTTAAGTTATTTGTAAGCTTCCAAATTTCACCTTGGGTGTTAAGACTTGCCTAAATTACCTCTGCTCAGCAACAGGGTTTTTTCCTAAAGGAGTCTGCAATACAAGTGGCTCAGCCTCACTGAGAAGGAAGCCACCAGCTCTGGATTAAGCCAGAGCAGAAGTTTGAAGATTGGCAGAGAGGTATGCTCACAGAGGAGAGGCAGATTTCACGACTTCTGTAGGAATGGGGTTCAATGAAGCTGACATACGAGTCTTTGGCAGGAGAGAAGCTTCTTTACAGGGAGGGGGCATGAATGCCTGCAGTAATAAACTGACAGGTTCAATTTAAAAAGTAACTTCTGAATATGTTGAATGAAAATAAATTATGTGGGGTCATTCCATTTTAAGGAAAGGAGTTGCAACCCATGTGGTGCTGCTCTCTTGGTACCCAGAGGCAAGAATGAAACACTGAAGAATTAAACCTCTCTCACCTCCTTTTGTGCTGCCAGAGTGTGTGCTCTTTTACACTTCACACCAGCACACACTCTGTGGCTGCCTGTGGCTTCCTATAATCCTTTGGACTTGGATGGGAGTACATTTCTGAAGGCAGGCTTAGCGGGTTGGGGTTGTTCAGCCTGGAGAAGACTCCAGGAAGACTTTATAGCACCTTCCTGTACCTAAATGGGGCTACCAGGGATCTGCACGGGGACTTTTCACAGTGGCATGTAGTGGATAGGACAAGGGAGAATGGCTTTAAGCCAAAAGAAGGCAGGTTTAGATTAGATATTAAGAAGAAATTATTTACTATGAGAATGGTGCAACACTGGCATGGATTGCCCAGAGAAGCTGTGGATAGCCCATCCCTGGAAATGTTCTAGGTCAGGTTGGATGGGGTTTTAAACAACCTGTCAGGTGGGAAGTGACCCTGTCCATGGCAGGGAGGTTGGAACTAGATGATCTTTAGGAACCTTCCAATCCAAACCATTCTATGATTCTATGACTAGGTGCTTAGCCAATTACATCCCTTGCTGCTCCTCTTCCCCATCTGTGCAAAGAGGCCAGTAGAATAAAAGTCAAATGGAGACTTTTTCAAGTTTCGCTTTTCCTGAGTTTTCTGGATTTCCCCAGTTCTGGTATTTTACATGTTGTGTGCCAGTGAGGACACTAACACACAACACAGGGACACATTAAATACAAATATTCCCTAGGTCTGCATAGCAGCCCACAGTGTGCACACAGGACACACTGCTGTGCTGATTCAGGTTGGTAGTTTGGTGGGTGCAGCGTCTTGTTACTGAGGCTGAATAGAAAAAATGTAAGAAAGAGGCACCTTAAAACTGGAAGATCAGTAGTGATGGCTGCTTGTCTAAAAAGGCAGTGAGATGTGGTGTATCTGCTTTTTGAGGATTTCCACAGCAGCTCCAGAGCAGACTCCTCCAGCTCTTGGCCTGAGGTGCTCTCATCTGGACAGAGTGTGGACTCTGTATCAAAAGAGTTAATAGAAAAATCTGAAAACAAGTTAGACATAAAAGATCTTCAGTCCCAGGAGTGGATCCTTTCTCCAATGCAGTATTTATAAGACTGGCATCTGCAGTAGTGCTGGCTAAGATAAAAATTCCAAGGGTTATTGATCCCCCTGCTTTACAGTATACCCATCCTGACAAGATGGAGCTGGAGGGCTGGAAGCTACACGCAATCAGAGAGCTTTAGCTCTCCCCTCTGCCCACCTCTCAAGGCAGCATTTGATTCCAATATGGATGGCTAGTCTGCTCAGCAGCAGGATAAAGGATGCTATAGCAGACCTTTCAGGAGGGAGATGAGATAGCAAATGGTGTATACCTGTCCCACTGGGGTGTTTTTTGCAGTTCTTGGATGTCTTTGCTTCTTGGTGATCTCAAACAAATAGATGATGGCCTACTTAGATCAAAATGCTTAATTTATATTCTCTGAAAAGAAGGGATCTGTCCTGCAATTATGAACTCATAAGGGCTGCTAAAACCTGTGCTAGTTGTAACCACGGCTCTGCAAATGGGAAAGTGCCCCCTTTGTACTCCAAAGGAGGGCTCTCACTGTGCAGAAACCCTGCAGGAAAGCAAAGGCTCCTTCACAGGTCACTGATCCTTTTGGGCAGCAAGCAGCACTGTCAGGAGAAAGCAGTACAACACCAAGATGCCAGATCTGGGTACCAGTTCCATAGGCAGAGGGCAGGAGGAGAAGGGGGAATTCAGTGCATTCAGCTTCTGTAAGTCTCTATTAACCTTCTGGAAAGCCAGCCAGACATGGCGTTCTGGGGTAACCCCTCTGAACACTTGCTCTGAGAAAAGTTTGTGCTCAATACTGGTCTGCTTTTCAGTCTGTATTCACTGGGAATTACAGTAATTTCATGATTATAAGCCGCACCTGATTGTAAGCCTCATGTCCAGGTGTCGGCAATGTTTCATTCTTCCTCCATATATAAGCTGCACCGGTTTATAAGCCGCACTTTCATTCACAGCAAGGATCCATGTGCAACTTTCACAAAGTTGCCAATTAGTAACAGAATCATGGGAACCTGGGGTTTACTGGCTTGGCTCGGGGCCAGGTGGACTTGGCCCGCTCAGGGCTGCCGACGGGGCCGGGTGACCCAGGTCGGCACTGCCACTTGGCGGGGCTGCTTGGGGCCGGCCGGGCGGCGCTGCCGCTGCTGCTGGGCTCACTCGCCTCCACCCACTGCCTGCACCGCCGCCGCCGTGTTTGCTCACCCTTGCCCGCTACTGCCGGCGCCGCTGCTGGCGGGGTCCCCCATGCCGGCCTGGTGCTGCTGGTGTTGCTGCTGCTGGGCCCCCTGCCCCGGCCCAGCGCTGCCCCGGTGCCGGGGCCAGGTGGGCTCCGGCTCAAGGTTGCTGCGGGTTCCCACTTCCAGGTTGGGAAATTTCTGAACTTTTGTTCATATATTGGCCGTTCTGGATTACAAGCCGCACTTCTGGGTTCGGATCAAAATTTTAGTCAAAATGGTGCAGCTTATAATCGAGAAATTACTGTACTTCCTTTTCCCTGATACTCCTGCTTCTGACCCTGTGCAGCACTGGCCCTTGCGGATTACTCTATGGCTGCTTCCAGTGGCTGTGCTGACTCCTTAGGGCACTTCTGTGGCATGTGGGAATGGTGTTTGGGGTCTGGCTGGTGCCTCTGAGGAACAAGAACACACAAGTACTGGACCTGAAGTGAAGCCTCAGGAGAGCACAGCACCCTACAGCATTGGAGTGCTGGGTGCTCAGGTCAGTACTCTGCTGGAGGCTTCAGAGCCAAGTTCCATGCCACTGCCTCTCACTCCTTATTTTTCCTTCTCCTCCCATCCAGAATAACCCTCAAGTCTGCCCATATGGTCTGTACGCGGAACAGCTCTCAGGCTCTGCCTTCACCTGTCCTCGGCCCACCAACAAGCGAAGGTACTGTGACCCCTGGCAGTGGGTGGGGGGTGTGGTACTTGGGGTGAGCACTGGGGAGTGGTGGAGAGGGTGCCTCAGTGCCACTGCTTTCTGCAAGCCTAGAAGGGTAAAAAATCTCTGCTGTGCACTGGGAGAGGGACAAGGGCAGAAGACCATGGTAGAGGAAAAGAAAAGGCTTTCATGGGGCAAGTGGGTTAAGAAAATTTTGAGAAAGGAGTAATTGAGGCAGGAAATAAAGTGGTTTTCCAAGCAAGATGAGGAAGGGGGGCATGTTCACAGGGACCACATGATCCTGAATGGGTTATGTGTGCTGTGTGAAACAACCTCGGAGTTTCAGCCCTGATGCTTCTATGGAAAGATCACTCCTGCCACTGGTACTGGTAAGCACATGATGATGGACAGTGTCAAAGTCAACCCTCTGAGAAAGCCTCTTTCCTCCTAAGGGATATTCCTGCACACTGGTTGGGGCCAATGAGCTGCTAGCTCAGTCTGTTCCCATTTTGGGGCTGGTCAGTGTCTCAGAAAAGTGCCAGGCACCCAGCATTATCTTTAACACCTCAGCAGTGCTGAGAACAGCTTGTTCCAGCCAGCAGCAAGCTTCCCAGAGCTCTGTTCCAGCTGTCATGTTCCAGCCATAACCAGATTGCAGAAGAGGGTTTCTCTTTTTGCTTCTCCCACTGTGGCTCTTCTGTCCCTTTTGCTGCTTGTTCAAAAGAAATACATCATCTGAGATGCCTCTGCTCTCCAGGCTGGTACCAGCTCTCAGTGTGCGTGGGAAAAGGACGAATCATTGTTTGCTGCACAAAGTTGTCCTTGATGGAATTTTTCCAGCTCTCAAGGGAGAGCTCCCTCCTCCCCTCTCCCACTCGCCCAAGCTGCAACCACCATTATTAACACATCAAAAGCATTGGCTGCCCTGCCTAGCTCAGGTTTTTCTGATCCCCTCTACTCTTTCACCTGGCTGAAAGCCTAGCTTTGGGTTTGGCTGCACCATGCAAAGTGTGTGGATGCCGGAGTGTCAGTGCTGGCAGGGCCCACAGCCACAGCAGGCAGCAAGGAAGGAGAGTGATGGTCCCAGGCAGTTGCAGAGGCAGGGAGGACTTCCTACAGCAGGATGAAGCATCACATAAACTCTGAGCTTTGCTGCAGGGGCATGGCCAACAAAGCATAGGATGCTACTTTTTGTAATCCATCCAAATTCAGATATAGGCTGTCTCCAGAGAGCTCCTCTGTTCTTTCCTTTGCACACTGCTTGTCCCTGTCTTGTCTATGCTGCTTTATAGCTGTGTTTAAACAAGCTTCTTTTTCCAACTGTGAGTTTGCTGTATTTCAGCAACAGAAAAAGCTGTATCTTTTTTTTAATATGCATATATGTGAATGTAGACATAAGTAATTGCATATAAATACACATTTACGTATATAAAGCAACACATTCATATTTAGAGCCTATAATAAAACCCATATCTCTGGAAACCTCCAGTTGTGAGTTGTTGTTTGCTATGTAATTTGAATATTAATATTATAAACTTGATATCTAATAAATCTTTTCCAGTTGCCACCCATATAAATGTTATTCTAGGAGTTCAATCAGCCAGCAGCTACCCAGAGGGTTTAACCTCTTCCCCAGGCTAACCCAGGTGTTTTCCTTCTTTGTAGCTGGCTGTATCGAATCCTACCTTCAGTCTGCCACAAACCCTTCAAACCTCTCAAGGAGGGCCACTTGACACATGACTGGGATGAAATTGAGCCTGACCCCAACCAGGTAACCATGCTGGAAGGAGCCCTGATTCTGCCAGAAGGACAGTCAAATGTTAAACGAATCAGAAGTGCCAAGTCAATGAGTTGCAAGAGGTCTGAGAGAAGCCATGGGTTCCTGGGGTTCTGACCAATTTGGAAGAAGGTCTTGTCCACCACCCGTCCATTGTTCCTCACCATGGTCACTCAAGGAAGGACAGCCCTCAATGCTTGTAGCTACCCATCTTGACAGATCCTTGTGCCAGCATGGCTACAGGGCCACAGGGTTAGATCTGCACTACCTGGCGTCTCCCCTGGTTGAGCCTACAGCTAATGGCTATAGGCAAGCCGTGTGTCCTGAAGCTCTATTCTATTTATGTTACAAAGCATTGTATTTCTTTCTTTGCTGTGCATCTTATTATACAACGACCAATCAATACCTTTACTATTACCTATAGCCTATCCTAACTACTAACATTACCATATTCATGTTACTATTTTCCAATCACAAAAGGTTAGTATGTTATAGTTTAAGCTAGAAGTTGTTTTTCAATTTTCTTGCAGTGGAAAATTCTGAGATCTTTCCTCTACTTGTGACATTGGTTTTCTTGTTTTCCTGTGAAAATCTTTTTGCTTGGTAAAAATATCTTTTGTTTTAGGTGGATTTATCCTTTGCTCAGATTCATAAAAGCCCCTTCCAACTCATTTGCCCTTTGCCTTCTTGGTTACCCACTAAGACTGGCTCAGCAATTCTTTTCTTCTATATCAAAACTTGGTATCATTCTATTCCTTCTTCAGATTCTGTGTTCAAAGATCTTTCTGTTATACATATATATCTGTGAGACCTTCTTATCCTTCCTTATCCTTATCCTTCCTTCCTTATCTTTCCTTACCCTTCTCAACAGGAAATCTTGCTTTTTTCTGGAGAGTCACACAGAGACATGGCATTTGTCTTTCTCTGTTACAGCCTTGCCATTGTCTTTAACCATTATTTCTTCCCTGCCAGCCCCAGAACATTTGGTTTTACTAATCTGTTGCCATTCTTCTGTCAACATCGTCTCATGGTCATTGATTTTCACTTCTCTCAGGTTTTGCCCTTTGATGCATCATGATTAGCTAATTTCCAGCCTCCCAGTAGCCTCACAATTTGTCTAAATTATTTCTCACATCTGCTGGAATATGTTTTCCAGCCATTGACCAAGGACCAGTGACAGGTTTGTATTTTCATGCCTTTGGTGCTCTTTCCCAGATGAAGCTCCAGTGACTTCTGTTATCACCTCATCCATCCCTGATGCCCTTTTGCACCCTACATCTACCCTTATTTGTGATTACAGTAATTCCAAGATGCCCAGCTCTCAAGCATTTGAAACCATTTATGTGTAGTACCTTTTTAGTCTAAGGAAACAGCAGCAAAGCTCCTGCCCACTCCCTCTCTTGCCACTTTCAGTGGCAACCACCAAATCCAGGAGAGTTATTTCCTGGTCAGTAAGTGGGAGCCACCTTCCTGCATTGTCTCTGAAGGAGAGCCAGAGACAAGGTTCAGTTCATCAGACAATACCTGCTCTTCCTGTGATGCTTTGTGTTTCACGCAGATACTTAAGGATCTTCATCAATCCTCATCCATCTAAAAAGATGGCCATATGGCCATTGAAGTCAATGGGAAAAATGACACCTTAAAATTTCCCAAGGACAATGGCAAATTATAAAAGACACAGATGACAAAACTGAAAAGGAGTCAAACAGGATGAAAAAATATGGAGTGGCATCTGAGCAAGAAATGCTGGAACAGAAGAAAGCTCTCCATGCTGGAACAGAGATGACAAAGGAAAGTTATGACTGAGAGGCAGAGAGAAAACAAATGCTAATAACAAATGTCATAGTAAAAAACAAAACAACCGAACAAAACCCCAAAAACAAACAAACAAACAAACAAACAAAAAACCCAGACAAATATAAACTCTGAAATTTCTCGAACGGATGCAGGTGGATTCAAATCCAACAAATATTTTTAACTCCTCTGGCACCTTCTGCCTGAGGACCTCGATAGGCTTTGCAAGGAGTAATTAGTGCTGCTCATGGCTCCTGATCATGCAGGCAGAGCTATTTCTGCTTTGGATGTGGGGAAAACGAGGTGGAGCAAACAAGAATGTTTGAGTCACAGAAAGACTGAATCATTCAGCATGGAGCACAGGAACATGACAATTTGACTGTGGAAAACTGGCTTATCTGAATTTTTCTGCTCTCAAAAGTGTTGTTATTAATAGAGACAGATTTTAAATAAGATTTTTTTAACCTTGGCACTACACAGGCTTGCCAATTACTTTACAAAATTATGATTAAAAATTTCAAAAGCCCCCCAAATAATTTTCTTTAATTAAAACAAAAGGACCCAAAAAACCCAAAAAAAACCCAACCAAACAAAAAAAACAGCAACAAAACAAACAAAAAAAACCCCCAACCAAACACCAACAAACACCACTTGCAAAACCAGATGATCAAGGCAATGAGGAAAAAGGGAAAGATAGAGCTATGTCAGCAAGGAGAAGCAAGGGGAAGATGGGTCTACTTTCTTTTGAATTACCATTTCAGTGTTCTGATCACTAGCACCTCTTTCTTATTTTTTTTGTTTGCTGCAATCTAGCTGCGATGGAAACCTTTTGAGATTCCAAAAGCCCCTCAGAATAAGATGGACTTCGTGAGCGTAAGTTGGGGAACCAGGGCATCTGGGCATCCTCCATCTCTGTTTCCACTCGGGGGTGGCAGGGCATACAAGATGCTCAGAATTGGGTAATATTGGCAGTTTTGAAAACACTGGGCTTGCAAAACATCTGTGGGAGGGGAGAGTATTGCAGATTTCAAGCAACTGGCAGTGAGCTTTGTTTTCTTCATTGACTTTCAAGGAAGTCTTAAAGAAAAAAAAAAGCCCCAACCTTCAGTTTTCCCCAGACCCTTGGCTGGAAAACACTAGCTTACATTATTATATTAAAGAGAATCCAACTCACTTGACAAAAGGCCACACAGAGAAAGGCTGGTAGCAGTGTGGGAAGCGAGAGAGGAGGTGAGACCCAGCAACAGGGTGGAGTGAGGGGAGGAAAGAGGGCTGTCCCTGCTCCCCTGCCTTCTGCTCACTCCTGGTGCTTTGGGTTTGCCTGTAGGGACTGCACACCTTATGTGGCGCCGGTGAGCCCAGAGGACGCAATGGCATTGCCATCCATATTTTTGTCTGCAACACCTCCATGATCAACAGGTCAGTGCCTGCTGTGCTGGTGGCTGAGACTGCTCCAGGCCGTCTGCCTGCCACCAACTTGAGTCCAGCTCCCAGCATCCCTGTATGTCCTGTGTTCCTGTGTGCACAGGCAAACGTGTTCTCTATGTCCACAGCAGGTTGTGCTCTGTGGTCAAATACCAGAGGAATGGGTGAGGAACCACCAAGAGAAATAGGGAGCCGGACATGGGGGTGCAGCAAGAGGAGATGTGTTGGATTTAGATCCTCTAGCTGCTCCTCAGAATCCAACACACATGCAGCAGGCATTGCTGCTCCCTGCAGTGGCTTGGGGAAAATCAGCCCCACCCCCCAGCCTACAACAGCTGATGTGCCCAGGAATACAAAAGCAGGGACCTGGCAGAGGTCAGAGAACATCCTGCTTCCAGCCTGAGCCATTTACTTAAGAGTTGGACTTGATGATCCTTATGGGTCCCTTCCAACTCAGAATATTCTATGAATTTGTGAAACTCTGCCATGTAAGTCTCCCAGCTCAAAACTGCCCACCTGTGGGTGTGGTGTGCACAAATGCATGGAGCTTATAGCACCTTAACCTTACTGTTTCCCTTTTTCTTTAGATGCCTTTATAATTCGGATGGCGACTTCCTGATTGGTGAGTTGATGCTTTCGGCTTCTTTTTTCCTCCAGGTGGTTGTACCTGGGGTACCACCCGCCTGCCTCTTTCTTCTTCCAGAGCCTGAGGCTCTACAGTCAAGATTTGGAGGAGAGGGTTGGCTTCACCCCCATGCCATGCAGATCTGGCACCAGGTCAGCTGTTGGGCAAGTTGCACTGCTCTTGTGCCAGACCTCAACTCTTTGAGCAGTGACCCAGCTTCTTTGCCATGATGCTCAGGGATCATTTCCCAGTGCTCCCCAGACTTTTATTAGACATGTCACAGGCAGAGGTTTTCTGGAAATCATAAACCTCAGGATTTCCAAACAGCTTACAGTTAGATGCCTTTGTTGCTTTAGCCCAAGATTATTTGGCACGGCAGCTTAACTCCTGTGCTGTGTCAGCCTCAGGCAACCAGACTGCCACCATGTATGTGGAGGTTGACACGTAAAGTCTACACATAATGAAAAATATTCTGAGTGGTATCAGAAGTCAGATATTTGCTTGTATCTTTCTTGAGTAAGGAATAGGAATGCCTTCAGGACACCAACAGGAACATTTGTCCCATTAAATAGCTATTAAATTGTTCTCACTCACCTCCCTCACTACTGTGAAGTAAAAGTGCCAGGACAGGTTCTGTAAATCTGCTAGTTTTTCAAGTCAATATGTGAGCTCTCCTGCACCAGGACAGTTGTGAAGGGAGCAGGGCCCCCCACAAGACCTCAGACCTCCCTGGAGAGCTATCCCCTTGATAAGAATTGCTTAGTCATATTAACTAGGCTAACAAACCCTTCTCCCTGCTTCAGACTCCTGCTTTATCTCCTTGTAAAACTATTGATCATATTCCCTCAACCCCAAACCATTGGTCATTCTGTCAAGCCATACTCTCCCCTATAAAAATCCCTGCTTTTACCAAGTTCAGCGGAATGTCACTGTCACTGGACACCCCTTTGCAGAAGAAGACAATAAAGAACTCTGTGGAACCTCTACACAGCGCTTCCAAGTCTCTCATCTTAGCATCAGCCGAGGTACCTTGCAAGCCAAGCTGAAATCACATAGAGCTGAAATCACTATAAGAGCTGATCGCCTGAATTCCAGGCCTTGCTTGCATATTGGTACCTTTGTGGCTGAGACTGCCTAAGACTCCAGGAAAGGCTATTCCTTGCAGGACCCTCTATCTGGGATGCCGGCAGCAGCCAGGGTCTGACAGACCCCAGGCACCAGCCGCAACAGACAGTCATGGAAAAATATTCAGATGTTAGCAGACAGTAATTAGTTATTCCCAGACATCTCACACTGCCACAGTCATGACAAAGATGGATACATGCACTGTTTCATATGAAGATTGTGCGACAGAGAGGTATGGACCCAAATGCATCAAATCCCATTTATCTGGACTGTGGTGCAAACCTTACACCAAGGAGCCATGAAGTTCTGGCTCATACAAATACCTTCTGTGATGTGGGGATGATGAGGCTGGTCAGGAAGCTTCACTCCAGTACAGGTGACTCTGCTGCAAGAGCAGCATGAGAGCCCAGACTCCCTGGATAGCTTGGAGCCTGGGTGCTCTGACAGGGACAGAGAAGATGGCAATCATCACACTACTTCAGCTCCTCTGCCTTAATTTTGTTTCCACAGTGCCCCAGCAAGGAAAACTGCTCATCACAACTGAGTTTGGGAAGATGCTAGTGGAGCCCAATGAAATCTGTGTCATCCAGGTAAGGACTGAATGCACCTTGCCTGTGGTTCAGAGCCAGATGTTGGAGCAAGCAAACTCCTACACTCAGCTGGTTTGTCAGCAAACTCCTGGGAAGATCGTAGTATCTTTCTTTTTTTTTCAGCAAGGAATGCGTTTCAGTGTGGAGGTGTTTGGAGAAACCAGAGGCTACATCCTGGAGGTGTATGGGGCGCACTTCGAGCTGCCTGACCTGGGACCCATTGGTAATGATATCCTGTTAGACCTACAGTGAATTTCATAGGGACAAGCATGAATTGCAAGCCCAAATCCATCGCATTCTCCCATGCACATGCTCCTTCACAAAGACGTTTTCCATTCCAGTACTGTTATTCCCTAGAAGAGCAAGCATCTGCCCAAAAAACTATAACAGACCAGCTGTCCAGAGATTCCCCTGGCACTGCAGGGGAATTTATCTTCCACCCTTTTTTCTACTATTTTCTTTTCATTTCTGGTTGGCATGAACTTGTTCCTACCAAAAGAAACCCAAAAGGCTATCACCACTGATGCCTCATACTTACAGATATGGCATAAACTGGAGTGATAGGAGAGAATTTTCCTGGTAAAAGGAAGGGCAGACTTCAGAGGCAACTGAAAATGAGATATTCCTGAAGGCCCATTTTAGATTTAATCAAGTGGATTTTTTTCCCCCTGCTTCTGTTAACAGAGGAACCTTGGAACTTTAGAGTGCTTAAGTATCAGAAACTGCTTCCTCTGGAGAATTAGAAACCAATAAAATGAGCAGCACTGGTCTTGGATCAGCAACACATTCACATCTCCGTGTGGTGTTGCCAGGGAGGATCTGCTTTCACTGAGTCCAGGTCTAGCTCTCATAAATCACAGATCCTCTGTGCCAGATGCCTCCTGCTCTGTGCAGAGTCACAGATCATGAAAGCACAGGCTCTTGCTTGCCATGACAAAGATATTGCGAGGGAACACAGCATGTGAAGGCCTGCTGTCCACATTGCAATTTCCCAGTCAGCTTTCTGGCAGCACTTCGCTCAGGTTATGTCACCTTGTTATCCCTTGGGTACTTGCCTCCATATTTATCTTGCTGAGCAAAATACCTCCTGGTTACTGCTACTAAGATTGTCTCAGGGAAGGGAAGTGAAACTCCTCTTGTAACAGCTAAAATAACTACAAAACCAGTGTCAACAGTTCTGCACTTTCAGACTGGTGTTTCGGGGTTGGTAATTTTGTTTTAGGTTGGATTGGAGTTTTTTTTTCCCACTACATATTTTTAGCTGTCAGCATGATCTAAAGAACTGGACATGCTTCAAGCAAATTAATTGGTATTATCAATCAGTAACAAGCTTGGTGTGGCACATTGCATTCTGGGGCATCTGTATCTCATGGCCATGGTGAAAGTGCAGCTGATCCTTCTTTCAATGGAGAACCAACCCAATCTGTAGCTGTTCAATCGAACATGCGTAACAATGTATAACATCATTTTCCACATGCAGCCTACAGTGATTTTTCAACAGCTTGCCTTTTAGCCAGCTGCAGCTTTCTGCCACCCCCCACTTATCATACCCTGTGCCTGCTCCACTTGATTATTGATATGGTTGCCCAGCCTGTTTTTAATAAGTTTTCCCATTAGCTAGTTTTTCAGACACAGTTAGACTTTATTTGGGATTTTGGTTTGGTGGTTTTTTGTCTCCACAATGCAGGAATCTATTACAAGGCTTACTTTCTTTGAAAAGAGTGCACTTGCCTGCAAACCTTCTTAGGAGGTGATAATTGTAAGAGCTCCTCTTCTCACCATCTACCTGCCTTCCCCTCAGAGACCAAGATCCTTTGTATTTCAGTCTTATTTTATTTTAACTTCAGTTTTCACTTAAAAAAAAGTGACAGCTGGAGAAAAGCAGTGACTGTTAAACCTTAGTAGTGGGTAGTAATGTATGCATTTTTATCCAGGAAATTCAAAACAACTTTGTAAGAATAATACTAATGAGAAGAATGCTCCAGCACCCACATGGTACTTTGCACTTTGAAAATGCACTCTTCACATTAGGCAACCTCTCAGTACGCCCTGAGTATGTAGGTATCACTATTTTATTGCTCTCTTCATTAGCATTCAGAAATATATTTGCCCCCCTCGTGACATGCCTCATAACTTCTATATGGCTAAGCATCCTGTCATAGGATGTCCAGGAACAGAGAGCAATTCATCCTCCATTTTTCACTTAATTCCTGGTTGTTACATGCCTTTAACTGAGGATGATGTACCAATCTCATTCAGAAGGCAACTAGTGGAGACCCATCTTAATCACAAAGGGAGCATGGACTTGAATGCTAGGATGAATTACAATTGCCTACTCATAGGAGCATGAGAACATGACTTTTTCAGGTCTCCTGGCGGGCCAAGAAGCAATTGGGTAATTCATAACACACAAGGCCAGGAAATTGCATTAGCCTCTCACTTCACTAGCAGATTGCCCAAAGATCTTTGTTACCTCTCCTTTTTTCCCAGGAGCCAACGGCCTGGCCAACCCACGTGACTTCTTGGTGCCTGTGGCATGGTACGAGGACCGCCAAGTGCCAGGGGGCTACACAGTGATCAGCAAGTACCAGGGCAAGCTGTTTACAGCCCAGCAGGTGAGGATGCCCTGGGAGAATAGGCAACACTGAAGCACAGTGACTGCCAGTGTATGGCCTGAGATATGCAGCTAACATGAATGTCATCTCATGAAGTCCTGCTCAGTTATGTGGAGCAGAACTGAGCCCTTGTCTTCTTGGATCATTCATTTTCCCAGCTGAGGATCCTCAGTCTGGGCAAAAAGTGTTTGTGAGGACCTGGTTGTCCAAAAACTCAACAGTGGTCTTTGCCTCTGTATGTTTATAGTGACAACATAGAAATGAGGAGCTGGTGCTACTGTGAAAATCCAGTTTCCTCACCATAGAGCTGGTGTTGCAGCTGGTCTTGTCCAAACACTCAAAAGCTCTTAGAGACCAAACCCCAGAGGGAAGGCTGAGGCTCACCAAGCAGAAATGCTGAGGAAAACCTCATCCTCACAACACTAGGCTGTGTTTAAACAGCTGCCAGTGTACCCCTAACCAGTACTAAACCCACTTTTCACTTGGAAAAGAGCAGCATCCTGCACATGTGCAGCATGTTTGAAGGTATGTGGTAATCTTCTGTCTCTTTGCTTTGCTAGGATTACTCCCCCTACAATGTTGTAGCTTGGCATGGGAACTACACACCATACAAATACCACCTGGAAAAATTCATGGTCATTAATGCAGTTGCTTTTGACCACGCGGTAAGTTCTGGAACAGGGCCATACCATACCATCCAAATCTACCCTGAGCTCCAGGGGCTCTGCACCTCTTAAAAATATGTTGTGCTCTAAAAAACAGTGTGAAATCTTTTGTGCTGCTTTCCCTGGGTCCAAACAAAGATTTCATAGGAGAAGTCATCTTCCTTTGTGGTACAAAGACATAACTGGAGGTTGATCAGCTTCTTAAACAGCTTTGTGCAGCTTAGCATAGAATTTCTGTGCCTTGGAGGAGGAATGAATACTGATGCCAACATACACCATGACACTCAGTAAAAACACTGTTGCTTCAAATTCTTGCCTTGATTTATTTCTTGCTATTGGACAGACTCGTTCCTTTGGTTCCTCTGAGTCCAGCACTGAATTTCATTTTGAAGAGCAGTCAGCTTCCATTGTAATAATTTCTAGACATTATTGAAAATAACTAAAGCCAAAACTAATGTGTGCAAACTCATCTAGTCCATGGGAGAGGTGCCCACAGCAATGCAAATGGGCGTGCAAGGAGACCGGAGCATTTCTAGTGAGAAAACCAACAGAAAGTATTGTTTAAAACTCCAGAAAAATCTGCCAGGAGAAGGATGGATTCAGGATCAAAGCCCAGAAAATCATTTCACTGGATGAGAGATTTCAACAAGCCACAATTTCTCTACACTTTCTTCTTCATTTGTAAACTAACAGGGCCATGAGGCTAACTGCCTCTAGCAGGATGTTCCTGTCCTCCCTAACTGGCTAAGGAAAAGGTGTGGTTTTGTGGTAGGAGTGTTGGAGACTGCTCTTGGAATTCCAGTACCTAATCTTGCAGTGTTGTCCACCCTCGTCATGTACGCTGCCAGCTACAAGGGCCAGGATGGGGAAGGATCATCAAAGCTGTTCAAAGGAAGAACCATCCAGACCTACTTTTGTCCCCCCTATACAGTATGGAATTGTGATGCTGAGTGCTGTCCCCCAGGGTCCCAAATCTCATCCACACTATCAGGTTCATGTGACAAAAGGGTTTAAGCAAGGGAGAGGCTGTATCAGTGAAGTTTACTACCTGGGTGACGTGAGCAGACAGCTCTGAGCCCTGCTCTGTTTCATGCTTTTTCGCTTTGCTTTTTTCCAGGATCCTTCTATCTTCACTGTGCTGACAGCCAAGACGACCCGCGCTGGAGTGGCACTTGCTGACTTTGTCATATTCCCCCCACGTTGGGGGGTAGCTAACAACACCTTCCGTCCACCTTACTACCACCGTACGTCTGCGCTTTCTTGGTTGTGCTTGACATCAGGACTGCAGAAAAGAAACAAGTCTCCATTTATTTGAGAGCATGCACAGAGAAGCAGCACTCTGGTTTGTTGTCCTTGGCTCAGTTAGTCAGCTTCTTGGAGTCAGTCAGTCCTTACTGAAAAATGGACAAATCCAAATATGTTCCTATTTAAAGCATCCCTCACAAAAACTCTGAGATGATGGGCTCATTGCTTCTGCATAGATGGATGTATCTGTACTCCAGGGGCTCCCACAGAGCCTGGGTGCATATTGTACTTGGCATTGTACAAATGAGTCAGATATTGTCCTGTCACCCAGCCATGAATTACTTAATATCTCATTCGAGTACATAGATAAAGAGCAGAAGAAAGGGAAATATATTACAAGTGCTGAGCACAGAGGGGTGTACAGCTGGCACTTGTATGGTGAGATCAGAGATACAGCAAAGAAGGGAATTGGCTCTCCTCCAGCCCTTCTTCACCACCTGCACAGTGATGGACATACTGCTTGCGTTTAAGAAGCCATTGATGAGGCATTGGCTTCTCAGGCAGGGGGTTGGTTAACATTTTTGGGATTTGGTTGCCATCTGCAGAGCTGGTTTCTTTTTGGCATTTTTTTGGCTTCATCTTGGCAGAGCATGGCAACATGTTGCATTGAATGGGTGCCAGGAATCCAGTTCCCAACATGGGGTGGCCTTCCAGGGAGAGGATGAAACACTCTGTGAGACTGATGGGGAAAGCTCAGCCATTCTGCACACTTTTTATACCATGGGCATATATTAATTCTGTCTGAGAGAGTGCTTATGTGATTCTCATGATGGTGGGTCCTTAATATCTACTGGCCACTAAGAGATTTTAACTTCTCAACGTCCTGCTTGTAGACAACACTATTTAACTAACAGGGAAGGAAGGCACACATAAGTTGTCTGGTTTCACATATAAAATTTGCAAGCAAAAAAGAGACTGGACTTTGCTCATCTCCTAAGTTTCAGGCTGGTTTCCTACTTACCTTCCCAGTCTTCCTAAGAGATATTAAAATTCCTATTGCTGACAAATTGGCTATCCAGCTCTCGAGGTCTGTACTGCAGTTTAAATATGCCAAGTGCAAGTACATGAGCGGGTTCCATGGAAAGCTTGTAATTATCCAGTCTTATGTGAGACACTGGCAACTTGGAATGAAAGTTCATGAATGTTTGCATACATATATAGGCCAACCCTGCTTTGAGCTAAATTAGTTTTGCTGTTAAACACTTTAGACCCTGGATTGTATTTAAGAAGGACTGAATTAGTGGTAAAAAAAGGGCTATATATAAAATAGCGACAGAAGCATGTCCTGGTTTTGCAAAAACTGACTTCTGAGCAGAAAGTTGCCATATTGTTTAGTCACATCAGGTGTAGGAAAGCTCAGAGCTTGGATGACAGCTGCTAAAGTACTTTCCTTACAGGGAGCATAACTCAATAAGTACTGAATGATTAGATATAACTTTCCTTGCGTGAGTTAGTGATATGTTACTCTAGTGGTTTCAGAGGGTCTACTGAAAGTATTCTTTCTCAGGGAAGGACAGAATTTGGCTCCTTGTCTTTGGGCATACAGTGGCTGTAGAGAAATAGGCAGATAATGCATGAATTAATAGCACAAGGTAATGAAGTGCCTGACTGCACTAGAGGTAGAGTATCAAAATAATTTCCTGCTTACAACCTGGAACAGCAGAGCAATTTCTCTTACAAGGTATATTGTGTCTGTAACACAGGGATGATTACACAGAACTTCCTTTCCAATGCTTCACAATCCCTAATCCAAGCTTGTAAAATTGGGTTACACCATGCAGTCCATATGCAGGTGCATTACTAACACAGCTCATGATGGTAGGAAAAGCACAGGTCAACCAACGTCATTTAGAGATTGATGGAACCACCTTCATTAAGGTGATTTCTAATTAATGTCCTTCATTAGGGAGCTCTGTTTCTGAATACAGGCAATAAAATCCTGTACAACTTTACAAGCATTGCCCGTAGGATCCCTGATGTCCCCTAGCATGATACCCTATCTAGAAACTTCCACTCCACCCTCTGCTGGCCCAGCTTAGCTCATGGGTTTCAAGGAGCTCACTGCCTGTCTGTGATCCCTCCCAACCACCCTTCTTTGCAACCTATTCTCTTCACTTCCTGCAGGGAACTGTATGAGTGAGTTCATGGGGCTCATCAAAGGCCACTATGAAGCAAAGGAGGAAGGTTTCCAGCCAGGAGGTGGCAGCTTGCACAGCATGATGACCCCTCACGGGCCAGATGCTGACTGCTTTGAGAAGGCAAGCAAAGCCAAACTGGAGCCAGAGCGGGTTGCAGATGGAACCATGGTAAGCAGCCAAGGCACATGAGTTGGAGTACAGCATGGTATAATGCCCACTTTCAAACTAAACCCTAGTACTGTCGCTTCTTGCTGGCAACATGGAAAAGCACTTAGACCCAACTGCTGCAGCATTCAGCTCCCCCACCAGTGGAAACTGCTCAACTCCCGGGAGCTCCCCTGGAGACATCTGATGCCAGGCAGCTTTGATCATCTGCCCACATAAACTGCTGCCTGAGCAGAAAGATGGGAATTTCATTTTTGTCTTAGCCTATGGGCAAAGAAGTAAACACCCCGAACTGTCCTCCTTTCTCTACCCCCTAAAAATCTAATGATTTTCATCAACAAACCTTGAACTACAGCTTTTGGAACAACCTGGCTTTCCTGGGTATGCAGGGAGTCAAAAGTCACTCCTGCGATCTGACTAATTCCAGCATACATTGCCAGATCTGAAGAGCATTCTCTCCGAGTTGGTCAGGCTGAAGACAGAACCTGGAAATACGGAACCATGTATAGAAATCCTGTTTGTGGTAGAGCAGACACCTTGCCTGGATTAAAATTCTTCCTCTTTTACCCTAATCTACCCTTGCTCTTCCCAACAGGCCTTCATGTTTGAATCATCTCTCAGCCTTGCCGTCACCAAATGGGGCCTCCAGACCTCAAATCGCCTAGATAAAAACTACTACAAGTGCTGGGAACCCCTGAAAAGCCATTTCAACCCTAAATGCAAGTAAAGGGAAGTGCTTGCTGCATGCAACACAAGTGAAGGCAGGGAAATCCAGCACACCTACGTATGATGGCACAGTCAACTTGGCAGTGCAGAATGCTCCAGCACAGAATGGCACTTCCACCAGCCACCGAGTCAAGAAAACCATCATCCCTAAGTAATGTGGGAAATGCAGTAAAACCCATCATTATTCTTAACTTTCAATTAAATTAAATCCAATCCTGGTGACATGTTGAAGCTGAAGTACTTGCATGGTTCTCACCACATGTAGCTGGTATGAAAGCTGCACCTTGTGTGGACATGAGGTGACAGCTAGCTCCTGTTCACAGGGCCTTCTGAAAATACAACCCAGTGTGTCTTTCCCAGGGAGAAGCTAGGGACTGATAAAGCATTGTATACTGTCTGTATAGGAAGAGCTTTATAAACAGAGCTGAAGGCTCTATCAGGCCTAAACCCACTATCAGAGCAAGCCACTTCAATCTGCTGGAGGGCTGCAGAGGAAAGACTTGGTTGTCAGAAAAGTAGACCAAATTGAAAAAAGGCTGGAGAATCCAAAGCACTTCACTGCTAAGCAAGGGAAAGGTTCTATTGCACGCTCTGGACATCCTGCAATACTGACTTGTTTGTCAGCACTTGAGAAATTCCCTAGTTCTGTGCTACTCTGCAGCATGGCAAATGTGACAGGGCTTCTCTGGGCCGTCCAAGCATTTGTTCCTAGGAAGGTACCTGAAAAAAGCTCAACTGCAGACACCACGGGGAACCTCAAGATTGATTAGAGTATGCAAACCTCGTCTCCAGCTGGTGAATTCCACAGGGTGGAGGCAGCAAGAAAAGTACCAAGTAGAATGGGAACCAGGAGCACAGCCCAGGCACCCCACACTTCAGGCCTGTAGCTTAGCACATACCCATGTGACAGTTTCTAAACTTGGTGCCACCAGATCTATGTTTCTTACTTCCCCAGAGAAGCAGTTTTCCCAAAGAGAAGGAAATGTAGACCTGCGACACACAGTTACCTGTCAGTTACATCCATCATCAGTTTTGGATCTGCACCAAGTCCTTGGGGAAAAAACCAAGGCATCAGCTTTGGGAAAGGTATTATAAAATCTACACGGAGACATTTACTCTAAAATAGCCAGTTCAGAAAAGGACATTTGGGAGAATCTGTTTGCCAGATCAGACTGATCCAGGGATAAACAAGGTCTAAATGTTTCACAAGCGGAAGAGAAGAGCTTGTTTCCTGTTTGGGACCTAAATTATCACACAGTGACCTACAGGCTTGAATTTCTCTTGTACACATGCATCACCAAAGTATGTATGGGTGGTAACACATCAGTCAAGAGCAAAATTCCACAAGGCACATTCACTTTCCTAACTCCACCCTAGACACCTGAAGGGAATCCTCACTGCACCCAGCACCACTGCCTCAAACACCAACCCCACCTCCTGCAGCACAGCATGCTCATTCCTAGCAAAAAAACAGCTTGGAGAGTTCTGGAAATGGCAAGAGAGAAAAGTAGGACAGTCTTTCCTCAAGCACCATGCTCAAATCTGCAGGGATGTAGCAACAGAAACTCAGGGCTGGAAAGAAAGGGCTGTGGCAGGTGCCGCGAGCATCAATCCAAGGTTGGCCTAAAAGACCAGAGGCGCTGTGCTTATCCACAACCCATCCTGAAGCATTTGCTCAGCTGGCCTGAAACAAATACAGTTGCAAGGGAGAATTTACTTGTGTGGCAACTCAAGTTCCAATTAGTGGAGGAAATGGGTCCTGGGAAATCAAATTAGTTTGTGGCAGCAAGAATAGCTAATTTAGCATGCTCAGACAAGCAATTATTTCCTTCCCTAAATGCCACTCTCTCCACGCACTGATGCCTCTCTGCACTGATCCACAGCCCTATCTTGTAGTATCATTCGTGACACTCTTTTAGGAGCTATTCTGCAGAGAATAATATGGGTTTGCTTTACTTAAACTAGCAGAACACACTGCAGAAACTGGTTCAAAAGGGTTTTTCTGTATACAGCATTAGTGCCAAGCTCCACACAACCTGAGTGTTTCATGGCCCACACAAAAAGAGTTGCAATAGGAAACACTTTAAAAATATTTTTAAAAAACAAAACAAAACACCATGAAAATAAAAAATCCAGGGAGAATGATTTTACTGAGAGGGTGACTGAGCATGGGCACAGGTTGCCCAGGAAGTTGTGGAGTCTTCATCTCTAGAGATACTCAAAAGCCACCCATACATACGAGATCCTGGACAACCCACTTTAGATGGCCCTACCTGGGCAGAGGGTAGGACCCAGATGACCTCCAAAGGTCCCTTGCAACCTCAGCCACTTTGTGATTATGTGCACAAGTTCATCAACTCACTCTGCTGGAAAGTGACTGCAAAGGGCCCATATTTACATCTTTATCATGCAGGGAAAAAAAGGATGCAGTAGACCTGTTTTTGCTGACTTCACACTGGCTGTTTGCCCAGCAGGCAGAGGGAAGTTTTCAACTTTTGTATGAAACTAAGCTTCTGGCATGAAACTCACTGTCTGAGAAGAAACCACTCCCACAGTCCCTGAAGAATGAGAGATTTTGGATCATGAAGGCACCTACAGGCCACAAAAAAATTCAAGTATACATCAAAAATCTTTATTTGCACTCACACCTCAGTACACTTGATGGTGGATTTTTTTTTTTTATTTGGAGCATAGCCCCTTTACAGGGATAAATTTTCCTATACTGCAAGATAGTCAGTGTCAAAGTGAAAATTCTAATCTTACACTTCTTCACAGGAACCACAGACTAAGTGGAAATTCTAGTTACATATAGCATAACAACACTCAGCTAACAATTTCCAAATCGGGTACTATTAAAAAAAATAGAAGTTTATTGCAATAAACAAACACATGGTTTCGGCTTGCAGGTTTATTATGGAAAAGAAAAATTAACTTATTGAGAGCAGTCAGGTAGACTCCTAAGTTCTTAAAATGTATCATAGAACTTGTCTATTATCCAGTCAGGGTAACCCACACTAGTGGGTTGTCAAAGTGATACCCACAGCCAAAGTGACACCAGGAAGAAATTTCTGTAAGACAAGCAGTAGTTCCTTTAGGAAACTGCATTGGTCTTGCTTATCATTTTAGCCTGCTAGTAATTTTAAACCTCAGCCTTCTTGGACAGCAGTAGCTTCCATGGTTTAAAAGGATCTTCTGTATGTATACCGAAAGAGTACAGTAGCTGAGTTCCACACACCCTCTCTGTATCCATCTGGTTTAGATATAAAGATCCTACATTTTTGCACTTCTCATGATTTTTAAAGATGCAAGACAATCAAGGAGCAATTAAGATTTATTCCTGTGACAGAGAAATGTCATCACATAATGCATCTTATTTTATTTATATATCCCATGAACATTACTGCAGTTCCAGGAACTTAGAAGAATACACTGAACGGTCGCTTGTATTTACCCTCCTGGATACGCTTTTCTTTACAGTCCTGTGAAAGAAAGAACATTTATCATTATCCTACTACCGAAGGACTTTCCATCACTCTGGGATAACAGAAGTTCTATTATGTCAGCATAGACTACATGAAAGTAGCACCATATAGGATTTTAAGAGTCTTTTCCACCCTAAGTGATTCTATGCGCACAAGCTGTTTAAAAGATAACAAGGCACTTAGCTTCACCTACTAAATGTCTGTTCAGATTGACCTCATATCCAGGTACTCTCACAGGCCAGCAGAGACCAATTCCTGTAAGGCATTTTTCACCAAACTAGCTGTGTCTCAATTTGTACCTTAGTTTCTATCTCCTCCTTCTGGCTGAATAATCCAGCTTAGAGATCTAATTAAGGAGAAACTTATTAGTAACTTGCCTAAAAGTGACTGTGCTCACTTTCTACCTATTTGTACCTCACTCTGTAGTCACGTACCTTTCTGACTGGTACCATTACAGTACACACTACACTGTGGATCCAGAGTACACTGTGGATACAGCTGGATTCCTTCTGCTGGATAAAACCATAAGGTTTACTTAAAACCTGGTAATTTATCTCCTGCTTGTCCAGACACATAGTACACATTCCTCAGAGAAAAGACTATAACTATCATGCCTTATGTACTACCAGGAAAATAAGAAAAATCCCCAAAAACCACCAAAAGAACTGCAATACAGGAAAGTGAATTATCCTGGACACTAATTAAAAGACCAGCATGGCAAAATACTGCAGAGGTACTGAAGTCTCAAGAACATTTATATTGACACACTCAACATGTTTCCTAAAACCTGAATTTTCAATTCACCCTAGCAAACAACATTCCCTACAAGTATTCTGTTAATTTACATTAGTGCATTGTGTTTATGACTTGGTCTGAAATGCTAATTTTGTGCAAAAGAGGGAAGTAAAAGTGATTTACAACAGCCACAAATTCTTTATTAAAAGTAGCCACTGTTTGCCTGTTAGCACTTTTTAATGTATGTATATAGCTCAGTGTTTTCGTAATGATCTAACATTGCTCAGGTTCTGACACTCATAGTTAAGGAGTAAGAATGGAAGCAAGATAAACCTTCCAAAGTATTAAAATATCCAGCTGAGATTAGACACTGCAATTAGCATAATTACTCTTCCCCACTTGCTTCACTAAATTAGAGAAATGGCCAAGCAATTGCACAAAGAGATGGCTAGGTTTGTCATCCATAATCTTCCTGTGTATTTTAAGTTAAAAAAACATAGTTAATGCACGCCATCTACTGAGTACAAGGGTAATTTAGGATTAATTTTCACTCTACAGTGCTACAGTGAATTTGGTGACTGCCAAATAGCCTGATCAGGCAAACTGTGACTGCCACATCCCCCAAGGGTACAATAAAGGGCTCTCAGAAAAACATGACTGCAACCAGTAACAGGCTTTGAGACAGCAGGCTCGCTGTCAGCCTTCCTTCCCTCACTACTTTAACGGTATTAATCATTCTTAGGCACATGAGGATCCCACGAACTGAGACTCCAAGCAGATCTACATTTTACAAGCTGGTGTTTGTGGTGTTCGCTGATGTTCAGCGTTGTGGACAGACTCACCCTGTCAGCTTTTAAGACAAAGATCCAGAAGAGGAGGGGGCCTAACGCATAAGCAGCTCCTAGAAAGGATGTCTTGGGTGTCGGGCGGAAAGTAGGGTAGACGTTCTGCGACTTCGCATAGGCCCAGCGGAGCAGGGCGGGATCTTCCTGGGGTGCAAAGAGAACGGCAGTGAGGCCCGCGGGGATCTGCCGCGGCACCTCCACCCGGCGACTGAGGCCAAGGCACACTGGGAAAGGGCACCAAGGACACGGGGAGGGCGGGCAGCGTCCCGCCGGCACGGCCCCGGTCCCAAGCACGGCCGCAGGCGCGGGCTCCGCTCCGGGACGCCAGGCGGACGAGCCCCGCGCTTCCCCCGGCGGCACGGCCCCGGTCCCAAGCATGGCCGCAGGCGCGGGCTCCGCTCCGGGACGCCAGGCGGACGAGCCCCGCGCTTCCCCCGCCACCCCCTCGCCCCTCTCCGTCCCCACTCACGATGACGGCGGGGGGGCTAGGGTTGTTGAGCTGCAGCAGGTACTGCCGCTTGAGTCGGGAGCGGATCGCCAGGCGCTCGACCTCGGCGCGGCGCTTCTCCGGCGATGTGTCGTAGGTGTCAGGGTCGAGCTCGGCGGGCAGCGAGACGAAGCGATTCGCCCGGTACAGCCTAGCTGCCGATGGAGGCGGTACTGACGCCATCTTGAAGAGCCAGCCGTGCCGCCGGCGGGGGGCGGTGCCGGCTCCGCCCCCACCGCGCGGTCGGCGAGAGCAGCGACCTCCCCTCACGGAAACGGAGTGGTTTTGGTTCAAGGGACGGTAAAGTTCATCCTGGTCCAGCACCTCTGCCGTGAGTAGGGACAATTTCCACTAGACTAGGTTTATCAGAGCCCCATCCAGCCTGGCCTTGAATACCTTCAAGGTAAAGGGCATTCGCACCTTCTCTGGGGAGCCTGTGCCGTGCCACACTCAGGGTAAAAGATTTTTTTCATAATACCTAACCTGAACCTACTCTTTCGATTTGAACTCATCCCCCCTCTTCCTGTCACTACATTCTCTTGTAAATAACCTTTCTCCATCTTTACTGTGAGTTCCCTTCAGGTACTGGAAGGCCACAATAAAGTCACCTCAAAGCCTTCTCTTTCCCAGGCTGAACAAAGCAAATTCTCTCAGCCTTTACTCGTGGGAGAGGTGCTCTACCCCGATTGGTCATCCTGTTGGCCTCCTCTGCACTCACTTCAACAGCTGGATGCAGTGTTCCAGGTGGGGTCTCGCAGACAGAGGGGTAGAATCCCCTCCCTTGCGCTGCTTTGGATGAAGCCCAGGACACATTTGGCTTTCTGGGCTGTGATTGCCCAGGGCCAGCCTCTCACCCACCAGCACCCCCAAGTCCTTCTGACCAGAGCTGCTCTCGATCTGTTTATCCCCCAGCCTGTGTTGGGGTTGCCCCAACCTAGGTGCAGCACCTTGCACTTGGCCTTGTTAAACCTCATGAGTTTCCCAGGTGCCCACTTCTCCAGCCTGTCTTGGCCTTACCAAGCCTCACCTGCTGTGGCTCAGGGCATGTCAGGGGAAGGTTTTGGTCTTACAAGAACAACAGTCCCAACAGGTTACAGTAATTTCACGATTACAAGCTGCACCATTTTGACTAAAATTTTGGTCCGACCCCGGAAGTGCGGCTTGTAATCCAGAGCGGCCAATATATGGACAATGTTCTGAAAGTTGCCAACTTGTGAGAGAGAGCCCGCAGCAGCCCCAAGCCAAGTTGGAGCCCGGCCAGCCCCGGAGAGGCAGCGGGACCGGCAGAGGCGGGCCGGGCCAGTAGAGAGGTGGGCCAGCAGAGAGGCAGGCTGGGCCGGCAGAGGCGGGCCAGCAGAGAGGCAGGCCGGGCCGGCAGCATTGGAGTGGCCGGCAGAGGCAGGGAAGCCCGACAGTGCGGGGAAGCCCGGCAGAGCTGGGGCTAGCAGTGCCAGCCAGGGCGAGCAAACGTGGTGGCAGCGGTGCAGGCGTTGGGCGGGAGCGAGCGAGCCTGGCAGTGGCAGCAGCGGCGGTTGGCCCCGAGTGGCCCTGCCAAGCGGCAGCGCCAAGCTGGGCCACCTGGCCCCGCTGGCAGCCTCAAGCAGGCCCAGCCCACCCGGCCCCAAGCCAAGCAAGTAAACCCCACGATCCCGCGATTCTGTTACTATTTGGCAACTCTGTGAAAGTTGCACGGGGATCCTTGCTGTGAACGAAAGTGCAGCTTACAATCTGGTGCAGCCTATTTATGGAGGAAAAACTAAACATTGCCGACACCCTGGAAGTGCGGCTTATACTCAGTGCGGCTTGTAATCGTGAAATTACTGTAATTTTTCCTGTCCCCTGAAATTAAAATGGCCTTCAGGATGTGAAAAACACATTTCACTGTCCTGGTAAAATTTACAAGATTTAATAAAAAAACAATAGGAGACACACATAAAGGGTTAAAATGGCCAGGTGCTTGGCAAGCTGTCAAGAGCACACAATTGCTTTGGGAACATTTCACAATACATCAAGCTGTTGCATATTCATTGTCCTTCTTACATAGTAAAATATTTCTGGGAACTATTTAGCATGGCCACTCTTGGGTCTGCCTTTTTAGAGCATGTGTGTTTCGTGGCTTGTGGTTTTAATCCTTTTCTTATAATCTTTTAATTTGGGTGGTGGTCCCGGCCTTTTGCAGCTAGTGAGTGTTGATAATTGTCGTGTCAGCTGCAGGGCCCTATCACACATTCACAGGCTGTTATCTCAATTATAGACGGGTAGTTTAAGCATACTATCTCTAAAAAACTTACGTCTAACTTTTGCTATTAGAAGAAAAGAAAAAAAAAACAATATTCATACAGAAAAGCTATTTTAACATTATACATATACCATTTATCCTAATAGTTGTGAAAAGCCAATAATATGTCATGCACTTATAACAAGGATGAGTTACAGGTCAGGAGCTTTGACCTCTTAGTCTGCTGGGACAAGGGGTTGCCATTTCTGTGGAGGTGTTTACTGCCCTTTTGAACAGTATTTCTATGTTTTAGGAAGTGTAGTTCATGTATGTCAAACTGCTGAAAATAACTCCAATAAAATTACAAATAAGTCTATTAAAATTACAGGATCACAGAAATCATAGAATCACTGTTGGAAATGACCCACAAGGATCATCATGTCCAACTTAGCCCTGCACAGAAGCATCCCCAAGACTCACACACTGGGCCTGAAAGCATTGTCCAGACATTTGAACCCTGTCAGGCTTGGTGCTGTGACTGCTTCCCTGGGGAGCCTGTTCCAATGCCCAGCCACCCTCTGGGTGAAGAACCTTTTTCTAATGTCCAACCTAAACAACCCCATGCTCAACTTAAGGCCATTCCCTCAGGTCCTGTCACTGTTCACCAGAGAGAAGAGATCAGTACCTGTCCCTCTACCTCCCTTCATGAGAAGGACTGCAATTAATTTACACTGTCAGTGCTACAGAGAGCTTTGTTATAGCTATGTTTGAACATTAATTCATTTTTAACTTTATTTTAAAATCCCTACATCTGAACAGTATTCCATGTTACACAAGACATATGTTGCAGACAGACTGGTATTGGTAAAATTCCGCAGTTATTGACTTTCAGTTTCAAATTGTCCCTTTGACACTTTAACCAAGGCTGAGCTGACTGGACAAGCTGCCAGATAACCTCCAGGATTCTCAAGAGGTGACTCACCACCCTGACAGATATTATTGACAGGTTCAGGAATCACTCTGCTTAGTGAACACTGGGCAAAGAAAACAGGGGTTTGACCTTGCACTGCTTTTGGCCAGCATGTGCCCTGCTGGCTGAAGGCCAGCGGCATCCTGGGTAATAGTAATAGTGTGGCCAGCAGGACCAGGGCAGAGATTGTCCTCCTGTACTTGGCACTGGTGAGGCCACATCTTGATAACTGTGAACAGTTCTGGGGCCCTCTCTGCAAGAAAGACATTGAAGTGCTGGAGCATGTCCAGAGAAGGGCAGTGGGGCTTGTGAAGGGTCCGGAGCACAAGTACTGTGAGGAGCGGCTGGGGTTGTTTATCCTGGAAAAAAGGAGGCTCAGGGGAGACCTTATTGCTCTCAACAACTATCTGAAAGGAGGTTGCAGCCAGATGAGGAGTTGGTCTCTGGTCCCATGTAACAAGTGATTGGACAAGAAAAGTGGTCTCAATTTGTGCCAGGAGAGGTTTAGATTAGATATTAAGAAAATTTTTTTCACTGAGAGGATTATCCAGCACTGGAACAGGCTGCTCCAGGAAGTGGTGTAGTCACCTTCTTTGTAGCTATTCAAAAGATACAGCGTGTGGGAACACCGTTTAGTGATGGACTTGGTAGTGCTGGGTTAATTATTAGACCTGACGATCTGAGAGTTATTTTGCAACCTTAATGATTCTTAGGCTTTGGCTTTAAAAAGTTTTTATCTTGTCAGTATTAAGAACTTTGGTCTCCAGTGATATCAAGAAATATATGCAGTTGTCTTTCTGGAAACAAAGTAGCCAGTAAACAAGTTTACTGTTGTGTTTTCTTCTTCCATTATACAAAACAGTGATAGTTATGCTGATTGGGATCCAGTAAGTTAATGTCTGTGCATACGTAATTATGGCCTGATATATCCTGTGATAACTGCAGACTCAGGTGATGTTGGATGAGGGATTAGTTTCCTCCTAAGCATATACAAAATAATACTGCTGACTTTATTTAAGGTGCTGTACTTTGGCACTGCAATAATAGAGCAAAGCTCTTTCTCACATCCTACATTTTCACTCTTTTTTCCTAAGCACTTGGAAAATAAATGACCTCCTTTTGGCCTGAACAGCTAATTAGGAGTTGTGACTTGCTTTCAGCAGGATGAAATACAAGTTGGATGTTTCTGCAGTTTGTGTACCTTGAGCACCCCCACCACAACACACAGCATTAGGTACATTTCCCTCTCTCAAGTACAAGCCTGTAGTCCTCTCAGAAATCTTTCCATCTTTTCCACCCTCATTTTCTTCACAAACATATGTCTGCAAATCCAGATGAACACCAAGCTACTTCATTCACAGTTAGCTCCCAGGGAAGTACTTAGAAGTTCTGTTGCTTTTTCTCCCAGGGCTTTCAGCTTGGGTCAGTGGCTCCTATAACATGGAAAAATATACTCCCTTTACTTCCCATTTTGTAATCACTGGATTTAGTGAGCTGTGTCTCCAGCTCCATGATTTTTGTCTCTTCATAACTGGCATGTAGAGAGCTGCTTTAACAGCACAGTACCTATACCAGCAGCACTGCCATATGGCACTCCTGGGTACTTCCATCTCTAAGTGTTCCCAAAGACTTGGCAGCCTGTCTCCCAGCCCCTGAATGGCTTGCTGCTTTTAAAGCTGCTCCTCCCTGCTCTTTCTTATTTCTTAATAAAATGAACATATGCAGCCTTGAAATAGATTGATTCCTGGCAGAAGCAGGAGTGCAGATTGGATTAGCAAACTGTGAAGGGTTAGCTGCTCTGTGGGAAATGGTGTGTCTTCTGCATCACAGTGGAACAGAAGACTCCTGTTCCTGCAGATCTCCCAAAGGACTTCAAAACAGTCAGATGCCTTTTGCCCAAATCTGCTGACTCCTGAGGCCTGTCTGTAGTGGTGTGTGACGGTTTCTGTGGGCAGGAGCAGAGACGGTCTTGTGGTGAAGTCACTTGGCAAATGTAGTGGGTTCAGCTCCCAACTCTGTTGCAGAATCTTTATGATCTTATCAGTGAAGGTCCAAGCTGTGCCTTCTCCCTCTCCCCAGAGCTCGTAGCTCTGAGTGTGCATGCTTGGCATGCAAACAGTGCTGGAATTAATTCTACTGGGAGAAAAACAGAAGGTACAAAGCAACATTTTCATTAACAATCTGATGTACTGTATTAGAAAACTGAGCAGCCAGCTGCTATGCTGAAAACATCTTTGCGTTTCATCTCTAACTGTTAACTCATCCTCCTTCCCAAAGGATCAAATTCCTCCCAGGGAATCTTTCCTGAGAGATGGCACTTGTTTCATGGGGTAAGAAAATAACTAAATCCCTTCCAGAGAAACATATTCTCTGGCACTGAAACCTGTGCATTACAATTTGTTGTTTTCACTCCTCCAGGGGTGAATTTGTGCCCTTTGTTTTGTAACAGACATGTTTCTAAGTTTTAAACATCCTTCAGCAAGAGCCTGAATCACTAATAATCAGTGGCTAAACCTTGCATAAGGCAATGCAGGACAAAGACAAATGCTGCAGACAAAGCACTTGACTGAAACTAGTGATTGTTTTTTTTTCCTGCTGACAAGAACTGCTGCACACAGGAAGAAATGCTGTGGTAACAAACTGTCCTCCTGTGCAGACGTTCTGCGTCATCTGCTCCTCCTGGACCACCCTATAGCAGCTTCTGAATACAGTCTTGCTGCTACTGCAAGCCACCTCTGAACCAAAAGATTTTGCAAGAATTAGCAAGACCCTTTTTGTCCCTCTTTTGCCAGACAGATCTTGAAGCTCATTTGACTCTCCTCCTGACTGCTAATGTTGACGTAAGGCAAGCAGCTGGAATATAAAATAGGGTGGGGCCAGCCTCAGAAGGGCAGCACAGGCTTGAACTGGAATATGCTGGTCATAAAACCACATCCTTGTAGGCTCACACACCAAGGCTTAACATGTAAGACCCCCAAGTGGTTTTTCTTCTTTTTAATCAGGACTGATGTTTATTGAATGTTCAAGGTTAGCAGTATTAAGTGAAATTGACAATTCTCCTATGAAAATGCCTTTGAAGTTTACATCATCGGTTTTCTTAGCCATCAGCAGTAACCAAAATGGAAAGAACAGTCAAGAAAATTAATCTTTGTCCAGAACCCCATGGAAGGTTGACCTTGACCGACTGCCAGACATCCACCCAGCTGCTTTCTCACTCTTTTCCTTGAAAGGGCTGGAAGAGAAAATGACATAGAAAATCTCATGGTTTGCTAAAAGTACAGTTAAGAAAAGCAAAAAGAGAAATTCACTACAACCCATCAGCAGGCAGATGTCCAGCTTGGGACAGCAAGGCCTCAATAGGCATGGCACTAGCTTGGGAAGACAGATGACATCACCACAGATGTCCTCTCATCATTCTCCTTTCCTTCAGCTTTTATTTCTAAGCAGGACATCATATGGCATGGGATATGTCTTTGGTTTTTTGGGTCAGCTGTCCCAGTTATTCCCCCTCCCAGTCTCTGGCCTATCTCCAGCCTGAAGACCTTCAAAGCTGTTGGTGGGGTGTTGGAGAGAAAGCCCTTACACCATACTAGCACTGCTCACCAATACCCAAACCCATGTACTACCAGTGCTGTTTTAACCACAGATGAAATGCACAGACCCTATAGGCTGCTGTGAAGAAAGTTAAGTCCATCCCAACCAAATCCAGAACAAAGGCAATTTGAAAGCTGTCTGACAATGCTGAATTTCAGACCATTCTCATTCAAGGTAGCCTGAAATCAGACACATTTCTATGATGCTCTTTGATTGAAGCTGCAAATAACTTCTATCTGGAGTTTAAAGTAACCCAAGATACCTTCAGTTTAGAACTGTGTGATTTTGCTGGTGGCTTTTCAGTCATGCTCTGAAATACATAGACTAGATTTTTTTGACTGTATACACAAAGTTACTCTTTTCAGTGTGACCAGACTAAGTGATTCTGTGCTTCAAGTGAATGAGAGAAAAATTAACCTAAATCACAGACCTGTCTACCTACCTCCAAGGTGACCATGCATGATGTTTTCAGAAGAGACAGGTTAAATATGCTGTCAACTCCAAAAATACTGGTGCCTGTGAAACTTGTGCTGAGTGCTTGCAGTTGCCCTGTTGAATCAGTTGTTAGGCTGGGTCAACATGTTGAAGGGCTCTGTTGTGAATTCTCACTGACCTTTTGCAAAGAAAGCAAGCTGAAAAACAGGGGAAGCTGACAAAATAATTTGTATCATAAGAAGGTTCCTGAACAGAGGCCCCTTACTTCTAATTCCCATAGGTAATGACCAAGAAGGGTCATTTGGCTCCTGTTCCCATTCTATACAAGTGAATAAATATTGTTAAGTGTGCTGGTGACCTTCTTTTAAAAGGGCATCAATATCAAGTATCCATGTGCATGGATATATCCATGGTAAAAGCCAAATGGATACAGAAGGGGAGCAGTGTAAGGAGTATTAGGATCCAGCATAGCTTATTTGAACTCAGAACAAGTGTATCTAACTGCAGCATATAGCTATATTAATAAATTGTCCAGATACATGTAATTCATTCTGTGTGAAGAACCGAAGTCCCCAGTATCTTTATCTTATAGTTGTTTAAAGGAAACCTAGCATGCAAAGGAAGGAGTTAAGATGGTTAGGGGAATTATGAATTGTTAGTACAGTCAACAGGCCACCCATAAAGGTGTATCAAATGTTGAGCTGAGCAGGAGTCTGTTACAAAACCAGGATATTTAATGAGTCATGAAGTGCCAGGAATAATGAGACATGGCATTAAACAAACTATTCCTGCCTCTCCTTGACTTGTCCAGAAACAATGGCAAGAAGCCCTCTGCTGTTTCAGCTTTTCCTGTCAAAATCAAAACTTTTGACTCACACTGAATTAGAACCGTGGCTGAGCTGCCTCAGCCAGGGAGCTGGTGCTGCCTGAGTGGCCCTGGTGAGAGAAGGATAAGCTTGCAGCCAGCATCTCTTCTCCACTCCTTTCCAGGTCATTGATTGTAGCATTTAGTAGCTTTATATTCTTAGCTCTCCCTCTGCTTCCAGCTCCTTGCACAAGAAACTATTAATAGTTACATATCAATGAAGAGTGGGAGAGGGAGATGTTTTAGAGTAGGGTAGGAATTTGAAACATACCCTCTATGTCTGAGGGTAAGTCCTGTTGTTGGTTAAGTGTTAGAAGTGTTTATCCAGTTGAGGGCTAACACTGTTCCTAGACTGCCCCTCACAATGGCTTGTCAGGAACTGGAGTACTCCAGCAAGCTGTCATTGCTCCAACCACCCTCCACCTGGCCCAGGTGCAGCATAAAGCTGAGATCCTTACCTTAGAGCTGGTCTGAACTGTGTGAAATGTATGTCGTATCTAGGCCTGGTTTGAGTTCCCAGTTGACCTCAGGTCTTCCTTATTACTTTGGCTTTGCCTGGACAACACTGGACTGCAGCTGGTTATGGTTATTGCCACTGGACCTGCCCTCATCACTTTGTCTGGCTCTCAGTACAGCCCAGTCTTGCCATTCCTGGACTGCACTGTCACTGATGGAGCAGTGGTCAACCTCATGGCTGTGGGGATTGTATATGGTGCCAAGGGTGAAGTCAGATGGCTGCCAGTAAAAATTCACAAAGCAGTTGCTAACAGGAGTCAGTGATAAGAAACTCAAGTCTTGCAAGAAATGGCTCACAGAGCATAAGGGGAGGCATCTTTTCTGGCCTGCTGCTCCTGACACAGACCATCACCAGAAGCTGATGATTCTTTTTGTCCCCATTCCTCTGCAGGTGTTTTGCTCTGGCCACAAAAGAAATGACAGATCTGCCTCATTCAGTTTGGGTATCAGAAAATCTGGGTAGCAGTGCCTGCTGTATACTTTGCCTGCTTCTCTCTGACATGATGGGGAGAGTTTCAGATGGTGCATCCTCTTATCCCAAAACATGTCTGAGAGACTGTGAACCATCCCTCGGAGAGTCAGTTTTTCTCCATGTGTTGTAGAAAGAGCTTAGTGAAGCTCAGATACTTCCCAGCTCCCTGAGGATCCACTGTGTGACAGAGTGCCATGGCTTATGTAGCTTGGAGAAAAATGTTACACAGCCTTTATTGCACATGGAGGATGCTCCTGTATGTTCTTCCCAGACACATGGGTAAAATGCTGGACTTGCTGACAGAATTTTTCATTTGCCTGTGAAAAATGGCTCTGTCCCACAAAGCTTTCAGATTCCCTGCAATGTCTTACTTGCAGTTACCTGATGGGTTTAGCTGCACTTTCTTTCACAAACAGAATCAGAGTGTAAAGAACTGCTGTGTGAAGATCCAACCAGGAAGGGCCAGGGAAACTTTAATCCCCAACAGACATGGCCACCTCCTGCTTGTAAAGACAGAAATACAGCGCCCTAACAGCTGGTTTGGTGTTAGGGACTTCGACTGTCAAGGTGGAGTCCACTTAAGAACATTATCTTGGTGGAAGCCTCACTTTGTGGTATCATGAGGTCCAAAACTTATCCACAGCCTGAAATTAAATTTTAACTCAAAAAAGAAGTAGGACTTTATAGACAATGACTCTTTTAGAAGTCAAATTTTTTTCCTTTGTACAAGAGGACACACAGAAGCCTCCTGCCTGAAATCTGATAGAGGATCCTTGAAGGAGAAGCAGCTCAGTTGTATTGCTATGTAGAAAAAGAAACTTCGTTTTTGTTTATATATTTTGTTAGAAGTCTGGAGCTTAACTTTTAAATCAAGTCTTTGGGAACACATTGTGAAGCAGACCATCAGTATGAATAAAATTTGTTAGTAGGAACATGTTGAATTTAGCATGAATGTTTGGCAATCTCTGTATTGCAGTGGGGAAGGACTTAGACTTAGTTGTGGCAATGCAGAGTGGTTTTTCACTTGGCTTAAGTAAAAGACAATACAAATGAGGCTGTTGCTGCAGAACACCAGCTAGTGGGAAAGATACACTATGTCCAGACTGGGTGTTTCAGTGTTTAAAAAAAAATTCTGGCAATACTAGAACTTAAAATTCTGACCCATAGAATAGAAAGGCAGAGCAGTGATGTCTCTGGGTTCTTGTTATTGTTATATAAATCAGGAACATTCATTAAAAAAGAAATATGCCTTAGAATTGCAGAACCCTGTATCCATCAGGTTTCACCTGCCTTTTTGGGGAGACAGGCTAAGGCAGCTGCCAAGGTTAAAAACCGCTTCCTAAATTAATGTTTTCATACTTCTCTAGATAACTTCTTATCAGAAGGGATTGCTCTTTGTGTAGACCATTTCTATTTACAGTGCCATAACTTCCTAATTCAACCAGTGTACTTGTGATTTCAGTCCTTAAAGGGAAGATTTCTACTTGTGTTGCTACCCTTTAGACTGTGTGCAGGACTCTGTAGACACAGTGCTTTACCTGCTTTCCTACTGCCCCCCACTCCATCCCCTTACATGCATCTGCTTCCTTCCTACTCACCTGTGTGTGTTTTACCCCTACCCAATCCTGTTCTCCCACACTCAGCATTGCTGAGGGGCTCTTTACTCCCTCAACCTGCTTTGACTTCCTGTGCCTCCTTCATTTTGCTGCTCAGTCTTTTCCTTGCTCTCTACTGGACATACCTCCCTCACTTTCATCCAAATATCTTTAAAAGTAGATCCAGTTGTGGTGGCAGCCACTTGCAAAATGCTTGACAGATGGCAACTGATGACTTTTTGGTACTCTGCTCCTTGATTCTTCTCATCTTTGAGTCAAGAAACGTGTGCACAGCACATTGGGAGCAGGAACATTCAAAGTTCTTCCTCTTTGTTCTTGAATTATTTCAGAATCTTCCTGGGCCTGAAGCTAAGGGAAGTGCAAGTAGCCATCATATTGCTTGCTGGTTCTTCTCAGCACAGGGAGGCTGATCAAACTCAGTTTCTACAACCAGCCTTTTAGTTTTACAGACCAGTATCATGGTGAAGAGTATGGAGAAGGGCCCATCCATCTCTGTACTAATGCTTTTCGTGATGAATCCTTCCTTTCTTTGTGTGCAACTTACTGTCAGGAGAAAGTTTGTCGTGACTCAGGTGTCCCCACCTTCTGTTGCTGTGTTGGTATTGCTGCAAGCTCCAGGGAGGCAGCCCTCTCCTGTTCCGAATGTAGTCCACTGCCATGAATACCCGAGCCTCCTCTCTGGCTTCTAGGCTAGCTCAAGATCAGGCTTAGAATCCAGCAGGAACGAGATAAAAGACCAAAGGAGACTCTTCTTCCCGGGATAATCCAAGCTTTTATTCCTGAATGTGTTCCAGGGAAAGAGAGAGGGTGCATGCGTAACGCAGGGACATTTCAAACCTTGGCAAGGGGCGGAGGAACCCCCGATCACAGCCAATCAGGTCCAGCTGGAGGGGAAAGGTTGGGGGGGAAAGGGGGGGGTGGTGGGAGGAGGAGGGTTAAACCATATAATAGACCATGGGGGAACCACAGGAGAACCCATTTCGGTGCAAAATATGAACCCAAACTGTGCAATACAACAGTTTACCAGTTCCTGTAGTGACCAGACTTGCCCACAGCACAAAGGCACAAACAATGACTCCAAGGGAAATTGCAAAGCCTGGTGCTGTCATGTCTGTATCAGTCTTCCACAGCTGGCTGAGATGCCTCTTCTGCTTGACCAATTAATAGGGTGGCTGCATTTCTCCATAATTTCCCTGAGGACTGAACACATCTTAGCAACTGAAAGAAAAGGGGTAGTGACTCACCTCTCGACTTGCTTAATTCTTTCCAGAATAATCCTTCTCATGAAGAATTGAGAATGTGTGGGATATACAGTAATTTCACGACTATAAGGCACACCCTTTTGACTCAAATTTTCCCCCGAAACCAGAAGTGCACCTTATAGTCTGGTGCGCCTTATCTGATGGACAAAGTGGCAAAATTTGCCAACCCAGAAGTGTGAGCCGTGAGGGGGAGTGGCCCCTCAGCAGGGCTGGGCTGTGAGGGGAGTGGCCCCGCGGGGCTGTGCCTGGCTGTGAGGGGGAGTGGCCCCGCGGGGCTGTTCCTGGCTGTGAGGAGGGAGTGGCCCCGCGGGGCTGTGCCTGGCTGTGAGGAGGGAGTGGCCCTGCGGGGCTGTGCCTGGCTGTGAGGAGAGAGGTGTCCCGCGGGGCTGTGCCTGGCTGTGAATGGGGAGTGGCCCCGCAGCAGCGTCAGGATGTGAGGAGAGAGGGGCTCCACGGTGGGGGGCCTGCCAACATCAGGGCGGCCACCGCGTGGGGTGGGAAAGCCGCTGTAATCAGGGCAGTGGCGGCGCCGGGCGAGCCCGCCGGCATCGGGGCACCCGGAGCACCAGGGAACTCCCGGAGCACCGGGGCCCCGGGGACACCGCACGGAGCGGCGGTGGGCTTTCTCCAGCCCCGGGGACGCCACACAGAGCGGCAGCAGGCCTTTTCCAGCCCCGGGGACGCCGCACGGAGCAGCGGCGGGCATTCCCCAGCCCCGGGGACGCCGCATGGAGCAGCGGTGGGCTTTCTCCAGGCCCGGGGACACCGCACGGAGCGGCAGGAGGCGTTCCCCGGCCCTGGGGATGCTGCACAGAGCGGCGGCGGGCTTTCTCCGGCCCCGGGTGAAATAGAGAAATTCAGATTTAAGAATTAAATATTTAGAAAGATTTTGATTGAAAAGGGGACTGATGAAACTATAGTGTCAGCTATAATTTATGGTGCTTGCAAAACAGGAAGAGCAGCCAAGCTGCAGGATGAAGTTGGCAGATTAAAATAGAAGAACAAAGACCCACAGGATGAGGGGGTCCCTGGGAAGAAAAAAACTGATGCTGAAGTCCGGAAATTGACCAAAGGACTAAGAAGAGAGCATGCGCAGGAATACAAGGTGAAAAGTTCAAACTGGGAGGAAGACTCCTTACTTCATCTAAGACCCTCGAAGACCACCAGAGCGACCCAAAAAGGAACAATGCGCAGTCGAAAAGAGGCGTGAAACTAATTTCCATATGAAGCGGGGATAGGCAATGAATATGTATTAGGCGAATTGTATATTCCTAGTTTGTAGAGAATAAAAGGCGAGGCGCAGGTCGCCAAAGGTGTGCATGCTTTTGGAGGAACGATCCCCCATGCACCCAGCGCTGAATAAATACATACCTACTCTTATAATTTATTTCTGTGAGCTATAGAGTGCTTTCCGCGTATCATTTTGGCGAGCCAGCCACGAGGATCTCTGTCCGGCTGCAGGAGCAGCCGAGGAGCAGATTCCCTGGCGCGCCCTGGGACTTTCCTGGAGGGACCCTGAACCTTGGCTCGCTCACTGCGGGGACAGACAACGACCTGCTGGCATTGCGGATAAAACGGTATGTATTAAATATCTAGAACAGGGCTGCTGGTAAGTCGTGCAGAGATGTCTGACGCACAGCACAGTCCCTTGGGCTTGCAAGCAGCCGGCCGAGCGGGGGCCGGAGACAGAGGGAGAGGGATCGATCCTGGCCGATAGCGCAGCCGATGGAGGGGTCTCACTGAGCTGATAGAGCAGCCCGCTAGCGACTCTGGGGGTGGGTCGAGTGAACCCTTGTTTTTGCTGCTATATTGTGTGACTGTTAAGTCCGGACATGTCGAGTTGTGGAGTGTGTCAGTGAGTGAATGAACGATTGAGACATACCTCTGGTATGGTATGAGTGCGGAGCTCTATCCGCGGTTCCGACCTTAGGCGACTGAGGCGGCCAGAGAAAAGCGAAGCGACTGGGGTCAGCGTGGAGTGAGTGCAAGTGTGGAATTTAAAATCCTGAAGCTAGCGTGGGAAGTTACATTGGGTGCCTGTGATTTAGGGTTGTGTGTGTAGTAAGACAACTGGGAAAGAATAGTAAAACTGTATGAGGAAAAGTTTGGGTAAAAACAAGACAAGTCAAAAGGGAGGAGATAATGGGAACTGGACAAAGTAGAGAAATCCCTAGGGCTAGTCCATTAGGCTGTATTATTGCACATTGGAAAGACCTTTCTGGACAAGGAGGCACAGAAAGCAGAAGAGACCTTATTAAATTCTGTAAAAACTGGTGGCCTTTATACAAACTGGATGAGGGAGCAAAGTGGCCACCTGGTGGAACTTTGGACTATGACACACTATTACAGCTCATGCTGTTTCTCAGGAGAGAAGGGAAGTGGACAGAGGTAGCTTACGCAGATATGTTTTTCTCTCTTAGAAATCACCCCGAATGGCAGAGGGATTGTGGGCTCAGGGCTCCATCTGACCCTCTGGTATTGGCCTTAGAAAAGAAGAATAAGACCAAGAGAGGAAAACTTAAGCGGTGTTGTTCAGCGTGTAGCATAGGACAAAGGTGCACAAAATCTGAAAAGGTTTACCAGACTGTGGCCCAGGAACAAGATCTGGCAGATGATTTGCTCAGGTCTCCCCACATAAGACAGGGAGGGGATGAGGATGAGGATGCAGACTCAGAGGCACCAACAGCCCCAGTCCATTCGTCCCCTCCAATCGCACACCGGACTAGACAACAGAAACCCATAATACAGGCACCTCTGCGAGAGACAGTGGGACCAGAGGGAGAAAGGATATTAGTTAAATCTCCCTTCTCCTCAATTGACTTGGAGGCTTGGGAAAAGGTTGCTAAAAATTACCGAAGTGATCCAGTTAACACTGCTAACCGTCTGCGATATATAATAAAACAACATAATCCAGATTGGAACGATATACAGTTATTATTGGATGCACTGACTGAGACAGAAAGACAATTAATTATAAAAACGGCAGGGGATTTGGCAGAAGATTTTTATAGAATCCAACAATTGGATGTTAAAGAATATTTCCCACTCCAAAATCCACAGTGGGACCCAAACAGATCAGCAGAATTGAAAAAGTTGGAAAGCTATCGGGAGTGGATTGCAAAGGGGATGGAAAAGGCTATTCCCAAAACTATAAATTGGTCAGCATTGTATGAAATTAAGCAAAGGCCCTCTGAGTCACCAACCGAATTCCTCGATCGATTGAGGGATGCAATGCGCCGCCATACACCACTGGATCCTGGGTTTGACATAGGGATACAGCAGCTAGTCAGTTTATTCCTGGGGCAATCTACGGGTGACATAAGGCGCAAACTTCAAAAGATACGGGGGGCAGAAGGGAGGAATTTAGAGACTCTGGTGGATGAGGCATGGAGAGTTTTTAGTAACAGAGAAGAAGGAAAGAGGGGGCTGGTAGCTGTCGTAAGTGAGAGGGAGAGAGGAAGACGTGGACGGGGACCACCTAGACAAGGCCCATCCCGGCTGGGCAGAGACCAGTGTGCGATCTGTAAGAAATATGGCCACTGGAAAGACAAGTGCCCAGAACGAAGACGTGGTGGCCCTCAGGAAAAGGGAAAAATAATTGCACATGTGAATGAAGACTGAGGAGGACCGGTAGATCGCACCCCAGGAGATCCACTGGTTATAAAATTGAAGCTGGGGGAAAAAGGGAAAGAGGTGGAATTTCTGGTTGACACAGGGGCAACATATTCAGCTTTAAATAAAACTTTGACACCTGTGGGAGAGGATTATGCTACGGTAATAGGAGCAACTGGCCAACCTGAAAAAGCATATTTTTGTAAACCATTAAAATATAGGCTTGGAAAGCAATGGGGTATTCATAAATTTCTATACCTCCCCAGATCCCCAAAACATCTTTTGGGGAGAGACCTGTTAGAACAATTACAAGTAACTATTATATTTAAAAACGGGGAGGTTATTCTGGAGGTAAATGATGAACAGTACATAGAGGCATTAAGTTTAATGTTAACAGCCGTTCAAATAGAAGAAGAAATTAGTGAAGAAATAATGAATCAAGTGTTCCCGGGAGTGTGGGCTTCTAATGTGCCAGGGAGGGCGAAAAATGCACCTCCTATAGTAATTAAATTAAAGGAAGGAAAACAACCAGTTAGAATTAAACAGTACCCCTTGAAAAGGGAGGACAGGGAAGGAATTAGCCCGATAGTTGAAAACTTTTTACAATTAGGGTTGTTAAAAGAATGTCAATCTGAGTTTAATACTCCCATCTTACCGGTCCGAAAACCTGATGGGTCATATCGAATAGTACAGGATTTAAGAGCAGTTAACAAAATCACTGAAGATCTGTATCCTGTGGTAGCAAATCCATACACTTTGCTAACGTGCCTAACACCAGAGCTAACTTGGTTTACAGTTCTAGACTTGAAAGATGCCTTCTTTTGCCTCCCTCTCCATGAGGACAGCCAGAAAATCTTTGCATTTGAATGGGAAAACCCTAAAAGTGGACGCAAATCCCAGCTCACATGGACGGTGTTTCCTCAGGGATTTAAAAACTCGCCTACCCTGTTTGGGGAACAACTTGCCAAAGACCTGGAATCCTGGGAGGCTCCCCTAGAAGAAGGAAAGCTATTGCAGTATGTGGATGATATCCTCATAGCCACCCAGACAAAAGAGGCATGTGCAGCCTGGACGGTAAGCCTCCTAAACTTTCTAGGACTTCAGGGATACAGGGTATCAAAGAAAAAGGCCCAGGTAGTGAAGCAAAAGGTAATCTATCTGGGTTATGAAATTAGTGCGGGACAACGGACTCTAGGGCAAGATCGCAAGGAAGCGATCTGCCAAGTCCCGAAACCTCAAACAGTAAAGGAACTCTGAACATTCTTAGGTATGACAGGATGGTGTAGGCTGTGGATACACAGCTATGGGTTACTTGTAAAACCTCTGTATGCACTCATTACGAACGGGAACAGAGAACTCCAGTGGACAAAAGAAACCACGCGGGCCTTTCACCAGCTGAAAAAGGCTCTAATGTCAGCTCCGGCTCTCGGACTCCCAGATGTGAGTAAACCATTCTTTCTGTTTTCCCATGAGAAACAGGGAATTGCCCTGGGGATACTGGCCCAGGATCTAGGTCCATACCGGAGAGCAGTTGCTTACTTCTCTAAGCAACTGGATGCAACAGCCAAGGGATGGCCGGGATGCCTCAGAGCCGTTGCAGCAGTGGTACTGAATATTCAAGAGGCACGCAAATTCACCTTGGGCCAGAAAATTACTGTGTTAGTGTCTCACACAGTGTCTGCAGTCCTGGAAGTGAAGGGTGGACACTGGCTTTCCCCACAAAGGTTCCTGAAATACCAAGCCATCATGGTAGAACAAGATGATGTAGAGACAATTGTGACTAATATTATCAACCCAGCTTCTTTTCTTAGTGGAAATCAAGGAGATCCAGTACACCACGACTGCCTGGAGACCATCGAAGCCACCTATTCTAGCTGCCCGGATCTGAAGGACACCCCTTTGGATGACACAGAAACCTGGTTCACTGATGGGAGCAGCTACGTCGTCAGTGGAAAGAGACATGCTGGGTATGCAGTTACCACCTGCAAAGAAGTAATAGAGTCTGGACCCTTGCCAACAGGTACCTCTGCACAAAAGGCTGAAATAATTGCTTTAACCCGCGCCCTAGAGATTGCAAAGGGAAAGAAAATAAATATTTATACAGACTCAAGATATGCATTTGGAGTTGTACATGCACATGGAACCATCTGGAAGGAGAGGGGACTGTTAAACTCACAAGGGAAAAATATCAAACATGCACAGGAAATACTGCGACTACTGGAAGCAGTTCAGCTACCTGAGCAGGTAGCAATTATGCACATTAAGGCACACCAGAAAGTGAGCTCAGAATTGGAGGAAGGAAACGAGCTGGCGGACAGAGAGGCAAAAGAAGCAGCAAGAGGTGAGGTGACAATTGAAGAAGCTTTAATTCCAGATGGACAGGTCTCCCTTGAATGTAAGCCAGTATATACCAAAAAGGATAGAGAACTAATTAAGGATCAAGGAGGAACCTATAACCAAGAGGGATGGGCTGTTACTGCAGAAGGGACAATAGTCATCCCTTCTCACCTGTTATGGTCATTAGTAAGGGAAGAGCACCAGAAAACACACTGGGGAGTAGATGCCCTGTATAATTATCTAATTGAAAAGATTGCTGCCAGAGGTTTATACTCTACTGTAGTTCAGGTAACCCGGCAGTGCGACATTTGCCTCCAAACCAAACCCAAGAATACCCCCAAACCAAAACTCGGTCAAATTGGAAAAGGCCATGGGCCTGGACAACAGTGGCAAATTGACTTTTCAGAACTCCCAAGAAAAGGGGGGTATTGATATTTGCTGGTGTTAACAGATACCTTTTCAGGGTGGCCAGAGGCTTTCCCCACCAGAACTGTCAAAGCCCTGGAGGTAACCAAGGTATTGTTACAAGAGATAATCCCACGCTTCGGAGTTCCAGCCACAATATCTTCAGATAGAGGGCCACACTTTATTTCAAAAATAGTACAACAAATCAGTCGTCACTTGGGCATAGACTGGGAGCTCCATACTCCATATCATCCCCAGTCAAGTGGCCAAGTTGAAAAAATGAATCATTTAATTAAGCAACAAATTGTGAGATTAGGACAAGAAACTAATTTACCTTGGCCTCAGTCTCTCCCACTGGCATTGCTGCGGATCCGAACCAAGCCTAGAGCCAAAGAAAAACTAAGTCCCTTTGAAATGCTTTATGGGAGACCATATGGAGTGCAAAAGGGATTGTCTACCTAAGTGGGGGAAGAGAGGCTGACTGATTATATGATAGCCCTAAGTAAGCAACTCAGAAAAATTGAGAAACATGTGGCTGGAACTCGGGGCAGAGGGCTGGATGGACCAGTGCATGACATACAACCTGGGGATTATGTATATGTTAAGTCTCTTACAGAGAAAACTTTGGAGCCACAGTGGGAAGGGCCATTCCAGGTGCTCCTCACCACCTTCACTGCAGTTAAGATCAAGGAACAGAGTGCCTGGATTCACCACTCTCGAGTGAAAAAGGCTCCAGAAGCCCCTTGGAAAGTAACATCGGGTGACAATGAACTGAAATTAAAACTTACTCGAGCAAAATGAATGCACTGCGATCGGGAGTATTCAGTAATTTAGCTTGCAGATATTTTATCAATAGAATTGTTTTATTTGTTTTGCTTGTAATCATAAGTGTGATCCAAGAATTGGAAAGTGCCTCTAGTCAGAATGAAGCTGAGTGGCCTTGGTCCCGAGCTTTCATTCAGTACACTGGATCCATGGGAAAGCATTCTGATATAAAAGATTTAAACCTATCAACTGTGGTTGTGCATGGAAACCAGGTATATGAAAGGCATGAATGGCAAAATCAAGGGCTGTGGTCCCTTCAAGGGACTATAGGAGAAGTAATCGAAGTAGGATGTCGGATGGTTAATGGGACTAAACATAAGAAAGCAAAACAAATTACTGTTTCAACTTCTCCTACAAACAGCGACCCGGAAGTCTGCAGTCGTCCAAATAAATTAGATTGTTGGTGTAATTTTACATTAGTACAAACTGTGTATGTGGTTTGCCTTTGGTATCACAATTCTATTGGGCTTACATTCAAATTTAAAATAAATGTTATAACTGTTGCAACAACTGAATCGGCCGTGACCCAAGCCCAAACCACCCTACCTAAAATTGAACCCAAAATTTATGAAGTTGGCCCCTATGTAATAAGGAATACAGGCCAACAACAACTGCTATTTAACCCAGAGTGGTCTCTCAAACGTGTTGAATTGCTAATGCAAACTAACATCTCTGAAATTCAGCCAGCCTGCTCCTCTTTCCTAAAAACATCCTTTGAAGGCTGGGCAACATGGTTACAAAAGCGAGTACACTTTAGGGGCAGAATGCAAAGAGATTTAACTGGAATATTAGGAACAGGATTGGGAGTTTTAAACGGAATAGATTCAGAAATATTAATGAATAAGTTAACCACTGCAACAAGTGATCTGAGAAAGCTAGATCAGCCCCTACGATCCTCTTTATTAGCACTAGGAACTAGCCAGTGGCAGATCTCTAAAGTATTGCCAAGGTGGGAAAAAGTTACGGACCAAGACCATGAGTTAATAATAAAGGCACTTAATATGGGCCAGGACAATGTGTCATTGGCTCTCAGTTGCATACAGGCACAATTATGGATGCAATCAACAGTTGCTTTAGTAATAAGGGAAGGAAGTGAAGGTGCTTTTCCAATTGAAATTCGGAAAATTGTCTGGGACAATGCAAACAATTTAGAAAGAAAACTTCAATCCTGGTGGACTCTTGTAAATTTTACCTATGACCCTATCACTGAAATGGCTACTGCTTTTGTGCTTACTATACGTAATGCCATGATTTAAACTATCCACCCTATTATTGCATTAGGATTAAATCATGAGAGGGCAGTGCTCTATCCCTCGGAGCACAGAGCATGGGCCCGGATGATGAATGGGAAATGGCAAACTGTAAATTTAGAATCTTGTGCTACAAGGGAACAACTAGGGTTTATCTGTGAGAGTAACACAATTGATGCACAAGATATATGTCTGGATACTGAGCAAAGTATTTGCCACTTTGAGATTCATCCAGATACTAGTCAGGAGACTGTGCTTGTATATATTGGCTTAGGCTGTGTATGTTTAAGAACTGCTTGTGCTTCTGTAGAAATAAATGATAATGTAATCTTATCCACTAAGAACCATTCTAACCTTTGTATTTGTAGTTTTGTTAAGATAGTTGGATGTGACTTTTCATATGTGGCACCAGTTACATCCCACCAGTTTATAAGATCTAATTACACAATATATCATAGATTATCACCTACACCCATTGGAATGAATCTTACATTAGTAAGGCAGCTAATGAAACACCAAGACCTGACAGAAATCCTGAAAGAGATTCAGGAAAATGGGCAAAAGACTCTGGTTACTGTCTACCATGATATAAAAGAGATAAGCAAAGTGTTACAAAGAGTAAAACAGGATGCAACTCATCACTGGTGGGATGCACTCTTTGGATGGTCACCAACTGCAACTGGAATTCTGAACACGCTTTGCCACCCTATCATTGTCATGCTGATATTAGTAGGTGTAAGTCTGGTGCTGTCTATTGGAATACTTGTTTGGAACTGGAGGATGTTAAAGCAGATAGTGGCACTGACCTCCCTAGTGACAGTATATGGTAATGTAATGAGGGATACATACCGAGAGGGGCAAGCCGTGAAGTTAGACTGGAAAAGAGACAAGTATCGATATTAAGTAAAAGAATTTACTAATTTTCCAGAAAAGGGGGGACTGAAATAGAGAAATTCAGATTTAAGAATTAAATATTTAGAAAGATTTTGATTGAAAAGGGGACTGATGAAACTATAGTGTCAGCTATAATTTATGGTGCTTGCAAAACAGGAAGAGCAGCCAAGCTGCAGGATGAAGTTGGCAGATTAAAATAGAAGAACAAAGACCCACAGGATGAGGGGGTCCCTGGGAAGAAAAAAACTGATGCTGAAATCCGGAAATTGACCAAAGGACTAAGAAGAGAGCATGCGCAGGAATACAAGGTGAAAAGTTCAAACTGGGAGGAAGACTCCTTACTTCATCTAAGACCCTCGAAGACCACCAGAGTGACCCAAAAAGGAACAATGCGCAGTCGAAAAGAGGCGTGAAACTAATTTCCATATGAAGCGGGGATAGGCAATGAATATGTATTAGGCGAATTGTATATTCCTAGTTTGTAGAGAATAAAAGGCGAGGCGCAGGTCGCCAAAGGTGTGCATGCTTTTGGAGGAATGATCCCCCATGCACCCAGCGCTGAATAAATACATTCCTACTCTTATAACTTATTTCTGTGAGTTATAGAGTGCTTTCTGCGTATCACGGGGACGCCGCACGGAGCAGCGGCGGGCATTTTCCGGCCCCGGGGACGCCGCATGGAGCAGTGGCAGGCTTTCTCCGGCCCCGGGGACGCCGCACGGAGCGGCAGCGGGCGTTCCTCGGCCCCGGGGACGCTGCACAGAGCAGCAGCGGGCATTTTCCGGCCCCAGGGACGCCACACGGAGCGGCGGCTGGCTTTCTCCGGCCCCGGGGACGCTGCACGGAGCGGCGGGTCCAGGGGTCAATGGCTGCCAGGTTGGGGCGGGGCCTCAGCCAGCAACCACGTGGGGGGAGCTGGGGGCAGAGCCTCGCTTAAAAAAAAAAAAAAAAAAAAAAAAAAAAAAAAAAAGTGCACCTTATAGTCCGGTGCGACTTATCTGATCTGCAAAGTTGCAAAATTTGCCGACTCCCGGGGGGTGCACCTTATAGTCCGGTGCGCCTTATGGTCGTGAAATTACTGTACTCATGAGACAAACTAATATGCTAAAATTTGTCTCAAATCCAAATGAAAGTTTGAAATATGATAAAACACTCGTAGCACAACAGTCATCAAAGTTAAAATGCTTTTTCTTTACAACTATATAACTTCTTCTCAGCATAGGGCAAGACCCCATTTCCATCCCTTTGCTTTGCCTTGTGGGGCTGTGCTGACTCCTTGATCATTCCTTGTTTTACTTCACTGTAGAAAGAGCTTGAATAAAGCAGGAAAACTGAGCCCCCAATCTTAAAAATCTCATGCATATTTTTTAAGATCAGTGAAATTATGAAGCTTTGGTTTCCTCGTTCTTAGACATAGTTTTTCCTGAGGCATCGCAGGGGTGAGGTCTGCTCCTGATAACAATGCTGCCTTTTTTTCAGGCCATGATAGAAAAGGTCTTGCTGACTTGCAGAGCAGTCTCAGAGCAGAGTTACATCTGGCTGTTTCATCCCACCTCTGACATTTGACAACTTCAGCTGACAGCTTCTGGATTTTTATCCTTATTTCTTGCAGCACAACCTCTTTTCTGAGTGGACCTATATTGCATCTGGCACCAGCTTTGTCTTGATTTTTGACTCTGTTTGGGACAAATTCTGTTGAATTGCCTATCATGTAGCATACTGCTCACACAGAGTTTTTAGATGTGCTGTGCAAAGTGCACAGGAGCACAACGGCAAGATGTGACACCGTGTTGAGAGATGTCTTCCCTGGGACCTCTTGAAGGAAGAAGCTGTCACTCACTTTATTACCTTGACCTTGTTCAGAAACAAAGGTGGAAAATTATTTCTTGGTCCCAGAGTCTAGACAGTCACAGGTTTGATCAGGACTGAATTTAAACAGTTTCCTATAGAGGGTACTGCCATGCTCATGGCCCTAGGGTGACCTTGGGCCACAGCACACAGAGTGATGTCCCTAGGAGTTTAGGGCTGACGATGTTGTTAGCATTGGCTTGTCCTTGCCTAATACCTTATTCTTGGAAGAATGGAAAAGTCAGGATTGGGTGTCCCTTGGACAGAACATTAGTTGAGCAGAACACAGATATTTCGAGGTGATTTCTTCTGGTAGAGATTTCTTTCTTGCTTGAGAATTGCTTGTTGTTTGTACTCTGTGGCAGTTAAAGGCCAGTATGTGATGAGGAAAAGGTGATCTTTTGTTTAGGACAGGAGAAGTGAATCAACAACCCAGAAGCTGGAACTGTATTTGCAATATTGCTCGACACCCTTCTGTTCTATGGCTTGACCCTGTCTCAGGATTTCAAATCTTTGGATGAAGTCCAGGATTTCTGAAAAAGTCATCAGTCTTTCCCAGCTGAAAGCACAGTGGGTTAATGATGATGGTATTAAAAATACCAATAAAAACAGTCTGACAAAATTTTCCTCAACAACCATTTTCACATATTTGATATTTTGATATAATATTTATGGGTTTTTTGACAGAAACAGAAGCACTTTATCATCCTTTCATTAAAAAAAAAAGTTTGTTTATTTTTCACCTTCTTTTCTCCTCTTTATACCAGTTGCTAAGGGAAACAGAGGAGTAAACAAGATAGGAAAAGTGAGAGTGATAAAGGAAAATAAAACAATTCAGGTTTTGTTATTTTGAATAAATTTTTTCAACCAAACCCAGATATATCATCATGATAAAAATACAAGAAAACTCCTTTCAGCAAAAGCTGCTGGGTTTCTGTGCTTTCTCAAATCAATTCCTACTGCATTGTGTCTCCCTGAGTATAGCAAAGGCTAGCATGAGGTATCCAGAAAATGCTGGCTCCTGACAACATGGCTAGTCCGGTTTTAGAACTGCAGAAATACAATGGTAAACAGCAAATCTTATGTGTTTTCTTAACAATTATCCGTACCTGCTGCTTCACTTTACAAAGTAACTATAGGTTGCTCCTTTCTGCACCAGTGAACAAAGCCTCCTGAGACTCTGCACATGCCAGTCTGGTAGGTGTGCTGGAGTCCTGCTCTGAGAGGATTATTATTGTTGTTACTATTATCATCATTATTATTATTATTGATGAGAAACTTCACTGCCAGTCTTGAGCTGATATCAGTAAAGCTCTGCAGAAGGCAGAGGAGGTGAATATCGGTGATGCAGCAAAACTATTTTCCTAGGAAAAAATATTTTCTATAAGGGTTCACACTGTTCTGCAGAGACCAAAAGACTCAAAACAAGTTCTGTACACTTTTAGGCGGTATCAAACATATTTTAGCAAAACTGAGGCTTTTTATTAAGTTCTAGACTGCTTTTCCACTAAGTAGCAAACAATTATGCTTAGCTGAATGGGGAAGGAGATTTGAGTAATACTAGTCAAACTAGTGAAATAGCAAAAGGTTCAAAAAGGAAGGGATCTATGATCTAACGCAAAACTTGATATATGTTTTCAAGATATGTGTTCGCTCAGCAGGAAAGCAGATAGGATCAGAAGTAATTCTGACTAGTATGCTGGGGTCCAGCATGTTTTAAATGAGAAACAAAAAGTCTCGATATTCAGCAAAATTTAGATTGCTTTATTTTATATAGACAGAGCAAAGCAGCACTGGGGAGACATGAGGGATCACCACCCACTCCATGCTCCATCGAACCTTGGTTTGCAGCCACTTCTTATAGTGTGGTCCCTCATTGTAATCAATAATTTTTGGTTTTTTGCTGTCATAATTTTGCCAGGCAAGCAGTGGTGGTGGAATAAACATCTGTAAAGTCTCTGGGAGTCAGCCTCATAGATAACCATCTGGTCTTGGTAAATAAAACCGGCAGAAATCGGGAAGTTCTGGTCTTTGTAGATAGGCAGTCATTGATAAAACAAAGGCAGGAAGTCTGATTTTGCAAAATCTATCAGACTATTGGAAAGTCTGATTTACAAACTGCTAGTAGATACAAATTATTTAGAAAACATAATATTCATAACAGGGAGATTTAAAACAGAATGATTTAATCACATTTTTCCTCTATCAAGTGTCTATGCTTCACTTCCGATCTTAGTGTTCTGGCTTATACAAACCTCAATACTTTTCTGATTAACACAAATCTTTTATCAATTATCACAAGCACAAAGAAAAATTTCTAAAGGGAAGAAATAAAGTTAAAAAAAAGAATACACTGAGCAAAATGGAGCCATGATAAGTAATGCTTCTTCTACACCTTCATTCTTAACCCCGAGCTGCATTCTGTGGGTAAAAATAGCTGCTGCTGCCAAAAATACTTTAAAGAAGCTACAGTGCCATTACTTCTGGAGAAACTTCCTGTTCTTTCTGGGTACAGTGTTAGAATAAGCATTTGTTTCAGAAAATAATACTGGGGTTGCAATAGAACTCTTCCAGTTGTCGCTAACTTTCCCAAAGAAAACAACAAAGGGGGAAAATTAAAACACACAAGCCTTATTTAAACAGACCCCAGTAGCAACACTGAATACTTAAGATCTCAAGACCAGATGAAAGAGACCTTCAGTGATCTGTCCAGAGGGATCCCTGTCAGAGGGCTCTCAGATGTCTTATTGAGAGTGGAATTAAAGATTCTTCCCCAGAAAGGACAAGCTGGTGTGTTGGCCCTGCACAAAGGAAAAAGGATAAAAGCAATCTTCCCCTGCTTGGTCTGTATGCTGGTTATGAATTGAAGGCACCTGGGAGGAGGGCACACTCAGAGGCTTTTCTCCATGAGAACTTCCTCTGTGAATTGATGGGACCAATTGGAGGCTGGTTTGGTTGTTGACAGCCTAAGAAACCAATTGGAGAAGTTAGTTTGATCCGCGAATCACATTTTGAAGCAAGTAAACCCCGAAAAAAAAAGCCTCTTTAATTTCCGGCCTTTTACAAGGTAACCCCAACCTGGCCCGGGCCCCCCTCCATGCGACCTAGGCCGGCCGGTGGTGGGCTTGGGAAGCTGCCGGGTCCCGTTCTCAACCGGAGGTCCCAGTGGCCAAGGGGAGGAGAGGCCAGTTGCTAAGATCCTAGCCCTCCTCCCTCCCCCACAGCGTGGCCGCCAGCTCAGAGCAGCCGTGGGCTGGCCAGGGCCGCCCAGCTGCCCACGCGGCCTGGGGGAAGGCAGCTGGGCTCCGTTTTGGCGGAGCCCCTCCATGCACTTGCTTGCTGGACTCTGCAGTTTTAGTCCAGCCCCACCAGCATGGCCTCGGGAGCCTGAAAATCCTGGCACGGCTCCAGCATGGCCTGGCCCAGCCCCCTGCATCTTCTGTGTGAAATTTCAACCCTTCCAATGCTCAGATAAGACTTGCAGACCTCCCATCCTCCCTTGAGTAGGAGGGGAAAGCCAGAAAGAATACACAAAGTCAGTGAAGCGGGAGCCAAGTTTCCAAATGAGAAGAGATTGATGAGGCGCCCTGAAGGTTGGCTGAAAAATCTTTTTAAAATATGGGAGTGGACTGTACTGCACTGAAGATTCCTATAAATTGTGGGAAAAGACATGGGGGGGTTGAAGTGTTTGGGGAAAAAGACCCTTTGCCCCGGGGGAAAGCGGGGACCTCTATTCCTGAGAATGAAGCATGAACAGAGGAAAGAGAGATGAAGAGAACTTTTGCTTTTGAACAGCTTACCCTTAAAAATAATACCCCATGATCTTGACATGGTCCACAAACACAGCTCTAGGAGGGCTGTGAAGATGGGAGGAGTTTCACAATTGCAGATTCCCAGGCAGCTGCTATCCCTGAAAAGTTAAGAGAGAACTGGGTTTTTTTTCCCTTTTGGAAAAAATCCCTATAGCCAAACAAGAAGGAACTCCTCTCCCTGAAGTGAACTGAATAAGATCATTTAAGTGAGGGACTGACTGAAGTGTGTCTGTATGTTGTTGTTAAGAAAGCATGGGAAGTGGCAAGAGGGAGTGGTCTGAAAATCTTATTCTGAATTTATTATTACAGTAATTTCACGATTATAAGCCTCACCATTTTGACTAAAATTTTGATCCCAACTGGAAATGTGGCTTACGCTCAGGAGCGGCTAATATATGAAAAAAGTTCTGAAATTTCCAAACCCAGAAATGCAAGCCGAGGTGCCGAGCCGAGCACCTGCCAGTAAAACCCGGGATTGTGCGATTGTTACAAATTGGTTACTCTGTTGCGCGGCGGATGGAGTCGGGCTCTGTGCCGACCGTGCAGCGGGGGGGAGGCGGGGGGGCTCCCTCCTGCCAGCCCCATGGTGGGTGAGGGGAAGGTGGGGGCTCCATCCCTGCCTCCCACAGCCGCCGCAGGAGTGGGAGGGCTCCATCCCTGCCTGCCGCTGCGGGGCAGCACTGGGCTGGGGTGAGTGAGCCCAGCAGCGGCAGCTGGCCTGGAGCGGCAGCACCGAGCTGGGCTACCTGGCCCCGTCGGCCGCTCCGAGCGGACTGAGTCCGCCCGAGCTGAGCCAGTAAATCTCACGATCCCGCTATTCTGTTACTAATTGCCAACTTTGTAGCACGCGGGTCCTCGCTGTGAACGACAGTGCGGCTTATAATCAGGTGCGGCTTATATATGGACAAAGACCTAAAGGTTGCCGACACCCGGAGGTGTGGTTTATAATCAGGTGTGGCTTGTAATCGTGAAATTACTGTACTTTCTTTGTGCTGTTAATAAAGTTTTTCTTTATGCCCCTTTAAGTTTTAAGCCTGCCTTGTTTTTGCTCTAATCCTATCTTACAACAAAAAATGAGTACAGTAATTTCACGATTATAAGCCGCACCATTTTGACTAAAGTTTTGGTCCATACCCAGAAGTGCGGCTTGTACTCCGGAACGGCTTATATACAAATGATGTTCAGAAATTTTCCAACCCGGAAGTGAGAGCCCGCAGCAGCCTCGAGCCAAGCCGGAGCCTGCGCGGTCCCGGCGGTGGGGCAGCACCGCCGATCCGAGCCCGTGATAGTTCTCTGTATTTTTCCAGTGTTTTCAGTCTTGTGCGGCTGCGCGGCTCCCCGCCCGCCCACATGGCTGCCCGGCTCTCTGGCTGCCTGGCTCCCTGCCTGCATGGCTCCCTGCCCACCCGCCCGCCCGGCTGCCCGCCCGCCCGGCTCCCTGCCCGCCTGCCTGCGTGGCTGCCCAGCTCCCTGTCCACCCAGCTTCCCGCTTGCCCACGCGGCCGTCCAGCTCTCCAGCCACCCGGCTCCCTGCCTGCCCGCGCAGCTGCTCGGCTCTCCAGCCACCCAGCTCTCCGGCCACCCAGCTCCCCACCCGCTTAGCTGCCCGGCTCCCCGCCTGCCTGGCTCCCTGCCTGCCTGTGCGGCTACCCATCTGCCCAGCTGCCCACCCGCTCAGCTGCCCACCCACCTGCGTGGCTGTGCGGCTGCCCAGCTGAGTGGCTATTTAAAGGCAACGTGGATTCATTGGAAATGCTTGTAAAATGACCACACTATTGTTCATATCTTTTTCCGCCTGTTAATAAAACTTGCAGGGTACGCTGCCGCAGCTATTGTCTGTATCTTTTTTCGCTTGGAAATAATGTTTTCAAGGTTAGCACCTCCCAGTAAATTCTGTGATCCCACGATTCTGTTACTAATTGGCAACTTTGTGAAAGTTCGCTGTGAACGGAAGTGTGGCTTATAATCAGGTGTTGCTTAAAAATTGACGAAGACCTAAACGTTGCTGACACCCAGACATGCAGCTTATAATCGTGAAATTACTGTATATTTAAATTGGCAAGCCTAAATTATAACATTTATGGTGCATTGGCCAGGAAATTCAAATTGAACCAAGACAGCCTAGTAGCCAACACAGGTTAAAAAGGAAAGAGAAAGAGAAGAAAATAGACTGCCAGGCTCAAGTCGTGGTGGATTATTAAAAGTCGAAACATCTTGCCATCTGATGATGGGATCAAAACTCATTCTTACAGCTGCTTCAAAAGATCCATGCACAACACAAAAGGGTAAGAGCTCTGGGCTGAAGCAAAAGCTTATTATGGGAAGCTCATTTAAGGTTCCCCTCTGATCACTGCAAAAGGACCACAAAGCAGACTCTCACAGGCTAAAATTCTGGGTAAAAAGAGTTTGGCATCTGAGTTATCTAGGTCCTTAGTTCACAAGGTCAGGATTCAGTCCAGCTTTTTCTGATTACCTAATCAGAAGTTTTGCCTAGGGATGGTACAGACTGCTCACATTACCTAATATTTGGAAATATGTACAGAAACATTTGTAGCACATTTTCACCCAAGATCAATGCAGTGGTGCCACAGTGCTGCCAGATCAGAGTCCCTCAGTACCACTCAGTTCTCTGTGCCATTGGCAGAGAAGACTAAGACCCATTTAGCAACTGAAGGACATAGGTTTAAAAAGGGACAGAGCAAACTTTTTTAGTTGCTTTATGCTGGGCAGGAGATACTGAAAGAAACCATGGATCGCATCACAGGGGTTTTACCATGATGATGATGCATTCCCATTGCTCCTGCTTCTTGTGGCAGGACTCTCACTGCCAGGCTGGAGATCAAGCCTGGAGGACGAGTAGTAGCTGTATTGCGTCATGGACACCTGCCCACCATTTCCTTGGAGACCTTGCACTGGGCTTTTGAAGCCCACAGTTTTAGTTCCCAATTTTTTTGTGCCCTGTGGAAGGAACTCCACCAGTCTCCTGGGAAGGCACACCTCATCCATGTTGTGCTTCTCTTCATTGATGATAATAAACTGCCCCTTTCTGAATCTCCTGGGCTGACTTCCCTAGCAGCTCCACAGCCTTGGAAGCATCTGGTGCATGTAGAGAGACAGCTTGTCAGGGAGAGAGGGTGAAAGCAGATGTAAAAGACCTGCTGGTGACCCTCATGGAATGCTAATTTGTATTTTGTATTTCTGCTTATATAAAGCTGGTCCTTTCAATTGCCTGGTATTTTTAGTAGCCTAATGATTTGCAAAAGAGTACAATCTTGGTTGCTTGGGAAAATTATATGTCCTGTATCACTGCTTTCAAACCCCTAACCTTTTCCAGCACAACAGGCTCTGATATTTGGCATTTACATAGCAATATCTTAGGCTGTCTTTTATTTTTGCTTTACCACTGAATTGCTAGACTCCAATTCTAGTCTCTTCCAATGTCCATTTGTATCTTCAAAAAATAAAAGTAAGTTTTACTATATTTCTTCCTTAATAATATGTGGCTGCTGTGGTAAGATCGTGTTTGTCTATTTTGCATGTACTTCAGTTCATATGGATGGAAAATTACAGTTCTTTATCACCTCATACATATTTGCAGCTGAACAATTGTAAGCATCTTATTCTAGCATTAACTAAGGAGAAACAAAAATCTTAGTTCTTTAAACTAAACCAAAAAGTTTCACTAATTCAGTTTTTGTTTCTTCTGAATTTTAATGTCCAAAAGCAGAGTTTGGTTATTCTAATCATCAAACCAGAAAAAGATACCACTGTTGGAGACCAGGCATATGTGTGTTATGAGGAAGCACATGCAATTTCCCAGCACTTCACAACCTAAAATAAATTTGCATAAATTCCTGAATGAATACTCATCAGTGAGAAACACCTCTAGGAAGTTAGTCCTGAGTCCTCATACAGCATCAAAAAGGCCATGCTCATTTGGAAGTGCTTTTCTTAGAGAAAAGGTTAACAGTTTTGCTACAAGCTAATTTTTTTTTGTTTCCCGAGGGCTGTTGGAAAGCCTCACTGTAAATTGACTTGGTCTGAACCTCAGCCTAGTGCAAATTACCATCCGTTCAGTGTTTCTTCTTTGTTTTACTGTCAGTGTTTCTGAACTTGCCTTACTCTGACTTCCCAAAGGCATCACTAATATATTTTTTTTTAGTAATATTTTATTTATGGTGAAAAAAATGAATAAGATGAAAAAAGCTCAAATCTGTGGCTGCTCAAGATTTCTATTGTCACATCAAGGAGTCAATATGCTGGTTGTCACACTGTGTTAGAAGTGACTGTTGGAGAAGAAATAAAACAAAATGTGCTGTTTACTGAATGGTCATTGCAGAAAAAAGGTCACTGTCCTATTACTCTCTGCCCTGCGTCTTGTAGATGTGAAATGGCTGTGAAGGAGGAGTGAGCATCTGATTCTCTACCCAGTTTGCTTACAACAGGTCAAGAGCTGCAGGAAGCCTCACCCTCATCTGCCCAGGCTTTGCCTGATGCCTTAGTGGCTCTGAGGCAGGGCTGTGGCTGCTGCACAAATCTGTAGCACAGTGCAAACGAGGCAGAGCTGAAATAGGAAACAGGGCATGTTGGCAGAGCTGCTTCTAAATGGGTCAACATAAGAACGAGACGTGTCAGGTGCTTTCTTAAGCAATGCAAAGTGACAGCCGGTTGCCTTTCCTTCCGCCTCAGCTAAAGTTCTTGGGGTATTTTCTTCTTAGGCCAGGATTCAGGACCAGCCAAGAGCGTGAAATGCAGGTATAGGGAAGGTTGGAGAGAAGGCCATCAAACTTCTACAGCCGGCAATCCCCTTGTCTTTGCAGGCTGATGCGTCTCCTGGCAGAGAGGGGAGCCGTGCCCTCTGGTGGAAGAACAGAAGAGGGAGAATTTAAAACCTTTTCAAATATCCAGTCCAAGGATATCAAAGCAGTCTGATCTTCGCCAAAATATCTGGCCTCTGATTAGGCTTGTACTGCCCTCAAAATTCAAGCAGCTCCCTTGTGAGATGGGGTCCCTCATTGCAGACAGGATTTCCTTGCTGGTGATGCCATGGTCCAGGTGGCATCGCAGATTTTTGGAGGAGTCCTCCGGCTCCTGAATGAGAGGCATGTTCACCACCAAGCACAGCTATTGCAGCTCAAAGTATGCAGCCAGGGCTGTCAACATTTGAGTGCTTCACTACCCGATCTGTCTCTCAGAGCTTTATAATGAGTCCATCACATGGCAGAGTTAGGAAGCTCCTAATAGTTAATACAGAAAGATTAGGTTGATTGAGATTCAGATTCAGATATGGGAGAAAAGCAAGCAGAAGAGTTTTCCTGCTTGCAAGGAGAGAACAGTCCAAACAGATTTTGATAAAAACACCTGTGATTAGGGTGAGTGAGCTGTTTATCAAAGTGTGAATGTTTTGTCCTTGAAGAATGAGCTTCTTACAGTTGCCTTTAACCTAGAGGAGTGTGTCAAAAGCACTTTATGTGAGCTACTTCAGCACAGCACCTCTATGATGCTTGAGCAACTGACCATCCCTTTACATCATGCTACAGATGCAGCACAGCATGGGCACATCCATCCCTGTTGAAGCGATCTTGAAACCAAAATTAGGGCATCCTTGTTGGCCTGGAAACCAAGAAAGCAGCCTTTTTGTCAGGCTGATCGAGCCTGGCTCTCAGGCTCCTCAAGAACGGGAAACCCAAAACAAAGATTATAACACCTGCAGTGTATGTGACTCTAGTCATAGAGTGTTTCTAAAGAGGTGTCTTCTGCTCTGTCCAATGAACTTTCTTTAAATTGTTTTCCACAATGTACACTATTTAAATCCATTATTTCTTTCAATAAATGCTCTTTCTTGCTCATGTAAGAAAGTCACCATGTTACTGTGATCCTCACTGCTCCAGGAACCACATACAGTAACATATCTCGGAGGTGTCCACTGAGATAGCTACTCGAGTGGACGGGATTACCTTAAGCAATCTCTGACCAATGGAACAGCACCAGGATAAGCTCGGAGCTGAACAGCCTGCAAAAACCGGGATGGACCTACTGAGGCCTGTTGTTAGCCGGGATACGGCCCGGTGCTAGCTTCAGCTAGCCAGAGCTGCACCACGCAGACTGAAACCCAGAAAACCAGGGGCGAACCTGGAGCCAGGACTGGAGACAAGGAACAGCCAGAGTCAGACCCGTCTGGGACATCGTGGACCCCTCCCATCACTGCAGCAGGACGGGACATCCGTGGGAATCGTCGGTCATCTCCTATCCCACCGCGAGAGGTAATATATGGGCTTTTAGCTTAAAAGCCCATTGGTTCATTTTTGGAGCGGTGACCTCCTAACTTTTGCTAGGAAGGAGTTCTCCTTTTAAACATGGCAACTCAACATTCCCGGGAGCAAGAAGATGCACTCTCAGTTCTGAGAGATGCTTTCGCAGGTTTGGACTGCACCGGAACTTTTCGCTCTCAGAATCTCCCCATTTGCGGCGCGGGGGAGGATGACCACGCTCCGCGGCCGTTTGCGCTCGGTCCCGTATGGAGCCGCTCGTGTTCTGTGCCTCCGCGTGAGACCGTGAGGGGTCTCCCCGCGCGTGCCCGGCTCTCCGCTGCGAGAGCCACTGCTGGGTCCGGGCGCGCGGGGATGGGATCGGTCCCTGCCTGCCCAATCCCCAGCACCGTCGCCATGGCTCATCCCAGTGGGGCGGCGGTGGGATGGGAAGCGCTTTCTTTGTCTGGGGAGCGGCTGGCGGCGCGGGGCCCTTATTTGAACTGTGCTTTCGCGGCTGAAGCGGAGCCGCGTTCGGCAGGGTGGGGACTGGTCCCCGCCCAGCGGGGATGCGGGGAGCTGTCCCCGCACCCAGCGGAAAGGCTCTCCCGCTTGGCTGCAACTGGCAATGCGCTCACGGAGGCCGCGTCTCCGGAGGGTGCGAGCTCGCAACCAGCGCTGGCTGGAGGAGGCTTGTCCTCTTTGCCTGCAGAGACCATGCGGTCCTCGCCTGTCCCTGCCGACCTCGTCAGCCAGCTGGCAAGTGCAGTGCAGACTATCATGCCGTGCTGGCAGCTTTGGGGGCTCCGCACGCGGCGGCCATGCCCGTGGTGCCTGTGTCCTGCTGGCCGTCACAGGCAAGCGAGCCGGCATGTCCCGCGGTGTCTGTGAGGGCCGGGGTGCACCGCTGGCAGGTGGCCCGCGTGGCTTGCCGCCCCCACCCCCTCGACTCAAGCGGTCTGGGCTTTGCGCTGGCCCCCCTGCTGCACGCAGAGGTGGCTCCCTATCCACCTGTGGCTCCGCCCGCGGGGGCGGGGTGGCACACACCGCTCACTGCAGGGGCAGGGGCGGTGCCGCCCGTCCCCTCTGCGCTGATGTCAGAGCTTGGCCCGCCTGCCGGGGCGACATCACCCCCTGATGGGGGGGGGTGGTGCCGGCCTGGCTGTCTGCAAAGACGCCTGACTCCGAGAGGGAGCTGTCGGCGCCACCCACCCCAGAGAATGGGGCTGTGCCGGGCTCCTCCCTCTTCGATCTCGGAGCCCGACCCGCCTGCCTGTGTGGAGTTTCAGCTCCCGTTCTCTGCTCTGGCGGAGGGAGGGCCGCCCTTTCTTCTCCCCCCAGTTTTCTCGCTCGTTCGCCTGGAAGCGAAGGTCTCTTCATCGAGGTCGACCACCTCACCAGCCAGAGGAGATATGCTTGCCTGCTTGAACGGACCCAGAGGTCACTCCCACCCTCTGCTGACTGCAGCGATGGCTTTGGCCTCGTTTCAGAAGGGGGAGCAGCCAGGGCTGGTCCCATTCCCCTGATGGGCATTGGGGAAGGGGCTATTGGGGCAGATATTGCTAATCTCAATCCAGTCTCTGATAAAGAATTGCTGACGATTCAGCGAGATTGGAAAAAGAGAAAGAAAAGATCTAAGCAATCCTGTTGTGAATCACCTTTGCCTCATTACAGGCTTCAGCTGAGACACGTTCAGGTCCTCGCTGCTGACCTGCAAGCTGTCTGCCCTGGCCTGCCAGGGACAGAGTGTGATCACTTCAGCTTTCACATGCTGGCCAATTCACCAAACATTAACCAGATGACAACACTAACTGGATGATTCCTCTACAAGCAGGGAATTCTCATCTGTTCATGTCTGAACTGTTAATATGTGTTCTGGTGAAGGCAGTTTTCACTATTGTATTAGAATTATCACTTAGTGGTGAATTTCTCACTCTTGTAATTCAGTTGGTGATGGGTTTTCATGCAGAGAAAGACACCAGGTCCTTGTCACTCAAGATATTCTCAGGCCTCCTGAGTTGTGTTCATTCTTTGAAAAGGGCCCTGCAAGGGATTACGAATACTTCTCTTTCTTTTTAAAACTAAAAGGGTGAGATGTTGGCCTGGAAACCAAGAAAGCAGCCTTTTTCTCAGGCTGCTTGAGCCTGACTCTTGGGCTCCTCAAGGACGAGAAACCCAAACCAAAGATTATAACACCTGCAGTGTACGTGACTCTAGTCACAGAGTTTTTCTAAACGGGTGTCTTCTGCTCTGTCCAATGAACTTTCTTTAAATTGTTTTCCACGATGTACACTATTTAAATCCATTATTTCTTTCAATAAATGCTCTTTCTTGCTCATGTATGAAAGTCACCATGTTACTGTGACCTTCACTGCTCCAGGAACCACATACAGTAACACATCCTCAGTTTGCTGACTTCTTGAATCCTGAATAAAGTGATGTTGCTGCTCCTGGGCACATACAGACTCCACAAAAATCCTGCTAACTTCTCATTCCTAATGAGCTTTGCCACTAGAAGAGGTCAGCAACACGCCTTTTCATGCAAAACTTCATCTGCTGGACTCTCCCCTCCTGCATCTTCATGTGCACTGGCCACACCAGGGTCATGCCAGGAATCAGTGTGTGGAGTTAGGAAGAGATAGAGAGAGGAAAGTAATTCCTGAGCATCAGGACCCCAGACCTGCTTCCTTATCAGTACAGTGGCAAGTTACCATTAGCTGCCTTAAAACCTGCCAAATTTAAGAGGACTTTGCAAGTAAAAACTTGACATAGTTTCCTCCTTTCTGCCTCACCTTCAGCCTTTCAGCAGAATGGAGCATTAGAGCAAGGATGCTTTCATCACAAGGCCTTGGTCTTCATTTTCTACAAAAACAAGCCCAGAGCTTGGTACTTGGGATAACTCTTGTTGCTGATGCTGGAGGAACATGGAACGTGTCCATAGATAGCTGAAAAAACTTGCGTATGACTGTGGTTGCAAAGACATCTCACCAAATGGACCTGTCTGTGCTTGGATATTGTATTTAGGTGCTTATGAGGATTTTCTGTTGTGGAGAGCTCAGGAGATCTTAGATATGTGTCTAGCAATCTTTGAAACAATTGAAACAGCTTGTGTGAGGAGACTCTCTGGTTAGCCACACCTAAAATGAATTACCAAACTAGGCTGGTGCAATAGTCTGTTGGCTAAGAAATAATTTCTTTAGCTCTATGCGTGGCAGGATGCTCAGTTCACTAAACCCAGTGGACCTGGAAACATTGGTTTCATATAACAAAAGAATAGATTGAGATTTATTTTATAGGTGTGCCAGAAACAGTAACAGAGTGTACAATCATGGGCATTTTGCTTCTTCACAAATACATTTAGAACCTAAAACTATTGGCTTGTTGTCTTAATGGAGATTTTATGCTTTATTTTTGCTTTCAAGTAGGATTGCAAAGCCTGGAGTTTCATTAGGTTCATAAAGGATTTGCCAAAGTTCCAGCAGTGAAATAGGAACTAAATAGGAACTTCAGATCCAAACTGAAAGACCTGAAATATTCCTTAACTTTGGGAATACAAGAAGAATTATTCCCCTAATTGTTTGCTTGCCATTCAAACAAAACTTTTTTAACAGCAAGTGAACAAAAATAATTGTAACAAATTAATAGCAATAGAAATTACGTACTTTGCAATTGTAATTTGTGCTCAGGTGTATTGCCTGTGTAATAGTACTGCTAATTTTTCTGTTGCTCACAGAAATTTCAAGAAATCAAAAATTAGGAAATTTAGAATCATGTAAGCACTAGCAGGAGAAAAAAATGCCGTTTGGAAGAGGGCTTTCAGCTTTTCTTTATGCACAAGAAGCAAAAGCTATTCTTGCCATTTGGAAGCAATTTTTATGGATTCTGAATTACTAGAAAAGAGTATTCTCAGTTTCTAATCTATTCTTCAGTTTTGCATAAATGTTTCTTGTTTGTAGACTGTATTTTTCTGACATGCACTCAGTATGTTAATCCTTTAAATTGTTTATCTATTTCATGATATATTTAAAGCCAGCCTTTTCCATCCAAATATAATCTGGTTGACATAGATTCAACTTGCAAAGGGTTTTTTTATAACTACATATTAAAATACTGCCTCATTTCATTGGTCCCTGTATGATCATAGCAACAATGCAGTGGCCAAAGATATAGAAAGTCTGTTTCCCTGCAGCTGATGGGGAAACATGGCTTTGTAGATGATGTTTCATTTCTATGCAGTGGAGTGGAGAGGAGACTACAAGCAGCAGCCTGATGCTGGGAGGTTTTTCTGTCTGAGAGGCGACATGGCTGAGGGTTTTAATATCTTAGAATTCATTTACTTGTAGCTCCCTCCCACTTCAGCCACACTAAAACACTAATTTTGGTGCCAGGCTAGTCACTCATAGATGGTCTATTGTATATCAGAAGGTGGCTTAGTAAACAATATCCACCCTTCAGGAAAGATTCCTGTATTTCCTGTAGTGTCTAATAGACTATAGGCTCCTATAAACTCCTGTATTTTAATGTCCTCATTAGAGGAGAACAAAATGCAAAACTACTCATCTCAGGCAACTTTAAATGCTTGTTATTTAGTGGATGTTGCAATGTTATGTCATCTTCTCATTCTCAAAAAACACCCTCAAGTATTGGAAGAAACGTCACACAACAGTCCAGCTGAACTATTGGAACAAACTTCACACAACAATCTAGGTGTTTTCATGTGCTTCAGCTGCGAAAAGGCAAATACTGCACTGGAAACATCAGCTTCAGTCCTTTGCACTGTGTAAATTCCCTTCATGGTTCTTTAGGTACCCTGGTGTAGTGGAAAGTGTCCCTCCTATAGCAGAGGGATTGGAACTGGGTGTTCTTTAAGGTCCCTTGCATCCTGAACCATTCAATGGTACTGTGATTCTAAAGATGAAGTAGCTCTTCTTCAAGGACTGTCTTCTGCAGTGTAACAGGATTGAGAAGAGGTGTACAGTGTCAAGAGAGCCCTACTTGCAAGTGCCTCCATCTCCCAGACTGCTTGGCTGAAGGAAAGAGAAAAGTTGTGACTACTGCACTGGTGTGAATCTCAGCAGTACCAGTGTGTTCCCACCTTTCATCTGCCTCTGTATTGGAGGAGTGGGTTTAGCAGAGCTGAGGGATGAAATGCATCAGCAGAGGTTGGTGAAGGAATCTACAAAAAGTCCACCTCTTCTATGCCTCTGCATGAGCAGCTCTTCACATCTCTCAGAGGAGAAGTATGAGTATTGCTTGAGTATGGGAGAAGCACTTATTTTGTTTTCCAAGCCTGCACTGACTGTGAGGGGAAAGATAAAATTTAAATGAAAAAGACGTATTTTTGGAGTTGTTCCTTATTTCAAATGTTCCATCCCACTTCCAGTCTTAAACAGTGTCATTGTTCACAAAGCTAGGACATTTCCTTTGCCCAGGAGGGCACTTAGACACTTCAATTTGCACAGATAAGACAGGAAACATCTCGCTTAGGATTTTCAGATGACTTGTGGTTTCAGATCAACTTGCCAGAGAATGACAGGTGCAGTGGAGAGAAGGAAAATTTTATATTGGGGTGTCACTTCACTGATCAGTTGATCTCCAGTTTAAGAGCAAAGCAATAGAAAGGAGTTTGGAAGGAGGAGAAAGGGTAAGCCATCTCTTTGGCCTGTGTACAGACTTTTATTAATATGATATGCAAGATAAGTTCTAATTCTCCTCCTCCCTTTCCAGTGTCCTTTGAACAAAACCTTGAGATAAAAATGCTTTGGTTCTGTTATCATGAAAATTGCTGCCACTTTTGCTCTGCTTCAGCACTGATGGTGCTGAGCACTCCAAGTTTTTTGGCCTCTCGTCTGTCCAGTCCCACTGCATAGTCTGGCTGTGTGGGTCCTTGATTCCCTAAAGGGAAACCTACACAGGTAGCCACAGTGGTACAGAGATGTAGGCAATGGCAGATGTGCCTCCTGCTATCGTAGCTCTGCTATGGAAAAAGTCACTCAGTGGAAAAACACAAATATACAAGGTTGTGGCAGAAGCATGGTAGCCCTCATTTGCTAGACTGGGCCTCTGAAAGTTGGAAACTTTTCTCACTGCAGCCTTTGAATGCTGCCTACACCTAGCTTTCCAGCCTTACTCCCTCCTAGGACACAATTTAGTCAGCAGGAGTGCTTTGGCCCATACAAATTACGGTAATTTCACGATTATAAGCTGCACTGACTATAAGCTGCATCTCCGGGCCGCACCTGATTAAAAGCCGCATGTTACAATAGAGTGTGATAAAAGATATCTATTCTATCAACATCTGTTGAGGGCGGGGGCAGTGATCCTTATCTCCATGGGAGATATTATCTACTAATGGGCCATCCATTGAAACCAGGCAGGGCATTGTTCTTTATCTTTTCACAACCCATCCTTCCTCCAGCGAGTAATTTTCTGCTAATGGCCCATTGAGTCCCACTGTGGGACTGATAAAATTACTGCATCCCATTGGAAGTTGCTCCAGCCAGGGGGAAGAGCCCAACATTTCCTACCAAGATAAAAACAGAGGTTTTTGACACTAAGGTAGCCCCTTTCTCCACTGGACTCCAGAGGAAAACCGGATTTCTCCACATCACCACTGGACCTTTAGAGGGAAACTGCATCTTCTGCAGGAGCACTTCTTCAACTGAATCACATCTGTCACTGCAGGAGGATGCAACCACCATTTAATGGGACTGCTACCAACACCCTGCCTGACAGGGTGTCAGGTTGTACTCTGACTTTGTCAGGGTTTGGAGTTTGTTGCTTTGTAGTACTGTATTTCTATTTTAATTTCCCTAGCAAAGAACTGTTATTCCTAATTCCCATATTTTTGCCTGAAAGCCCCTTGATTTCAAAATTACAATGATTTGGAGGGAGGGGGTTTACATTCTCCATTTCAAAGAGAAACTCCTGCCTTTCTCAGCAGACACCTGTCCTCCAAACTAAAACAGCAACTTTTCATTCTTTGTCCATATATAAGCCGCACTTTGGGTTCGGACCAAAATTTTAGTCTAAATGGTGCGGCTTATAATCGTGAAATTACTGTACACTGTTTACTCAAAGAGAGCACGGCTTTCTGGCCAAAAGGATTTTGTGGCCAGCATAATCACATTTACATGAAGGTTTTTGCCAGCTTTGCTATATTGGTTGGGACTAGAGAATGTTCTGAGGGTAAATGACACTCTTGTAGATAGAGCTTAGCCAGAAAAAGTTCTAGTGCCTTACTCTTAACAGCTGCCCCTCTGGTTCTGTACTTCTGATTATTTTTAGCTTGCCTTTGCAACAGATAAACCCATACCTTTCTCATGAATAACGGGAAATTTGCCAAATTCTGAGTGCACATTCTAATTAAGTCAGTGTTTGCTTGAAAGAAAATGATGTTGCTGCACTTTCATTTGATAATTCAAGTAATACTCACTGAGTATTCACTCCTGACCTGCAAGCCCTCATATTTAAAACAAGACTGCAGGCAGGGGCGGGGTGTGATGGAGTGGGGAAGAGAAAGGCATTTTTTGGCAAGGAAACTGCTGCCCTCAGGCTATTAATGCATCTTAATCCTGAATAGAAGATGAAATCGCTTTGGGCAGGTGCCAAGCAATACAATGACTTTCCTCTGATTTTAGGGAGCTCTTGAACAGCCTGTCCTGCATGGGATAAGAACCATATTCTTCATTTTGCTCTGACTTTACACCCATTTTATACCCCCACCAATGCAGTGTCCCATCAGAATTTCCCCAAATTAACAAAAGAAAAGCAGTCCTCATTGCTGCTGTTATTTGTTACTTTTATTACAGCTCAAGGTCTGTGTTACTGTTGCTGACACTGGACTTCATGCCTGCAGAGCCAGTGGGCACATTTTTCTTCTGATTGTGGTTTTGAGCATAATTTCCTCTATATGGCATTTTCTGATCCCCTGAGAGTGTTACTTGGAAAGAAAAATGTCTAAACCTTTTCCTGCAAGGCAAAAGATCTGTGATAGTCATCAGGCTGCTCAAAGAAGCCAAATAACACCTCCTCGTCACTGATTTGTCCCAGGGCATGATTCAAGGTCCTGTTTAGCTACCCTGATGCTGCAGTGCTGACAAGAGGGACTGTCCCACATTTTTTCTGCTCCCCTGGGGGCTTCTGGTTACCTCTTATAAAATTGGACCTGGTATGAGATTCTGTGATCTGAATCAGATGAGCTGAGTTATTTAGCTGGAAATTCCCCCAGGAAAATGTCTGTGGGATGAGTGTGCTAATCTGTGTGACTGCCCGGCCATGAGTTGATGGGATGGTGCAGGACCAAGATGGTTTCAGTTGCTGGCGATCCACATTTAAATGTCCTCTGAGTAGTAGCTCCTTGATGTGGGCAGAAATACAATCATTGTATAAGAAAAGAGCAGGACATGAGGGAAGGAGCAGATGGGAGCAGAGCAGGGGCATGAGGGGCTTCTGAAAAGACAGCAAAGGAGGTTGGCTGGAGGTGGATGTTTTGTGGTAACTGGTGAGAAACTCAGGGCAAATGAACACAGAGACAAAGCTCAGCAAAGGAAAACATTTCAGCACAAACAATAAATATAAAGGAAAAAAGCCAAACCTAGGCAGGAAGAGCCCAGTAGTGTGTGGAGAATTGAGGCTTTAAGGAAAATTCTGCTTTGACAGAGAGGAATGGTGTACTGAAGGAGAAGGTTTTAACAAGATCAAACCAGAAAGGGGCACAAGGAAAATTAGCAATGAAGACTCGTTTAGCAACTGAATAGAGGGAACTCAGAGAGCACAGGTATCATCTAGAAGTTGGGTGGTGTTACCTCATAAGATGAAGAGACAAGGACAACTGAGTGCCACAGGCAGTGCTGAGAGGGGAGCGAGGTAGCAGAGGGCCTGAGCCACATCCAGCAGTTAAAGTGGAGCAAGCAGTAGAGCCACATCAGCTGGACATTAGCATGATGCATTGCACTGTGCAAAGCAGCAAGCAGACCTGGCTCTCGACAGTCCAGGTGAGAGCTTGTCATTTGAGCAGATGGAAAGGTACCTGGCCACACCCACAGGTGTGACTGCATAGCACCTCCAAGGACAGCAATTCATCAGGGTCCCTTCCAACTTAGCATATTCCATGACTGTATGAAAATCCATTACATGTAAGGCCTAGGAGACACACTAGTGACACTGGATCTTCTCCTGGGTCTACTGGCCGGTTACCACCCTAGGAGAGACTAAGGGAGACACATAGCTTGAGCTGTCCTGTGAACACCGTTGTGAGGCTGGCAGGATGTAGAGACCTACATTTGGCACAGCAGGGAAATGCAGTGTTTCAGATACACATACATCAAGGTGTCAAGCATCTCCAGTGGTATGATATAAAAATGCCAGAAAAACTGGTCCTGGGACAAAAAACCTTAAGTCTATGAAATTTGATAAAAAATTTCAAAATCTGCCTAAGAAAAGAGAAAACCAAATGCTTCCCTGGAATTTGAAGACATGAGATAGAGAGTTTGTCAGGGCCTGAGTGCACTCTCCCTCTCCTGCAATTTTGGTTGGCAGCTTCAGACCAGCTAGCTGGTCAGAGCTGGTGAGGAAAGAAGAGCTGGGAGAAGCTTTTGTGGACAATTCTCTGCAAATGTCTGCTGAGATATTTTTATGGGAGACTCCCGTCTCCTTATCCTGGGAACTGCTTGAAGTCATGGCATTCTCATGCTTGGCTCCTGCCTGAACTGCACTCTGGCCATGTTCGTGCCAGGCTGGTACCCTGCTGATGGGAGCTCTGACTCTGCCATGGGCTTTCAGTTTTCTGCCTGAACCTCAGGCTTGCCTCTTCACTTGGACATTGCTGCTCCCTGCTGTGGTTCCACTGTGCCTACCAAGCTGGGATGGGGCACTTGTCCAGCAGTGGAGCTGTGCTGCAGCAGAGAATGATGAATTTCTCCACTGCTGAAGGAGAATTGAATCAGCATGAATCATTGAGGATGACATCCCAGGTTTTCTTGGGATTCAAACACAATCTCTCCCTGCAAGAGGGCAGCTACTGCCTAAAATTATGAACACACACCATGGCATCCACCAGCAGCAAAACTCAGAAAGGGCTGAGAAGCAGAGCCTGTGCTGCAGCAAAAGACAATTGAGCCAGTGGAGAAAGCACTGGAATGATTTTTCACAATAATCACAGGGAAAGAGAAAAATATCTGTGTAATGATTATAATCTATAGTTGCAAAGGCTATTGAGACAGAAAGAAAGCAAAAAAACCATTGCACTTTACACACCCAAGATGAGATCACCTATCTGTTTTCTACACAAAATATGCTACATATACTACATGTTCCATCTTGGCACAGGCAGTTCAGGCTGGACCAAGAAAGCAGAATGTTAATGACTTTAAGAAGACAGCATTTCAATTTTGAGCCTCTTAAAATGCTGCCTATGCTGGAGATATTTCCCAAAAGATTCCTGAAATAATGAGAAGCTGATGAAGGCCAGGAGTCACTTTTCATTATATTTTTATTAATTACAGACCCGGGAAAAACATGAAAAAATCCCCCAAAACTAACAGCATTACTTACAAGAAGCAGAGAGTGCAACTAAAATTGAATCACAGCAAAATGCAAGTCTGTGCAAGGAAACTGAATTATTTTGTCCTGAATTATTTTGCTGCATAAAGAGGAGATATCAGACTTGATTCAAAGTAGAGGAAGCAGCTAATGAACAGCAACTTCCCTCTCAAAGTCAACAACTGCACAAGGAATAATGACATGCCTATCAAGATTTATACCATGAGCAACAGAAATGCATGCTCATGAACTGGGGAAAGATATAAATGGGGAAGATTAAGAAGGGATAGTGACAAGAATACCTTGAACAAGACCTCCTCAGCAGTTGCTTTGAAATTGGGATAAATCAGCAAAAGCTAGGAAAATACAGTTAAAATAGTAGGAAGGACCTCTGGTAGTTTATGGACGAACTGAAGCCAGTGCTGCAAAATGAAATTCCTGGAAAAGTCCCTTGTCCTCCGTCACAATGCTGGACCACAGGCTAACATTGCAAGAAATTTGCATTAGGAGATGTTCTTCACAAGCTCCTGTACAACCAAATAATTCACATGTAACTCCAAAACTAGAAAGATTCAAATTGAAAGGGAAAATATAAACGAGGAGAGACCAGTTCTTCTGATATATCCTCCTTGAAATTTCATACAGAAAAGGATAAAAATAAGAGTTTGAGGAAGGAATCCATACTGATAGTCCAACACTTAACAGTGCCTACATTTACGTTATCAGAAATAGCAAGAAAAGCAGTGTGGGATGTGCTATGTTTTGAAAGGAAGCAAAGAGAGCAGAGTGACCTGCACAAGAATAACAAGCTCCCTTGGCTATTGTAGCCTTTTAGAATGAGCAAAACATTGTCTGCAGAGAAAAGACTAAGGATGAAACATAAGGAGAAACAGTGATTCCTAGAAAAATGGATCTGGGGAAAAAAAAAAAAGGCAAAGGGCGTTTTTGCTATAACGCTTTATAAAAAAATAGAAAAAGAAGCATGTTTCTGACATGATGTAAAACCACAGGTAGAAGGAAATATGGACATGGGTGCTCAGATCACAAAGAGTACTGCAAGAGATGAATCAGTTTGTGTTATTGGCAGTATATTGTATATATTCACAATGTATTCTCTAGAAAAGATACCACACTCATTGTGAATTATTGCCATAAGGTAGGTTTCGTTTAGCTACATCATTACCTAACAAATTCTATAGCGGTGTGTTGAATCCCATGAAAGCCGCATTCACTCAGGATACAGTGATCCCTGCAGTACATCAAGTAAAGGCAGAGGGGTGGGAGGGTTCAGGAGAAGTCCTTGGGAGATCAAGTGCTGTCTGTGAGATTACTGTGTTGGGAGGGTAGGGGCACACTGTGAGGAGTTGAGACCCAGCTATTGGTGGAGACAGAGTTGTACCATTAGTTGTTACCATCTACAGTTTCTGGCCTTAGAAACAGGGAGGCCATTCACACCACAAGGGCTGTGCTCGCTGAAAGACACAACAGAACTCAAATGCAGTGTCAAGCTCGTCTTCTTCTGCCTGCTCCAGCTGCCCCTTAGTTGAATCAAATGGCAACAACATACATCATGCTCTGAGCTTTTCCGATTTGTAGATGGGATGTAAAATGGAGAGGTGAATTTTAAGAGATTTTCAGCATGAGATTCTATGATCCCATTTCCTCTTCTCTGGGTACAGTTGTCTGCAAGACTTAGGGTATTTGATAGGGTATTAAGGTGTCAGACTAGTGACTACAGCAGTTTAGGGACATGGTTTTGTGGGACTTGGGAGGTTTACAGCTGGACTCCATGATCTTGTCTTGGTTTGGAAGACAGGTATTTACCAAGAAAGACAAGAATCCCTCCCTGACATGGAGAGTGCAAACCACCCCCAGCTCCAAATTATTATAATTTTGGAATTAGGGGCTCTCGGGCAAAAAATATGGGGCTAGGAATAACAGTTCTTTACTAATATATCTAACAAGACAAACAAAACCAACAATAACTATGAAAATTAACAACAAAACAGAACAGTAATTCAGTTTCAGTCCTTTTCGGCCGCAGACACTCTCTCCCTGCACTCAGTAGCGGAGGGTGGGGGCAGGGCAGGTCCCGTGCCGCTGCGGAGGGCTGGCAGCTGCGGATGGCAGCAGCGTCCCAGGAGGGAGAGGGATGGAGGAGGGATTCCCCCGCTCACCGTGTGGGTCGCGGTGCTCGTCTGCGTGTTCAGCGGTAGCAGACTGGACCGGGGAAGGCAGCAGTGCAGTGTTGAACAGCAGAGAACGTGGCTCCCGGCGTTGGGATGGCAAGGGGCGTGGTAGGTAGCAGTACCAGACGTCTTTCTCGAGAAGGTGAGGAGAGCGCAGCTACCCCTACTTCCTTTACCTACTCGCCCCGTCCCCTCCCCCTCCAGTCCGTGCTAAGGTGTAGCTAATAAGTCCTTAGCATCACAATGGGAAAAATTCCACAAAGAGAAAAGGTGAAAAGGAAACAACCCCCAACAAACAACTTTTCCAACCTAAATAATTCTATGAATTTTAACATTCATTAATTTAAAGAAGAAACTTACAATTTCAGATGAAATAATGGAAAATGTGACCCAGCTAGAACCAAAGACTAAAAGACAAAAGAAAAACCTGGCCATTCCTTTGTTTCTCTGATAGCCCAGCATGAAGCCCCTGAATTTCCCACACTTCCATGAAGGGGCAAACAAGCACTCAAGCAAGAATAGCTCATCATCTACAACAGGTGTCAGAAGGGGTAATGTTTTTATCTTCTCTTTAAACACCATGTGATATTTTGCATTGGTCCCAGCTGTCCCCTAATTTTGGCCTATCAGAACAAAAATGCAACACTTTTGCAGTGGCAGGAAGATGGACAGCAGGACTGTGCAATTGTCTTCTCCAACCAGATCATGCAGGGAGAACAGAAGAGAGTTAATTTTGAAAGTGGAATAACCAACATCACATCCAATATGCATTTGCAAAAGAAAACAAGTCAGTCTAGACTCACCCAAAAGTTCCAGGTTTACCAACAATATCAGCTTCTCATGGGATTTAAGATGTTTTCAAGGGTGTGTAATTTCAACATTTTAGGACACTGGGAAATGTAAACGGTTCAGTGAGATCAAATAATTCTTCCCTGAAACTTCTGCTGCTTTCTGTCATGCTGTACTGTCTTTGAAATATTGAGCCAAAAGGTAACAGCAGGCTGAGCTCTCAGGCAGTGGGATTACTTAAATAGGAGGGCTCAGATGTCTCAGGTTTTAGGGGACAGATTTGGTAGAAAAGAGGGTCCACAGGGTGGATGTCACCAAGATGAAAGAGTCTAGGATGTAATCCCAGAATGGATGTCACACAAAGGGAATGAGTCTGGGAACATGCACTTGTCATTCCAGATTATAAACTGTGGAATTTCCTTTGCTGCAACGGTGTCCATTGCTTCTCATCCTTTCAGCTTGGACCCCTGTGACGAGTCTGACTCCCACAACCCTCCCTTTATTCAAAGACAGAAAGTAAGTCCCCAACAACTATCTTTACTCCAATATGAGCAAACCCAGGTTCCTCAATCTTTCCTTATGCATTAAGTGCTTCAGATGCCTTTTTTTTTTTTTTGGTGTACCCCAATCAGTATATAAATATCGTTCATACCTTGGGAAGAAAAGAACAGGGAAGAAAGCTCCAGATGCAGCTTCATGAGTCTTGAACAGTGGCAAGCACTGCAAAACTTTGCCCTTGCCACTGTTGAACTTGGTGAGATGTCTGCCAGCCCTTTTCTCCAGCTTAAATGGCAGCATTGCCCTCCAGACCTGCCACTACTCCAAGTTTGTATGATCTGTGAACTCTTCAAGGTGTTCTCTGCGTCCTTTTTCTCCTGTAGATGAGGATGTTAAATGGTATTAATCCCTTGAGGAATGTTACTCCTAAGTGGCTTCCCATTTTCCCATTAGACTTTGGAATGTTGACCTCTACACTTTGAGTTCACCTGTCCAGCCTGTTTTTTACTCACTTTGTAATCCCCTCATCTAGCCCATGCCACCTTGTTCTGGCTACAAGAATACTGTGGGCTAGTGTTCTAGTAATCCAACTTCGTTTGAGGAAGAAATATGCATGCATCTATCAGTAATTAAAGAGTTTTCCTGTATCACATTTGGCCACATCTTCTCAGTTGGCAATAGATCAGCTGGACCAAAGTTCTCTGGAAAGTGACAGGACACAGGGCCAGAACTTTCACGTGGCAATAAAACTATCATGGAGTTGTGGCAAGTGGCCAGAACCACAAGCTGCGCTATGCCACTGACAGATTGGAAATGGCAATTTGTGACCTTTTGTACTTAAACCCAAAATCTGAACAGATTTTCATGAGACCATATTACAAAAGGTTATCTTTTCCTGACTTATGTGCCCTACCACATTTCATAGTCTTGCTACAACACTGCAAGTATTGCAAGAAAGAGGAAAGTCATGAAAAGGTGGGAGGAGAGCTTTTTTGTTTATTTTTAATCTTTAGGAATGTACCAGGCTGCCAAGTTTTAGAAGTGTGAGCTTCTCTGTAAAATCAAAGCAATCAGTATCCAGTTTTCACATAAGTCTTCAGTTTTTAGTTTTCAGTCTGCTGGTTATTTCTACCAGTTGACCACAGGAATCAGTTAGCTGTAGCCCAGAAAGACTGGTATTTGTGCTCATAAAGTCAAACAGTTTCCTGAGGGGTCTGATAAGGTCAGCAAGGATCTGGTGAAAAAAAAAAAAAAAAGAAAAAAGAAAAAAGAAAAAAAAAAGGGATTGGATCCTCTCTCTCATCTAAAGTTCTTGCTTCAGCTCCTTGAATTTCTACCCTTTTCTGGAATGGTTGAAAAACAAATCTGCACTGTTAAAACTATTCTTTTCCCAAGCCCCTTTCAGAACACAAGGATGCTACTTCTGTAAGAATTTAAAAGGAAATACATGTCTGAGACGGAAAGCAAGAATGGAAAATTTCAGTACAAATAAATGGTGAATGTTTGGCAGCAAGGACAAAGTTTTGTAATACATTGTAAGAGAGAGGTTGTCTTGTTAGCATTACCAGTGGTCAGATTTCTAAGCAAAGAAAAGAATGTGCCTGTTGGAATGTTTTTTCTTTTGCAGAAAATGCTCCAAAAGGCTGCTATGTGGAGAAATAGCAGGGTTTTTTCCAATGGAGTCCAGTATGTTCCCCAAAATATGCCTCTCCTCTCTTTCTCTTCCTTTACCATGTCCCAGCCTTGGCCGAACATTTTAGCCACAAGTTTTTTTTCTCCTCCTTCTGTACTCAGCCTTCCCAGCTCCAGCCCATTTCCTTCTGCATTTATTTTACTGAGATCAGCCATGCTAGCAGAACAGAAAAGGAAACAAATGGCTTTATCTTGTGTTTTCTTCACTCTGTGATGGAAAGATTTGGTGCCATCTTATCTGTCCATCAAGAAGGTCAAGTTAAAGTTAATTACCATTATTAGGAATGCAGGACTGCAGCTGCCAGGTTTCAAGGACTTTCTCATCTCCCTTTAGGAAATGACCCAAGGTTGTACATTTCTCCACAGAGTATCTATTGCTTTTCCCAAGGATACAAATCTGGCTGACTTAAGAGGGCTTTTGCTTTAGTGTGTTTCCACACACAAACACTAAAATGAGGCATTTCCACTACAGAGCAGTACTTCGTTTAAAAGATAATCAACCACAAGAAGGTAAAATGGAGCTGTGTCTGATGAGGGCACAATGTCCCTATCTCCATGTCATCACATCAGTTGAAAGCCATGGCCCCCACACTTCCCACATGCTGGATGGGTGTGTGGGTACCTGCTTTGATCTTCCTAGGTTTAGGTGAGGGCAGCAGCATGAGTTTGTTTGTGGGATGGACTAGTTTGCCTATTTGTTCCCTAACTGGAGGCAGGAAGTTCGTTATTTCTGTGCTATTCTGATGCCTTCGCCAGTTGCCCAAGCAGCTCAGGGAAGACATTTACCTGCAATACCGAGTGGGGAGGACCAGATGGCAAGAAAATGGATTACACTGGGACAAGCCTCCAGGACCTGAAACAGGGAGAAGGCAGTAACTGTGGGTAGCAAAGAGTGACCAGGAACATGTAGTACAGGAACTGTAGGATCTGAAGCACTGAGGGAGATGAGACTGAGAGTGGGGAGACATAGCCAGAAGCAGCTGAGATGGAGGGGCTGTGGACAGCCTGAGGAAGGAGACTGGGAAGGGTGGGTGGTGACTGGACAAAGAACTGGAGGAAAGAGCCTAGGAGATGGATGTTCAAGGCAGTGGTGATGAGAAATAGAAGGAGGCTGAGCTTCAAAGATGAAAGCAGATAGATACAGTAATTTCACGATTATAAGCCACACCCTTTTGACTAAAATTTTTGTCCCAACCCAGAAATGTGGCTTACACTCAGGAGCGGCCAATATATGGACGACGTTATGAATTTTGCCAACCCAGAAGTGCGAGCCCGCAGCAGCCCCAAGCCGAGCCAGAGCCCGCCCGGCCCTGGGGCAGCAGGGCTGAGCCGGAGCCCACCCGGTCCCAGCGGCAGGGAAGTGGGGCCAAGCTGGAGCCAACCCGGCCCCGGTGGCAGGGCAGCGCCGAGCCGAGTCCGCACGGCCCCAAGCCGAGCCAGTAAACTCCGTGATCCTGCAATTCTGTTACTACAGTAATTTCACGACTATAAGGCGCACCATTTTGACTAAAATTTCCCCTTGAACCCGGAAGTGTGCCTTATAGCTCAGTGCGCCTTATCTGATGTACAAAGTTGCGAAATTTGCCAAACCGGAAGTGTGAGCTGTGAGCCGTGGGGGGAGCCGGAAGTGCCACAGCAGCCGGCTGGAGGTGGACCCAAGGGCCTGCGGCACTGCCCCTGCCAGATGGAGGCAGGCCCGGGGGCCCATGGCTGCCGGGTGAAGGCAGGCCAGGGGGCCCGTGGCACCCCCCCTCCTGGGTCCAGGCAGTCCCGGGGGCCCATGGCTGCTGGGTGAAAGCGGGCCAGGGGGCCCGTGGCACCCCCCCTCCTGGGTCCAGGCAGTCCCGGGGGCCAATGGCTGCCGGGTTGAGGCAAGGCCTCTGCCAGCAACCGTGCGGGGGGAGCTGGGGGCGGAGCCTCGCTGCAAAAAAAAAGTGCACCTTATAGTCTGGTGCGCCTTATATGATCTAAAAAGTTGCGAATTTTGCCGACTCCCGGGGGGTGCGCCTTATAGTCCGGTGCGCCTTATGGTCGTATGTAATTGGCAACTTTGTGAGAGTTGCATGCGGATCCTCGCTGTGAACGAAAGTGCGGCGTTGCAGTTTATATATGGTCAAGGACCTAAACATTGCCGACACACGGATGTGCGGCTTATAATCAGGTGTGGCTTGTAATCGTGAAATTACTGTACTTTGTGGGTGAGTAAAGAAAGCAAGCAGGAAGCAATTATGAGGAGCGGAGGCAGTGACTGGAGAGCGAAGAAGACTGGAATGAGAAAACAGCTCTGATACAGGAAGGACCAGAACAAGGTAGGAATGAAGGAATCAGACTGGGAAGCTAGGGCTGGGTCACAATGTTTCCAGGAGTGGCTGGATAGCAGCTTCTCCTCCAGCTGATCCACTTAAAGAGGCTCCCTCTTAGAAATGGCTTTTTTTGGGCAGTGATCCATCCAATATCACAGCATGGTAGTTTTGGTGTTGTTGCTGTTGGGTTTGTTGTTGTTATTGTTGTTTTGGGGTTTTGTTTGTTTCTTTGTTTGTTTGTTTAATTCATTGTTTTGGAAGATGGGACAGATGAGAGTCTTGCCAAGTTGAAATGCTTTGAACCTGCAGGACATAGAAATAATATGAAATAATGTCCCTTGCATTGCAATGAAACCCCAGGTGACCTCCTTACACCAGTTGCTCTTCAGGAGCTCCATACATGGCCTCTGGCAGCCTGTGTGCTGTCACCTCAGTTGGGGTGCTACTGCTTCCCACTTCCCTTTCTCTTCCTTACCCTTTTTCCAGTCTCTGTCTCATCCAGATGGCACACTGTCCTTTTTCCTTGCACAGGTACATCAGAGACATCTGTATGTGCTTACTGTGTGGTGGAAGCACAGGATGCTCCTGAGCCCCTGTACCTGCAGTGATTGCAGTGTGCCCTCTGCTGTCTTGCTATCTGCAAATAGTCCAGAGTTTCTGAGAATTACAGAAGCTCAGTCTCCTCCCAGAAGCAATCAGCTGTGACCCACCTGCCCTTGTACTGCCTCAGCTGAGGGAGCTGCAGCATTTCTTGGCAGACAAGAAGTCAGCATTGCTTTGGGGGACATGTCTGATCTTTGCTCTGACCAAACAATGTAACCAAGTTGTTTTAAATTTTGCTCACCTTACCATTGCAGTATAAGTGTATGAAAGTAAAGAATTAATGAGGCATGACACCCAAAGGGGAGAGAGAATCAACTAGGTGGATCAGTATGCCATTAGTTTCAGCTAAATTTGTCAGGTTTTCCTGCTGTTGCTGTATCTGTGCTCACAAAAACAAAGGTCATTAACCAGGCTTATGACTGATCAGAGCAGGAGAAAGAGACCAGAAGTAGGCTGTGTGAGTTGAATGCCTGTTTACCCACTACTAACAAAGGAAATACAAGTGAAAGAGTTTGTAGAAAAGGATTAATGTAGTTATGTATTTTCAGTCAGCATTTTACATTATTTTTAGGTTGTAGCAAGTTTACACTATTAATGTGTATTAATATTATTATTACATAATAATATTTGTATTAATAAAAATTATATAATTACCATAATCCCTAATTTGTAACCATAGCCTAAATTGAAACTAATTCCTGATATCAAGTAGAGTGTAATGCTAGAGTGACTTCATCTGTGACTCAGGTTGTCTATGGCCAAGATCTGTCCAGGTCCAGGAGATATCTCAGAGCAGTCAACAGCTCCATTTCAGACCACTGATCTCCTACCTGTGGAGACCTGACAGATATTGAGGAACTCCATGTCTGGGGACATGAGAAGGGGTGAGGGTAAGCTTAGAGAGGATAAACACAGGTTCCCAGTACAGTGGTATGTCACTGTAACAAGTGCCTAGGAAGGTGGTGAAGTTTCCACCTGCAGAGATCTTCAAGATATGGTGAGACAGAGACACAGACAACCAAATAAGCATTAGCCATAGCCCTGCTTCAGGTAGGAGGCTGAATCACACAGCCCCCCTCCAGTCCAGCATTTCTGTGATTCTGCTCAAACCCATATAGTCCCAGCCTGGCAGAGGTGCTCAGCTCATATCCTCTTCTCTTTGATAGTCAGTTCAACTCTGCAAACAGCTGCCAAGGAAACAGTTTCTCTCCATCTTTCACCATCTAACCAGGTGCTCAGAGCTTATATGGACTTGGTGAAACATAGACCTAGGCTTAGGATGGCAAAAAGGAATTATGCAACACTTTTGTTGACATCTTGGACTTCCAAGTGAGAAAAAGTCAAACTCATCAAGCCAGTTGAAACGAGGCCTGGTCCAGAAGGTAGGGGTCACGAGCTCTGATCATGGAAGCCAGGCCTGCCTATGTGTTTTGCTTTGCAGAACATCATGATAAAATGCAGAATACAGCCATTGGGAATACAATACTTCTGCTCAGACATTCCTTGTTCTAAGGCAGTCCCTGCTCATGAAGCAGCAGAGTTCTTTCGTATTAGGATGCTGATAGAGGAGTCCTGGCAAATCTTCCTGCAGCCATGTAAGCTGTGGTTGTGAGTACCTGTTTGACATCTCTGCTGTAGCTTTATTTCATTTCCTAGAGCTGAGTTGGAGTGAAGGGGACATGTAGGGAACCTAATTTAATTTCTAGATGGTTCTCGTCAAGTGCCACCTTAACTTTCTTGCAAACATGAAATAAGGAATTGGAGATTTTCCTCCTCAAGGCAGATGAGATCATGATTGTTGGAGGAACTTCAGCAGAAGTCTCCAAGAGAGAGAATGGCAAGGTTACCTGAGGATGCAGAAAGGGATTTTGTGGGTCCTTCAGCTGGGTCTTCCCAGCCTGGTGACCTCCTCTGCAGTTGAATTCAATAGAGCAAGGAATCTGCAGAGCAGAGCCTAATGCTCCTGTAGTTGGTTTCTGTTTGCAGCAAGGAAGCTGCTTGATTCTGTGCAGTAAGTAGGTGGCCCAGCTTCATACATGTGGGATCCCCAGCAAAGGATGATGGTTTAAGGGAGATGGTGGTAAGAAGAATCCAAACAGAAAACCTCCCTTGGGTTTCCCCTCCCTTCCTCCAAACCTGTTTATTACAGTAATTTCACAAATACAAGCTGCACAGAGTATAAGCCACATTTCCGGTGTGTCAGCAACGTTGATGTCTTTGTCAATAAAAAAGCTGCACCCAAATATTAGCCGCACTTTCGTTCACTGCGAACTTTCAAAGTCGTCATTTAGTAACACAATCGTGGGATCGCCGGGGCTAACTGGCTTACTGCTGACCTCGGAAACATTGTTTCCAAGTGAAAAAAGACACAGACCATAGCTGCGGCAGCGTACCCTTTATTTACAAGCCGAAAAAGACATGAACAATAGTGTGGTCATTTTGCGAGTATTCCCAATGGATCCGTGTTGCCTTTAAACAGCAGCTCAGCCACACGGGCGAGAGGCCGAGCTCCGAGTGGAGCCACGTCTCCGTGCCAGCACAGATACCCCGCTCAGCCGTGTCGGCGAGCGCCTCCTCCACCCCTCTCCTTGCGAGCTGAGCGGCTCCCCCACCCCTCTCCTTGCGAGCTGAGCGGCTCCCCCACCCCTCTCCTTGCGAGCTGAGCGGCTCCCCCACCCCTCTCCGTGTGAGCTGAGTGCCTCCTCCACCCCTCTCCTTGAGAGCCAAGTGCCTCCTCCACTCCTCTCCTTGTGAGCCGAGCGCCTCCCCCACCCCTCTCCGTGCAAACCAAGCGCCTCCTCCACCCCTCTCCTTGCGAGCCGAGCGCCTCCTCCACCCCTCTCCTTGCGAGCCGAGTGGCTCCCACACCCCTCTCCTTGCAAGCCAAGCGCCTCCTCCACCCCTCTCCTTGTGAGCTGAGCACCCCCCCCACCCCTCTCCGTGTGAGCCCAGCCAGCCGCGCAGCTGCACAAGACTGAAAACACTTTAAAAAGTACAGAGAAATATCACACACTTTTATCAAACTGCCGAGGTAACTCGCCGAGGTAACTCACCGAGGGAACTCACCTCAATAACACCCCCGCCCCTCAGTAAAGCCGTCATCCACAGGCAGGCAATAAGCTGTTCTCTGATTGGTTCATTGTTGGAACACCGGGAAACCATGGATTTCAAACCATTTTGGCTCGGGACAGGACCGGCATGGTATCAGGTAAGGGCAGATATCACATTTTTGTTAATAAATTAGCCACCCCAGAGTATTAGCCGCACTTCTGGGTTTCCAGCAAAATTTTGGTCAAAACGGTGCGGCTTGTATTCGTGAAATTACTGTAATTTTCTATAGCAGGGGCAATTTGATTCCCAGAGGCAGCTCACAAAATATGAGTAAGTCTCAGGGGGGCAACAAAAAGGCCCTTTTTACCATATGCTGTTGCGTTGTCTACCACCAGACTCAATAGTCAGTTCCACAACAATGTGATTATACCTCATCAGAGTTAATTTACCAAGCTGTTTAAATGCCTGTACAGTACAGTGAGCCTCCTCCCATCACTACCATCTCTTTCATCAGCTACTCCCCTGCTAAGGATGCTTCAGTCTGGGTGGTCCCAGCAACACCCTAAAGCATTTTTCATTCTTGTCAGCAGCCTGGAATAGGGTCCTTCCTTCTGAGCTTTTGGCTTAGTTTCCCAGCCCCAGTTACAGGAGTCCTATGGAAAATTATTTGAAGGACAAGAGGCAGCTCTGATAATGGAAAACGTCTGTGAGGGATTGGAACGTTGGCTTGTAATTCTTGGACAAAACTTCCTCCTTCAGAAAAAGGAGGGGGAGAGGCTGGAGGGAAAGCATGCAGAACAAGGATCTTATTTCACTTCATTAAATGAGCACGTGATGTTTTCTCTGGAATGCCTCACTGACAGACAGGCCCAAATTTTCCAGGGACCATAGCTTTTATTTAAGTTCAGACAAGGCCATAAATGGTTGCAAAAAGTATGTAAACTCACAGCTTATGTTAATTTGTCATTTCCAGGCTCCACGATAACTCAGAGCCATGCCGTTCCCAGGTTTGCATTTCCTGTGGAGTGGAATGACGGAAAAGGCCTCTAAAAGCCCTGCCTCAGAGCATCTGGACAGATGTTGTGTGCATCACATACAGATTTGCATGGGCACAGAGTTACAAAGCACAGCTCGATCCAGACCTGCCTATGTCACCTGGCCTGCAAGTTTCTCCCACCAAACTGGGATAGGTACCCACAGGAGCCAAAACTTCCAAGCCAGTTGTTTTGAGCAGATGACCTCATACCTTGCTAAAGGAAGATAGAGGCAAGCTTGTAAAAGATACTGGAGATCAGATACAGATTGTATTCAGTATTTTGGTCTCTATCAATGCTGTGTTAAACAGCTGTACCTCTTGCTGTGGGAAGTAATGGATATAGACATTTTTAAAGAGTCAGAAGTCCAGTGAACACACTCCTTTTCCAAAGGTAGGATTGTGCTACTGTTAAAGTCAATGAACTTGTGGGTGTTGGATGCAGGATGGGATTTGGGAAGATGTCACACTTCCACCATTAATCTGTCCCCTCCCTCAGCCTCTCAGAGCCAGGCAGGCCCCTCCAAATCTGTTCAGTTGGAATCTGTCCTTTTTCCCAAGTTCTCCGATGGGGCTTTCATCCTTCCTTTTTGCTTATGGCTTGCTTTGCTCATCTCCTCCACTCTGTTGTTCTGCCAAGAAAGGTGTCTCTCCCCTCCTTCACCTTGCTTTCCAACAGAGTTCAGTGGTCACTGCAGTGCTGCACTGGCCCAGAGGAATATGTCATTTGAGCTTGCCCATCCAGCTCTCTCAGTTTCCATTCTCCTGGGACAACTCATTCGGTTTGTAAGCACAACTTCTTATCCACTTTGCCTCCTATCACTAATATTTCCATTTCAAAAGCTTTCTCTCACGAAGGTTGAAAACAGTGACCTTTTCCTTTGGATTGGCTTTGTTTACAGTTATTTATCCTTTTCTTACATGTAAAAGGCCTGGCATAAATCCTGACCCAGTGGGTCAGCTAGGCTGCAGCAATTAAAGGCCAACATGTTCAAATGTCTAAGGTCAGTCACTTTCTCCATACTTATCACATAATGGAACAACCTTGTTTTCGGGCACTCAGCAACTGCACTTAACAGCCCATGTAGTGGGCTGAGGATGATTAGCATCTCCTAGGGAATGATAGCTCTGGTTAAAGACAGGCATTTCTGCTCTGTACACAGGAAGACTAAAACCCCTTGGTTTCCACTGTCTATCCCAGGGCTGGGAGGGGAATATATGATTTCATAGCATTGCTAAGCAATGACAAGAGCTAATCTCTAGGGTGAGCTGTGTTTACTAGCACATTGCACATTTTCTTGCTTAGCAGCATATTTTTTCATTTTATAAGAGTCCCTGAACTCATGTTTGTGTTTTAGGTCAGCTGTCCTAACTTACATGGCCAACTCCCAAGCTTTCTCATATACACCATCAGAACAGACATCCTGAATCTGTGTACAGAAAATTTCAGCAGTCTGTACTTAAAAAAGGCTGTGTTGATCTTTCCTTCAGGCCTCACAGACCTGGTGACTCACAGAGCAGCTGTTCCACACCCAGTCCCCACTGACTCAGGCACAACTCACATAGCTCAAATACATTTTGGGCAGCAAATTCCTGAATGCCTACTAGCAAACATCTCAGGATCTGCCACGGTCTGGGACAGATAGCTATATGTCTGTGATCACGTTCTATGCTAGCAGGTTGCCCATCCTTGGAGGATGAAAATAGCAAAATTATTCAGAGTGCATGGGGGAACCCAAGAACCTCTGTCTTCTGGACCATAAAAGTCCATGAGGTTTTTGTATATATATAATGGAAGGATAAGGAGAAGGTAGTTACAAGACCTGAGTTTGAGATGTACTCTGACAGTCCTATAGCATTGCTGAGAGACAGGACCTGCTGCTGTGGCAATTGTTTGAATGGATTGGTGGCATCTTGGGGTGCACTCTCTTTCTACTATCACACAGCTGTAGACAGATTATGCAGATTAAGAGACAACCTTAGACAGAGCTGCTCAGTGGAGGGTCACTTCTGTGGTCTCTGAGGTCCCTTATCTCGTAGATGGATTGTGTGGTGTTGAGGCACACAAAAGCCTCTATACACAATCTTCCCACATCTCAGTAGGTTAATTAGGTCTGTGTCCTTGCCCTTCCCAAGAAGGGGCTGGCTGCACACACCCTAGCACCTCCTGTGACATTCATATTAATCCATGAAATCCCCACTGGCTCTTCCAGCACTTGGAGCTCTGACTTGGTAGCCAGGATGTGTAGATCCCACAGCCAAGCCGTAAGTGATGAGCTTTGGCTGCTGAAGAGAGAGTGCCTGCTTCTTTGTAGCAGAATGGCCGGTGCTAGCACACCTCCTGGTATTTATTCTGGATATTTCATTCAAACGTTAAGCTTGCCCCTGTGTGACAGCAGCAGTTGAGAGGTGAGACAAGTGAGTGGCATGTGGAACACTTGTGTTTTGTTGTGATATAATTGACAGATTATAACGACCTGTGCCTGAGCTCATGACATCCTGGGTTGATTTCCTGCTACATTCATGAGCACAATCCCTCTACTGTTTTAACTAATGGAGAAAGTGCTCATAATTGAATCAGGATTTTCTGGTGGCAGATAACCGCTTGCTCCACATAGGGATAGGGTACCTGGGTTATTGTATGACAGGGCTGAGTACATCTTTGTAGCTAAATGATGCAGAAAGACGAAGTAGCTGAAATTTCATCCAGCCACAGAAGAGTCCTGGGTTTGACTCTATGCTCTGACAGAAATGACCTTAGCAACTCCTCCTAAATGTGTCTGCAAAATGAGGGAGATAATGGGGAAGGGGAAGTGGAAGGCAGTGATGTTTATTTCCTCACTTTTGAAGAATAGTATCATGTGTAACAGTTTGTGCAGTGAAGTGCATGTGACATTAGCAGGTGTGGAGATGAGCTGGGACTCTGCCTTGCAGTGTTTCTTCATGGCAGTATGTACCTGCATCCTGCTTTTTGATGTAGCATTGCACATGAGGAAATCCATGTTATGAATCGGATGGGCCCATTCAGCTGCCTACACAATGGACAACTCACCTTACTTTGATACCAGTCCCAAGACTTAATTTGCTGGGTTTCTGCATTTGCCTGTTGCATTATCAAACTGTCTCTGAAGGGCTTTTGGGGTCAGATTCAAATCCAACAAACTGAGGCATTAGCACACAGGCTAGGGTAGAGCTATCTTGTTAATGACTGCCTCACTAGGATATGTCTCGGTTTAAAGGGACAGTATTACCAGGAAAAGGAAATTCAGGAACTCTCAGGCAAAAAAGGTATAGGTTGGGAATAACAGTTCTTTACTGATATATTTATAAGACAAACAAAAACAGCATCAGCTATATGAAAGAAAAAAAAACAGTGACAGAACAGAACAGAACTCAGTCTCAATCTTTTTTTTTCAGTTACCGATGGCTCTCTTCTTCTGCACAGTCTAATGGAGCAGGGCAGGCGGCCTTTCAGTCGCGGCTGCTGCAGGAGCAGGGGGGCCAGGTGGCCTCACCGCCCCAGGTGGAAGAAAGGGTGAGGAAAGAACTCTGCTCACCGTGGGCGTTCCAGTTCCCAGTTGTTCAGAGGAAGCAGGAAAGCTTTAGCAGTCTGAATCTAAGAAGCCTGATCTCAACTATGGAGAAAGGAACCTCTCTCCTCGAGTTCGGCCAGCGAGCTGCCAGAGTTCTCCTACTCTGAGTGTCTTCCTACTTGCCGAAAAACAAAAGCAGGACTCCACCTTTCTCTATTGGAGCCATCGGGCTGGTTCAGCTATTCTTTTGTCTTCAGCTCTTAACGGCTAATAGGAGAGCCATCTCGGCTAGCTTAACATAATAATGGGAAAAATTTCTAAACTTCGCCAGCCCACAACAGGATAGAAAAATGGTTTTGCTCATCTAGGTGATAAACCACATCTCTTCTGCATCAGGATAGATGTCCCAGGCAGTCTCTATGAACCAATGTCTGTGACCAGCCATCATCTACACAATGGTGGAAGCACACATCTGGCAGCTGGGACATCTCTTACTCCCCATCAGGCTGGGGGCAGCCTTGTAAATTATATTGGATTGCCTGGGAACACTGTTTTCTTCTCACCAGCTGTTGCTCTGGATGCATGAGACGTTCTTTGTACATAATGAATCACAGTAATTCTCAGGCCCTATATCCAGATCACAGCTAGTGGACCTGGCAGTTCTGAGCTGTTGGGCCATGGACAAGCAGCATTGTAAGGAGTACTTCCAGGGAATTATATCAAACTGCTTTTGGATATGTAGGACTTCTTTTGTGAGAGTGCTTTTAGTTTGAAGGTTGTGCCAAACTTAAAGGACAAACAAGTTCACTGAAAAATTCCGGTTGGAAGAGACCTCAGTCTATCCTCCCGGTCCAAGCAGGATCTCTTCTCCAGCCTTGTGCCCTCAGCCTCTAAGGGCATGTGCAGAAGCAGAGTCAAAACGAAGAGTATTTAATTCATCTGTGCTGCATCCTGGCCTGGCAGCAGTGGAGTGAACTGGCACAAGGAACATGCTGAGATAGACGCATGCTACACTACTGAGAATAGATTGACTATTTCCACACTGAGGTTTTGAGATTCATTTTTCTTTCTTATGCCATGACTTGGATCTGAGTGTAGTTCAAGCCTATGAAGTACTGTGAATATCAAGTTAGCCTCAGCCAGGCTGTGGAAAATACAGAGTGGATACAGTTACACTGACTGGACATGAGTGCAGCTCCCGGCCCACTCCTGATGGGCATGGCTTACCTGGGTTATCGCACCTGGGTGCTGGGTTGGATGAATTCAGTGAGGAAATGCTGCCTTTGGGAGCTTGTCTAAAATTAGAAAAGCTCACCCTTGAATTAGAGATACAAAGGATAAAGTTTAAGGGCCAAGTTATCAAAGTATTTAGGCATTTTACTGCTCTAGTTAATGGAATATCCAAAAGACTATCAAATGCATTAACCATTAGAGAATGCATTTTATACAAACCACATAGCCTGCTAGTGCCAGATTCGTGTGCCCTTTGGTCAGCAATGTCCCCAGCACTACCTGCAAAATAAAGACATCTACTGGGGAGAAAAAGAGGAGCACTTTATTACATCAGGTCTGAAATAGAGCTTTAAGGAATAATTATTAGTACAAATACTGCAGCTAGAGCAGGAGCAAGAAATGAGGAAACCACAACGAAATAGAAAATCACAAGTCCAAGGGAATGAAGCAAAAAACAAAGCCGGAAGAACAGAAAAAAACCCTGTATTTAACGAAGTGCAGTCTGCAAAGTAACCAAACTACAGAAAACTAGTTACAGACTCAAGTCAGCACTGCCAGATCAGGGGGACACCTGGAGAAGGTTGCTGTGGGCCTGAGTTCTCAAAGAACGTGGTGAGGTGTCCATGTGATGTATGTGTTACAGCTCTGGGGACCCTCACATTGGCCTTGTGGTCATCCTAGAGTTCATTTGGGTCTGATGCCCACATATTTGAGGGTAAAACCCTGCCCCAAGCTTTCCCCTCATGTCTTGCAGTCTTGGCCTATGTCTGTTGTGAAAACCCAGGCAGCCTTTGGCTTCCTCAGATGCCGGAAGCCTGGTTCATCAGGAGTCACTGCTCACATAGCTTAAGACAACACAGATGTCTCTGGTACCACATGAGCTGAGTCTTCTCAGCTATAACCTTAATAGGTTTGCCACTCTATACCCTGCTTCTTAATTCCACCAAATAATATTGCTGCAAATTTGACGCTCTTCAGTGGGACAGACTGTTGTCCCATCACACAGGCAACTATAGTCCTGTCATAAAGGCCACCTGCCAAACAATTTGGTTTCTTGAATTGTAATCTAAAACAGTGCAGGCAGGAAAATTGATGACTTTATCACAGCAGTGTGAGCACAACCCCATCCCTTAGGGCAAATGTTTCATATGGCAGGGGAAATGGGGACACAGGAAGGATGTGGGTGGTGGATAGGAGTGAGGTAATGTGGAGAGGGTGATATCATGGTACAGCAACAAGGGTTATGTGAGGGCTTAAGAAGTAAATTTTGGTGTGTTTAGCCTCATTTCTCTGGGAAATGAGGCTTACAGTATAATTTTGGGTGTGTATGTGTGCACACGCTATAATAAGCTTTCAGAGCAACCCTCATGAGGTGCCAGAGTGATCTTGACAGTGCATTGTAAGCTTTATTTTTGTCTCAGGTAGTTATTTTGCCAGGACCTGAGAGTACTAATATCGGTCAGCCATCTCTCAGGAGCTTACATTAGCCAGCAGAGAAAGATCAGAGGCCTTACTCGACGCGTTCCGCAAGAATCTTTATTTTATGTGAAGGGTGGTCAAGCAGGATTCTCTCGGAGACAAAGGGGAGACAGTCATATTTATAGGTTCAAGGGGGATTCAAACTACAGCCAATAAAATGTTTATACAAAGAACAGCATCCAATCTAAGTCAAAAGTTCTAAAGGTGAACTGACCAATTACACAAACTAATTTCTAACCAATTATCTTCCAATGTGTTAAGAGAGTGACTAAATTCTTAAGGTATTTGGCTCAGCCTTGGTATCTAGGAGACCTTATCTGTTATAGTAAGTTCCAAGGACCAGGGGAAGATGGCTTTGGAGGAATTGTATCATCCACAGTGCCCCAAGAAGGGAGAAAAGCCTCTGTTAAAGCTTGCGTTTTATTAAGCACAGGAGAATATATCCACCCATGAGATGAACACTTGCATGTGTCCAGGTTTCCCATATTTAACAACTTGTTACTGAATTTCAGTTGTGCAGCCACTTGGGGATAAGCATGTATCTCAAAATTTGTGATTCCATATGTATAACAAAATGTTTGTTTTAGAAATATCAGTGACTGGAAAGTGAACATCAGCAGAAATGAAATACTGCTATATGTAATAGAACAATGTCTTCTCTGTAGAGCAACGTTTCCCAATTTCTTTGGCCCACCAGAGCATTGCAACCTTCAAAATTTCAGGCAAACATCATTCACCCTTATAATAAAGCTTTTAGCTGAAAGCATTTTTATGATACTTTGGTTGTGCAGCCAGAAATGATGAATTACCTTATCCATTATGGCCAGAGCTTGAAAACACAACTGTAAATGCATTTGCTTTCCCTTTATTCTAGTGCTTCTGATTCAAGCTGTGTGTTTTGGGTCGATCACAAAAGAGCAAAGATTCCTATCAGATTTATTTGTCATGCACTTAGGTTGTAGAAACTGTTCCTTTGCAGTTTACATTTTTAAATGGTGAAAGTTTGGAATAAAAGTGAAAAGTTTGTTGGATATCATGTATTTGGTTATAAAATGTATGCCTTTGTACACAGCAATCAGGCTCTGATGTCTGCAATGAGACTGTTTTGTCTTGTGCTCACCTTTTCTGGTGCTTGTATGAGATGCTTTTTGGTTTTCACTTCTACCCGTTTCCACATGATAGAAACTAACTTGAAGAAACCCATTTTCATGTACCTAAATGTCAACACAAAATGGGAGATTTTATCCTTTACTTTCTGTTCCATATTTAGTCATTGAAGTACACAGAAGAAAAACCCATACGCACGGTGACCTACATAATCCAGCACACTGCCTACATGAGGAGGCTGCACATGGTATCAAGAAGGGAATGCGGGCACTGGGAGACCTCTGCTAGTGCTCTGTTCTGAAGGCTGATATGAGTCACTTTTACTCTCAGGAAATAGAGAGCCTCCTCATGTAACACAGCTTGCACAGAGCTGAGTATCAAGGGCACAGAAATTGATGAATCTTTTAAAATGTATTTATCATTTGCCTTTTGCTTTTTTGTTATCATGGCACTCACTTCAAGGTGACTCAGGGTGAGTCTCAGCAAACAAGAAGCCAGCCGATTTGAGTCATAACTATGCCTGTGCTGTATCATGAGGCAGGGCAATCAATGACTCCAAAACAAAGAGGTACATCATGAAAGGTGAGTTTAAAAAACCTGAAACTAAGCAATGAAAACCACATTGCTCAGCATGAGCAGAGAAATAATTAGATGTCTCTTCAGGATGGATTTATAGACTAGTACCATTCACAGGCAGAAGCAGAACTTGCTGGGGAGGATGCTTTATATATGCGAAATTAATAACAGTAGTCCTAAAAACAAAACTGAGTAAGGAAGCAAAGCCTGAGGAAGCACAGAAAAATGATACAGCTGCCATGAACAGACCAGATGTAGATCTAGGGTAACTCTTTCCAGAGTTTTCTCCTTGCTGCAGGATGCTGGAATACTCTTTGGTCTTTTTGAATGAGGGTACACGTGCCAGCATCTCCCTTGGTGTCTGCCTGCATTGAGGGCACAGAATAAAGCAGGAAAAGAAGAAAGTTTATGGGCATGCTTGGTCAGAGTGAGATGGTATTTTAAAGCCAAGGATGTCATTTTTGGTTACAACAAACCTCAAAACTCAAGAAAATGCCTTTGACAACTCGTGTCATAGTGTTGCTTACTGTGACAGATTTCTGTATGTGCCCAAGGTAATGGGTCTCTTCGCATTGTCAGATCCTTCCTTCTCAGAGATGAAGAGATAAAACAAGAGGCTCACCAGTATTTATACACAAATGAGGATTTCAGGTGGGATTTTGAGCCCCTGTGCCTGGCATGAAGTCCTGGCTGCCTGTTTTGCTCAGAGAACATTTGGATCCTAACACATATGGGTCTAAACCCTTATTTTTAAACCTGCCCACGTCCTGACATGAGTGACACCTGTAGCTGCGGCCAGCACTTCAATGGCCTCAGGGCTGGAGCGTGGGGTAACAGTAGGTAGAGTCGGTGAGTGAATCTTGCCTGTGGAGAAGCCACCTCGTGCTCTAGTTTCCCCGTTTTTGTGACAATGTGGGGAGCAGCTGCGACCCCTCGGCGGGATGCTCTTGGCCCGGCTGGCGGGCATCCGCGCCCCGGCACGGCTGTCGACACTCCTCCTGAACCCCCACCGCGGCAGGGCTTGGGGAGCCTCCCCGGACCCGTGTTGTGTCTGGCGGGGGTGGGAAGCCGGACGGTGTGGGGCGGCAACCGAGTCCTCTGGACGTCCCTCAGCCTCCCGCTGCCTTCAAAGGCCGCCGAGATCACCGTGGGCCGCCGAGGGGCCCGCGGCGGGAGGGACTGGGGCACCGCCGAGGGGCGGTGGGGAGCGGGCGGGGTCAGGGGAGGAGTCGGCCCGGGCCGGGGGTCGGCCCGGGCCGGGGGTGGAGCCACGGGCTGGGGGGTCGGGGTGAGGTGGAGACCTCCCCTTCCCTTCTCGAGCGAGCCGGAGCCGGGGAAGGCGCTTCCACTACTACTGCTGCCCCGCCGGTGCCGCCTGCTGCCTGCAGCATGGTGAGAGGGGTTGCCGGGCGGGGAGTTGGGCGGCGGCGGCCGCGGCCGCCCCGCCGGCTCCGGCCCGGCTCGCGCTCACCTCCGCTCCGCTCCCTCTCTTGCAGATCTGGAAAACTCTCCCGCTGCTCTGCGCCCTGCTGGCCGCCGGCCGCCTGCGAGCCGAGGTAGGTGCGGGACCCCGGCGGCGGCACCGGGAATGAGACGGGACGGGGTGGGGACAGCGGGGGCGCCGCGGAACCCGCAGGGAAGCAGCCGGGCCGGGGAAAGTGGCAGCCTGGGCGCAGAGGGAAGTTGCGGGGCCGACGGACGCCTCGGTAGGGGCAGGGGGCTGTGTCCCCGCCGGGGCCGGACTCCTGCATCCCGCCGCCGGGTCGGGTTCCCGGGCGCAGCCCCCTTTCCTCCCTCCCTCCCTCCTCTTTCTCCATCCATCCCTCCCTCCCTCCCTCCCTCCCTCCCTTTCTCCCGCGCGATCTTTCCCTCGCTGTTCTTTTCTTCCTTTCTTTCACTGCAATGACATTGAAAACGTTTGAAAGCCCCTAGCTGCAACACACACCCCCCCAACTCTCCTGACAGAAAACAAACGGTGCCTACGTTGCGAGTGCAGCAGCCTCCCTAAAAAGTGAAATCAGAAACAAAATATTTGATAATTACGGCCGGGGAAATGTGGAAGTGATTTGAGGAAAATGAACTCAAGCTGGGCTGGGAAGGGAGGCTGAGCCTGCCTTCGGAGGAGAGCAATTCCGCTCGTCCTCCCTCCCTGCATTTTTTTCTCCCTCCATATTTTTCTCCCAAATGGCGGGACCCACCCTAGAGCATCGCAATCTGGCTCCATAAATTAAAAAAAAAAAAAAGAAAAAGGCATAAACACGTCTGGTTCCCTCTTTTCCTGCCTCCCAACCGTGGACTCTGCTGCCCTGTTTATGGTAAAGAGTGGGGTTAGGATGGAGCCCATAGCTGTTGCTCTCTCACTCTCCCTGAGCAAGGCTCTTTGAGAACTCCCTGCAACAGCCAGGTGAGGTGCAGAAGGGAGGCAGGGTGTTGTTAGCCAACACTGTTGAGCTCTGTTTGCTGCTGTCATGAAAACCAAGGGGAGTGGGACTGAGCTGTAGTATGGACCAGCATTTCACATCTGCCTGTACATGATAATATTGTAATACATGTTCTTCCCAAAGTATGACATACTTATGTAGTGAATGTTTCCATGCATCCTTTCCAGCACTGTCCTGAATAAGCCAGATCATGTTTACTCATTTTCTTAGGAATCCTGAATAAATCTTAATCTGTTCTGGTCAGTATACACCAACACCTCTGTAGGAGGGAGGTGCACAGCATCCATAAGAAAAATTATAATAACTGCTGAATAATGATGACACTGGTCTGAGTAAAGCCTTCTGGGATCAGTAACCCAGAGAAACAGCCAAAATATGTTTGGCCCTGCATTTGTGATTTCATTGGTGTCACTAACGTAGTTGAAGTGCTAAATCCTGCTTTTTGCCCAATGTTCTGTAATTTGTAGTAAATGGATAACTTCCCATCTGTAAGCACTGTCATGTCACTGTGTCTCCCCTGCAAACTGAAAGTAAGAAAAAATGTACAGCCATCATATACAGAACTTGGTTTTAAAGGCCAGTTCATGCTTGAGTGAATAAATGAATTATTTTTATGACTGGCTTCAGAGATAATGGTCCAAGTGTCAAAATAGTGAATGTTTTGGTTTGATTCCAGCCTAAGTTCGGTAAAACTTGAGACTGATGACTGAGGTCTGGGTCTGGTTTCAGGGACAATGGACACTTTGGGTAACTTTTGTTCTGGGGTTCAGTTTGATTCCTCTTTGCTAGTAGCTGCCAAGCAGTGAATATCAGTTCAGTCATGGGTAGCATGCCACCCTCTGGGATATTTAGACCTTCTCATTTTCTAAGGATTGGGCTGTGCTTGAAGGTGAGCTGCTTGTAGTTCAGAGGCAGCTTTGATGGTTATCCACTTCTAAAAGTTTCTTGTTACTACTCTTCTGCATCACTGGCATTCAGTAAGTTTAGTGTGGCATTTTCCTGTGTGGTTTTCCCTTTCCAGATTTTGGAAGTGATAACCCTCTTACAATTTTGAAATTAAGGGGCTTTCAGGCAAAGATATGGGAATAGGAATAACAGTTCTTTATTAGGAAAATTTAAATAGAAATACAGTATTACAAAGAACAAACCCAAAACACTGACAGAGTCAGAATACAACCTGACACCCCATCAGTCAGGGTGTTGGTAGCAGTCCAATTAAATGGTGGCTGCAGTCCTCTTGCAGTGACAGATGTGGTTCAGTTGAAACAGTGGTCCTGTTAAGGGGTGGAGTTTTCCTCCCAAGGTCCTGTGATGATGTGGAAAGGTCTGGTGTTCTTCTGGAATCCAGTGGAAAAAAGGCTGCTTTGGTGTTCTAAACTTCTGTTTTTATCTAGGTAGGAAGGGCTTGGCTTCTTCCGCTGGCTGGAGCATCTCACAATGGGATGATGTAATTTTATCAGTCACACAGTGAGACTCAATGGCCCATTAACAGACGATATCTTCCTGGATAGTGGAAGGATGGGTTGTGAAAAAGATAAAGATGACTGCCCCACTTGGTTTTAATAGATGGCCTATTAGCAGATGATATCTCCTACAGAGGTAAGGATCACTGCTCTACCTGGTTTCAACGGATGGTGATAGAATACATACTTTTGGTCACATCCGGTATTGCAACTGAAGACATAGGTACATAATTAGAGTCTTTACAGAAAGAAAGAAATTGCTTCAGTAAATGTTCTTGGCATAACTTCATGCAGACTGGAAAATCTGAGGCATGCCAGAACTTGGGAGCTTTTCTTGGCCTGGTTCAGTAATAGTTGCAAGAGCAATAGACGGTGAACTGTACTCCTCGGATGGAGGCCAGCCACCAGCTTCAAACAGCCCCTTTTATCTGTCTCTTCCTGGGTCAGACTCAATGAGGTGGTTGTTCACTCATATTAACAGGAATGCTACAGATATGAAGTTACTCATACTTTCAGCTGGGGCTCCCAAAGCATATGGAGTGATTTTTGTGAAGCATACATCATGATAGAGGAAAAGGGAGAGGCTTGAAATGTCTGTTAAATGTATTAAAAGTTAATCAGTTGTTCACATCCTGGTGGAGTAAGTTACCTAGTTAACAGTGGAGAGGAGTCCAGTTGCTGTTTGACTCTGTCCATTGAGGTCTGAAGGATGGTGTGTGGGACCACTTCCATACCAGCATCATTCTGTGTCCCACAGAGATACTTGTTTCGCAATAAGAGTGAGGGGTTTTCTTGTTTTCATTTTTGCTTAAACCTCGTTCAGAATCTTTGGGAAAGTTGTTTTCACCGTGAATTTTAGATGTTAGCAAAGAGGTTTACGCCAGCATGAGTATATTGGTCTGAGCTGTGGATACAAGTTTGTTATTGAATCTAGCCTGGACAAGAGGAGAGGTTGCTGACCTGGCCTGCCTTCTGCTCCTTGCAGGTTTTCTGGCCATTCAGAATAATCTCTGGGGCCTGTAGCTGTTCTTCTGAACTATCCTTAACCCATTTCTGGCCAAACGAGCCAGCCTTTGGAAAGAGTTATGTGTAAATAGTTTAATCTGACTTCTCATTTTGGCTAAAAAGGGCAAGAAGAGGAAGGTCAGCAACTCCTGTCTCGTGAGGAGATGTACAGGAGATAGATCTGAGGCGCTATAACCGCTGAGCAACACAGTGGTAACAAATATCTGGAGGCAGATTTATAACCTTTTCTAAAAGAATGATGTTTGCAGTATCTACATCTTTTGTAACCTTGGGAAGATTTTTTTTCGCTGACCTCTGTTTCCCTCAGTGTAATTTTTCTATATGAAAAGCTGAAAAGGCATGTTAAGGGGGAGAGAAAAGGCAGAGGTTTCTGTTTGCTTAACTTACCTAAGTGCTTCCTCTTGATCTGACTTGGCTGCTTTTTCATGTAAGGAGAGCAGCTCTTCACCCTTTCCTTTCCACCCTTGTGCCCATTGCCAGCAGAGTACTTGTGTGCACCAGGGAATTTGGAGCTGGGAATTCAGACAATCTGCACAGGGCTTGGTATACTTAGGGCTTGGTATACTTCCTCCCACTGGGCTGTTCACAAGGTGTGGCCAGCATCAGGAGCTTGCCTTGGTCAAACTTTTCCCATGTTTTTGCAATGGACAAAACCTAAAAAACAATGTCTTAATAAATGATTAAATTTAAATTGAGATCCTTACGTAATCGCATAGCTGTATTTGGCCCTGAAGCCATCATTTAAAAATAGTTTGCCTTTTGAAATTAAGTGATAGAGACTTTATGAATAGTTCAGTCCTGCTTTGACTGATAATTTAACCAGGACAGCAGACAGAAAAGGCAGCATGGTGCCAATCATGTGGATTACTTAGGCTATTTTTAATATTCACTGACTTTGTGCCATAAAACCCAGAAGTAACACATTCATAAGATAATTTAATAAAAGTGTCTTCCCAGGTATAGCCTAGCAAGCACATCTTCAGTGGAAGGAAAGATTGCATCCATTTTTTGTCCTTTAGCTGGTTTTGAAATGATAGATGTCTTCCTTCTTGTAATCTTTCCCTTGAGTGCCAGACCAGGTGTTGCTGGAATTGCATCTCAAGATAATAGGCACCTTTTAAATGGGAAGCAGGGAAAAAGCAGTTCTTCCCTGGGAGCACAGCAAAGGCTTGTCTGTGCAAAGCCTATTTTTTAAGGTGTGTTCTGTGCCACTAGGCAGCTGTTGCACTGCAGATGTCCCAGCTGGGAGATGGACCAAGTGGTTCTGTCCAAAGCACCTCATTGTGCTGAAGTCACTGGCCAAATGCCTTGTGTTTAAACAGAGGGTTTAAACAACTTCCCCGGCTGTTCTGAAGGGGCTTTAACCCCTAAGCAGCAGTATGTGTGGCACAAGCTCTACAGCAGACATGATGTCATGTAGCACTTAAATGTGCATGGCACCCAAATGTTGCTTCTCAGATGGAGCTGCTGTCAGAGCCGAGCTGCTTTGTGCAAACGCACCAGTGGCTGAGTGAATGACTTTATCTGCCAGAGTGCAAATTCCCTGCTGGTAATTAACGGCGGGCTGTTGCTGTGAGCTGTTGAGGAGACAACTCTGCTTGCAGCACAGGAGGAAGGGACTGAGTCTCCTGTTGCATTTTCCAACTGCTGTTATTGGTACAGCTGCTTACCCATTGGGAGCCTTTGGGGCACATTTGATCTTTCTTGTGTGGTGTTACATGAGCTGGAGAATGTTTTTCTTTGTACAGAAGAGAGTTTGTCACAAATCTCAGCCAGATGTCTCTTCCCAGTCTAATGAGACTCCCATTAACCAGGCTGTGTTTCGGCCTGTGAGCTAGATGAGATTTGAGATTGGTTCCCAGAAATGCCTTGTTTACCTGGGTTGCATATATCTTTGCAGGGAGGTTGGTTTCTGTTCTACTGTGATAGCTATGCTAATCTGTGAATAACCAGCATTTCCTTGGAGAGATTTATCTCTCACAGTGTCATCTCTGAGTTTAGCAAGCAAAAAGAGCAGCCTGCTGTTGTGCTGTGAAGCGTACTTCCTTCTACAGCTGCATCTTGGTGGTAGACAAGGGGTTATATGCATCTGGATTTTACCAGGGGTTGTAGGTTTTGCCACAACCGTGTAAAGTTAGATATGAGCTGGTTGGAACAGGGGTATGTTTGCTGTCAACTGAGCATTTCTGATTGCCACTCCTTGGCAGTAAATAAAAATAGCAGATAAACAAATCTGGAAGCTTCAATGCTCTGTTAAAACACAGATAACTAGCACAAGCAGAGACTGTGTGGCATTTTCTTGCTGCCTTTTTTCAAGTGTACTTCAGTGTTGATTTGGGCTGAGGACCCAAGCAGCAGTAATGAGCAGCTGTCTCTTCTCTGTCTTGCAAACTAGCTACCCAAAGAGAAGTTCATGTAAGTTGCTGTGAAATTTTACTACTGTGCTGTAGTTTTGTCACTTATTACAGTGTACTTCTTGGTTTTGGCCTGGCCCCTGTGGTTGCTTGGGGTAGTGGTTTAGATGAAGGCTGTCTGTGAGAGTTGAAGAAAAGCAAATTCATGCTCCGGTCTACAAATGTGGAATTTCTTGCAGACACCTGCACCTTGTTTGGGGTGCATTAGGAGGTCTATAAGTTAGAAACAAATTGGAGGCTCCTCTTGGACGAATACCTTGGAAAGAGCAAAGGATATGGGGTAGATGACTGGGGACAAGTTTAGTATCTTGTTAACTTCAGCTGGAAGTGAATCCCATATTTCCACTGTTTGACAGCTAAACAGCATTTTTCTTGGCTGTGCCCTTCCAACTGCTGTCTCAGAGATGGACCTTTAACCACTTTCTCAAAATACTTTAATGCCATGTAATGGACCCCATAGAACCCAACTTTTCTTGTTCCTTCTCTTTAGTCCTTCCCTTTTGCACTGCAAAGAGCAGCAAACCAGCTTGAAGGAACAATGGAAAGCAACAGATAAAAACACCATGACAGAGCCACTGCGTTTCATTTGCAGGAGGAGAGGATTTGCACACCTTATGCTCCCAAGCATAGGAGGGCTGTTTGGACAGCTATTTGTTATCCAGTGCTGGTTGTCCCCTAGCCATTACATATTCCTTCTGATCCCATCCCTGCTTCTTGCTTAGAGTCCTGAGACAGGATCTAGAGACCTTGGTGATATGAATGCTGGTAGAGCTTCCAGTGCTTAATCAGCTTTTTCTCAATAATGAAAGTTTTCAAGAAACAGTGATTTGATCATTGTTTTATATCCAGAAACAAATTATTTAGTTTTGTATCTATTTGTGAGGAGACCTAGAGAGGTCGTAGAAAGACTTGCTTGGAAATACCCATGGCAGTAGTATGACTCAAACCTGAAAGGGTCTTAAGTCTTCCAAGTCACAGGAGTGGAACAGGGGATGTTAAAGTCTTTGATAAGAGGGGGAAGCAGGAGTTGTGTGACAGGAGTGGGCTGGCAAAGGTACCTGCCTCTGATGGAGAGATGTACTCCTAAACCTTGTCCTAATGAGGAAGCCCAGGGCCTGTGCATACTTCCTGCCATCAGAAATGCTATCCTTGTCTGCCTTTTCCTTGTTACCCTGCTGCCATGGTGAGACATTTTGAGGTTTGCATGTCAGAGAGGCAGAACCAGGAATTTCCATGCTTCCACCAGGATGGGCTTTGGCAGGCACTGACCAGCTGATAAGTTGGCCTCCAATACTGTGTTGTCCAGGGATGGTTTTGACAGCAGAGTCTGTTGCTATTTTCCCAATAATGAATCCATCTGGAGGACTGTTCCTGGGAAGGTACCCCTCCATGCTAGAGCAGCACCTGCCATTTAAGCACTGGTAATTTTAGCCTGAAGCTAAGAGCTTTCCTTCTGCATGATGTAACTCCTTGCATATGTACTTCTTGCTGCTCTGGGATTTTCTTTCCCCTCCCGGTTTTGGCTGCTTTTTCTTGTTTATGTTCAAGGAAGTTTAAGTATGAGGGATTGGAATTGTCTCGTTTACTATATGTAGCAGGAAGCAATCTCATTGGGGAATTTTTGAATGTCTGGATCATTTAGTTGTCTGGGTGAGTAAAATTCCTCTGGGATAACTGTAAAGGTTGTGACCGAGCTCTGGTCTGCAGTTCATGCATTCATACCCAGGGCTCTGGAAGATTAAGGTGGCAAGGGACCAAGCATTCATGTCAGAGGCATTGCCTTCAACTTGGCAGAAAAGCTGCAGTGTTCCCGTCTGAGGACAGCATGTTTGTTCCACATGATGCAAGCTCTGGGATATTCCAGACCGAAGATAATGAATGCCACATGAATAGAGTCAGGCCTAATCTTCAGGTATGCTCTCCCTCTCCAGTTGCCCTGTGGATAGACGACTGAGAAGTCAGGTTGCTGCAGAGACTCTTTCTCACAAAGCTCTTTTTGTGTCATCCCCAGGGCTGGGGCTTGGACCTGTTTGTAGAGGGTGATGTTAAAGGATAAGGAGGAGCAGGTTAAGAAGGGAGTACAGTAATTTCACAATTATAAGCTGCACCATTTTGATTAAAATTTTGCTCCCACCCTGGAAATGCAGCTTACACTCAGGAGTGGCTGATATATAAAAAAAGATTGGAAATTTCCAACTCCGGACGTGCCAACCAGGGTGCCGAGCCAAACACCTGCCAGTAAAACCCGGGATTGCGCGATTGTTACAGATTGGTTACTCTGTTGCGCAGCGGGTGGAGGTGGGCTCTGTGCCCGCAGCGTGGCAGAGGAGGCGGGGAGCTCCGTGCCCGCCTCCCACCAGTGCCGCGGGAGCGGGGGGTCTCTGTCCCTGCCTGCCGCTGCGGGAGCAGGGGGGGCTCCTTTCCTGCCTGCCGCCGTGGGTGCCGGCAGGCTCCATCCCTGCCTGCTGCTGCAGGGCAGCACTGAGCTGGGCCAACTGGCCCCGTCGGCGGCCCTGAGCGGGCCGAGCCTGCCTGGCCCCGAGCCGAGCCAGTAAACCCTGCGTTCCTGTGATTCTGTTACTAATTGGCAACTTTGTTGCACGCGGGTCCTCACTGCGAACGACAGTGCGGCTTATAATCAGGTGCAGCTTATATATGGACAAAGGCCTAAAGGTTGCCAACACCCGGAGCTGTGGCTTATAATCAGGTGCAGCTTATAATCGTGAAATTACTGTACTTTTTTATTTTTCACTTGTTCAGAAAAAGACTGTTTTTTTCTACAAGGTATCACTGCATGGGGATTAGTAGCTGCTTCTACAAACCATAACCAGTAGTGTCTTGTCAAATCCAGTTTTACATATCCCTGGTAAGGATGCTCCCTTCCTGTTCTATGAAAAATGATACTATGCTTTGAAATATCTCAGAGTTAGTAAGTTTATCTTCATAGTCCTCTTCTGTGAGCAAGTACACTATTAATCTTTTAATTCTGTCCCAACAGTCCTAATTACACCCCTGTGTTCAATGATAATCAGTGCCTCCCCCATGCCATTATCTGCACATTGTACATGTAGCTGTTTTATGGTACCCCTCAGTTCAGTGCTTAGCATGCCGCCTTTGATCATGCAGCTCCCTTCCTCCTGTCAATGCAGGAAAGGAAACAGAGATGTATGTGATCTTATTCTCTGTTGGGTGTTACCTTTGAACCTTCTCAAACAACTTTTAAACCAAAAAGCCAATTTCAGCCAAGTTTAGTGAATCTTAATTTCCTACAGGATACAATGTTGCTCTAAGTTTTGTAAAAGTAGGTGCAGTGGTACAGTATTTACTGCCTTATCAGAGGGAAAAGCTTGAGTGTAAGATCAGCTTCTACTGCCGGCCAGAGAAGCAATTTATGAGCAATTTAATTCCCCAGTGATTGTAGTTCATATCTTCATAGTCACTCAATGCAATGAGCCTCATGACAGGAATCTGCGGGAAGCAGTTTGTATAACAACTTATTGTTGCTCAACTTTGAACTCAGTGCTTTGTCTTCTCCTCTGTGCACTCAGAGCTGTGTGCAGTCCCCCAGGGTGTCATGGAGGAAACTGAGCCAAAGCATAGCTAATCAAGGGACACAAAATGTGATTTTTGTTTTATACCTCGTTTGCACCCACACCCATCCACAGAGAGCCACTGTGCTCAGTCCTGTTACTTGCCACTAACTCCTACAACTCAAACCTGGGATGGGAGAATGGAGGATATAGCAAAATTTGCAGTCAGTGTGAATTATTTGTGGATTTCCTGTCTGGCTGGATGAGTGTTAAATCTCACTGTGGTATGTGAAAAGCTTGAACTCACACAGTGCCAGCACTGTGCCTGGGCCACTCCTGGCTTTGTGCATGTGAAAACCAAAAGAAATGGGAGAACAGCTGAATGTTGACACCTCCTCGCAAATCACTGCCAAGCTCTTCTGCAGTGCAGCAGCACACATCCAGATGCTGGGGTCAGTTAGGCCATCCTGGCTGCAGATGCAAGGTCAACAGTAAATATCAGCATTAAACAGAGAACTATTTGAGGTTTGGGTGTTTTGGTTTTGTTTCAGGTTAATATTTATTTGCTGTGAGATTTTGGCAGGATGGAGGGACTACAGCAGACTGAACATCTGTGGTTCAAACACTTTCAGAGCCTGTGGGCATCAAGAAAATGCAAACAGACTCTTTGCAGACCGATTTGTCCTTACTCTTAGCATGATGCCATGATTTATATGTAGGCTTTAAGCAAGGCACCTTATTCCTTTAAGCTGTGGTGCTCACATCTATGAAACAAAGATAATGATGGTGCTGTGCCTCATAGCTGAATGCATTCCTGTTAAGGAAAGTTTAAAAGTTCTCATGTAGAAGGTGCAGTAAGCGTTGCAGACGAACATTTTCCTTGCCAGCAACAATAACAATAGTAAGAAAAATGGAGACAAAATGTAGACCAGAGTTGCCCGGTGATACATCAATTTCTTGCCAACCAGTAAAAAAATGTGCAAAAAGGGCTTAATGTGGACCACCTTCAAGGTGTGAGCCAATGGCTCACAGATGAAAAAATGGTGGTTGGATGTTTTGATGAAGCCAGAGAGATAAAGAAACAGGTCATAAAGTGGGAGATCTGGAATGTTTCAGAGGGGATTGCACTTCTGGGGTGCGTTTGCTCTTGCAGGAAAGCAGTAAGCACCTTTCTGTCTTCTAGTATCTTAGATGAAAAAAACCTAGAATTGTGCTGTAAGGGGAGCACTTGACATTATGGGAATGCAGATTTCCCAGTGTTCTGGTTAAGCAGAGAAACTTACACAGGGCATAGTCCCTTGCTTTCCCTGACAGGTCTGCCGGAGGTTGACAAGTGAGAGAAGATGTGTTAGTGATTTCCATTGGTTGTCATGGAAACTAATGGATATTTTTCTTTATTTTTTTTTTGTCTGTCATATATGAAGATTTTGTTAAAACAACTAGGAAGCTTTCTTTCTTTTTCTCTGTCTTTTGTTTTTAACACTTTAATTGCTGACTTCTGGTCTTCAAAAGTATTTTGTTAGCAGAATTTTCCTTGGGAAGTTTGTATAGTTTCAAATGCTATAAAGTTTGTATTGGGGATGAGCATCTGAAGTAGGGCAGCTGCTGGGCAGTTCTGTGTGCTGAGCTATTTTCTACCCTGACAGCTTCTGCAGGGTACCCATGTGACCATTTTCTCACCAAAAGACTTAAAGCAAAATGGCAGCTAGCCTGAGTGTTGCGTTTCCCATGTAAATGGTAAGCAGATGATTAGCTACTCTGAAAAAGCACAAGCTGGATGAAAGAGGGATTATAATACCAATTTATCACCCACTGAGTTGTCAGGCTTGCTGATGTAGTGATGGTAAAGAGTTTAGAGAGTTTCAGATTAGAGGTGTGGGTGTAACACAATGTATTATTACTATTTCATGTAAACGCCGCAGGAGCAAGGGACTCCGTGCCCGCCTCCCACCGGCACCGTGGGAGCAGGGGCCTCCATGCCCGCCTGCCACCGGCGCTGTGGGAGCCGGCAGGTGGGCTCTGTGCCCGCCTGCTGCCATGGGGCAGCTCTGGGCCGGGGCGAGCGAGCCCGGCGGCAGCAGTGGCCGGCCCTGAGCAGCTGCTCTGAGCGGCAGCACCGAGCTGGGCCACCTGGCCCCATTGACAGCCCCAAGCGGGCCAAGCCCGCACGGCCCGAGCCGAGCCAGTAAACCCCGCGATCCCACAATTCTGTTACTATTTGGCAACTTTGTTGCACGCGGGTCCTTGCTGCAAATGACAGAGTGGCTTATAATCAGGTGCGGCTTATGTATGGACAAAGAACGAAATGTTGCCGACACCCGGAGATGCGGCTTAGTCGGTGCGGCTTGTAATTGTGAAATTACTGTAATTACTTCAAATGGAAAATACCACTCTTTGCTATGTTACTTACCCACACGCTGTTACACCTAATTTCTGGGTTGCATTTGTCTAGTCTTGATCTGCAGATGCTGAATTTTCTGTTTAATTCACTAAATATAAGCCTTTAGTCCAGGGTGTCTATTCCCCGCGGCTGTAACTGTGCTCTGCACAAGGACTGCTCCCAGTCTTGTCTTTGGCAAACTGAATAGTCTGAGCTTCTAAAGCCATCCCCTGGCAAGGTGAGTTTCCAGATCTCTTGCTCAGTACTGGGTCTCCATGCTATGCATCCCTTTTGCCAGTGTGTTAGTGCTCCCTCATTCTGTGATGACAGGACATCTCCATTACTGGGAATCCATAAATACTGGGCAATATAAATTGCGAAAAGAAGAAAGGCAAAACCACTATGAGCCCTAATTTACTACTAGGGAGTTTATATACATTAACACACACACACACCATCAGGAAGCACAGTTGGTCAAGTTTTCACAATGGGGGTGCTCTTCTAGTACACAAATGTGCTGTTGTTGTTACCAGCTAAAGCCTTGGTTTTGTTTCCTAAAATACAGGCTTAAGTTAAAGGTCAGTATTTGGAGGCTTTCTGACCCTCTTGACTTCACAGGTGAGATTTGACTGGTCTGGGGGCCAGGAGGTGTGCTGTAGGAGGCAAGGGGCCGAACTGCAGCACTTCAGCCAGCCTGTCCTCAAGCAGCCTGAGCTGAAGCTTGCTAGGGTTCCTGTGCACCCCAGCCAGTGCCCTGTGTCCTTTTGTCTTTAAGTAGGGATGTTGGATTTTTTTGTTCCTCTGAGAGAAAGTAGAAGGCTGTCTGTGTTTCTTGTGAACCTCAGGCACTTCTGGTTCAGATCTTGGAAAGACTGAATGGGCAAGGCTGAAGGTTTGTGCTTTCGTAGATTTAAGGCATCTTCCTGCATGGCAGCCTTTACTGGGCAGCAGAGGCATTCAGATAAAGCAAGCTCATGCACTTTTTCTGATGAGAGGTGAAAGGAGATGGTTGCCACTCCTGAGGTGATGGTTTCACCCTGTGCTCTGCTGCAAGCTTGAAACTAATTTTTATTAAAAGTCTAGCAAGAGGCAGCAAAGCCCTGTTTCTCAGGACTGTGATTTTTAGACTTGTAGCCAAAATTCCTTCAGACATGCATTTAAAGGAGTGGTTACAGAGCATGTGAGTTGTTCTGCCTGTTGTTCTTGAGCTGCCCTGAAGAAAGGTGAGCATCTCCAGTGCTGCTTTGTCTTTGTGCTCCCTCTTCTTTTTTTCTCTGCCCTTAGGCAGCTGAAAACTGAACTCTGCCCCCGGAATAACTCTGAATGTTGGGGATGAGGGTGAGCATAGTTTTTAATTTTTTGTCTTTACTGGCATGAAGGAAAACATTGGAAAATAGAACATAGAGAGTGCAAAAGAGGTGCCCTCCCTCTCTGCCCCATCACATTCCCTACAGCCCCTATGACAGAAACCTTTTACTGGCTGTTCTGTCTTCTGGATGCAGGAGAGCATTAATGCTTTTTCAGAGAAGCTGTGATCTGTCCCCATGGTTCCTCTCACATAAAACCCCTCTTTCAGAGCCTCCAGCAGCATACAGGTGAGGGGGGATTTCCACCTCCCCACAAGACATTTACCTGTGGCCTCCTGCTGGAATGGGGAACAACTTGTCAAGTGTTCATTTATTGCAAATTTGCAAGAGGCAAATTCTAGAGAGCACGAGGTGAGGTACTCAAGGACACAAGGTAGCATGACTGAAGGGTGGATGCAGAAGCATTCATAAGCTTAATTCTATGTGAGAAGGGCTTTGTGTCGTTGCTCATACTCCCGCAGTGCATGGCAGGATAGTCATGGAACAACTGCAGTTGTTGGTGGAAGGTGAGGATGGGCTTACCTGGCAGGACTTGCACAGCTTCCCACAGACTTCCCGTGTGGTATTGGATCAGCACTGAAGACAGATAAGGTATCAAACATTCACAAAGAACAGGTGTGTTAGCTTCCTAAATGATGATAATAGTCTGAGCCCAAGTACTTCAAGGTGGTTGTTTTGGTGGAATTTTCCTGGTCATGGGTCAGTGTGTAAGATTCTTAAAGGAGAGCTTTCTACCCCATGACCACATTTAGGGTGATAATGCAGTGCATTTCATGCCTGCTTTCAGGAAGAAGCTATCTGATATGACAGTGGAGAATGTGCATACAGCTATCTCAACTTCCATTCCTAGGCCTATTTATTTAGCCAGCAGGTGTTCACACAGGAGTCCCAAATTAATTCCTTTCAGCCTCTGTCCCATCCAGCAACATTATGTGTTCCTAAGAGGTTGTTGAAAGTATTAGGATGTCTTGGGGAGGAGTGCCCATATTTGCATCACTATTTTTTATAGGACTTAGCTGTTAAAAGCTAGGCACACTGCATATTGCTGGCTGCTGTCCCAGTGTTAGTATAGTCTGATCTCTCTGCAATTGAATGGTTTCCGACAGGGAAGTGGAGAGGGGAGGAATTAAAATGTCTTGGCTCAGATGAAGATGCAAAACTCAGGTAGATGAAAAAACGTGGTGAAGTCCATGCATGGAGTATGCAGAGGTGTAAAGCATGTGTTTCACAAACTATTGCTTGGTGTGTTTGATGATGTATGAGTGTCCCGGTTTAAAGGGACAGTATTACCAGGAAAAGGAAATTCAGGAACTCTCAGGCACAAAAAAGGTATAGGTTGGGAATAACAGTTCTTTACTGATATAAGACAAACAAAAACAGCATCAGCTATATGAAAGAAAAAAAAACAGTGACAGAACAGAACGGAATTCAGTCCCAGTCCCTTTTTCAGTCACCGATGGCTCTCCGATGGAGCAGGGCAGGCGGCTTCTCAGTCGCGGCTGCTGCAGGGGCAGGGGAGGGGGCCAGGTGGCCTCACCGCCCCAGGTGGAAGAAAGGGTGAGGAAGGAACTCTACTCACCGTGGGCGTCCCAGTTCCCAGTTGTTCAGAGGAAGCAGGAAGCTTTAGCTGTCCAAATCCAAGAAGCCTGATCCCAACAGGAGAAAAGGAACCTCTCTCCTCGAGTTCTCCTACCCCCAGTGTCCTCTTACTTGCCGAAAACAAAAGCAGGACTCCACCTTTCCCTAATGGAGCCATCAGGTTGCTTCAGCTAGTCCTTTGTCTCCAGCTCTTAACGGCTAATAGGAGAGCCATCCCGACTAGCTTAACATAATAATGGGAAAAATTTCTAAACCTCGCCAACCCACAACAATGAGAAGGTGAAGGAACAAGATTGAATGGAACATTGATGTAACTGGAAGAACGACATCCTTTATAGCAGGGTTGTGCTGGCATCCTGGCATTTTGGAGGATATGAGGCTCATGAAAGTCAATTGTGTTTTGCTCTAATAAAGGACTTGGAGATTTGGGCTTGGACAGCTGAAGTGCAGCTTGGCCGTGGCTGCTTGCGGCAGCCTTTGGCCAAGATTGTCGTCATGCAGCAGGGTTGACTGGACAGGTCATGGAGCATGTCCTGCAATGCACAGTGTAACTGAACGTGGGGCAGCTTTACTGTAGGAGATGAAACTGTGAGCTACGACACCCCTGCAGGAACTGCTCCACAACCAGTTGGGATACGTTTACTGTAGAGCACGTATTCATTGCTAAAAGGGAGAAGGAAGCAGCCAGAGTGTCCCTTTTAGAGACTTGATTTTCATCCACATCCTAGGCTTAATATTGCTGACTGAAACATGAAAGGCTTCTTGTATAAAGGTTCACTGCTGGGACTAGACTGTGTGTGTATGTGTTTCACAGTGTCAGGGTTGCCAAGGGCAAGAGCAAGTAATACATACATGGGTAAGGGGGTTGTGGTTTACACAGTAAATGAGAATTGGTGTCAAGGCCTCGCGAGTGAGAGGCTCTTAAAGAGCAGCACAAATGTGGAATACATTCATGTTCACAGTAAGATACTTAGCCTCTCTCTGGTGAGGACTGTTTCCTTCTGAGTTGCTGCATTGAAGTAGCTTGGGAATTAGAAGTGCTGGAGCACTTAAAGCAGATGGAGGAACATGGAGCCAGCTGCTGGATTTGCTTTTAGGCTGTGATGAAGTTGTTGGGTGTTGTGATTGCAGTAAATCTTTCATTACAGGCTAAGATTATTTACTGTATCTTGCTTTTTTGATAGGCTGAAGGAGTGCACACGCACCATCCTTTCAGCTTGCTGAGACAACTTTCTAGGGCTGGTACCTTACCTGTGTCTGACCTGAAGTGCCTACACCCTCAGAGGGTCTGGCAGGGAAAGACTGGGAAGAATTTTGCAAGTTTTAGTCTAGAAGCACTATTAGACGTTCAATAAGGAATTTTTGGGGCTTCATTCAGTAGTGGGTTTTTTTGAGTGGGTATTTTTAGCTTTGTTTGCTTGCTTGTTTTTAGGTTATTTCAAACTGAGCTAAACCACATTACTGAGGAGCTGAAAAGTAAGATTGGCTTTCTTTGCAAAACAAACCAAGATTTCAAAAAGTTCTGTGTTGAGCTCTTGAGCCTTTCATTGAACAGTATTAGACTTTCAGTAATTACAAAACTTCCAAATGGCCTGCAGCACCTTACTTTGATTAACTGTGGCTCAATACATTGCTACAGTATCACATGCTATTTCTAAAATTGTTTTGGTGAAACCGATCATGTTAACTTAATAGATTTCCTACAGCCTGCACATTAGTACAGGTAGTGTCTAGTGTAGCTTTGTTAAACAAAGCAAGTGGATATCCATATAGTGAGATTTACATCTACAATACACAATGATACTTTTAAGGTTTTTTTTCTCAGTATTCAAAGGCTACCAGTGATTTCCTGGAATGCTTAAGTCAAAGCTGTCTCTAGGAACATATTTTAATAAATGCTTTGGGTGTGTGTATTTTCCTGGGTTTTCTTAACTCTTTTTTCAAAAAGAAAACCTATTGTCCCTTCTAAATTTCCTGTCTTAATTTCTTTCAACACATTGCATTTTATGCCTGAAATCTGCTCTGCATAGGAGCAGAGGGTCTGGTTGCATTTTGAATTGTAAAAATAGACTGCTTATACATTCAGGTGATGTCATTCCTGGAGGGGAGCCCAGGAAGGGGAGGGTGGTGTCAGTAGCGCAGGTATTAGGGTCAAGAGGGCTTCCTTATAGGCAGTTAGGTGGTGGAGTATGCTCCTTCTTTTACAGTGGGCTCTGTTCATGAACATGAACAGTGCTGATAACTCTGGCAGCCCTGGCTTTATCTTTGGCACCTACAGCTCCCTGCCCCCATGGGGAGCAGTAGATAGCCAAACCAGCCTTTCCAACAGCAAAGAATGCTGCATCAATTTCTGCAGAATAAACATCTTTCATTCGTTCTTTAGCCCCTTTATTTTTATTAGTTCTTTAGTCTCTCCTTTCAAGTCTCTTCTAAGCCTTTCATAGCAAGGAAGACATTTTGTTCTGTTCTTATCTGTTCTTTCCCTCCTTTGGTATACAGTCTGGGGTCTCACCAATCATCAGCAATGCAGTCTAATACACTGGACTGCAAACTGTAGTGGCTGAGGCACAAGCATGTATTTCTTTCTGCTGACTTTATTAGAGAAGCTATAAATTCTGGCTGACCAACAAGATGGACAGCCAAGGCTGGCAGACAGCTGTGCATGCTAATGTCTTAAATTGCTGCAGCTGAATTTGCGAGAGGCTGCCTTCTGAAACCTTTAGTCTGCCTCTGGTTTGTGTCTATCAGAGTTTATTTTTTTCCCCAGAAAGTAATGGCAAAAATTGGTTTGTCTTCACTTGGGTTCTGCAGGAGAACCTACTATTCTACAAGGATATTTCCTCTCACTTCCCAGTGCAGCCCCAGCTGCAAACAAGCCACTTAGTCTCATATATGGACTTTGCCAAAGTTGTGGCGGTAGCTGGGGCTGTCCCATGCTTAATGAAGACTGCAAGAATAGTGTGACCTTCTCTTTAGTTAATCTCTGCATTCATTAAATGGGAATTTTCTGTGGAATACCAAAATTGTTTATACTACATTAAGCAAGGGAAGTTTGCCAAATATTTTATGCTTTTTTAACTTAAAATATGTCCAAACTAAGTGCACTCCCCTGCCTTTAATTTGATTTTGACATAAAGCATGAAAAACACCAAGTTTCAGCCTTTGACACGTCTCTCTGGTGTTTATATAGTTCCCCAAACAAGGAGGTTTGTGGAGAAACATGAACTCCACCATTTCTGCATTGTTGCAAAGGGAGAGCACAGATACTGCCTTCACTTTATGGAGCTGAGTTTCTTCAGATCAGAGGGGATATTTTCAGGCAGTTCTAGGCTGGTGCTGTGGGCTGGGTTTCCAGCAGGGCTGAAGGTTTTTGTTTCCTTTCTGTATCACTAAGCATTTCCAGCATCTGTGAATGTCAGACTGTTTGGAGTAATGTTCTACCCTGGCAGAAGAACTGAAGCAGATCAGATGATTTTCTCTTTGAGAGAGGAGGTTAAAGGGAGGCATGCAGGGCTGGATACAAAAGGTAAAAAGACAAATGTCAATCGTCTGTAGTATGGTTCCCAGGAGGATGGAAAGTCAAGCTCAGATCATCAGCAGCATCACCTCTGATTCAAGGAGTAGCAGTTGGTATCCCAGTGGTCAAAAACATGGGTAGGGCATGGGGTGTTTGCAAATTGCATCACAGACACTCCGTCTGATTAGGGAGGCTACCAAAAATTTCACAGTGTCTGGCTTCTTGCTGTGTTGCGTGGGAAAACAGAGACACATAAAAAATGTTACCATTAAATGAGCAAGCAAAAAAACCCCATGGAAATAACCTGTCGCTAAGCCAATTGACCTGGCTTTGGAATTGGAGATTTGTTGTCTGTGCAGAGATCTTGGCTTCCACTGCAGCTATAAACTTCTAGGTTTCTGTGACATTTCCCAGAGTCTGGCACAATCACCATCGCTCAGGGAGGAATTGCTGCTGTGCAGGTACCCTTCACATCTGTGAGGGCCATCGCCTTATCATGTATCTTTTTCTACCACCTTTGTTTTGCCTTTAATACCCCATATCCTATCTTCCTGAGCTCCAAGGTGTAAATCTGCTGAGCTGCAGCTCCCGCTGCTGTGAAAAATTAATTTTTTGTGGGGGAAGATATGTGGTGCTTGTGTGGTTGCTGTTTGTGTGATCAGGGCAAATGGCACTTGAAGGTGGTGCCTTGTGTTGGCAAGACCTGGCTGCCCAGAAGGACCCTGGCCCTTCTAGGGGTGAATTACTGTAGGTGAGTGCTGTTTTGGTGTTGGGGAGGAAGACACCTATAGTATCCCCTATAGGGACCTGTAGTGCTGAGCTCTGACTGCAGTTGGTTTGTTATTCCTTAATGTTATTTTCTTCTGTGGTATACAGCATCTATAATTTTATTTTGCTGTCTGCTACATCATCTATCTCATCCCATTACAGCATTTAAAATCATAGAATACCCGAGTTGGAAAGGACTCACAAGGATCATTGAATCCAGCTCTTGGCCCTGCACAGGACACCCTGTCCTGAGAGCACTGTCCAAACACTTTTTGAACTCTGTCAGGCTTGTTGCTGTGACTGCTTCCCTGGGTAGTTTGTTCCAGTGCCCAACCACCTTTCTGGTGAAGAACCTTTTCCAAATAGCTAACCTTAACCTCCCCTGACATATTTTCATGCCATCCCCCCAGGTGCTATCACTAGTAATCAGACTTCTTGTTGGGTTTTTTTGCTGCTTAATTACTTGACCAGCTGTCAAACCTCTGTAGGATAGGCTGTTACTACATCTTTCTTGCTTGAACCAAAGACAAGCAAATAAAGTCATCACATCCAGGTGGTTTTCATCCTCTATCCAGAGATGTGGTGTCAGCCACTGACCCTTTACAGTTAAGAGCACAGGGCTGTGCTTCTCTTGAGAAAATAGAAATAAGAAAAGATGGAGGTCAGACATGAGGATGTGAACTGCCTGTGTGCTTGGCTCCACAGTGCTTGCTTACTTGGTAACTAAGAGGGAATTTTCATGAGTGGAGCAGCAGTAGCTCAGCCACTTTCACAGGCAAAGGGTTTTAGTACCTGTGAATTCAGACTGCTGCTGTACTCATTCAGGCCCTGAACTTCATTCCACTATGTGGTTTCTTGATGAGGGAACATAAAGCACACACTGGGATCTGCTGCCACACAACCCAGGTCCTAAGGGGACTCTAGCTCTGGGAGATGGTCATGTCCTACCTACCCTGACTCTTCTCTGTGCCCTGTCATGTCCTGAGCCTGCCTCTTCTGTGAAAACCTCTTGATTCAGTTCTTCACCCTTGCACTATCTATCCTGTTTTCTTCTGGCCTCAGCCTTTCTGGCTGTAATGACAGATGACCTGAAAGGGAGATGTAGCCCCCGGCCTTTCATTTCATCTCTCCATGCTGCACCCCAAGAAGCAGATGCCTGCAAAATCCTGCAATCCCAGAAGAGAGCTTGTTTGGCATTCCTATTTAGCTTGTGTTTCAGCAACATAATTTGGATCCGTGAGCTGTAAGCTGATTGTTCTCAGCAGAGACTGAAGTTTCAGAAGTAAAAAGGTGCTAGAACAGTCCCTGTGTGTAAATCGGTGATTTCCACAAACACACTAAATTGCTAGAGTCCTTGAGAGATGTGGCCATCTTCCCACAAGCAAGAGGCACCAGGGTGACTGTCCCACCAAATTCAAGCTCTTGCGGAGGTGCTGAGGTCTGCTCTGTGTTCCGAGCACAACTTTGACAATTCCTTGAACATGGACGAAACAACTTAATCTTGTTCTTAGAAATCATTGACCTTTTTCTGTTGACACTTTAAAAGGAAAAGTCGCCCTGAGGCAAACTTCTGACATGGAAACATTTCAACCTGAGCAGTTCAGTTCCTCTGCAGTGGAAAAGATGTTTTCATAAGAGAAAGCGTCAGGCTGCTTTTAAGCATTGGAGTGTTACCTATTACACCCATAACAGTGGATGACCTTGAATTCTGTGAATCTGCTGTTTCAGCTGCTCTCCATTGCTCAGAGAACCTTTAGAAGAGGTTAGGCTATAAAACACAAACCCAAGTAAAGCTGGAGGGGGATCAGAGCTGCTGTTTCATATACACAGCTTGGCATGTCTTTGTATTTTCCGACTGGATGTCTTGCAAATACCAGATGTGTGGAAATTATGCCTTTATCTTGGCCTTTACTATATTTCCCATCATGGTACTTGACTCCTTACAGGCTGTGGCTGAGATTCGTGGCTTTGGCAATGTCTGCATTATTAAATTAAACATGCATGGGATTGTTTGCCAATTGTGGGGCCGAGGGAGGCCAAAGGCCAGTATCTATGCTGCTGTTAGACTGTCTTAACTCTTACTTAGAGATGCTGCCTGTGAATTACTTTTTGGTTACTGGGGATGTGTGCTAACCCCTAAACCATGTCTGAGAACTTTCAGACAACACTGTTGTCCCTATTCTCTGAGCTTGGATGCCTGGGATTTTCCTGCTAGTGCCTGACTCTCTTGAATTTCCCAAGGTAAGCACTGCCTTTGAGCCTTGGTGCTCTGTGTCCATCCTAAAACCATACATTTGCTCAATTTTTCCTTTTGTGGTGTTCAGGAGTGAATTGTGCTCTGTCAGCTCTTGGTGGCTTCTACTGCTGCCTCAGGGTATTCCTGTCCACAGCAGACTTCAAGCAGCTTTGCTGGGATTAGCCTAGACATGGAGGATTACTGAAATATCTGTGATATCTCTTATGAATTTACTCCATTGAGTGCTCTAAACTCTTCCTCCTTACTCCTGGATTATCAGCCTTAGCTATTGCTAACAATAGCTTGTTAGAAACACCAGCAGGGAGATGAGCCAACACTGGTGAATTGACATAGTTTATTGTGTGCCATGGAGGAGTCTTCAGGTGGTTACAAGCTCCAGTTCTGGTGACACAACTGCAAGTAGCATAGACGCAAAAGCTTGTGTAACACAGTTGTCTGGCATATGGGTTATGACCCTGCTATGAAATCTCTATTTCTGAGCAATGGAGAGCTATGCAGTAAAATGAATCTCCCATGAAGGCTGCTCATCCCACTATTTCTTCATGCAAAATTCCTTCACCAACAGCTTCAAGAACAATGCTATATTGCTCAGACACTTAATGCTGTAGAATTTGTCTTGAGAAATAAGATAATTGCATTTTTTTCATAACAAAGCCATTACACTGTCAAAAGCCTGATTTTCTGTTGCATTAGCCAACAGCCAGCAGAGATTGCTGGGAAAAGAAAGTGCTTAGCTTAACCTACATTTCTTGCTAGCAAGAAAAATGGAATGAAAACAAAATGAATTTATAATGAAATGGATTTATTTCTAGGCTTTCCTATTGTGCTGTTGTTTGCTTTCTTTGAGGGCATTTAGAGCTGATTAGCAGCCCTGGAGACAGAAGTCCATTCTTTACCCAAAGAACAGCCAAGAATGGAGAGACAACAATGCAGCATTCCTCCCTCCCTTTTCTCTGTCCTCTGCATCCCTTCTTCATTCCCAAAACAAGCCTCAAATTTGCCCAGAAGGGAACATTCTTCATCGAAGAGAGGACAACAAAGTCTGTGTGGTCTGCTGCCTTCTGTTGAAGATGCCAGCAGAGGGTTTGCTTGAGGTCTCCAGTTTGTCTGGGTCAGGTCCCTGTGCTGGGGAGAAGCATGGGATGCCTGCCTGTGGGAGGCAAAGAGCTGGCAAGGGTGTCTGAATCCATCTGTGCTTAACCAGCCTTCTGGGAAGCAGGATCACAAGGGCTGTTTGAGGAACAAGGAGGATGAATGTGTGGTCCTGCTGAAGAGATTTTGTAAAAGCCTGCACAAAAAAATTTGATTCTTTCCATGGGAACTAAAGCTAGGGGAAAAAAGTGGGAGAGCCAGTTTGTTGCTTTAGGTACCAGAGCCCCCTGAGAGAGACACAGGCACCCATAATTCTTTTGACCAAAAGACTTTTGTTGTTCTAAACAACTCTTTTTATAACCTTCTAAATGTTTCTCTGTAAGCTCCTGTGATTGGTTTAAAGTCTGGCTACCCAGCCCTCTGACTTCTGCAGCCCAGGCAGGCACCATAGGTCCAAATCCTTGTCTGTTTCCGATTCTGTCCTATCCCTGTTCCCTGGAGGACTGTCTGTCCCACCAGTGTGCTTCTCTCATACATGGCAAATTCAGATGCCCAGTACAAGCCGGCTTGTACTGTGACACCAGATACGAGCTGGTCTGTGGCAGCATCTCTCCTCTTCCTTCCTCGGTCCCAGGAATTGTTCCTGACATCTCTGCGTGCTCTATCTGTGGTGCATGTGCACGTAGATACCTGCAGAGATCCCAAGCATCCATGGCAATTGTTGTCTGTAACATGGCATTTTTAATTGCGGGTAATTACAGAGGCAATTACAAATGATTTGAAACATAGCCCTGGTTTATTGGAGAAGGTTTACAATGTGAGGAAAATGCTGTCTTTTGTCTCTCAGCTGCCCACTGAGGTAACAGCATGGCAAATAATGGATATCAGCTCTAAAACAGTAGGGGTTTAGTTCTGGAGGTGGCTGTTCCCTCTCTGAAACAAAACTAGAGCTACCTCATGTTGTTCTGTTTGTTCCCAAACTACTGTAACCATGAGTGAATCCTTTCTACTTTGTCTCCATCCCTAATCTTGCACGTCACATCTAATACAGAGGATTCTTTTTCCCTGGAAGGAACAGGATATTGATGATCATGGCTTACTGTCCTGATTAGAATCTTGGCTAAACTCGAACTGTAGTGAAAATATTACATTCAGTTTTTTAACCTTTCTTTGCCCTCTTCTGACCATAACATGGTCTCTTAAACTGCATATTTTCACCTCTGATTTGGCCTGTCCCCCAGATTTCAATGCAATAGGAGATTTTTTGATCTCATGCTTCTTCAAAAGTATTGTTGGTAACAATCAAAACAGATTACTTTTGTTTGTTTATTTAGTCAGATATCTGTTTTTGCTTTCTCTTTTCCTCCCTTATGCCAAGCAAGACAAAGGAATGAAATGCCAGGGAAGGAAATATGTTGTTTGAGTTAAAGTATGGAAGTCATATGCTTAGAGTAGCTAAAGCATAGAATTTATTCCTATTCCTGTGTGAATAAATATGTATGAATCACCCATTAGTACAGTCAGCCTTGACATTAGGGGAAGGCTTGTAATTGTAAGAGTTTTGAGAGCAGGCTTTCCGTGGGTGTGAGACAGCCAAAAATGACAGCCTTTAATCAGTATAATGTAAATGGAATTGCACAACGAGGGAGCACTGGTAACATGGAGATGGACTTGGTGACTCACAAGGAACCTCCCAGCCCTGTGTACTTCCCAACTGTTTGAACCCATTGAAGGCAAGAGCTGGTGATAACGCTGGAGAGCAGGAGCACCAGCATGCTGGAAATGTGTGCAAGGAAAGTCATCTGAGCAGGCAGGGAGTGGGGAGCTGAAGTTCATCTTACTCTAAAGCATTGGAAAGATATCAAAGACTGTGACTTCCCAAACGCCTTGAGGAAATGAGGTTTCCATAAGGACAAAGTTACAGGAGTAAAAATCAATCATGAGAGGGGACAACACAGGACAGGAAGCAGTCTATAGTTTGACAACACAAAACAATGAGAGCTACTGGCAACTGGAGAAAGTTCAGTGCTAATGAACAGAGGGTCTGGCACTCCAGAGAGAAATTAAACAGCCTGTGAACAGCAGAAAGTGTTGTGTAGTGGATAGAACACTCCAGGTGACTGAGTTTATTACCAGGAGCATCTGTGCTGAAAACCCCACACTGCAGTGGTGGTGGGAAGAAAACAACACATTTCTCCTCTGGAATGGTACTTTTGCTGTTCCTGCCTGGGGTTCCCTTGTCCAAGGTAAGGCTGAGGGTGGAAAGGACAGTGTCAGGGGACCAGAAGTTCAGCAGCACTGGGATACAGGGATAGAGCTGTGCTAGCCCCAGTTCCTACAGCAGCCATGAGTGTTTTAGTGATCAGTTGGGTGGCACGAAGCCACTTTTACTTGCCTTGTAATTTCAGTAAGGTGGTGTGGGAATGAGGCCACTTGACTGCCCAGGTGGTAAGAAAAAAATAATGGTTTTGGGGAAGTATTAGGAGAAAGGACCTGTGTAAAAAGGACACACGAAAAGAGCCACTTCTTTACTCTGGCTATAATCTGTCTTGTGTGCATATGGCAGTGGTGCAGTTTATACACTCACAGAAAAAGCACATGCAATTAATTCAGCCCACCTCTGAGACATGTCAGAGGAGGGAAATAGGGGAACACTTGCCTCAAACTATATGATAAACTATATGATACACAGCAACTGCAAGGACATTATTTTTCAGAGCATTTACAACAGGGACAGACCAGCCCCTGTGACAAGGACTCCCTTGCACAATGAAATGTGCCAAGTAGCCAACAAAGGGAATACCAGTATGTTGGGCTGAAATCCTGCTAGGCTGCTTGCAGAGTCTCCTTGTAACATTGTGATGGGGCTGAGCTGCACGCTGAGACTATGAAAAAGCTTCCCTTCAGCGTTTGCAGTTGGGAATTTGGTTTGGCTTGTGCTAGAGCTGAGCAGGGGAGATGGATGCAGGAAGATGTCTGTATTTCAGCTCCCCAAGTGCCTGCCCTACGGACTGCTTTGGTGTTGCACAAATCCTGAATTTTCTGCCCAAGACCTCAAGTGCTCTTTGGGTTCCCTCCCTATAGCACATGTTTCCCAGCTGTAGGCAGTGGTGCTTCACGTGCTTGATTTGTGATGAGCTCTGGGAGCCATGAGGACCAAACAGATGAGAAACAAATGTTTTTATTGAGCAAGTTTGCATGCTGATAGCATCATGGCCTCTACATTTTATGTGATATCTCCTTAAGGCAGTTGTAACTCTCAGGGGAAGCAAGAAAGCTGCCTTGATCTCTGCTGGGCCAGTTGGGGGCCCAAGGGGGTAACAGCTGGTCCCAAAGCCAGAGGGGTTTGTGCTAGGATCTTTCAGTGTATCAGGCAAGCTGGGGTTTGCAGTCCTCTCTCTGGGCTGGGAGGCAGCTGCTCCTCCCTGGCAGTGCAGCTGCAGCTGCTTCGACGAAGGCTTTCAAGCCAGGAATGTGAAAGGATTCCAGTATCTGTGTGCGCTCATAGCCTTTCATCTCTGAAATGTGGCCCAGACAGGCCACAGGGCAGAAAGCAAAATGTCCTGGAAAGGGTTCAAGAAACATTAGAAAATAGTTCATGCTGTTGGAGGTCATTCAAGCAGTTACCCATCCCTTTTCTAGAAACTCAGGCTGCAAGAGGTGTGGAGAGCCTCGGGGTCACTAGCAGGGCTTGGAGCCCTCTCCTTCTAGCCCAGGGCATTACTGAAGCTCATAGCAAGTCCCTGATGCCTCCTCACTGTCTCCAGGCAGGGAGAAAGGTGAGATAGGCAAGTGCTCAGATTTTTGTCGTTGCATATGGCTGGCACTGGTTTCTTGCCCTTACTGGTTTGGGGCCAGATGTGGAGCTCAAAAGTCCTGTGTCTAAGTGACTGCAGTGTTGTATTCAGGTCCTTTATGTCTCTGCAAGTTGAACCACCTCTGGATGTATGTAGAGGTGATGGCAGTGTCTCTTGAAATTATCCTTCAGGGGAGGAGAGCAGGGAAGACCTAGGCACCTACTCTCCAGCTGGAGACAATGCTGTGTTGTCCCTGCACAAGTCCTGGGTGCCCTCTGCTTCTCCTGGCAAACCTTTGTATCTCTGTAATGCATATGTCAGCCTCCCATTTCAGTTTCTGCATGCAAACCTCCCGATGCCCATTAGCTTGCCCAACTGGGTTTGAATGGTACCTACAGGGCAACAACATCCTCCTCAGCTGACAGCTGCATTGTGTGTCTCAGAAGGCAGGCAGGAAGGATGGGAAGCAGTGGACCAGGACCATGTGTTTGAGAGGAGACCAGAGCAGAGCAGGAACAGTGTTTGCAGCCCTGGTACAGTTCGGGCTGGGAGCTGCCCCGCTAAATCACTACTCTGCTGGAGTGACTTAGAGGACGGGATGCTTTCCCTGAAGCAGCATCTCTCTGGGTTCTCATAACCACCAAATGGAGATGTGTCCTTATTTTTCTGTTTGTTTGTTGTTGAAAGTCAAGCCATGGGAGTCAGCATCCAAAGTCTACCCAACTAGACAGGAAAAAATTGCATGGTTGCAGAGAAAAGGGTAGAGAGATGTCTGCAACAGTTCTTCATTATTTCCAGACACAGTCACAAAGAACCAGATGGAAGGAGATGAAAGAATTAGAATAGGTTGCTTTAGACACCAAATAACAATGTTATAGGAATAAAGCCATTGGAATAACTTCTTGTTTTGTTTTTTTTTTCTTTGGTTTTTTTTTTTTTTGTTTTTTTTTTGGGTTTTGTTTTTTTTTAATTTCCTAGCTGAATCAGAGAGTCAACCTAAAAATTGCATTTTAGGTCAGTTGCAATCCATGTTTTATTTCCAACAGAAAAAAATAACTGGGCAAACAAAGTTGCTAAGCTTACCAAAACATGTTTTTATTTTGCTTTCTTTGACCTTTAAGCTTACATACATAACCTCATGAAATATATTTAAAAATAAGAAAGGGAAAACAGTTCACGTCATCTTAGAAATCATTTTGGAATCAAAGCTGTTCCCTGAACTAGGCACAAATATCCAAATAGTTTTGGTTTACCTCAAATTGCATTTTCTAATGAATTAGATCTGTCTGAAAAATGTTACTAAGCGTTATTTAGGCATTATAGGAAATCAATGGTCACTTCTCTTGTTTCTTAATCACAGAATTGCCTTTGGGCTGCAAATGCTGACAAGTCTGTGCTGTTGGCCTTGGGGACATAAAGAAAGCTCTGTTCTGGCAGAAGTGGTGGTGACTGAATCTGGTTCCCCGAGACTACACATATGGGTGTGGGATGTGCTGTTTCTAATAATGCATAGCAGAGGTTATTTGCTTCATTTTCCCCTTCATCTTATATGTTGCTCCACTGCTGGGAGGGAGATTGTGATTATGACAGGTATATCTTCCAAGCAACGTATCATAAGCTAACAGGTTTTGGGGGTGTTGGGAGAAATTTCCTCCCTGATAGTCCACACAGCATAGTTATCTCTTGTCCCCCTTCTGTTTAGACTGTGTTAAATCAGAAATGAGGTGGGGGACCCACAGGGACACACCAGTGTAAGCACAAGAGCTTGCCTAAGAAAATGTCTCCGTGTTTGACCAATCTTGTTGAGTAACATTGGGTCCAGCAGAAGCTGCAGGGAGCAGTGCATGGGCAAAGGGGCCACTGTTGGCTGTGGTGCTGATAGCCTGGAGAGACACCCATCCTTGGGGCATTCATGGGAAGGCTGGAAACCCTCGAACTTTAGAAGTTTTTTCTGTCCTTCCAACTGTGGCAGTTTCCATAGTGACTGTATTTTATAGCCTGTTTCATAGTGATGCTGCCAGTTTTCTCATAGCCTTCTTGCCTTATCAGAGTTTCCTCTTGGCTGTCTCACTGAATAGGTCAGTCATTAAGAGCAAGTCAGAGAGATGTACAGAGCTTTCCCTACTACAAAGGGAAGTTTCTTGAGGATAGGCATGAAATGGTGTTAGCACTGCACGGGGATGGTTTCAGCTACCGGTGACTTGACTGGAGGCTTTCTGAAGGATAATAGGGACAGCAGAAGTTGAAAAGAATGTTCTGATCATAACTTGGGTCACAATTCCCCTTGTGCTACTCCATGATCTCAGTGTGGGGCTATGGGGTGACTGCCCTTGCAATTTAATAGGATTTGCTTGCAGCTGATGTGATGTTTCTGAAAGCAGTGAACACATGCACGTCTCTCCCTGTGTACCTCTGCAGCCTTCCCAGTTGCAGTGAGGATTTTCTCTTAGTTTTTACAGCAGAGTTTTTTCTCTCCTCTTTCCAATACTAATCAGTAGGTGCACACACCTGCCAGTTGTCAGGTCATCTCCTGAAATCCTAGTTTGCATTTTGCAGGCTGCAGTAGGATAGAGCTTTGGCAGACTTGCCTTCAGCTCCTTCTGGCTACAGGGTCACAGTTTAACCTTGGATGGAGCTACTGATGAGCAGACCACTTATAAGCAGACTCCAGGTTACTTCTGCAGCCTACTCAAACTTTTCCTCTCTTGCAGGTTTGCCTTGCTTCACTTCTATTTTCAGTGTTCCTGTTATTCTGATAACCATTCCAGCTATATGATTTCAGGAAGGGGATGGATGCTTCCTCAACACCATACACCAAGAAAAGTTACACAAAATAATGCCTAATAATGAGGGGTTTTCTGAGCCTTCCTCACTGTTCTCATCAGGTAAGGGGGATTTAATGACTGCATGGAGAAGAGAAGCTTCAATGGAGAGAAATTACTGTGACAGAGCACTGTCCCCTGGGGATTCACACTTCCAGAGCTACCTCCAGCAAAGCCATTGGATGGAACAGACCCTAAGCTGCTCTGCATTAACAAGGAGCTGGGCAAATCCTTCAGCAAGGCTAGAAAATGGAAAGTGCAGAACTGGCTTCTGTCCAGCTCTGTTCTCACTCTCCCACAATGTGGCTGACTCAGTGTTTCCTCCCAATCATGTAGTGATTTCCATTGCTTTTTTTGCAATGTGCTGTGGTAGAACACGAGTAAAGGATAAAAGGACTGAACTAGGCAGAGGGATCATCAAATCCATTTCAATTGCATTCCCATTCCAGTGAGGGGAACAAAACTGCTGAAGACTCTTGCACAAGAAGCTGGAGGCTTCTGGTAAACCTCAGCATTTCCTGCAATCTACACTCCTCTTGTATATTCAGTTACTGGAAGGGTTGTGGATATGCCATAGGGTTGTAAATTCTAACTTGCCTCCCACTGCTTAGATCACTCTTTCCTTCTCTCTGTTGGAGCCAGGTGATGGCTGAGAAATGTGCCACATTTGGATTCCATTCAGAAATAAATCATCCCTGGTCAGAAAAAAGAGGCAACGAATCTTACTGGCAGGACCAGTAAAATCTACAAGACTTCAGAATGTGGGAAATTAGGGGAAGGAAGGATGAAAAAAGAGGGACTACCATGATACAAAAAGAGCTTTGGGTCAACACAGATTTTGGGGGTGAAAAGGGAACATTTGAGGTTGTATATGGCACAAACTGCCTCAGATTGGTAGTGGATGTGGGGGCAGGCAGCTGTGTGAATGTACCTCAGAATGGGGCAAATGAAGGAAGGAGCATACACCTTTGGGGAAATGCCATTTGACAGAGAAACCTCCCTTTTGCAGTTGAGCTTAGGTGTGCTTATATAGAGAGGTGATGGCACCTGTGTTTAGTTGCTAGCAACAGTTTGTGGTGCACAGCTCTTCTCTGGTGTGGAGGCCCTGAGGGTAAACTCCTCATCCTCTACCTTCATCCTTCTGTTGTCAAGGGCTTCCTCTGACCGCTCTTAAGTGCTATGACTTGTCTCGTGTGCTACCCACATACAGAACATCACCCTTCTGTTGGAATTCAGGACTCAATGCTGGTCTTGTTCTTATTTTTGTTTTAAACAAAATAGGATGGAGAATTGTGATTCCTAGGAGCTCAGCCATGGCAAAATAGAGGCTGGCCCAGGGCACTCAGGATCTGGAAAGAAGAATCATGCCTCAATGAGGAGTATGACTTGTGTATCACAGAGTGAAGTGGTCCTGGCTCTAGATCAGAAAGCAGAGGTTGCTGAGCTGCTGTCTTCTGGTCATTCTTGAGCAAGTCTTGTCCCTTGGGCCTTTCTTTTCCAGTCATGTCATGTGAGAGGATGATACCAATCTCATCCCTAACGCCCCGTGGGACTAACTTCAATTAGGACCTTTCATGTGCACAGCAGCAGAGATGATTCCCTGTGCATGAGGGTTATTTTCTATCCAAATATGAAGTGATTAGTTTGATTCCTGCCTCTAAGAACTGTGGTGCAGCAGAGCATCATGTCCTCTCCTCCTGTAGCACTGATTCTGCCCTGCTTACAGCTGAAACCTCTTCAGCTGGTTTGATATGCACAAATCAGTCAGTCTCTGAACTCCTGCCTCCATGCCTTGCTGGGAGCCAGCACTAGCAAGAAAGATCCTGGTGGTTTGCGGAAAAGCTGGCAATTTCACCATATGATGCAGCAGAAGGGAATCAAGCTCCTTCTTCCAGAGGTGCTGTAAGGATAGATGGAGGGAATACTGCTGAGAGGTAGTGCAACTTTGGGCCATGACACTTTGGAAGCTGCGAGTGTAAGGAGTGTTCTTGCCTGAGCAGCAGAGTGAGACTCGCAGGAGTGAAAGTGCTGCCAGATGCAAGCTCCCTTCCTTCTAGCAGCCATTTTCCAGACTTGGTTGCAGGAGAGATTTCCACTTCCCTAGACTCTCATGTCATTGTTCCCCTAATGGGGCCTCACTGGTCATTGCCTTGTGGTGGAAAATATGAGGCTGTGGGGGCCAGAGCACAGACATTCCTTCCAGCTTAAAAGGGAAAACAGAGTCCTTGTTCAGCAGAGTCCCCAAGAGGTGTGCATGGCTCCATAACTGTTTTAGCAGCATCACTCTGTAAGAGACATCAGCTATTTGGCAGATGGTCTTGATTAGGTTGTGGGGGGAAAACTCTCCTTCTTCTCAATTTTTGCTTCCCTTTCTGTGCAGGTACCAACTTCTGCCTGCTCACTGTGGGACACGAGGAAACCACACCTGGCATGTGAGGGCTGCTGTTTTTGCCAGCAGTCCAGGCCAGGTCTCCACAGGTGGCAGTGGGGAGGTAGAGCTCTGTATCCACCTTTCCAATGTCTGCAAGGCAATGCTGCCCAGGCAGTCTTTTTCAGTAGCAGTACAAGCATCAGGCATCTCCATCTCACCTGACAGAGTTATGGACAAATTCCTACAAGCAGGTTTTCACAAGCCATGTTTTTCCATGGCCTCACGTAGAGGTCACTGACCTGATGGGCCCCCTTTTATCCCAGAGGTCAGTCAGAGCTTCCACCACTCTCCTGTTCAATGCTTATATGATGGACACATCTGATCTATGGATCATAGGCTGAGCAGCCAGCAAGTCAGGGAGGGTCTCGCACAAATGGGTGTGGTACGAGTTTGCAGAGGGGGAACCTCCTCTGAGCTGTGGGAGTTGCAGTTCCTTTCCTCTGTTGCTTTCTTTTCTCTGTGTCTGGATTTTCTGGGAATGTGCCCTGATTCCCAACATGTGCACAGATGTACGGTCTGCCTTGTTTCCCATTAGTGAAAGTCAGCTGCCATTAAATATTCATCTCTCAAGCATTCTAAAGCCTGTAAGGGGGTTGCACTTGCTGTGATGTTTTTAAGAGAGCCAGTCCTAGATGTCAGTGAGAATAGAAAGAGATATAGGTGAAGTATTGGAAAGAGGGGTTGGCTGATGTCTAGGTGTGTGGATTGGAGCACATGCTCCTCGATGGCAGGCGTCTCACAGGGAGAGCAGTAGCTCCTGACACAGTGTCCAGAACACTGTTCACAGCCCTTGATTGAAGCTGGCTGAAATATCCTAGTGATGGAAGCTTTGAGGGGGCAGAAGTGAGATGGGGGTCTGTCTTCCAACACAAAGAAAATGCTGTAGGGGAAGCACAAGGGTCAGTGGCAGGGAGACAGCAGGTGGCCTGGATTCATGGTGTGAAAAATATATTTTACTGTCTTGGTAAGACTTAAAAGGTTTAATAAAAAGACAATAGGAGAGATACGTAAAGGGTTAAAATGGCTGTGTGCTTGGCAAGCTGCTAAGAGTACACAATTGTTTCGGGAATGCTTCTTTAAATATGTTTTACAGTACATGAACTTGATGCATATTTATAGTTTTTTATGCATAGTTTAACTACAGTAAATTCACGAATACAAGCTGCACTGAGTATAAGCCGCATCTCTGGGTGTTGGCAAATATTTCGGTTTTTGTCCATAGATAAGCCGCACACGAATATAAGCCGCTCTGTCGTTCGCAGCGAGGACCCGCGTGCAATTAGTAACAGAACCGCGGGAGGGCGGGGTTTAGTGGCTGAGCTAAGGCTGTGCAGGCTCGGCCCGCTAGGGGCCGCTGACGGGGCCAGGTGGCCCAGCCCGGTGCTGCCGCTCGGGGCCGGCTGCCGCTGCCCCTGGGCTCGGTCACCCCGGGTCGGCGCTGCCCCGCGGTGGCAGGCAGGGACGGAGCTTCCCCTCCTCCTACGGCAGCGGCGGCGGGTGGGGACGGAGCTTTCCCGCGCCCGTGGCGCCGGCGGCGGGCGCGGACAAAGCACCCCGCCTCCTCCCCGAGCCGCGGCAATGGCGGCGCGCACTTCCCACCCCCCCCCGGGCCGCGGCAATGGCGGCGCGGGGCTCCCGCCGGCTCCCCAAGACGCGGCAATGGCGGCGCGCACTTCCCCCCCCCTGCCCGGGCCGCGGCAATGGCTGCGCAGGGCTTCCGTCGGCTCCCGGAGCCGCGGCAATGGCGGCGCTTCCCCCCCGCGTCCTCCCCGGGCCGCGGCAATGGCGGCGTTCCCCCCCCCCGTCGGCTCCCAGGGCCGCGGCAATGGCGGCGCGCCCCCCCCCCCGTCGGCTCCCCGAGCCGCGGCAATGGCGGCGCCCCCCCCCCCCCCGTCGGCTCCCCGAGCCGCGGCAATGGCGGCGCCCCCCCCCCCGTCGGCTCCCCGAGCCGCGGCAATGGCGGCGCCCCCCCCCCCGTCGGCTCCCCGAGCCGCGGCAATGGCGGCGCCCCCCCCCCGTCGGCTCCCCGAGCCGCGGCAATGGCGGCGCCCCCCGCCCCCCCCCCCCCCCCCCCACCTCTCCTCCCCGGGCCGCGGCAATGGCGGCGCCGCACCCCCCCGGGCTGCAGCAGAGGAGGAAAGAGAGCTCTCCCGCCTCTCTCCCCGCCCCCTGTGCTGCCTGCAGGGAGCCAGGGCAACACGGTAACACTGTAACAATTGCGAAATGCCGGCTTTTACTGGCCGGTGCTTGGCTCGGCACTCTGGCTGGCACGTCTGGGGTTGTAAATGTCAGAAAATTATTAATATATTAGCCGCACCCGACTATTAGCCGCACTTCCGGGTTTCCACCAAAATTTTTGTCAAATTGCTGCGGCTTGTATTCGTGAAATTACTGTAGTTTAACTTTTTTTGAGAACTATTTAGGGTGGCTACTTCTTGGGTTTGCTTTTTTAGAGCATGTGTGTTTTTTGGTTTGTGGTTTTAATTTTGTTTTTATCATCTTTTGATTTGGGTGGGGTTTTGGGTTTTTGCAGCTGGTGAGTGTTAATAATTGTTGTGTTAGTAGCAGGGTCCCCATGACACATTTAAGGGCTGTTATCTCAACTAAGTGGGTAGTTTAAGCATAGTATTTCTAAAAAATGTATGTCCAACTTTTGCTATTAAAAAAACTATATTCATACAGAAAAGCTATTTTAACATTATACATAGAGCATTTATCTCAATAGTTGTGAAAAGTCAACAATATGTCATGCACTTATAACAATGGCAGGGGGCTGGAGTGAGGATCTGTCCTCAGGACTGCAAGCAACAGTGATGTTGAGTCTGTCAAGAGGAGAGGCTGAGGCAGAGAAGTGTTTTGCGGGACTCTGCAAAGGAATTACAGTAATTTCATGATTATAAGCCGCACCATTTTGACTAAAATTTTGGTCCGAACCCAGAATACGGCTTATAATAAGGTGCGGCTAATATAATTGATGAGGTTCAGAAATTTGCCAACACAGAAGTTCAAGCCCACGTGGCCCCGAGCCGATCCGAGCCTACACGGCCCCAGCAGAGGGGGTGGCGGGGCCGATCCGAGCCTGCATGGCCCCAGCAGTGGGGCGGCAGGGCCAATCCGAGCCCACACGGCCCCGATCCAAGCTCGCCTGGCCCCGGCAGGGGAAAAGCGGGGCCGATCCAAGCCCACACGGCCACAGCAGGGGAAAAGCGGGGCCAATCCGAGCCTGCATGGCCCCGGCAGAGGAAATGCGGAGCCATTCCAAGCCCACACGGCCCCAGCAGGGGAAAAGCGGGGCCAATCCGAGCCTGCATGGCCCCGGCAGAGGAAATGCGGAGCCATTCCAAGCCCACACGGCCCCAGCAGGGGAAAAGCGGAGCCGATCTGAGGCTGCACAGTCCCAGCAGGGGAAAAGCGGGGCAGATCCAAGCCCGCACGGCCCCAGTGGAGGGGGCGGCGGGGCAGATCCGAGGCTGCATGGCCCTGGCAGGGGAAAAGCGGGACCAATCCAAGCCTGCCCGGCCCCAGCAGGGGAAAAGCAGCCCCGAGCCAAGCCAGTAAACTCTGCAATCCCGCGATTCTGTTACTAATTGGCAACTTTGTGAAAGTTGTGCAAGCATCCTCGCTGCAAACGAAAGAGCGGCTTATAATCAGGTGCAGCTTATGTATGGACGAAGACCTAAACGTTGCAGACACCTGGACATGCAGCTTGTAATCGTGAAATTACTGTACTGCCTGATTCCCTAAGGAAGCAAAGCTATGTCAGCAGGCGTGCTATGTCTGCCTGCCTGTCTCTGGCCTCCAGTGAGTCTTGAATCTATTGGCCTGTTTCTGGCACAGCTGATAAAGCCATGGAGGCCTCTGAGATAATGGGATCCAGCTGGTTTTGTGACGCTAGGTGACTGCCTTAATGAGGGAGGCCTGTGAAGACTTCCCCTGAGGAGGGAGTCCATGAGACAGGCCATGCAGAGAGAGCTGTTGGAAACTGACCTTCATTAGTTCTGCTGCTTGCAGGATGGCTTTAGGATTCGGGTGAGAAGGAATCCTGCAGTTTAAATGGCACTGGACCCCTCTGCATCCAGCATGGACCCCATACTGACACCCTTCAAAGAGGATATTGTTAGCATTGGGAACATTGTCAAATGCAGCTGATCACAGTCCCTTGGGGAATCCAGCCCTGGTCCAGACTTTGCCTGATAAACATCTCTTCTTTTTTAACTAACTAGCTTGGGGATAGACTGTTTTTGAGCCTTCCTAGCTGCCCAGCCACACCTCTGCTGGTGTGAGCAGCAGAACATGTATCATGTGTCTCTCAGAGACGGGTGGGGAGCTCCCGCAGCAGGGGACGGAGGAGCTCCAAAGGGTGCCACTTTGAGTCCAGATAACAGCAGACTAAAAGAAGCATAAAAGAAGTGTACTGCAACAGTGTGTAGAGCAACCTCTGGCAGCAGGTTTCCTTCCAGATAGAGTATGTATTATTCCACAGCCTACTGTACCATCCCAACAGTGATGATGTCCTGGGACTGTTCTGATGATGTCTGGTTTTATTGGAGAGCTGCACTGGGAATCGTGTGATTCAATCTCCACTTGCTCGGCTTCTCTCCATCTTATTTTTGCTAAATGAAACTCAAGCCTTCCAAGTAAGAATTTCAGATAATTTATGTGGATTTTCTTCCAACCTGAGGCAGTAGCCCAAAGGAAGAAAAACTGTAATTGTCACCTTAGCTATCTATTTATGGCAAACCTAGTGTCAGGGGTGACTACAGTAATTTCATGAATACAAGCCACACCGTTTTGACCAAAATTTTGCTCCCATACTGGAAATGCGGCTAATACTCAGGAGCGGCCAATATGTGAATAATTTTCTGACATTTTCAACTCCGGGAGTGCAAACCAAGTCAGCGCAAACTGCAAAATCGAGCTCCTGCCAGTAAAACCCTGCATTTACACGGTTGTTACAAATTGGTTACTCTGTTGCGCGGCAGGTGGAGCTGCTCCGTGCAGGCAGCACAGGGGGTGGGGAAGGCGGGGCAGCTCTCTCCTGCTGGCCCCGTGGCTCGGGGGAGGCAGGGGCTCTCTCCTGCTTGGCCCTGCGGCTCGGGGGAAGGCGGGGCAGCTCTCTCCTGCTTGGCCCCACGGCTTGGGGGGCTCCCGGCCCCGCGTGCCGCCGCCGCAGGAGCAGGCAGGCTACATCCCCGCCTCCCATCGCCGCTGCAGGTGCCGGCAGGCTCTGCGCCCCCACTGCCGCTGCGAGGCAACACCGGGCCGGGGTGACCGAGCCCAGCGGTGGCGGCGGCCAGCCCTGAGCGGCCCCACCGAGTAGCAGCGCCGAGCTGGGCCACCCAACCCTGTCGGCAGCCCCGAGCCCTCATAGCCCGAGCCGAGCCAGTAAACCCCGCCCTGCCGCGGTTCTGTTACTATTTGACAACTTTGTTGCACGTGGGTCCTCGCTGCGAACGACAGAGCGGCTTATACTCAGGTGTGGCTTATTTATGGACAAAAACCAAAATGTTTGCCAACACCCGGCGATGCGGCTTATACTCAGTGCGGCTTGTATTCGTGAATTTACTGTACTTGTTTCACACTAATCTGCTCATTTTTTGCTGCTGCCAAATTTCCACCCCGTCACAACAGTGTTAGTGGATCCAGGGAGCTGCCACAGGAATTGGGTCAGGTTTGCAGGGAGGAATGAGTGCTTTGCTTATTAATTGCAAACCAGAATAATGGGACAAACGTGCTGCCACAGCCAGCTGCCTAAATCACCAGAGGTGACAAGCTGGCTGCCCCTTCGTGCCCTCCAATGAACATGGGATCTGGTCTCCCTGGAGCTCTGCAGGAGGACACTGCTGCTGAAAGAGCTGCTCTGCCTGGAGAAACACCTGTGTAATGGGATGAAATATACAAGCCAAATGTGTTCTCAGTGCCATCACTGTACAGCAGTTGCTAAATTTTCGTGACTCGCCCCGAGCTGCTCTGCTGCCCAGACATCTCTTTTTGAATGTTGCAGCACAATGTAATGGCTTTTCCTCCCAGCTCCATAACAGGAGAGAGGGAGGTTTGGGAGTCAGGAGACATAGCTTATCTCAGCTTTCTGCATCATTGACCTACTGCCTTGTGTTTCCAAATCTTTCTGCTTTCAGAAGCAAGCATTGCCAAGACAACAGCTAGACAAGACACTAGATTCCATGGCTGGATGTTGAGTTGGTTTAGAAATTGTGCAGGCTATGCAATTTATAGATGGCACCTTGACATGTTCAGAGATCCCTTACATCCCTACTCACATGTTAGTTGTGGCGTGATGTGAGCTGTGTTTTTGTCTCCCTGGTAGTTGTTTTACCAGGGTTTGAGAGTGCTGATATTGATCAGGGAGCCCTCAGCAGTTCACATTAGCCAGCAGAGAAAGACCAGAGGCCCTTTACACGAAGCATTCTACAAGAATTTTTATTTCATGCAAAGGGTGGTCGAGCAGGATCCCCAACAACAAAGGGAAGACAGTCATATTTATAGGTTCAAGGAGGATTGAAACTACAACCAATAGAAAGTTATACAAAGGACAGCATCCAATCTAAGTCAAAAGTTTTAATTGTGACCAATTACACAAACTAATTTCTAGCCAATTATCTTCTAAAGTGATAGGAGGAGAGTGACCAAATTCTTTAGGAATTCAGCTCAGCCTTGGTATCTAGGAAACCTTATCTGTCAAACTACATGCCAGGTGGATAGTTTTGGGGAAATTGTATCATCCACAGCAGGGAACAAGCAAAAGGGATGTGGATGGGAAGATGTAGGAAGGACTGGCAGAAATTCGTAGCTGCACAGCTTACTTCTCTCTGACTGCGTGGAGGGGAATTTATTGCGAATTGTACTGATTATATCTGAAAACTTGCACCTAATTTTTACTGCTGCCTTCCCTGAGGCATGAGAATCTGTGCATGTCTTGCAATCCCAGACATCATTTTGGTGCCCTTTAGTTTTACCTTATCTGTATAATACTCAAGTTTGTGTCATACATGGGATTGCCCCCCATAGGAGCTTTCAGTACTCCAACTTTAGAGCACTTTGATTTCCTTGCACATCACACAAGGCAAAGCCACAAAGCCTTGATTTTACAGCAAACAGCAACAGAGCATTATGTGAGGGTCAAGTAATTTTATGGATTTCCAGAAAGTGATGCCAAAAGAAGAAAAGACCTGCCCTTACTGCTGATAGCAGAAAAGGTTGTTACTTGTATCAATAGGAGCCAGTCAGTAGTATTTCTCTAATGCAGTGTGGGCTGCTAAGAAAAAGACTTCAGGTCTCAAAGAGGAGATTTTGTATAGAAGGACATGCAGAAAACAAGGCAGTATGAGGGGCTGTTGTGAAGCACATTGACTCCCCGCCTAGTAGCAGGGCAATCTTTCTGCTTGTTTTCCAGAATATGTGTAATGGCAGTAAATCCCTGCTTCTCTCTTCGGGCAGCAGGGCACTGTGGACATGAAGCTGAATGCACAGCACTTCTCTGCAAGTGGAGGCTTGTTCTTCCTTACAGAGGTGTTTTGTCACTGAATTGTTCATGGTTTCAACTTTCACAGGCTGACTGGGAAAGTCCCAATTCTCACCAAGGGACGCTCAACAAGGGCCAGGTGAGGAGGCAGTGGGAGGAGGTAAGGGAGAGCTGCAGTGGGCCATTCTTTTGCAAAGGCAAGGAGCTGCAATACCTCTTTTCTGTCATATGTACAATCACTTGTATCTCACTGCAGACACTGCATTGTTTCCATTCAGTCCCACTAGTGCAGAGCAGGCAGAGCACCTTGCAGGACCTTGGGATCCCATGCAGACCTGCATGTGGCACTGCATTGGTGTGTTGAGTCACACTTGGTCCTGGACATCCAGGGACAGGTAATGAAATGCTTGAAAATGCTCTGGACATCTGTGCTTACTCTGTGTTGGGGTCCAACTCCTCAGCACCAGAAGCTCTCAGAGATGAGAAATAGCCCTTTCCACTACCTAATTTCCTAATTTTATCTCTCCAGTGGAGCGTTGCTGGTTACCATGGTGATCCTTCACCACTGGCATTGCCTCTGCTTTCTCGCCTTTGGGTGCCTTGGAAATGTCTTTGTTGCCTCCTGAGGAGCAAGGAGGAAAGCTGAGGCAGAGGCTTTGCATGCTCAGGTCTTCTGCTTAGTGTTTTCCTGTTAACGTGTAAGAACCTTCACCCACGGAATTGTGCTTCCCAGCACTCCAAAAGCATTGCGTATTCTTATCCTCATTCAATAGACAAGCTGGGCTGTGCATACATAATGATGCTCAGCTGCCCTGAACTTCTGGCCCTTGAGTTGTTGGGAAAAACTTTCTCCTTGATCTTTGCCAGAGAAAATGTCTGGGGAGGTCATGCCCCTGCAGGGTGAAGAGTCAGAGTGCCTCTGTGCTGTGGCAGACATTCCAAAGGCACAGGCACTCCTGCCCTGGATTCATCCTCACTGCTTTTACACCTTCTCACTTGCTCTCTGGGCAGCAGAGGAGTATGTAAAAGCATTGCCCAGAGAGAGAGCTTAGGCACCTCAGTCGAGGCAGAAGAGAGGAACTCCTTTGCCAAGGCTTGCAGTGGAAATGCCATCATGCAGCAATTAATAACGACTCTCTGCCCTTTCCCTTCTGCCTGCCTGAGTGCGCTGTAGACTGGAACGGGTGACACTTCCCAAGCACAGGATGACAGAAAAGGCAGTGGCAGCTCTCAGGGACAAAGCAGTGTAAAAGCTGTGATTCCAGCCCCCAAATCCTGATATTAATTAATTTAAGGGCAATGATGTTGAAACACTGTGGAGTCTTTTTTTTTTTTTTTTTTTAATTTAAGATTTCAGAATTTAAAAATTTGCAGTTCATATTTTTAAGCTTTTACAAGTCAAGTGCAAGGATAAGCTATTTAATATTAAAGTAGCAGCTGCCATCCTCACTCACATCACTCCAGCAGATGAAGCTTTATAAAAAGCAAACATGGCAAGGTCCAAGGTAAGATCAGAGTATCTGTCACAAGAAACCAGTTTGGCTGGTAGCTTCTAGGAGATCACCAGAGAATCGGGAGATTATAAAGTCTCATTTTCAGACCCCCACTGTACTCATCCAGTCATCCACCTCTGTCCCTGTCACACTCTCAGTTGTGCACAGGAGACTCCCACATTTGCTGGGAAGACAGCCAGGAGCTACTAGAAAGAGCTCCCACCCTATGGTATGCCACAGTTGTGTTTGAGAAACCCTGTGCCAGAGTTAGAGGGCAAGCAGGCAGAGCAGCTCGCTTCCTTTCTTCCTCTGGCTGCATCCTGAGGTGGAGAAAGCCATGCTGGAATGTGGCAATCAGCTCCAACCCCCTGCCAGCCTAGGGCAACTTAAGGCAATAAGAAGCAACAACCAGAAAACTGTGCTGCTTTGATTAATAAGAAAAATCAGAGTAATGTGGCCTTCTAGCCTGGCAGGTTGCAGGGTGTCTTCAGAAGCTGTTCTGGTGATGTCACCCTGCCAGCATCCCCAGCCTAGGTTCCAATGGAAGAGCTGTGGGATGGTTCCTGGGCTTTAGCACTACCGGGGGGGAGCTGTGGACAGCCCCATTGGAGACCAGGTTTCCAAGTGATCTGCTGTGGGGAGAGGAGTCTTGCAACCGGAGCTTGGGCACTGCAGATGCTTGTTGAGGTCGGCTGCATTGTAGCAGGGCTTTAAGTCCCAGCCAGGAATCAATAGCCAGGTTTGGCATTGGTGGGCATGGACCAAAGGTGACTGCTGACAATCCTGCTTGTCTATGGGAGTGGCAGAGTACTGCCATCTATTGCCAGGCACCTGGATTACAGACTTCGCTGGGTGGCCATTCAAAGCTGTGCCCAGCTGTTTTTTTTTTCTGTCTTTGGTAGCTTGAAGGGATTGACAAGTTGTTCAAAACCCCTTAAATGGATCAGCACTTTGGTACCTACAGTGCATTCTAGGTGTGTGAGTGCCCAAAGTCAAACTCTAGCCTTGGACAATTTGGGGTTTCCTTTGTGCATTTTGCAAAATGAGCTATTCTTCCTTCCCTGCCCTGAGTTGCATGAGGTTGCTTTGTGCAGTGAAGTACTCCTGTTGCTCTATCCCACCCCAGAAGCACCCAGTTCATTTACTCCAGCTAGAGAGAGGTGGATGCAGTAGAAGGGATAGTGTGTCACTTGTAGCTCAGAAACGTATGTGAAAGGAGATGAAAAGGCAGAAGGGTGACGTGTCTTCATGGGGAGAACAGGCCTGAGATATGGGATAAACTTCTCAACTAAGACTGGCACGTCCAAATACTTCATGTATTTGACAGAATAAGCAGCAAAATAGGAACACCTGCAGAGAGTAGGAAAGATGTTTGTCACTATGTGAACCTGAAGGGATTTTTGCAGTGCTTTGAAAAGACTTTCTCAGGTTTGATAAATTGTGCAGTAGGCCAGCAAACAAACTATTCTGAAGACTGGGGCAAAGTTATTCAGAAAATGATCTGACTGTCTCTGTGGGCTGTTCAGTAAAGACAGCAACTCTCTGTGAAACGGTGGTTTAAAAGCAAAACAAAAAATTAGGATAAAGAAGAAATTGGAGGAAAAAATAAGCATTTGTCGATAATGCTTGCTCTTCTGACAAATTCTGTTCCTTTTTTATCACCTATCTTCAAAAGTATTTGATGGAGGTACAAAGATGCCACCACATATGAGCAGACTAGAAGAATAATACTCAGAGGAGAAGGTGAAAAAGCATTTTTGTATTAGAGGGAAGAAACAGCAGATGTGATTGACTGATCTCACTGATTATTTTTCGTTCCTCAATCTGCTTTCTGATCATAATTGTTGCAGAAGCCAGTTGGCTGGCATAAACCAGATACTTAACATACAGGTGGAAAATGCTAGATTAAATGAGAGTCACAAAGGAATTTAATGACAAAACAGGGAATTAAGCCAGGCTTTTCAAAGTCTGAACCCCTGGAACTATCTTATCTTTTAAAAGTGTATTTAAAAAGGCATTAAATGGATAAAAATACGTGGTAGTTGTATCAAAAACATGATTAAACTATGGAAATATTATGTACTACCAGTTTAGGAATGCTGTGGGATGCCAAGAAAAAAAAGAAAAGAAAATATTTGACAGTTATGTGAACAACAGTACTTGTGATGACTTTGGCTAGGAGAGAACTGTAAAGAGTATAAATTGTGCTGCAGGGCATAAGTCAACTGCAGGCTGTCAGGACCAGGAAGGAATTTTCATTGTGGGAGGATTACTGGATAATTATCTCATCCATGACAATGTTCTTCCTTTGAAGTGTTTTATCTTGACCAGTGAAAGCAAGATAAAGGTTCGTGTAGTTTTGTGACTTTTTTTGTGACAAGGACATTATCTGGTGCCTGATGGCAATTACTTCTGCCTGTTTGCCTTTCTTGAGAGATATGTTCTCCTTCTTCCTAAGTGTCTCAAGCAAAAATATTTATTCTCCCTACCCTCCATGAAAATAAATTTTAAAGACAACAATCCTTGACATGAGCAAATTATTCTAATTATTCTTGCCATTCTTGCTAGACTTCCTCTTGCTCATATTTGCTCCAATTCTCCCAGGTGATTTTCCAGGAGATGACCTTAAGGAAACCCTGTATTCTTGGGACTGTAGCCCTTATTCTTGTGTCTGCTCCTTATTGTCTGGGCTGTCCATCTATTGAAATCATGTCTCTCTTGTTTTGTCATCATCCCCTTAACACCATGGTAACTTTTGGTCCTGATAAGAGTTAAATGTGTTATTTCTTTTTTAAACTGTGTTATTACTCTTCTGGGCAATGATGTATTTTGCGCCTCTGACTTTGTATCTTGCAGGAAGAGCCAAGGAGCAAATCTAAGATCTGTGCCAATGTTTTCTGTGGAGCTGGGCGTGAGTGTGCAGTGACGGAGAAGGGAGAGCCAACCTGCCTTTGCATTGAGGTACAGGACCAGCAGAGCTTCTGTGTCTGGGACAGGTGCCACCATCATCATCCCCCAGATGGGTTTCTGTCACTGGAAGGATCCCATGATGGGATAAGGTTATGGCTGTTTTGAAGCAGCTGCAAATTTACAGTGGCTCTTCAAACAGCAGGACTGTTTCCAGCGGGGGAAGAGCCCTGTAGGGTAGATATAGTCTGGAACTCACAGATATGCTGCTTGCACAGCACAGATGTGTGCAGGACTGCCTAGGGTCTTTACATGCACAGGAGACTTGACTGCAGGTGTTTTGTTGGGAAAACCCAGCAGGGTATGGATATGCATCTGACTTTGAAGGGCACTCTAAGGAGTGGTCTGTGAGCTCCAAGACAGCCTATCCTCACTGAAGTCTTGTTTGAGGAGGTTACAAACATCCTACTAAAAATAAACCTTTGTAAAATGGAAATAATTATTGTAGAGTGCTGTAAGGATGAATAGCTTTATCCAGCAGGGAGTCAGAGATGATTAGAAGAGCCTTTCCCTATTCCCAGTAGAGACACAGTGTCTCCCTACTCTGCTCTGCCCCATGCCTTCAAAACATTTCTACCTGGCTTGTGTGAATGGCCATGTGGCACTTTGTTCCCCCTTCCCTCAGAGCTTGCAGCTCTGGCATGACCAGCCTGGGCACTGGAGAGTAAAATGCCCTCTTAGTTAGGAAGACTGTCACTCTGGGTAGGCTTGGCCAGGCTGAAAGGGACAAAAGAGAGAAGCTCATAGCCTGAACTGTGGCTGGTGAACTCTCTCTTTGCTGTAGCCTGTGCTGTTCGTTCATGGCTGATTGCTTATTCTGCCATTTAGTTGCAGAAGGGTGGAACACAGTCTACAGAGAGATGCAGTGGAGCCAAGCAAGCATAGGCGCATAGGCCAGAGGCACAGAAACACCTCTGGGCAGGCATGGCCATGGCACGTGGAGCAGCAGTTGCAGGATTATACTCTATGCTGAGCACTGATTTCTCTGCAGGGGTCTGCTTTCAGAAAGACTCCTGTCATGCTCATGGTGATGGAAACTGGGATGAAGTGAGGCCTTTGAACTCACATCCACAGACTTCCCTGTGTGGGTTTTTCTAGGGTAATGATGGGTGAGTTAGCCTTTTCCAAACACAGGGGCAAGGGGACTGTGCCGGGACTTCTCTTGAGCTGGGCTGATGGTTGGATTCACCTGCCTCCCTCTAGCTGTCCCAAGGAGGCAGATAAAACACTGTGTTCTCTGGCTCTCCCACAGAAATGCCATCCTCACAAGAGGCCTGTGTGCGGGAGCAATGGCAAGACGTACTTGAACCACTGTGAGTTGCACCGTGATGCCTGCCTCACTGGCTCTAAGATCCAGGTGGATTATGATGGCCACTGCAAAGGTAACCCTGACAAGGAGGACTGGCTACATTCTCAGGGACAAAGAGTTGGAAGGGAAGCATGATAATGAGGCAAGGCAGAGGCCTCACCAGCCAAGACCCACAGTTGCTGAGTGGAGTAAACAAGGCAAGCCTCTGAACAGTAGCCAGATTCAAGCAACAGTCCAGATGACCAGGCAAGCTGGCGGTGATGAAGTAGGCCTGAAATCAAGTCATGAAGTCAGGGCTGGTGATTCTGATAACGAGAATGAGCCAACAGCCAGACAAGCTCATAGCGATGCAATTTGTAGCAGGGCTGAGATCAAGGTGGGAGCACAGACACCAGGTCAGGGCCTGGATCAATAGTCTGTGGAAGAGAGTGTTGCAACAGAGCTGGAGGCAGGCATGGCTACAACATAATAATCACAGGCAAGGATTAGGAGTTGAGGCATCAGATATGAAATGGAACCTCATGGCTCACGGTTAGAGAGTATGGACGGAGGCTCTAGTTGAGGCCAGCAGGGTCATTAGGACAATCAAAACCCTGACACCTTGACTGTTGGGGGACCTTGGAGCTATTGTCTCCCTAAGCTTCCAGGAGTGTGGCACTCAAGCGAGAAGGGCAACCTTTTGCTCCTGCTGCCTCACTCCAAGCTTTTGGATTCAGCCAGGTAAATGTCTCAGTTTAACTGCTGAGGAAAAGTCATGCCCTGAGGATAAACTCCTGAAAACCAATACTATCATCCATGTTCCTAAAGAACCTCAGTAACTTTAGGAGCAAGGATTTTGCCTCATCAGTAGGGTTGTTTAACTCTCTCACACACACAACAGCTGCATGGTTTTCTTGTGTTTAGACAGAGTTTCATGTGTTTCAATGTGTGTGCACTCTTGCCCTGTCACTGGATACCATGGATAAAAGTCTGGTGCAGTCTTCCTCATTTCCTTCCATCAGATATATAAACATTGATTGAGATTGTCCCTTGTTGGGAAGGATAAGGGTTTGACAGGAAGGTCTCATAGATATGTGTGTACAACAGAAAGATCTTTGAATGTAGAATCTAAAGAAGGAATAGAAATTTAAAATATAAATATAAATATTTTAAAAGAAGTAGAAATAAAATAGAAAATATAAAGTTTTGATATAGAAGAAGAGAATTGCTGAGCCAGTCTTACTGGGTAACTAGAAGGCAAAGAGCTACTGAGTTAGAAGGGGCTTTTATGAATCTGAGCAAAGGATAAATCCACCTCAAACAAAAGATGTTTTTGCCAAGCAAAAAAATTTTCATAGGCAAACAAAAATGCCATGTTCCAAGTATAGAAAAGATATCAGAATTTTCCACTGCAAGAAAACTGAAAAACAACTTCTAACTTAAACTGTAACATACTAACTTTTTGTGATTGGAAAATGGTAACATGAATATGGTAGTGTTAGTAGTTATGATAGGCTATAGGTAATAATGAAGGTATTGATTGGTTGTCATGTTTTAAGATGCTCTGTAATGAAAAGTATGTAAAGCATTGTAACCAGAACTAGAGTTGGCTTCAGACGAACAGCACAGCTGTAGCTGAAAAGGCTATGGGCTGGGCTCCTGTCACCCACGCCCCATGAATTGCTGTATAACTTGGATACAATAAACAGCATTTTAAAGAGCCACCTGGAGCCCTACATCCCTCATTTTGGCTCTTACAGTCCCTGAGCCTTCCATTCTTCAGTCTAAATTGTCCTCAGTATCTCCTCAGGGTTCAGGGGATTCCAGCCCCTCAGTGATGTGTGTCGCCCTCAAATATCCAAAGACTCCCAGGTTCCTCTACTTTTACCCGTGCTGGGAAGAGATTTGTATTGCTTCACACTGCATCAGAAATGTCCTCTTCTCTCTTTCCATTAACAGAGAAGAAGTCTGAGAATCCAGCTGCAAGTCCAGGTAAGAAGCTGTCTTCTGTTTGGCTGAGGCCTCTGTATGAATTTTTATGCTATGGGAAATGGGCAGGAGGGTCTGTTGGGGGAGTGCAGACCTCTGTGTAAAACTCACATCCTGCATGGGCTGTAGGAAAGTCTGAGTTGATAAATCAGCTGAAATGTGATTCCTAGCCTTTTACCCTTGGGTAACCTTTCAGAGCTCATATATCTCCTGGGCTTTTCACTGTGCTGGGATGTCTCAGGGACTCAGCATAGACAAGGTGCAATGAAACCCAGTTTGCCCCCAGGGACTCAGATTGTGCTCATCACCCAGACAGGGATGGAGCACTTTTTTACCTCTTTCATTGGGTATCTAAGACCATAACTGTGGAGCTGTTGTCCCCAACACCAAGAACACTCTTCAAAAAGGAAATTTTGCTTTAGGAGTGATGAACCAATGAGTACAGAGGCAGAGAGTTAGGAGGTACAGCTGAACTGCCTCTATCATCAGCCAACACATTTATCTTAGGAGTCTCTTCTAATCTAAATGATTCTATGATCACCTAAATTATAAGTCTCTTTGATTCCCCATGCTTGGTTTCTCCCCTTATGTATTGCCATGTGTCCTTAACATTGGATCTTAGGGCCATAGTTTGTCATCAGGAGAGCCTTTTCCCACTCATGACCTCTAAGTAGTGGAGCTGTATTATCATCAACTTTAACTTCCTAGGACAGGTGAGAGCAAAGCCTCATACAAACTAAAGAGGAAGAACCGTGTCAGAGCATGGCCACCACTCTAAGGCAGTTTTAAAGAAGTACAAAATTAAGCATGCAGAATCCCTACAAAGCTGAGTTTTTTCATCTCTCCATCTGTGATAGTAATCACTGGATTCAGAAGATCCTTAGTGTGTCTAAGTGACATGAATGCACACTGGTTCCTTTTCTGGCTTTGCTGACCACTGGGCAGGTGTGACAATTCACAGCTAGGCTTTTATTTTTGTTTCTAAATGCACGGTTTGTAGCACACAAAGTGATAACCACCCTGGAGAAACCAGGCAAGCACTGTGAGCGAACAAGCCCAACTTGACCCCCTCTCGTTTGCAGAGTGGAAAAATCAGGGCTTTGAAGAAACAATATTTCCTGAGATAGTAGACCATAAAATTCAAGTCTTGGAGGCAGAGTGGTAGAAAGGCTTGGTCACTCTAGTCTTCACCCTCGCAGAGAATAGAGGTTTTGGTATTTTAGGGTTGACAGCTGAATGATAATTCTACACAGGGTCGGGAAGTCTGGGGACATTGCCAGTTACCTTCCTCCCTCAGTCTGGGACTGTTCACACCAAGATGAGTCAGCTTCAGGTTGTTCTTCCACAAGCTTCAGGAATGGGAAGGAAGAGCTTTGGCAGGAGTGTTGTTTTCCAGCCATGCCACATGGTGTCACCAACAGCCCATCCACTTTTCAGCATATGACACATCTGCTTGGATCCGGCACTGGTGTAACTCCATGGACTGGACTGAGGGGCTGCAGGCTGCCTCAGGGCAGGCTGGCTGGCTTTTATTTCCAGTCCTCTCTCTGTGATCTTCCTGCCAGCTTGATTTCTCTTACTTTTCCTTCTGCTGCACTGTCTCCCATTACAGTTGTCTGCTACCAGTCGGACAGGGATGAGCTTCGTCGCCGGGTCATCCAGTGGCTGGAAGCTGAGATTATCCCAGATGGGTGGTTCTCCAAGGGCAGTAACTACAGTGAAGTCCTGGACAAATATTTCAAGGCAAGTAGAGCAGCACCTGCCTCAGAGCCCAGACAGTATTTCTCGCCTGGTCACTGCATAATAGCTACTGTATCCCCAGCTGAGAGGCTCCAGTGTGTGATGCACTTGTCAAATGGGGTACCAGAGGGATCTAATAAGTCCTACAACCTGATGTGTTATGGGCTGCCTGCAGCAGCCACTGACTGAGCCATTCTCACAGCTTGTGACAACCAGATGTGGAGCGTCTCTGGCTCCTGATGTCTGACCTGCCCTGGGGAAAAGGAGGAGGGCAAGCCACATGTGCCTGTAGCAGAATAGAGAACTAATTTCAGGGCTAAAAAGCCAGAGGGAAAAAGGTGAAAGTGCTGGAAATGCAGGAAGCTGTGGCAGGGGCTGCTGATCTTTTATTCCAAATAGTCCCAAAGCCATGCTGAGATGGGTATAGAGGACACTTGAGGGCCTCAAGGAATATGTCCCAGTTTTGACTGAGAGCTGGCAGTTCCCTAATACTCTGCAGAGTGAAAGTAGCCACTTGAGTCTTGGGCCTTGCAATAATCCTGTTCTTCCTTCCTCCCTGTCAGTCTGTCCATCAGCCCATCCCCACCCCCTTCTGTAACCAGCAGATCCCAGGCTTCTCGCATGCTCCTGCCGCATACACTGCTGCGTCCCTCCTCCTCATGCCTAGCTCCTGACAGAGACTTCAGAGCATTCAGGATGGAGCTGGAGGAGCAGGTGGGGAAGAGGGGAGAGCATTAAATCATGAGCTGTTGACAGCAAGAGATTAATGATGCCTGATAGGAGTTAGCACTGCAAGCAAATTTGCCATGGCAATGGCACCCCCTGATGAGACAGAGGAGCTGGTCCCCTCACTCTACAGAGCATCCTCACATTTGCAGCCTTTAATGCTGCACTGTCTGTGCAAATCCACTGCCCTGGGCACTCCTGTCAGTGCCTGCCAGCAGCCAAAAGTGGCAGTGTCCTGTATCAGTCCCTCTCTCTGCAAATGTACTGTCCCCAGCCACTTTTGCAAGGTCACCGCTGGTCATGGGCTTTGCTGAAATGCATGAGCCAGCCACAGGCTTGTTCCACTGTCATCACACAAGCCGTTCACACCTGCTGTCCCCATGCCTGCCAGTGTACTGGTGATATCCTGAGGCTGCAGCAGCCTCATGTTCTCTTTACTGTCCCACTTTTTCTGGAGCACTGGTCCCAGCCACTGGGTGAGAGTTCTTATGGCAAAGAAATACCTCTGGTTGTACCAAAGATAGAATGTCCATGGCCAAGGTCAATAGTATGAGGTTCAGTAAGGCTAAGTGCTGGCTTGGGTCACAACAATCCCAGGCAGCGCTACAGGCTGGGGAAGGAGTGGCTGCCAAGGGAGATAGTGGAGTAACCATCCCTGGAAGGGTTCAAGAAACAACTGGATGTGGCACTTGGTACTGTGGTTTAGTTAATAAGGTGGTGTTCAGTCAGAGGTTGAACTCAATGATCTTTGAGGTCTTTTACAACCTTAATGATTCTGTGATTCTCTGTCAGGTGGTAATCCACCTTTTCAACTACCTTATTCTTAAAGCTTTGAAAAGCTTTTAAAGCAGAATTCAGAGTTTTGGACAACTTGGGACAAATCAAGCCAAAGCAAACTAAACAGCTTCAAACACAACAAGTGTCTGCTGTCACTGGAGGAATTTTTTCATGCCAAGCTGTGGGGCTCTTCATGCCCTGCATTTCTGCAAGTGGCCTATTTCCTCTCCTGCATGTAGTGCTTGTATGCATTGGAGGCATAGTTGAAATGAAGCTTTTCCCTTTTCTTCTTGATGCAGAGTTTGTAGATGTGGCATTGAGCTATCTCCCTCCTGGAAGCCTGATTTGTGGGGCTCACTGGAATGTGCTTTGTCCATCCGGCAGGCCATGGCCTTGAAGAACACTGTTTAAAGAGGAGCAAGGCCAGTAGTGGGAAGCTGCTCCATTTTGGAGGATCTCTGTGGGAATTAATGTATACCACAGCTTTAAAAGGCAAGAAAACTCAACAGTCTGGGTCATTAAGACAGCTGCAGTCATTTTCACAAAAAAAAAGCAGTACAAGAGGCTTCAAAGTCTAGTGGAAGTTATGTGGAGCAGTTATGCAGGATAATTTCCCTAGCCCTAGATGTTTCTCATGAAACACATAAAGGTAACAACAGGCACTGTCTATTCCAGCATTCCTGAGACCACTACACAAGGACCCACAGCGACCTACCCCAATCACACAGCAAAAATTAGGTGGCAGCAGTCTGTGTGGAGGATTAATTTTCCACTCAGAGCAATGCAGCTGTCTTTGAGGGGGCACAGCAGTTTCTGCTGAGTGCCCAGGACTGTGGTGTCACATCTCCAAACAGGAAAGCAAAATGCAATTACTTCTTTGGGAGTACAGCCAGGATTTTGGGACTAAAAACACTGCTCTTCAGTGCCAGGAGTCTCATCAGGACCTTAAGAAGTTGATGGTGAGGTGTTGTGCTATTGCATTAAATGTTTTCCCTGGTATTAGCAGAAAATTGCTTCCTATGATTCTTTCCTTTTGTCACTGTCAGAGTCCAGGCACAGCTTTGGATTTACACATATTGGAAAGCTGACACCTCCCTGAATGCAGGTTGTCTGCTTTAAGGCAGGAGGTATATAAGAAAGCTAAGAGCTGGCTGGAACAAAGAGAAGAAATAGGGTTAGAGCCATAAATTAAGCAACAGGAGGTGAATGAGAGGCAGTGTAGCTTATCTGTGAGAACAAGGCTAGGATCATATCTCTCTCATTCTGAGGCTAATGTGGATATGTTGCTGCTTTTTTTCTGAGCCTCTTTCTTTGTGAAGAACAGGGATAATGGACATTGTCTCACTAAAGCTTCAAATGCTATGTACATATGGAAGAGGAAGAAGGAAGGGTACTTTTAAACTGGTAAATGAGAGCTTCTCACATCTTCCCATCTTCCCCTACAGAGCTTTGATGATGGTGATTCTCGCTTGGACTCCACTGAATTCCTGAAGTTTGTGGAGCAGAATGAGACTGCCATCAACATCACCACCTACATGGACCAGGAGACCAACAAGTTGCTCAGGTGGGCAGTGAACAGGATGCCAGAGGGAGGGCCAGGGGGACAGAAGTGGTAGAATGGAACATGGAAATTCACTCATGGTAAATATCATTTAGGACTTGCACTGACAGAGTTAACTGTGTGCGAAGTGGCTTTTTACTTAAATAAGCATGAACACCACAAGAGGAGCAGTCCTATCTCTACCCTTCATGTTAGGCATGTATTCCAACCCTCTTTTGCCTTAAATATAGCACATGTGCAGCCAGAAGAGAGTTGAGTAACAGAAGATCTGTCATCTTCTTTCTATTTCCTAATAAATTACAGTAATTTCACAAGTATAAGGCGCACCGGAGTATAAGGTGCACTTCTGGGTGTTGGCAAATTTCCGAACTTTGTCCGTATATAAGGCACACCAGAGTATAAGGCACAGTTTTTTTTGCAGCAAACAACTATGTGCAACAAAGTACAGTAGTTTCACGAATACAAGCCGCACGGATTATAAGCCGCACCCCCGGTGCCTCGACAATGTTGCTGTCTTTGTCAATAGATAAGCCGCACCCCGAATATTAGCCGCACTTTCGTTCGTAGCGAGAATCCGTGCGCAGCCTTCACAAATTGGCCAATTAGTAACAGGATCGCGGCATAGCGGGCTTTACTGGCTCGGGGCGGGGCCAGGAAGGCTCGGCCCGCTCATGGTTGCCGACGGGGCCGGGTGGCCCAGCTCAGCGCCACGGCTCGGCGGGGCTGGCCGGGTGGTACTGCCGCCGCCGCCGGGCTCGCTGGCCCCCCTCTCCCGTCAGCACCGCCCCGCTGCCGCGTTCCCTAGCCCCGCCGGCGGGCTCGCCGGCCGCGGCGCATTCCCTAGCCCCGCCGGCGGGCTCGCCGGCCGCGGCGCGCCACGTTCCCTAGCCCCGCCGGCGGGCTCGCCGGCCGCGGCGCGCCGCGTTCCCTAGCCCCGCCGCCGGGCTCGCCGGCCGCGGCACGCCGCGTTCCCTAGCCCCGCCGCCGGGCTCGCCGGCCGCGCCGCGTTCCCTAGCCCCGCCGCCGGGCTCGCCGGCCGCCCCCTCCCGTCTGCACCACCGCCGCGTTTCCTCGCCCTGGCCGGCACTGCAGGCCCCTGCACCGCCAGGCTCCCCCACGCTGCTGGCCCCAATTCTGCTGGGCTTCCCCCGCTGCCAGGCAGCCCCACCCGTCGGCCTTCCTGCTTCTGCCATGCTCCCCTGCACTGCTAGCCCCAGTTCTCCCGGGCTCCCCCGCCCTGCTGGCTCAGGCTCTGCCGCCCTCCCTGCCCCGCCCTGCTGGCTCAGGCTCAGCCGCCCACCCCCAACACTGCTGGCCCCGCCTCTGCCAGGCTTTCCCACCTCTGCCGGGGCCGGCCAGGCTCCAGCTTGGCTTGGGGCTGCCGCGGGCTCTCACTTCCGTGTTGGCAGCTTTTAGAATTTTGTTAATAGATTAGCCGCCCCGGAATATTGGCCGCACTTCCGGGTTTCCACCAAAATTTTGGTCAAATTGGTGCGGCTTGTATTCGTGAAATTACTGTAACCAATAAGTAACAATCGCACCAGCCGTGCTGTCTTGGGTTACAATACAGGATGTGATCAAAGTATCTATTCTATCACTGTCTGTTGTGAACAGGTGGGGCAGTGATCCTCATCTCCATGGGAGATACTCTGCTAATGGGCCATCCATTGAAACCAGTAGGGCATTGTTCTTTATCTTTGCACACCCCCATCCTTCCTCCAGGCAGTTATCTTCTACTAATGGCCCATTGAGTCCCACTGTGTGACTGATAAAATTACTTCATCCCACTGGGAGTTGCTCCAGGCAGGGGCCAGAGCTCAGCCTTTCCTACCTAGATAAAAACTGAAATTCTGGGACACCAAGTTGCCCTCTTTTCCCTGGACTCCAGAGGAAAACCAGACTTTTTTTCCATATCATCACTGGACCTTCGGAGGGAGGATGCACCCTTCTACAAGACCACTGCTTCAACTGAACCACATCTATCACTGCAGGAGAACTGTAGCCACCATTTAATGGGACTGCTACCAACAACCTGACTGATGGGTGTCACTCTGATGGGGTGTCAGGTTGTACTCTGACTTTGTGTCTTAGTTTGGAGGACAGGTATCTGCTAAGAAAGGCAGGAGCCTCTCTTTGAAATGGAGAATGTAAACACTCTCTCTCCAAATTATTATGATTTTGAAATCAAGGGGCTCTCAGGCAAAGATATGGTAATTAGGAATAACAGTTCTTTACTAGGGAAATTAAAATAGAAATACAGTACTACAATGAAACAAACCCCAAACCCTGACAAAGTCAGAGTACATCCTGACACCCCATCAAGGCAGGGTGTTGGTAGCAGTTTGATTAAATAGTGACTGCAGTCTTCTTGCAGTGACAGATGTGGTTTAGTTGAAGCAGTGGTCTTGTAGAAGGTGCAGTTTCCTTCCAGAGGTCTAGTAGTGATGTGGAAAAATCTCGATTTTTTCTAGAGTCCAGCAGAGAAAGAGCTACTCGGTGTCCTAGAATTTCAGTTTTTATCTAGGTAAGAAAGGCTTGGCTGTCCTCCCTGGCTGAAGCAACGCTCAATGGGATAAATAATTTTATCAGTCACACCGTGGGACTCAATGGACCATTAGCAGAAGATAACTCCCTGGAGGAAGGATGCGGGGTGCAAAGATTAAGAACAATGCCCTACTGGTTTCAATGGATGGCCCATTAGCAGAGTATCTCTCACGGAGATAAGGATCACTGCCCCATCTAGTCACAACAGACAGTGATAGAATAGATACTTTGATCACATCCTGTATTGTAACCCACGACACTTTGTCAGTGTTTGGGGTTTGTTGCTTTGTAGTACTGTATTTCTATCTTAATTTCCCTAGTAAAGATCTGCTATTCCTAATTCCCATATCTTTGCCTGAGAGCCCCTTAATTTCAAAATTGTAATAATTTGGAGGGAGGGGGTTTACATTCTCCATTTTAAAAAGAGGTTCCTGCCTTTCTTAGCAGACACCTGTCCTCCAAACCAGGACATGTGCTGAGCCCCGCGGCCCCACATGGTTCGGTTCGCAGCTCGCACTTCTGAGTTGGCAAATTTCCAAACTTTTTCCATATATAAGGCGCTCCGGAGTATAAGGCGCACTTCTGGGTTCAGACCAAAATTTTAGTCAAAAGGATGCGCCTTATAGTGTGAAATTACTGTAGCTTTCCTGGGGACCACCCTCACCTTTTGCCTAATAGCTAGATCCAGTGCAAGGAAGATGGTGGAAAACACTGTTCATACACAGCCTACAATGTGAGAGGTTTCTCTCTTTCTTTGTCTGCTACTGTATGAAAAAATGCTGCTTCTGGTTTTGCTGTGCTTGCATCTTTACCTGTGTGACAGCATGTAGATATCAACAAATGTGGATGTTCCATTCCTGCTGTTCTGAATATCCCCCCACTGCTCAGCCTTTGCCAGAGAGTATTTTTTGATTGTTTTTCTTCTGTCTGTATCCCATGAGGCTTCATTAGAGAAGCCACTTCTGCCAGACATCTTGGAGTCTCCCTAGTTTTTAGTGTTTTTACTCACCTGCACTCTGAAGCCTAGCACAGCTCTGTGCAGAACAAGCCTCTATGTTTCCTTTCAGGGGACTCTGCGTAGATGCCCTCATCGAGCTGTCAGATGAAAATGCTGATTGGAAGCTCAGCTTCAATGAATTTCTCAAGTGCCTCAGCCCATCCTTCAACCCACCAGAGAGAAGTAGGAAGTCCTCACTTATCTTGGGGAACAAGAGGGGTCCTGAGAAGGGAGGAAAGAAAAGAGATCAGCTTCAGGCCAGACATCGGGTGCTGTAACTCATGCCTGCCTCTCATCTAACAGCACTCCTTGTCCCTGCATTGTTGAAAGTACTGCTTTTACTGTCCCAGAACTTCTGCAGCTCTTGTGATGAGAAAGGTTTGGATTTTAGAAGCAAGGACATAGGTTGAATGGATATGGTATGCTTGTAAAGTCAAGGCATGTATTTAACAGTGCAGACGTCAATCATGTGAAGAGTTCAAGGCCAGATAACTTAGAAAAGTCAGACCAGACCAAAGTCCTGCTATGCTTTGCCTTTCACACAGAGAGCCTCCCTGATGACCATTTCAAAGTTCACTATCCTTCCAAATCATTTCCCCAACTTATGCCCACCTGGATCAGAATAACCTAAGCTTTCATTTCAATGGTTCTTTTCTTTGTATAACAGATAAGGAAATTCAAACAAATCCAACACTCCGATTTCATTTGGAATTGAGAAATTGAAATGTGTTCTTCTGGAAGAAGACAAAGGGTTTGACTTTCCTAAATTATATTTTGGCTGATTTCATTCACTAAATTCAGCATGAATATTTTAGTCATGAGGAAACTTCTGGTGGTTGGGAGAAGGCAGGCTTTCCCTTAAACCTCATCTTCTCTCTCAGGCATTTCCAAAGTATGTTGTCTTTAGCCTGCTCGCTCTCTCACAAACACTACCCTTGTTTTGTGCCTCTTCAGAGTGTGCCCTGGAAGATGAGACCTATGAGGATGGAGCAGAGGCCCAGGTGGAGTGCAACCGCTGCGTCTGTGCCTGTGGGAACTGGGTGTGCACTGCAATGACGTGCGAGGGTCCGTATGCTCTCCAGAAAATTACTGGTTTTGGGTTTGGACAAAAGGAATTCTCAGTCTCTGTCCTTCTGAAGGCACCAGCTATCCAGAGTTCTCTCTCCAGCTTTTCCTCAGTTCCTCTGTGGGTGGTTTCTGCATAGCCCTCATATTTTCCATGATAGTCAAACCCAAGCTGGTTCCAGAGATCAGAAAGTGTGTAACTGGGCTCAGGGCAGTGCTACTGGGATTTATAGTTTGGATTTGGTGTCATGAAAAGTCAGCACTAAATCTTCCAGACCAGAGCTACTCTGCATCCAGCTGGTGCAGACCAAAAATGGTCACTGACGGCTACTGTATGTGTAGGTGTGAGCAAATCAGCTTTCCCGTATATGTGTGCATATCCTCACTGTATCTGTGTTTATGGAATTTGTAAAACAGGATCTAGGATTCTGTATTGATCAAGAGGGGCTATAGGAACCTTCGTTCAATACCAAGAAAGCACTTTAGCTTCTTGCCACAAAAACTGTAGAATAATGGTGATGAAGGGAGGTGGTGCTCATAATAAGGCAGGGTTCCTCCTTTGGAAGGCCCTTAAACTTACACAGCCACAGTACAATTGTGAGAGGTCATGGTGCAGTTGTGAACAACAACTCACTGTTTTGCCTTCTCACAGGTAGTCCAGGGCCAAGTGGAATGCCACTTTTTTCCTTGTGTTGGCAAATGTATGGGTCCTTTCCAAGGAGCCACATCCATCCTCCCAGCATGGTGCTGCATTTTTCTGGCCTTCTTCCCTAGAAACCCAGCCCATGCTGCATTTTTATATCCTTCTTCCCTAGAAATCAGGGCCTTATAGGAGGTTTGTTTCAGTGCTGTGTGGGATCTGCCAGGAATATACTGGTTCAGATCTATAGTCAGTAGCTTGGGCAGAGTAGGAGAGAGGGAAATAGCAGCAGTGTGTACGGAGCTTTTCATGTTTATCTGATCTTCTGCAGCAGAGGCTTCAGGATCACCTTAGCTCAAACTTAGCTGTAGCAACAGCTGTAGCAGCTCACCTGAGAAAAGACAATTGTAGTATTAATAGAGCTGCCAGAGGAGCTGTGTGTAGGTGTTATAGATTAAGCAACAGAATTGAGATACTTATTCTTGCCTCCCCAGAGGAGCCTTCAATGTTGCTATGCAACACATGTTCTTGCTGCCTACTTTGTTACCTGCATCCATGACAGAAGCATGCAATGGGATAACAATTCCTTGACTTTCCGTCCGTGTCAGAGCAGCAGAGGGGATAGAGGCTATTGTTAGAGGAATAATAGAACTGAAGATCAAACACGTCAGCAAGTTAATCTTCATTGAGTGAAACAACCTCTTCATTAGATATCAGTTATTGTACTTGGATAACACTGAGCTTCCATTTATCCCCTACAAGAGGCCAAGATGCTTGACCCAATTATAGGTGTTTCTTTTGAATAATATGTAGATTCTTCCATGTGGCTTTATTGTCAGTTATATAGGAGGGAGAGACAGGGACAGACTTCACACCCAAGTTGTGAAGTCCCAGGCCTGTTTTCTTTCTAAGAAGCCAACCCATACCATCTTCCAGCAAAGACTTCCTAAGCTTGATGGATGCTGTGGCTGACCTGCCTCTCTTTGTTCTTCATGGTTCAACATCTGAAATTTGCATCCCCTATTTGTGAAACACTAAACTCCATTTCTGCTTCTAGGGAGGAATGAGAAGGTACCTGCTCAGATACACCAACCTGATCAAGATTTGACTGAGGAGGAGATGGCCAGATACATTCAAGAACTGCAGAAGCATCAGGTTAGCATGAGGCTGGGAAGGTCTGCTTGCACTAAGCCTTCCCTTGCCAGATGGGTTCCTTCTGTTTCTGTCACTTGGAGACTTCTGGTAGAAGGGAGAGCAGAGTAAATCTCTTGCTGTGGGGACAAATACAGGTATGGGGCTTTCAGTTATAAGCCAGTGTTGGCACTGCATGTGGATGGACCAAAGACTTCAGAGTGCTACAAATTCTTGTGTCGGCACAGAGATTCACTTCTGTGCTCTCTTTCTTTAGGAGACGGCTGAGAAGACCAAGAGAATGAGCACTAAGGAGATGTAAGGGGCCTCCACAGCGGAGGAGCCCAGGAGGATGGGCCCAACCTGCCACCCTGTCCTCCAGTGCTGATCTCAGTATGCACAAGTGTCTGCTACAATTGCCCAGTCACAGATATTTACATGTATAGCAATGGGTTATTAGTTTTGTAATACACAAAGAATGGGGCCAGGAAAGGGAAACAGAGCCCACCTGTTCAGGGAGCTTCATTGATGGGACCTTGGAAGGCTGGGAAGGACTTACAGCAGCCTCTGGGACCCTTCCCCAGAGCAGACAGCTACTCCTTCCAAGAACTAACAGATTTCTTGTTCCTCTGGATCTGGGGAAAGGATGGAGGTTACTGCTGGATAGAAAAGGGGGTCTTCAGTCAATACAATTGTCAACACCAGCCTTGGCTGCAGAAATGCAGGCCTGGCGGTTTTGTGGTTGAACATGTGTGCTGCAGGGCATCTTTATTCAAGGACCTTACCCTTTGCTTTGAGCTCCTCAAAGCTGGTCAGCCTGGTGTGACACCTGGGAGTCATGGTGCCATGCTGCTGGCATGAGTCCAGCACATTCCTCCTTGCTTTCCACCAGACTGTCCCCAGCAGCTCCTCCAGTACAACGTAGGCTCCAACACAACATGGTTCCTTTTGACGTCATCTCACTCTTACTCTCCCTGCCCCCTCCTTAGAGGTGCTACCGTATTTTTTTCTTATCACATTCACATACTGACTCCCCTTTTTTTTTGGGGGGGGGGGGGGGTTATTATTTTATTTCATATGATAGTGATTCAGCTTTTATATGTTTTGTAGCTCTAGATCTTTCAAGAAAACCCAGCGTGTGGGTTTTTTTTATTGACAGTGCTGTAATGCCCATGCACAGTTTGTATCGCACTGCGCTCAGCCACTACAAACACCGCAGGCAAATTGTAAGCCTTGCCCTACAGGGTATTTCCCAGATGGGGATAGCAGTGTCCCTCATGGGAAGAAGAGATAGGGCTGGATGTAATTAGTTTCACCAGACACAGATTGCTACTGCAGCTCTCTAGCTCTCAGTCCCTTAGCTAGCATTGACCATGTGCTGAAAGTCTGTGCCTCTCTAAATTGCTCAAAGCAGTCTAGGGACAGAGGGACCAGGCAATCCTATTAGTACAATATCTTAAAAAACTTAACTATGTAGAAAACTGTTTAGTTATGCTGCTGGCATTATCTTGGGCTTTCCATCTTCCTCTGGGGTGAGGCAGCAGCATTATTATTTCATTCCAGGTATGAGTTTGGAGTCAGGGCTGGAAGCCTCATTACTGATGCATTTCTCAATGTCATTGACCACTCTCACATTCCTTCATGGATCAGTTTCATCCTACATGTTTCTCAGAGCATTGATCCTAGATGTAAATTAAATGCTGTTTTGTTGATAGTCACCTCTGTAGCCTGAAGCCCAGCTGATTTTCTTAGGCAGTTGTCAAATGTACTTTGTGCACACCTGAACATCCATGTTCCCTTTCATTTCTATGATGTGCTTCCCAAGCAGTTGCATGTGCCCTAATGGACTGCTTGTGACTTCCATCTTTCTGTTTGTGAGCAACTTCAGCAGTTGTTGCTGTGTATCTTGCAGTCCTTATTGCTTACTCAAGCAAAATTCCACTTGCATCTGCAAAAGCTTGTCTGGTTTGAGTGAAGATCTACCTTCCCTTTTTTGCACAGTGCTTTCCTTGGAGAGGAGGAATGAGCTGGTACCTAGCTTGGTTCCTCCTGTGCTCTTTCCCATGAGCCAGATGTGTTAAAGGCTGTCAGGTCTTTGAGCTGTTTTCCTGATGTTAAGCCAGAGGACTTCCATTGACTCTGGTATACTGCCACTTTCCCAATGAGAATTATAATGTACCCTCCCATGGGGGTTTTGGCATTATAAATACAGAAGGAGACTCAGGTGTTTTTTCTCATGAGGGCTTGGATTTGAGGAGCTGTCACCTGTGAAGGTGAGAGGAATGAGTCCATATGAGCTGAGAGTAATGTGGACAGTGCTACACTGAGACAGAGTTATTGTGTTCTGGTGGCACTGGAAGAAGCGGTTGGTGAAACAGGAGTACCCATTAGACATAGGCTTGCTCCCTCCCAAGAGTAGGGGTGAAAGGGCTTCATGTGCTGGATCTGGAGTCTCAGGAACATTGTTAATAAATGTTTTGCTGTATTCCAGCCCTGCTCTAAAAGGTAGTTAGTGCCTCCCAGATCACTTTCTTCCAACTTAGGTTGTTAAAGTGCCTTAGAGAAAACACAACAGCTTGACTTACAGGCTTTCCCTGGATGGGGATAACATCTTGTTCAGTCAGGAGTATCTCCAACTGTGAAAACCAGAGCACATGCTGGAAAGGGAGGCGAATGCATGGCTTCAGGGCTTCTGTAGACTGCACTGTTATGTGTTCTCTGTCCCCTCCTGCCTGCTGTGGCTGTGCAGCCATGTGGATAGGGGTGGCTACTGGGGCAGATGGAGATGTGTGCTGGCAGCTGAGGTTTACAGAGCTTGCTCTTGCACTGAAGGTGGAGGGACAGTCTGTGGTCTCTAGCAAGCTGAGCTCTCTGAGAAGCCATACAACAGATCCCAGGGTAGCCTCGGGCAGCAGGCTGGGAGTGCAACAACAATGCCTCTGGAAAGGGCTGCTGCCTATGGAGCCTCTTCCTCCTTGTGCCCCCACAAAGGGACACAGTGGAAAGCGGGGCCTGTTCTAAGGGCAGCAGTTCTTAAAGGAGATCAAAACATCTCAGCTCCCTGCACAGAGGAGAAGGGCAGCACAGAATGAGCAATGCTTAGGCTTCTGCAGGCTGGTCAGTCACTAACTCCTGCAGGGTGACCTGGCTGCTGGGGAGGAAGTGCTGAATTTCAGTCATTGCCCTCTGGGACAGTTGCTGTACAGACTACAAGGGGCAGGGGAAGTGTTTTGTTTTGTTTTTCCCAAAAAAACCAAATTTAAGCAACAAACAAAAAAGTCTGACTTCTCCCTCTATATTCCCTCCTGTACGTGTGTGAAATTTATCAGTATTCTGTAGGTTTCCTTAGTGCACTTATTTTACTTGATTTTGTAATTTTTTTGAAGCAGGGGCGTTTGGATATTACTGCCAAATAAATGAAACAAAATTTTAAAAAGAACACTTGTTTGGTTTATTTTTCACAAGCCACACAACTTGTTTTCAAAAAAAATCATGTCTTTGCACATTCATACATAGATTTCAGTGTGTTGGACAAATGTGAGATGTGATTGTTTCTGTTTTATAGCTGGGGAATCAGGTGGAAAGAATGCATAGGCAAGTAAAAACAGCAACTAAAGACCTTGAAAATGTGACTGAATGGTGAAGTAGCCTTCAATGGTGTTGTATGACAGGAGGAAGTGTCCTACTATTCATCTCCCCTGTAAGTGTAATGCCACTGCTGTGAGTGCGTCTGTGCAGATAACAGTCTGCCAGAAGAGAAAGCTGCCTTGCTTTGTTCCATTTGGTGTGCTCCTTCCAAAGCTGTTTTAAAAAAACTCTTATTAAACAACTCACAAACATTGGCTTTTCTGTGTTATTTTTCATACCAAATGGCCTCTTTAGCATGTACCAGCTGCTGCACATGCAGTCTTCTGTGGCTCAACTGCAAAATGAAGCTGTTTTATTACTGCAATTTCTACTCGATAATTTCCCAGGATTTTAAGAAGAAATTAATGGAAGCGGCAGTCACAAATTTAGATAGGTGGCACTACAAGTACTTTGCCTTGTGCTCCATACATATTTACTGAAGCAAAGTGGTTTTGAGGTGGGAGAGAGGAAAAGCAAAAATTCTGTTGCCTGCTGCTTGTAGAGGCCTGGGAAAAGCTCTGACCTGTTTATGGAGTTAAGCACATCTGAGTATTAAATTGCTGCACTATAGTGACATATCCTTAATCACAGTTCTTCAGTGCTGGTAAGCTTCAGGTTGAGAAACAGGCTATTTAAATGGTCAATCAAGACTCTGAACTGCATTTGTAAGGTATTTATTAACTTTAGTTCTGAAGACAGGAGCTGACTAATCTATAATAAGATTCAGTTACTGAACCATGTCACAGGACACACCTTGAGGAGAACTAGCCTTAAAGCACTACAGAAGACAAGAGCAAAATCCAGATGACCTTACTCTTGTGCTTACATAAACTCTCCTAAAACTGTCCTGGAACAGCAAAATGTTTGTAGAGTGGGGAAAATTAAGTTGATAAGAAGTTAACAATACTGGTGAAGTGTCTGTTCTGCAGCTATCACAGACTCTTGGAAAACAAATTAAACAAGTCCAATGGAAAATGACCTGTTCATTCCTATCTACTATGGCACACTTTCTTGAACGCTGGACATAGTCCTGACAACTTCCTCCTCTCAGCAGTGGGAGCTGTCACATCAAAATATTTGTGGTGGTAAAATCCAGAGTTCATAAGAGCACCAAAGGAAAGACAAGTGGACCATGGATTTCATTTTGTCCACAGTATTCCTGACAGTGAAGTCAGATTGTTGCTACTTCACACGTTGTTTTACATTCTTGGCTGGTACAGGCTGGTACACACAAATTGTGATTTTGTTTGTGTTTCTTCCAGTCTAAGATGACAGATTTTTGTGTACATGAAGGGTTTTGGACAGGTGGGAGGTTGCAATTCCCTTCTGGCTTCTTTATGCAACACAAGGAAGCAAGTCTGCTTCTTAAGCCTGGAGTTAGTCGATGCAAAAGTTCCCGTGGGTTGTGAATGTTCTCATTTTTATCACACAGCTGTTTCTGACATCTACTACTGTGTTCAAAGAGCAATGAACTGAAATCACAGATCCTGACTTGCTTGTTTGTATATGTATAGTACAACAGGGGTCAGCTCCATGTCGATCAGTGACCAGCATCAGACCGCTTCACCTGATGGATTTGTGTGTTAGGGATTAACTCCTGCAATACCCTGGCTCAAGACCAAAGCTGTCTTTTCACATCCTGGCAAGGACATTCACTGAGGTACTTCTGGGAGTACCTCCGTTTTGGTGCGCAGCAGCAGCAGCTCACAGAACGACAGAGTGTTTTGGGTTGGAAGTGACCTCAAAGAGCGCTCAGTTCCAACCTCTCTGTTCTTCGGGGACCAAAGCAGATCCACCCTTGGACAAAACACCCAGAGATGCCGGACCAGGCTCCCCCACCAGCTGCCACAACGGAGAGGCCATGGGGCTCACGGGCTCAGGCAGCATCTCTCCTTCGGGCTCCGAGGATGACCAAAAGTGACAGAGGAAAGGGTATGGTTTAATTTTACACTTAGCTGCCCTGGTGTCACGAACTTGGTGTGCGAGGGGGGGTGGCATTTGGCAGGGAGCGGGTGGCAGAGAGCCGGCGGTTCCGCACCAGCCCGGCAGGCCAGGCCCGCCAGGTGCGGACGGTGGCGGTACCGGGGGACGAGCAGCGGCACTGGGGCAGCCGCGGCCCCAGACAGCCACCGCCGCGGGGCCACCTCTCGCCCCGCCGGCGCGCCGCCCTCCTGTGCTCGTTCCGGGACCGCCGAACGCTCCCTTTCCCTCGACCGCCCACCCGCAGGCGCCCCGCAACCTGCATAAGAGCACTCGCCTCTCTGTGGCCGCTGTACCCTCGGCCGGCGGAGCGCCCGGGATCGAACGTGACGAGGGAGGGCTGCGGGGCTATGCAGGTTCCGGGGCGGGCCGGGGCGGAGCGAGGCGCGGAAGCCCCTCGGAGTGACGCGCGGGGCCGTCGGTCGGTGCGGGCGGGATGGCGGCGGCAGGCGGGGACGGTTCTGAGCTGGAGCCGGGTCCCGGACCGGAGCTGGCGATGGAGCCGGAACCCGAGCCGGAGCTCGAGGCCGAGCCGGCGCTGGCGGCGGAGCTGTCGGCGCGGCGTAGCGCGGAGGCACGGCGGCTGGTGCTGTCGCCACGGCGGCTGTCGGGCCCGCTGCCCGCCGGGCTGTCTCAGTGGTTTCCGGCGCTGGAGGTGCTGGACGTGAGCGGGACGGGGCTGACGGAGATGGGTACGGAGCTGCTATCCCTGCCGTGCCTCCACACGTTGCTGGCTAAGAACAACCGGCTTGGCGGGCCCGGCTCTCTGCCCAAGGGCCTGGGGCAGGCGCCGCTCGCCCGCTCCCTCCGCGTCCTCAACCTCAGCGGGAACCGCTTCTCCGAGGTGCCGCCCGCGCTGCTGCAGCTCCGCGGGCTGCGCAGCCTCAGCCTCGGCGGCAACCGGCTCCAGGGCATCCCACCCGACATCCAGGAGCTCCACAGGTGAGGGACAGGCCCCGCAGGAGCAGGGACAGCCTCGGCAACCCCGGCCACATTTTCTGACACTCTGCCCCTCGGGGGTTCAGTTCTCTCCAGCCTCAGGTGCCTCCAGACACTGCTGCCGCTAACTTGGCTCATCCTTTTCGTCATGTTGAGTTACTAAAACTCCAGGACGGTCCTTACCTCATCCAAGTATACATATAGAAAAGTATCTAAAGGGTGAGTGCTGAGGATGAAGGCGGGCTCCTTTTGGTGGTGCCAAGCAATAGAGCAAGGGGCAGAAAATGACAATGCACAGGAAGTTCCTCCTGAACATGAGGGAGAGCTTTACTGTGGGGATGACCAATCACTGAAACAGGTTGCTCAGAGTGGTTGTGGAGTCTTCTTCACTGAAGGTATACCAGTGGACACAATTCTGTGCCATGTGCTCTAGGGTGACCCTGCTTGAGCAGGGAGGTTGGACAGATGACCTGCTGTGGTTCCTTCCAACCCAGTTGATCCTGTGTATTTTTCAGGCGATGATGGGCCTTCTGTACTCATAAACTGGGTGATTCTTGGCACTGCCCAGTCCCTGGGCTACCCTGGTGCAGTGATGCTCTCCTGGTGATGGTGTGGTTGGTGTGAGTGTTGGCATGAGGAAGGCTCACCATAGTTTTCCTCTCATGCACATCTGTGTGTGTGACAGTGAGATAAACATCATGTGTCCTTCAGCTCATGGCTGCATGATGGGTAAATATGTGTTTGTGGCTCAGGTAAACAGCAGGGCCTTTCTGCCCATACAGCTGCAGTCTCACTGGGGGCTTGTCATGGATAGGTTTTTGTGGTGTTTCTCTCAACCCACTGACTTGTGTAGATCTGACAGATACCAACAGGCCCAAAGCATGGAGCCCCAGGCTGTGCTCAGGTGCAGTGGTACATCTGGCTCTGGGGCCAGTCATACAGAAATGTATGGCTTGAATCACAGCAGTTGGGAACAGACCTTAGACAGCACTGGATATTGGCTCCCTGCATTGGGCCGGGCTGAGTACTCCTGAAGCCTTGTGTCCTCCTGGGCAAGAAGGATGCTTATTTGTGGGTTAAGTGACACAGGCACCTCAGTGTGTTCTGCTGGATTCTCAGGTCTCAGGCTGGCCTCTTTGTGGCTCTCTGCTAAGACTTTGGATCTGAACTTTGTTTGCTCCAGCTCTATGCCAAGGATCTTGCCAGAGGCAGCCTCTCTTATGCAAATTCCATCACCCTTGACCCTAAATGCCTGGATTCATTCTGATGGCTCAGCAGAGCTGCATCCAGTGGAAGCATAGAATGTTGTGTGTGGAGTGATGTCTCCCAGGGGTGTAGGTAGGAGGTACCAGAACTGCTTGAGAGCTGTTGGGGAACGGTTTTGTCTGCTGCAGTATAATACAATTACAGTAATTTCACGACCATAAGACGCACTGGACTATAAGGCGCACCCCCCAGGAGCCGGCACATTTCGCAACTTTGTAGATCAGATAAAGCGCACCGGACTATAAGGCACACTTTTTTTTTGCAGCGAGGAGCCACGCGGCGCGCAACAAAGTAACGAATTACTGGCAGGTGCTCAATTTGCAAACATTTTTCAAAGATCGGTGTAGCCTTTAAATGCAGCCCCAGGTGCCCTCCCCGTGCAGCGGGCCCCGGCAATCCCGCCCGCCCCTATCACCGGCTGGCACGGCTCATGGCACCCGGCTCCCACCGCGCGGCTGCGCTGCGTCCTGGCTTGCCGGCGGCAGCGGCGCTTCTCGTCGCTTCCCCGGGGCTGCGCCACTTGTCGCCGCTTTTCAGCGGCTGCAAGGGGCTCGACCAGCGCCGCGATTCGGCAGCCGCAGGGGCTTGGCCACCGCCGCTCCGATGCCGCCGCCGGGCGGGCTCTGCTTGGGGCTGTTGCGGGCTCGCACTTCTCGTTCCCCCCACGCCTGGGCCAGGGCCGCCCAGGTTCTCGTTTCCCTCGCGCGCAGGCTGGGGCCGGCACCGCCCGGCTTCTCGTTCCCCCTGCACCCGTGGTGGCGCCGCCCGGCTTCTTGTTCTGCCCGGGCCAGGGCCGGCGCTGGCTCACTCCGTCCCCTCGTGGCTCCTGCTGGCCGTGGCTGCCCGCTGCCGCCCCGCCTCGCGATTCGGCGCTCCCGTGGCACCGCCCCCCCCATTGTGGCTCGCACTTCCAGTTTGGCAAATTTCGCAACTTTGTCCATCAGATAAGGTGCACTGGACGATAAGGCGCACTTCCAGGTTCGGGGAAAAAATTTAGTCAAAACGGTGTGCCTTATAGTTGTGAAATTACTGTAATTGATTTTGTGGCTTTTGTCCAGGTGGCATAGCATGCAACTGTTAAGGATTTGGAGCAGTTCTGGGTTAAGCTTTCTGGGCTGAGATGCTGTGAGACAATTTGAGTGATGGAGAATGCCCATGTCCCTCTTGGCTAGCTGTGATACATCCTGGTTGGGGCTGTCATGAGGAAGAGGAAGCGCAGCTGCTTTTTCTGTCTGGGAACAGATGCTTCAGGGATGAATAAGGAAGTGAGGCAAGAGAGAAGAGGCCAGTGGAGGAGGGCAGTTCATGAAGAAGATGATCCACATTGTCTCCGTAGCATGTCTGATAGCATCCAGGATGTGATTGGGATCTGATTGTTGCTCTTGCCTCTGTGTTAGAGGTTCCCTGCTGCTGTTTATATGGTCTTTGTGGGTTGTGGGTTTTTTCCTGTCTTTTGTTTTTCGGGTTTTTTTTCCCAAGAAAGCAAATTTCAGCCCTGCTTTTCTTCTGTGATGTCCCCAGGTAGGTACTGGGCTGCATAGCACTGCATAGGATGCCCAGCAGGCTGTGACCTGTGCTCCATGCTGCACCTCTGTCACTCTGCTTTGTTCCTCTGACGTGCCCTTGTTGAAGCAGGGCTGCTTGTTGTCCTGTCCTGCAGCTTTTCTTGGACCAGTTATGTTTGAACTCCCAGAAGGAGAATTCGGTGAGAGCAAATGCAGACAAAGCTGTTGAACTGTCAGTTCATCATGGCAAAGTTATGTGTCAGATGGAAAAGTTACACTTAGACACAGCTTGTGCTCATGTCACCAGTGCTACCTCATGGAACTTCTGCTAACATGTCAACATAATATAATTGAACTTTAACTCAAGATAGCAAATCTGTGCCCCACCAGGATTGTCAGCTCCTTTACCACTCTGCCGTCAGTGACTTCTGTGTCTGGGACTGCTTAAGTAATGAAAGGGAGCTACACACTGCTTTGCCAGCACTGGGAGAAAATAACACTTTATAATGTGTTGTTCCTCCAGAAGGAATCCTGAATCTGTTCATTGGGACCCAGGTAAACAGTGACCCTTGCCAAAAACGTAGAAAGTACATTCTGGAGAGAAACTGCTTCCAGTCTCTGTTCCTGCCTGCTGACAAGAGGGGTGTCCTCAGTGTAAGTGCGTTTGTTGTAGAAGTAGGTAAAATGAGCCTGAGCAAGGACAGAACAGAGCCAGCAATGCTGTAACCTCTATTAGTTTCTGAGCTCTAGCAGTTGGAGGTGGAACTTGGTATTGTGGCTTCTGTTAACCTCACAGCTCAATCTGCACATTCCAGTCTTGCTGTTGCTGACAAGCCAAGACCTTGACCCTTCTTCCGTGTGCAATATCTCATAAAAAGAATTTTTTCTTTTATCTTAGGGGCTCTGAGACCACAGGGGAATGCAGGCAGCACTCTTACTGATCAAGTTGCTCTGGCTGCTACTAGAGTTCCTGAGTTCTCCTCTTCCTATGACCCTGGCAGCTTCCCATTTGCACCAGTCACTGATTAGGGAACAGATCAGAGTTGCAGAAATGCTTCTTAGATTTCTAGGGAATGTCTGAGCTGTGATGAGATTTTTTTCAAAAAAAGATACTCTTGATAATTAAGCTTCATGTCTTTCCTTTGCACCCCATGATTTCCTGTTTTAGTTTTTGAAGGGACTGCATGTCAGTTTTAATGGAGGCCAAGAATATAGCAGGTAAGGAGTGTGTGTATGTGGTAAAGTTGAAAGTATAAAAAACTGATGGGTCTGAGCTGCCAAAGGAGAAGAAACATGCTGGTGACTACGAATGCAAAAGTCCTGGAATGGGAGGTATGTGCCATGTGTTGTTACTCACAGGAAGATAACAAATCCACCACTTCACACAAGCTGTGTTTGAGTCAGGCATATTGTGCAGAAACTTTTCCCTGGCATGTTCCTGGTGACTTGGCAAGTTAGTGAACTTGGTGATAAGAACCGCAGCCAGTCCTGCTGCTGTCATGTCTTGCTCCTTCTGGCTTCAGTCCCATCCTTGCCCACACAAATATTTTGTGTGCAGTGCAAGATCCTGCATGGAAAGTGACTGCTGTGTTCTTGATTACTGGTTATCTCCTAGGCTGTTGTGGAAGGACCACCAATATGCTTGAAGCTTCCTTCGCATGGCTTCATAAGTGTATGATCATGATTGCTGTGGTGATGGCAGTAGGATGATGCTGATCATAGCAAGCTGGCACCAGGGATGAGTAACTTTTGCTTCATGTTTTCCATTAGGAAAATTCAGTGCTCTTTCATCATAGTTTCACTGTAAGCATCGAGCATGACCGGCAATAGCCCCATGAGTTTCTGAGAAATGTAGGTGATGACCCTGCTGCGGGCTTTCTCTTTATCATGTTGAGGCTGTGGCAGGTCCTTCTGTATGCCCAGCATCCCCAGTTCCTCTCAGCTGGTGTGTCAGTACAGTGCAAGACCTGAGCATTGGCTCTTGCTGTGAATTTAGAGTGGAGAATGCACCAGAAGTGTGAGAGCAGTCTTCTTTGCATTGCTTTCCTGTTTGTTGCCAGATAAAGTACGAGCTTAGCATAGGCAGACACAAGTGTTATCTTCTCTGTACTTCTCCCTGCTGACCTTGCTGTGTCTTCAGTGTAAGATGTTATGGTCAGTCACTCTCTCTCAGACTAAATCCACAGCGCTCATCAGCTCCTGAACTGTGATCTGCATAGAGATCCCACTGCTGCACTGGTTCTGCGTATCCTCCCTCTGCTGATCCAACTGGTGATGCGCGTTGGGGCAAAGTGTATTACAACTGGTGAGCTGGAAATGTGGCCATCTACTTATGCCCATCCTGGCACAAAATTTGTAGGGCAAATCTGGTAAAACATAGCTCTGATCTTCACGGTGCAGCTGTGAGTTTGGGCTTAAAGGGTGCAAGGTTTGCCCTGATCAGTGTGCAGGCCTGGGGAAATGTCCTGCAAATGTCCTGTAAAATGAATAATTCTCAAGGGCTTAGTGAAATGCAACTGGTACTTAAAGTCTCCCATGGGAATTCTGAGTTTAGTCATACTCTCATAGTGAATACTCTTATGCTCTGTAGAGCACCGGGAGTGGGCAGAGCTTGGAAAAGACCCGTGCGTGTTTCTTTCCTTCTTGCTGGTATTCTCTAATAAAGCCTGCTTATGCAAGGGCTGGGATCAAAGACCTTAGATGCCTAACCGGATTCATCCAAGGTTTGTATAAAGACTTAGATGCATTGAAAACCAGAGTGTTTACTTTCATTCATGTGTAGTATTAAGCGTGTTAGACGAGCATACGCTTAAAGGATGCCTGTTAGTGTGGGAAAATGGCAAGCAGAGCTTTGATAAAGATACAGCATTAGGAAATCTGCTTGCTGTCTTCCTTCTTCTTCCCTTCTTCAAACGTTTTGCAAATAGTGTTCAGACAACTGTTTGATCTTAAATTTGCATGTCAGCAAAGGCTATGCAATTCTCTCAGGAATTAGCAAATCGTAGAACAGGGTTAACAGGAGTGTACTGTGGGGTGCTTTGAAATTCCTCCCTTGCATGAGCCTCAAAACTGCCCTAGAAATTTCTTGCTAAAACTTCTATCTTAAAAAGACCTGGAGCTATTTGAGGCACCGTTGTTGGTTTGGGGTTTTTTATATTGCCTATTTAGATGCATCTGTTTGATGTCAGCTGTTAAATTTTATGCGAAGAAGCATCTGTATGGAAACAGGGTGTATTGAAAATTTGCATATCTCCTATGCCTAAAGACATTATCCCCTTGATATATTACTATGGGAGTGCTGTGGTAATTGATAGGGTATAAAAAAATACCTCTAGTGGTCAGAGTGGCTCTTCTTATTTACTGATTGTTTGGGGGCTTTTGGATTTGATTTGTGCTATATGATGACCTGAAAACATCAAGCACATAAGCAAGAAGGTACAGTCTCTGCATGTTAAATTTTGCTACTGCTCCCTGAATTGATCATAATTGTTTGAACATTTCTCCACTCCTTTCCTAGTAGGTAAAAGTATTTTCATATGTTGCTAGAGAGGAGCACCACATGATGGACTCAGTATGCTGGCTGTGCTTGGCAGCAATTAGGACTGATTGTGCTGAGTAGGGGGCTGCTGGATGTGAAGCTGAAAGGGACTCTGGCCTTTTATTAGTGTATTTGTCAACATTGGTGAAAGGCAGGAGAGAAAGTGTCAACCCTCATTAATAATTCTATCACATGTTTCTTGGGATTTTTTTTCAGATTCTGTTGATCTTGATTCTATTAGTGTTTGTTCCCTTTTGAAACTCATTCAGCCAGAGTCTGTGTGACAAGTTGGAAGTAAATCACTCATTCTAGCTTCAAAAATTGGAACTGACCTTATGTTTGTTTGATGATAGTTATCTCTGGGTTTTTGAAGATTCTGTACTTTTGGAAGTGCAGAAAAAATCCAGTTCTACCTCTGTGTACACAGCAGTTCACAAGACCTTAGCTGACTGATCAAAATGACTGTACAGATTAATGATTGTCAGAAGGACTAGGTCTAAGTGTGAAAGGTTAGTTAGAAGCATTCACTAAGCTCAGTGCCATCCCTGCTTTGGTCCTCATGCAAAAACCTGGAGTGAATGTTGTGGATTGCCTTACTGCAGGCTCTTGTGTGAAGACACCAGTGCTTTTGCACCAAACTGCCCTGTCCTGAGTAGGACAACTCAGGTGCCATCATCACCTTTGCCTCCAGATACAGGCTTAATATGAGTGTGACATGAAAATCAGGCCAGGAACAGATGAGCTGGGAACAAACTGTGTCCCAGTGCTCTTGATAAAAGACTCGAAAATCTTTTCCTGTGTCATGATTCAGACAATTCTTGACACTTTAATTTGATGTAGAAACGGCTGTTGTTGATTCCTTCACCTTGCTTAGCCAAGACTAGGCTAGAACCTTCTTCTCAGCAAATAGTACTTTGAGGGATGGGAGTTAGGGATTTTGTTTTCCCGCTGGTGGTGTTTCAGTGAAAACTATAAGAATATCTTTCCTATGTTTTAAGTAAGTTTCTTTGTCATTTCAAAACCTCCTCCCTCTGTTTTTTTAATAAATTAATCGTCTAATTAATACTGTAAGTTGATGTGGAAATTTTGAATTTGCTGTTCCAGACTGAGCCCCATGAGCTTGGTCTGCTGACCAAAAAAGGGTGATTCAGAAGACGAGTAAAAAGAAAACAGTTTTTAAGAAGCATTTTGTTGCCAATGAAGGAGTTACCTTATTTAACGGGTTTTTAATTAAACTGTTGGTATTCTGATGTTAGGTCTTTATATCCTTCCTAGTATGACTGACTCTTCTCTCATTACAGACTTTACAAAGAACAGACTTGAAGCTGTAAGGAGTTTGTAGGCAGTGTATTTGCACACTTAGTTTGTACAATAGGCTGCTCTTGAAACATATGCATTTTATGCCTTGAAATTAATTCCCAGAACATTTTTAATGTATAACTTGTGCATTCTTCTCCTTCTTTGGTACGAGATGTTTTTATGCCATGTCACTTTACAGTACAGTAATTTCACGATTATAAGCCGCACTGATTATAAGCCGCACTTCTGGGTTTCAGCAACTTTTTGGGTTTTGTCCATACATAAGCCGCACCTGATTATAAGCCGCATGTTACAATACAGAGTGTGATAAAAGGTATCTGTTCTATCACCATCTGTTGAGGGTGGGGGCAGTGATCCTTATCTCAATGGCAGATAATTTGCTAATGGGCCATCCATTGAAACCAGGCAGGGCATTGTTCTTTATCTTTTCACAACCCATCCTTCCTCCAGCCAGTCATTGTCTGCTAATGGCCCATTGAGTCCCACTGCGTGACTGATAAAATTACTGCATCCCATTGAAAGTTGCTCCAGCCAGGGGGAAGAGCCCAACATTTCTTACCAAGATAAAAACAGAGGTTTTGGGACAATAAGGTAGCCCCTTTCTCCACTGGACTCCAGAGGAAAACTGGATTTCTCCACATCACCACTGGACCTCCAGAGGGAAACTGCACCTTCTGCAGGAGCACTGCTCCAACTAAGCCACATCTGTCACTGCAAGGGGACTGCAGCCACCATTTAATGGGACTGCTACCAACACCCTGCCTGACTGTGTCAGGTTGTACTCTGACTTTGTCAGGGTTTGGAGTTTGTTGCTTTGTAGTACTGTATTTCTATTTTAATTTCCCTAGAAAAGAACTGTTATTCCTAATTCCCATATTTTTGCCTGAAAACCCCTTGATTTCAAAATTATAATAATTTGGAGAGAGGGGGTTTGCATTCTCCATTTCAAAGAGAAACTCCTGCCTTTCTCAGCAGACACCTGTCCTCCAAACTAAAACAGCAACTTTTCGTTCTTTGTCCATATATAAGCCGCACCTGATTATAAGCCGCACTTTGGGTTCGGACCAAAATTTTAGTCAAAATGGTGCGGCTTATAATCGTGAAATTACTGTAATTAGTTGTCATTAAACACAAAGGATGAGTTAATTATTCACTTTTCCTAGAAAGTGTAAACCTTATTTAAATATTGAAATCCACATTGCTAGAATTCCCTTGCCCAACAGCTTTTACTGTGGGCTCCAGTAGCGGTATGGAGTTAGGAATTGTATGGAATTGTATGGAACTGTAACTCAGCAGTTAAAGTCAAGCAGGCTAAATCCACTTGGGAAACAATGGAAGTTTGAAGGAGGAATTTTGGTTAAAACTCAGGGCTTTGTTAGGGGATCAAAAATTAATTAAAAATAATCTCTCCTTGACATGGTCTCTGCACCACAGCAGCCTTCCTCCTACCCGCACTCCTCAACATACAGGTTGTCTGAGTAGAAGAGAGGTTAATGTTACTTTGAAGCAGTGGCAGTTGCTGGTGGTTTTTCACTGTGCACTTTTTTGCGTGTTCTTGGAGTAACCTCCAAATGTGCTATCCCACTTGGTTTGTAGTTACTGCCTTCCATATAACCAAATTTAGTTTAAGGCCTAATTTTCTGCCCATTTTGTCCAATTTCAATTATTTAGCTTGCCTAACATACTTCAAAAATATAAGGGAATCCAGGGAAAGCTGAGCCCTGTGAGCATCTCCTGGTGTGTTGCAAAGGTCTGTCATTCATTGTCAGTCATGTTCATTTGTGCTACAGTAAGTGGCCTCTGTAACGCAAGCAGATTCTGTCATTGGATCTCTGGAGTTCAAGTTTCTTGCAAGAGCTGAGCAAAATAGACTTTCTCTACTGTTCTCCTGCTCCATCCTAGGGAAAGTCTCGGGGGAGCTTCTCTGCGTTCCACGTATGCTGTGGCACAGAGTTTCAGGGTGCAGGTCAGGATGGACCACTGTGTTCCTTGGGTGTGCTCTGTTCTTGTGTTTCTGTGCCAGTTGTACCCATAGCATTTGTCAGTTGCTGGGATGAGATGAATTTGTCTCCTACTCCAAGGAAGTTATAACCTATACTTAAAGAAAACCTGATGGATCGTGGATGAGTTTGCTTTCCCTGACTGGAAATGCTTGCTGGATCAGAGAAGGCCAAGGTGCATTGTGGTTAGGCAACCTGAATATGTGTTGGAGATACTGAACCAGGACTGTGGGATCCACCTTTTTCAGACATGGGAAAAAATCTTGGCTGGACTGTGATTAGCAAGATGTACCCAAACTGAGCCTACCTTTGTTCCTCTTTCAGACAACATCCAAGAACAGGGAAAGAAAGCTACTTGAGTCTGTGGAATGAGGACTTGAAGCTATTATGTCAAAGAGAAATGCTTGTCAATTTTTCTTCCTAGAAGGGCAGACATGCACAGAAGATACTGGCTACTCCACCCGGCAGAAGGGATCTAGTGCCTCTCTCTGTTCCTGTCTCCAATCCACTGAGTTTTCACAGGACATCCGGTGATTCTTTTATTTGGCCCCAAACTGCAGTGAAGCCCAGCAATGGTTTGTGGTTGCTTTGGGCTTCATGACTTCAGAGTAGTGAAATCAATCTCTGTGAAATTGTGTGACTTAGGTGCACTCTGTGCTGTTGGTATGTGAATTGTATCAAAGGGGAACTGGCTGCCTCTGACTAACCCTCTGAAGGGTTCCAGTTAGTCTCCAAGGAGTCAGATGATTCCACAAAGATTAACTAGTGCTGTTGCAGGGCCAGGATTTCCAGGGAGAGACACTGTGCTCATGCTTCACTCCTAATGAAACTGAGAGCTCCAACTGACTGCAGCAGGATCTGTGGCAGTGCTGCAGACTGTGTGCAGGCTGCATGTTCTTGGAAAATGGAGCAGGATCTTTGTATAAGGGGTTGGTGTAGGAATACACAGTTGTCTGGTGCCTACCTGCAGGTGTAATGGTTACTGCAGGAGTCTGGAAGTAAAATCTCAACATTATCTGTTGTGAAACAGCAGCTCTGTTGTAATTTTGATGTGCAACTCAGCTTTTTTTTTTTTTTTCTTTTCGTGCAGTAGCTATGAAAACCTAGGTGTTAAAGGAAACTTGAAATTAGTGAAATAATGCACTCTTTTCTCCTCTGTTTTTCAGTTTAGAGTTCCTGTACCTTGGAGGGAATTTTATTACAGCAATTCCACCTGAATTAGCAAAGCTGCCTTCTCTGAGGTATCTAGTTCTGTGTGACAACAAGATCCAGAGCATTCCACCTCAGCTGGCACAGTGAGTATTTACGGTCATCAGCCACCAGCTGTAATTAACTCTTTGAACTTTTATGTGTGTGGCTAAAAGTACCTGGGAAGACCTATTTGTTCTTCAGTTTGTTAATGTGAGTGGATTTGAAAAAGAACATCCTTGGCATGGTGCACTGCTGGCAGACCATGAATATATGATCTGGAAAACTCAGTGAAAGATTTACATTAAAACCCCATCACTGAGATTGCACCTTACAGTGAATTAATAGATTTGTATAGAGGACCCTGAAAAGTATCTAGGGAAGTCAGAAAAGATAAATTGCTACCTTAAGAAGTAAGAATGGTACTGTTTCATTAATAATGAATGCTTGATGGGTTTTGCCTTTCACCCAAAACCTTTTTGTGTGTCCTTTTGTACCATCTCTGTGTTCCCTTGGCATTCTTTATCTTAGGATCCTAGAGTTTCCATGTAATCCTACAGCACAGTTCTAGTGGCTAGGTTACTGCTTTATCTGTTCATAATGGGAGGAAAGAGGACATTGCAGTTCTGTATGTGTAGCCTAAGATGGGAAATGAAGATGGGAGGTATAGCTGTAACCCTAAAAACAACTGAATGGCAGCATGGAGTTCTCCAAATTGGAATTTGATGGTGTAGCGGGATTATTCTTAAAGTACAATGTAACTTCTAAAGTTTGGGAGCCACCCTGTATGCTGTGCTGGAGCATTGCTTTGTGCTTCAGGAGAGGGGAAAGCCTTGTCCAAAAGCAAAAAAATATCTTGTCCACTGTGCCGCTGCTGACCTGGCTCAGATCTGGTAGTATCAGCACGAGGTGGTGCAGCCGCAAGCAATGAAAACATGGGGCTTTCCAGGGCTGGCTGCCTCCCAGCAATCATCTTTAATGCATGAGACAGAGCAGGTGACTTACTCAGGGACTGTTCTTGATATGTGCACTGGGTACAAAGAATCGTTATATTCCCTGAAAGCACTCAATTTGTACACTTTTGTTCTACATTTTTTTGGGGGGTAGTGTGTGGGGAATACTGAGAGGGATAGCAGTATGTTTGACTGTGTTTCTTTAGCAGGTATTCTGGTGCTGGACCGAGTTTTCTAGTGCATTGTGTGTACTGGAGTAAGAGCAGTTCTTTCAGCATGAAGTTATGTTTTAAAAGGGAGAAAAGCCGAATAAAAAGAAATTGGTGGGTGTGGGGAGAGTAATTAGGTCTGCTTAATGTAGCTGTGGGGCAATTTTGCTTGCACTTTTTGACAGGGTATCCATCTTCATCCTTAGGCTACATTCCCTGCGTTCCCTTAGCCTGCACAATAACCTGCTAACTTACCTTCCCCGAGAGATCCTTAATCTGGTTCACCTCGATGAGCTGAGCTTGCGTGGGAACCCACTGGTGGTACGGTTTGTGCGTGACCTGACCTACAATCCCCCGAGCCTTCAGGAACTGGCTGGGCGCACGGTTAAAACTCGCAACATTCCCTACACTCCCAGCGATCTCCCAGAGAGTCTTGTCCGGTACCTGAGCTTGGCCAGCAACTGCCCCAATCCTAAATGTGGGGGTAAGTTCACCTTTACAGCTCTCCTTCCTGCTCTTACCTTATGGTTTTCTTTCCCTCTGACTTGCCGTGACTTTATAAGCTCACTCAGGTTCAAAGTGTTACTAACTGCAGCCACATTCTGTATTTCCCGGGAAACTTGTCTTTAAGGAACCTTGTTCACTTGGGAACAGTATTCAGAGCTGTAGTGCTGGTTTACTGGATTTGCATGGGAATTTAAGACAGCACTTCTGTCAGAGTCTTTGTAGCTCATCCCAGCACTCCACTATGGTTTTTATGATCTGAAGTTTCCAGTCCATTTGGCCTGAAATAGCTCAGAGCAAGTAATAGACAGCAGAACTTTTGCACACACTCTTGAATGGTGAGAATAATTTCTGGGTGGAAAAGAGGAGAGTGGCTCTAGTGCTTAGCAGTTACCAACAGCAACTTGTTTAGCTCTAGCTTGGGACCACTAGCCTGTAGTTCTTGGAAGGAGAGGACTTCATAAAACAGCCTGGAATGCTTGGCCTTAATTTGCCTCAATGCTTAATCTTTAACCAGAGTAAATCATCTGCACATTGAGCATTTAGAAGATCAAGGGGGAAAAAAAATCATTAGTTAGTATTTACCTTGCAGTCATAATGGAAGCTGTTATCTTCTTAGAGGACAATTTCAAAGCATGCTCCATAAGCAAAGATGGAAGGGCTGGAACTTAGATTGGGAGGGAAAGAAAAGTTTCTTTCCTAAGACTTTTGCACAACTTGGATAACAGTGGATTGGTTTTGTGCTTTTTCACTGTGCTTTATGAACTCGCACAGTACTGCAGCATTACTCTACCACTGCAGGAGAAAAGCTTACTCCTGACCAGCTAGGACTTAAAACACTGCTGGAAACTTCTGAAAATGTCTAAAATCACTTGCTGTGACTAGAGGAGAGCATAACTGTGTGTTGCAGCAAGACTGTTGCCATGGAAAGTAGCATCCAAGATCAGCATGGTGGTTTCACTCAAGCAAAACAAGAGTTGTGAAGGTCTATTTGTGAATGCGTTTTTACTAGCTGCTAGAAGAGGTTTCACAAGTTTGAAAGTAGAGTGCATTAATTCATTTGACATTTAAGAAGTTTGCAAATTCCCACGTGAGTTTTCTCCCTAATGGCTAGAAGAAATTGGCATGTTATTTGGAAGTAACTGCCCCGTGTCTTTACGTGAAGAGTGTGCTGTTCTGAATTACCTACCAAATACAGTTTCACAGGAGTATTTTACTAAGAAATTTCACATTTTCAGAAGTATACTCATCCCTTCCCTTCCACCAGTATCCCTTGTGCTCCTACATATAGTGCAGTGCTGTGCCAATAAAATTCCAATTGAAGGCATATGCTCCAGGCACAGGAGCCTTGTGGAGTTTGCAGGGCTCTGGGCACAGGGTCTCATGTTTTTCTGTTCTCTCTCCCTCACAGGTGTATACTTTGACAGCTGCGTCAGACAGATCAAGTTTGTTGACTTCTGTGGGAAGTATCGGCTCCCGCTGATGCACTACCTGTGCTCCCCAGAGTGCTCCTCTCCCTTCAGCTCTGCCTCCCAGAGCTCCACTTCCCAGAGCGAGTCTGACTCTGAGGATGAGGCCAGCGTCGCTGCGCACAGGATGCAGAAAGTCCTTCTGGGATAACAGGGAGCCAGAGGGGAAGATGGAAAGGAAAATGGATTTGAAAAGCAATAATGGAATGGTGAAGCATGAGCCACTGGCTTGAAGGGCTTGTGAGAAATTGTACACAAGTCCATGCTGGGACAGAACATCTTAGCAAGCCTGGGCTTGCTTGGTGCAGTGTGCTGCTTAGGAGATCTAACTGAGTAGCATGCTGCCTGTAGATTGCCTGGGATTGTTAGAAATGTCTCCTGGCTGGGAGGCACCCCCCTCCCTCAGACAGGCTGGGAGAGGGATTTGTTCTCACTGGCGGATTCAGAAGGATTTTAATATATGAAAGCTGACTGGACTTCAGTCATCCTGCAGAGCAAAGGAGACTGTCCAGATCCTTTAACACCGTGGTAAATCAGAAACAGGCTAATGATGCCATGTGAGTATGTATGGACCCTGGTGTTTTATATAGCAGTTTGATTCCTTTCTGTCTCCTTTGATCTCAATTACAGATTTTACACCCGTCCTTGAAAATGAAAGTTGAAATTTTTTTTATTCAGGACTAAGTTTTTCCAAACTCTGGTTACTCTTTGTCTAGAGGTACAGGGTTTCTGTACTGTTGCACATGTTATAGCCATCATAGGACTGAGCCACCTTTTTTCTTCCTTGTTATACTAAGCTGCTCTTAGTGTCTCCTTCTAACAATATTTGTTATTTTTCCTCCTCCTTCCTCTTCCCATTACACCTAAAATGCTGCTATCTTTATGGTGCCTTCAGGAAAGAGACGTTGTTCTGTTTAATTGGTATTACTTCAGACTTGTGGTCTGTGCTCTGTGTCATGCTTTTGAGTCTCAGCTTACTGAAGCAAATCTGCTTTTACAGCTATGAATTGCAGGAACGGTCTCAATTGACATTCTTTGTTTATAAACAACCACATTTCCCCACTGCAGTTTGTTCTGCTGTGCATGGTGGAGTTACTTTCTATCTTTAAGGTCAGGTTAAGGTACATAGCAGCTCAGTGAATGGAGAGTACCCAGAAAAGTGCTGTGGAGAATGTCTTTTTCCTGATTCCTAACAGGAGAGCTAGTAGGGAGGCAAAGGCATGTTACCTGAGCTTCTTACACGAGGTGCTTTTGAAATGTCTTCCTTATTTGCATTTGCTCTTGTGGCGATACATTTGGCAGTCTGTTGATGGTTCAAATAACACACTCAGTTATCTTAAACTATGTTTAAAGGAAAGCTACAGAAAATAGCTCAGAATTTTTACACATCAAGAAATACCTTATAAAATTAATACTTCAAATTGACAGATATCTGTAAATCTACTTTGTGAGGCTGTTGTATACTTCACTCAGTGAGAGCTGCCCCTTTATTAATATTTCGTGGTAGGCAGTCCTTTTGATGCAGTTTCTGATAGAGCAAATCCAACTGTGCCTTTGAATGCATGAACAGAGCAAAAACATAATGTTAAGAAGCTGAAATTAACAAGAAAAACTTTATTAACCTGCTATGGACCTATAGAGTAATTTAAAAACCTGTGCTTTTCTCCTGCATTCAGAAAACACATGTACCTAGTTGAACATCTTATGGCAGCTGTGTGTTAATGGTCCTGTTTAATTATGTTTGACACTTTATATATAAAGCACTTTGATAGTTCTGCTTTTTATAACTAGCTTTAGTGATTTTTTTTTTAATTAGACTACAATTTTTGCTTTCATGTAACCTGACGAACAAGATCTGTGAAAGTTTGTGTGTTCCAGTCTGTCTCGTGTGCAGGTTGAATTTCTTGCCTTGCATTTCCTTGACAGAACTCTTTATTTCCCCAGTTTCCCTTGGAAAGAACTGGAATTTGAAAGAAATTACCTGATAGTAAAATAGTACCCTGTCCATTGTTAATCATTGCAACTTAGTTTCCACACATACATGTGATTCCCTGTGTGCATTGATCCACCAGGAATTAATTGCATCTGCTCTATGCCTTTCTAAATAATTTTTAAGTATATTTTTAAGACACAATGAGTTGTAGGTGCCAAGCAACTGGATATCACTTTAGTAGATTCTGTGAGTTTTGCTTGGGAAGAAGAACCTACAAGTTTTGAGAGAAACCAAATGCCTGCTTTTAGTGAAATTGCAGCCAGTGAGTGGCCTGTTTTGTTCATCTCTTTCAGATTGTTCTTGCTGTCCCAAGTGAACATAGTCACAGCAATGCTGTATGACAGTAAGATGATTCCAGAGCCACAATTTTAACTTGCCTGCTGGTATAACCATAGCAATCAACTGAGTGATCTAGAGCTTGATTCTCCCACTAACAAAAGTGAGCCACAGAAGCTGAGATCTCAAGATCTTTTGAGCTCAGGGCCATGAGGTACCACCTTTCTTTCTTGTCTTTAGCAGCAGCTGCCTTGAAGTCATACATTATTTCACTTCACAAAGCTAGATTTCATCGGAGTTCCTGTTTGCACAGTAGCACCTCTGTGTGTGATGAGTTCAGACCAGTGGTGGCTGGTTCTAATTTAGCTTGATCCTTAACTGCAGTTTCTTTCCTAACTGAACAGGCATCTCATTTCTGTCCAAATATAATATGGTCTATTAGGATAATCACAGATTCTTCACTGTAGCCAGGTCAAAACTTGACAGCTTATGCAGTTGATACCTATGCATTTGTAGACTTGATAAAATGTCTCTTAAAAATTCATATATATATATATATATATATATATATATATATATATATTCCTGAGTATAGCTACCAAGTTTTCTTTTTCTGCTGGGCTTCAAAGTGCAATTCAAGTAAGTCAGAATTTAAAACAATCAAGAACTTGTAGGAAAAGGAAATTATTGGTTGGTTGGGTTTGAGGTTTTCCTCCTCTGAGGTAGTTTTGAGAGGACTAGGGATGCAGATATATGCTGTAGTGCCTAACACATTGAGCCCCTGTGAGTCGTTTTCAAGGAATTGTTGGTCCCCAAAGACTTAAAAGTTTATTAGGCAATAAAATAGGTGAGACACAACTTGAAAATACACAGATGGATGATAGGCACTAGTTTCTACCATCCTCTTCTCAGGGGCTCTGAGAAGTAGGCAGTGTTTTTGTCACTGTCTGTTTGCTTGTTTTCTGTCAGTTGTAAGCAGATTTCAGCTCCTAAAGATGCATCTTCAAGTGAAGTCTTCAGTCAGTGTTTTGGTATCAGTCCCCTTGTTACTACAGCAGCCCAGCATTACCAGGTTTTGAAGCTGTTCTTAAGCTGAGACACAACTGTGTTAAGCAAAGTTGCTCATTCCTTCTTCCCCGTGGGGCCTGAGGCCCTGCCTACATTCATCCCCTGCCCCACCAAGCCTCTGCCACGGAGAGCTGCTGGTGTGTTTCTGAATGCAGGTACTTGATGGGAACAGTGGGGTTGTGTTTAAAAGAAGCAAAATATCAGTTTGATCAGAAGCAACTTAGACAGTTGCCAATTCTTTTATGTTTCTCTTTCTTTAATAAGAGCTGAGACCTGAGGAAGTTAGTAATGAATATTTAAACATACTCTGAAGTGGCCAGATGCAGTTTTTCATGCGCTTCTGTCCTGGTCATTTTAAGTCTTTGAAATCTTGTGTTTAATTATAATGGGACTGGGTGGGAGGGAGGGGAGAACCAACTCCTTTTTGTTCCTTACTCTTGTTGGCAATAATGAATGGAAGGAATTTAATCCAATGAAAGTAATGAAACTTAATCCTTGCAATGCATCTTTGTTGCCTAGTTCAAAGAACTATTTTAATGCATCTTATTCACACCATAACCTCCCTCCCCAACTGAAGACACTTCAAGTAGATTGCTTCAGAGTGCACACTAATACAGCAGTAATTCAGTCTTGGAAATGTTTCTATTGATTATTTCACTTGCTTGCCTGACTCGAGAATTGATCATTTACTGACTAGAACACTAAGGGTATAAAAGGTTCTCATCCAGCCTCTTGTTGAGTTTTTATTATAAGTATTTGTTTTAGGACATCTTAAAGTGCCTTACAATTTTAAAACTGTATTTTGCCTGAAACATATTAATGTAGGCTATCTCTAACAGTATTTCATTATAAGCTGTAAAACAAATTGCAAACACTAAACCTGCAAAAATTTCGGCTGTTGTCTGTCTGTTATTTTCTGACATCTCAGTTCTGGTGTTTCTGCAGACAGAATTCTTGTAGGATTGGAAGCATTAAAATGGGGCTGTACGTGGTCAGGGAGTGGATGGGATTTCACCTGTGCTGTGTGAAACCAAGAGTAGGTGAGACTTCCAAAGGGACTGCTGAAACTCCTGGATCTTGGGGCATGCTTGTGACAGACCAGTGTGTGTTACAGAAACAGATCCTGTTTTACTTCTGGAAGAGTGTTGCAGAGATTTTCTCCAAAGTTCAAAGGCAGAAGTAACTCACAGACAGGATAAACACTCGAAAAAGAGCAGGTGGACTTTTCCAGCAATATGAAACAACAGTTCTAAACTTTGTGAATTGTTTCCCTCTTAATACGCTAGCCTTGAAACCTTTAAATGACTTTTTGAATGCTAATTTTCTGATTGTGTTAACTGGCTAGTGTGTTCCCATTTCTTAAGTAATCCTGTGTTTCCTGCTACATCCTGAAGAGTTTTGTGATCTATTGCCAAAATGTTTCAGATCCTGCCATGCAATTACCAGTTGTCAGTGCAGATATGTGGTGTGTTGGAAAATAGGACAGTAGGAGACAAGAATGACTTGATACTAACTTCAGCAGGAACTATTTCAAAGATGGTTCAACTTCACATGTAAGGAAAAACCTCTCAAATTATGCAGTTGCTCCATTTGGAGTAACATAAAGTACAGAGGAGTACAGTGACCTTGCAGTAATAGCCAGGTTGAGAATATTCTTATTTCTTTTTAAGAATTTTTTCTAATTTAGGGTTCCCTTTTCTTTGCCTTCTTAATGCCTACCTAATATTTGGAAACAAAATCCTTGAAGTGATAATTCCTGACATGAGTTGTCCATGTTCTAGTCTTTAGGAGCAAATCTTGGCTCTCTGACCCTCTCCTCTGCCTTTAGCACTAAAACAACAGGAAGAGTGCAGAGGAAATGTGAGTGATGTAGATGGCTGAACCAGATGCTCAGAATGCCAAATTGACATTTTAGGCTCATGCAGTTGCACAGATCTAAAGGGAAGTGTTATGTTGATGCATTGGAAGTGTGTCATCATAAAGTAGAGCTGTACTTCTCTTATTCAGACATGCTGCCTTAGGTGATCAAGACACCTAAGTTGAATGTATGCACATTTTTTCTCTGCACAAAGGTTGTGTGTTGCAGTTGCACACCTTAAAAAAAAAAATTAGGAGAAACTCCAAGTGCTGCATTGAAGAAGGGCAGGGCCATCTCTTTGACCTGGCCTGGGACTTACTGGTAGCAGCTCAAAGCTACTATTAGAGTGGTAAATGATTATTGTGTCTTCAGAGTGTTGTCCAAATGCCTTGTCTGTAACCTCTTGATTCCATGGAAAAAGCAGGACCCAAAGTCAGTACTGGTAAGTGTGTTGTATATTATCCTAAATATTACCCTTTCACCAGACTGTCAAAAGGCTGGCTGCCATTTTTCACACCTCGGAAGACCATTGTGTTGGCAAATACAGTAATTTCACCATTACAAGCCGCACCATTTTGACTAAAATTTTGCTCCCACACCGGAAATGTGGCTTACACTCAGGAGCAGCAAATATGTGAATACAGTAATTTCACGAATACAAGCCGCACCAATTTGACTAAGATTTTGCTCCTAAACCGGAAATGCGGCTAATAATCAGGAGCGGCTAATACAACCTCAGAAGTGCCTGCCAGAGTGCTGAGCCGAGCAGCTGCAAAGTCGGCATTTTGCGATTGTTACAAATCGCTACTTTGTTGCACCGCGGGTGGAGCCTGGCTCCCTGCAGGCAGCACGGGGGGCGGGGAGAGAGGCGGGAGAGCTCTCTTTCCTCCTCTGCCACAGCCCAGGGGAGAGACGGGGGGGGGCCCGGCGCCGCCATTGCCGCGGCCCGGGGAGGAGAGGGGGGACCCGGGCCGCCCCTACCGCGGCCCGGGGAGGGGGGGGGAAGCCCGCGCCGCCATTGCTGCGGCTCGGGGAGCCGACAGGAGCCCCGCGCTGCCATTGCTGCGGCCCAGGGAGGGGGGAAAAGCGCGCGCCGCCATTGCTGCGGCCCGGGGAGCCGACAGGAGCCCCACACAAGCCATTACTGTGGCCCGGGGAGCCGACGGGAGCCGCGCGCAGCCATTGCCGCGGCTCGGGGAGCCGACGGGGTGCTTTGTCCCCGCCCGCCGCCGCCGCGGCAGGAGCGGGGAAACTCCGTCCCTGCCCGCCGCCGGCGCCACGGGCGCGGGAAAGCTCCGTCCCCGCCCGCCGCCGCTGCCGTAGGAGCAGGGGAAGCTCCGTCCCTGCCTGCCACCGCAGGGCAGCGCCGACCCGGGGTGACCGAGCCCAGTGGCAGCGGCGGCCGGCCCCGAGCTGCAGCACCGGGCTGGGCCACCTGGCCCCGTCAGCGGCCCCTAGCGGGCCGAGCCTGCACAGCCTTAGCTCAGCCAGTAAAGCCCGCCCTCCCACGGTTCTGTTACTAATTGCACGCGGGTCCTCGCTGCGAACGACAAAGTGGCTTATATTCGGGTGCGGCTATCTATGGACAAAAACCAAAATATTTGCCAACACCCAGAGATGCGGCTTATAGTCAGTGCGGCTTGTATTCGTGAATTTACTGTAATTTTCTGACATTTCCAACCCCGGAAGTGAAAACCGAGGTGCCGAGTCAAGCAACCTGCCAGTAAAACCCAGCTTTACCCGATTCTTACACATTGGTTACTCTGTTGCACCGTGGGTGGAGCCAGGCTCCGTTGCAGGCAGCGCGGGGGGTGGGGAACGTGGGGGACTCCCTCCTTCAGGCAGCGCAGGCCAGGAGAGGCTGGGGAGCTCCCTCCTGCTGGCCCTGCAGCCCGGGGAGAGGCGGGGGGCTCCCTCCTGCTGGCCCCGTGGCCTGGGCGGAAGGCAGGGGGCTCCCTACTGCTGGCCCTGCGGCTCGGGGGGAGGCAGGCGGCTCCCGTCCCCTCCTGCTGCTGCCGCCATGGGTGCCAGCGGGCTCCATCCCCGCCTTCCACCACCGCCGCGGGTGCCGGCGGGCTCCGTGCCCCCCTGCCACCATGGTGCAGCGCTGGGCCGAGGTGAGTGAGCCCAGCGACAGTGGCAGCCGGCCCCGAGCGGCCCCGCCAAGCGGCAGCGCCGAGCTGGGCCACCTGGTCCCGTCAGCAGCCCCAAGCCCTCACGGCCCGAGCCGAGCCAGTAAACCCCGCCATCCCGCGATTCTGTTACTATTTGGCAACTTTGTTGCATGCGGGTCCTCGCTGCGAACGACAGAGCGGCTTATAATTGGGTGCGGCTTCTGTATGGACAAAGAACAAAATGTTTGCCAACACCCAGAGGTGTGGCTTATAGTCAGTGTGGCTTGTAATCGTGAAATTACTGTAAATTATTTCATCAAGCTCTGTCACTCCTCATGTAAGGGAGTGAGACAGACCAGAGTGTTACACAGTCCTTGCCTGAGCTTGATTTGGGCACGGATGAACAGGTGAGTTGGGAGGGCAAACAAACCCTTTATCTGGGTGATAGTTTAGCTGGGGGCAGGGGGTCACAGGGTGAACCCCGCAGGTCAGCATGTCACCCTTTGCATCTGCAAGGACACAGACATTTACTGCTAGTGAAAGGATATGTATGAAAGGCAAAGCATTGTTTTGTTTGGGGGTTGTCCCTTGAAAGAGTAAATTTCAGCCTTAAGGCTTTGAAAATGGATAGGAAAATGCCATTGTGGAAAAATGTTTTTCAGTAATTCCTGGTGTTCCTGCCATCCCTAGTAAAAGTTAGTGTAACCTGTAACAAACATGCACAATATTGAGCAAACAATGTCCTTTTTGCCAGCCAATGTTACCTAGTTGCTCTAAAGCCTTGCTTTGCAAATGCTGTTTGTTGACTCGGGAGGGCAGCCTGTAGTTCCTCAGAAACAGCTGTGATGGGTGTAGGTGATCTAACAGATTCTCCTTGTGAGCAGGGTAACACTGAACAAATCTTTACCAAACTGGCATTTCATAGGAATGGGGCAGAAATATGGATGGGGACCTGGATGCTAGAAATCAGGGACCTTGCATTTCTCTTAACAATAACCCTCTGCTTCAAACATGCTGCGTATTTCTTGAAAGCTGGGGTAAATCTGTCCTTTTGGGGACATCCTTTGCATCGGGTTAATGGGTCACTGCAAGTCTTGTACATTGTTGGCAGAGGATGCCTCTGGGCTACTCAAGACAGGGCTTTGTTTCCCTGTGTGTTGTCCTGCTCTCCCTCAGAGGACCCTGAACTCAACCCCTGCTCATAAAACCTCCCCACAGGCATAGGGGACCTGGTGAAAGCACTGTCTGAACCCAGCACTTCGTTTCTGTTGTGAGTAGCACTGCTGAAATGGCCTTGCTTGGAAGACTTTAAAATGTCCCTTGCATTTATATAACCAAATACCCTTTATAATCTAAATCAGACCTGAGTGGTTTGCAGCAGTGGTTTTTATCTTCAAACAAACACTGCAGTGTGTTTTCCAAAGTTGAGTTCCCTACTTACTCCTTCAGGTATTTGGAGTTAAATTGCATCTTTTTGTTTGTTTTTCTTTCTTTAAAGCAGTCCTGAGACTTCTACTGAGAGATATAATCATAAAAGGCCTTGCAGAAAACCCCATGCAACCAGGCTTGTCAAAACACATTTTGAAATGGTCCAGAAATGTCTGAAACTTTGTTGGTCTTTCACAACTTGCAAGCCCATCTGGCTGCCTTGCACTTTGAAAACCTGTTCAGAGATGACCCTTTGCCAAGGTTTGTAGGGAAAGCCCACACTGTGGTGCCTGGCCACAGCTTGTTCCTAGTCTCATGCACAGCCCTCAAAGAATCCTGCCTAGAAACACTTTGTAGTGCTTCTAGGAAAACAGATTTTGATTGGTGTGTATGTGGAGGGGAGAAGTATAGCCTTGGGAGGCAAAAACTGCCCTTCACTGAATGCTAACAGCTGGCATATGCCAGGCATATCATGGCAGTAAGTATTTTCATTCCTGTGCTGAGGTCCCTACAGCTGTGGGCCATGGGGAAGAAAACCACTGTGCAAGCATGTCCAGGAGCATCTTGTTTGCTTCCACACCTCTTGATAGAGGGCTGTGGGCATGTTACATTTAAACTCTGCATGAGTAAGTTATCTGCTTTGGTTAATTGCGATAAATATGGTCTGCATTAATAGTGGCTGGCAAAGCCCTGATGGGATGTATTCTTGCTCCTGTGATATCCACTTCAAGCAGGGCATTGTGGCTAGTGAATTCCCCACAGGGAAGAGAGCAAAGGCAGGGTGTGTCCCAGGGCCATCCTAGTCCTACAGCAAGGAGGAGCCTGAGCTTGTGCTTGTTTACTTGCACATAAATGCCGTTTGCACAGGAGGGAATTAGCAGGGCTTGTCTTCCAACAACAGCCTGGAAAAGGGCATGTGCAAGGGGAGGGGGTGTTACTGTAATTGCTGCTGATGCTGTAGGTGGCTGGCCCAAAAAGTTCTCCAGCTCTTAGAGCTAGCCTGGCTGCTGGTGAGGATGTCAAAAAGGCTATCCCTGCGTGGTCCAAGGGAGGCTAATGTGAGGTGCCTCTTTAGGACTGGGAAATGGCAGATGTCATCACCGTTTTACCAGCTGAATTTTTTGCATCCAAAGGGTCATTTCTCTTGGAGAAATGTTCACTGTCAGTTACCTAGGTTTTTTGGGGATTCATGTTATGAAATAACATTGACCCCAGGGTAATTCGTCAAACCCAACACCAGCTTCTGAACCAAGGCTGTCCTGACAAAGAACACCTTCCAACATCATTTGTGGTCTCCTGGCAAAATGAGAACACCAGGGGTGATCTGTGGCATCCATCATGGGCTCTGAAGGTGGCTTCTGTACCAGGTGAGTAAGAAGAAAACTTCCTCTTTAATGGCATTTTATGAATGCCACTCCCTCTTCAGACAGCTTTTCAACAAACATGTCTTCTAGACCATTCCACACATCACAAGTATCTAGTGAGAGCGTCTCACATGAAGCTTTTTAAACCATCATGGTCTTGTCCCCAAATTTCTGTAGCCAAAGGCAAAGCCTGATGATAATTTAACATGACAAAATGAGGCCCTGGTGTAACATAACTAAATAGCAACAGTGGTATGACAAAGGGTCTTTGGATAGAGCAGAACATATTTCACCACGTGTAAAGGTAACAGATGTTGCTTCTTCCATGAATACAGATGTAGGAATATGGAAATATGCCCCACAAATTATTCTTTAACATTCATGAATGCACCAACAAATGAATCCTCTGGTGATACCTGGCATGGATGAGGAGGTTTATGGTTATCATAACCCAGTAAATCTTTAAGGTGATGGCTGGTTCATCACCAGCAGAAAAGCTTTTCATCCTTCCGCAAGCTCTGCAGACAACTTTGTTGGTTATAGTCTTGATCCAGGAAACCACAGCAGTTGTGCATGGGTCTGCAGTAACTTTGCTCATTTGGTACATTCATTCCTCAAGTCCAGAGTAATAGCCTGGCAACAGAATGGCTGGAATGACATTTGGAAAGGTTGTTCCAGTCATCTTTTGCTGCTGTTCCGGGTGCTAGCATAATGTATTTTTCCCAAGCCTGCTTCCCAGAAACCTGGTACATCCTTGGATTTAACTAACCATTGCAGAAGCTGAGTTGCTGTTTCATGAGAAGACATCAATGCTGGCACTGCCGGCTACAGATAAAAACATCTTCCCTTGCCTGTGTTTTCTCCTTGTCATAATGTGCCTGAACATCCCAGATCTGAGAGCTTTCCATGTGACTCTTGAGGTGTATATGGCAGCCCAGCCATTTCCTCCCCTCTTCTCTCCTTTCTTTCTACAGTAACAACCTTTTCATACTTGTAAGTCCTGTTGCTTTTGTCATGAACTTTTCTTCAGAATTCTCCAGGACAAATAAAGCTGAAAAAATGTATTGTCTTCATAATCTTGTATTCAACAACAAATGTCTTCTTCATGAAAATCTCATTGGCAAACATCTAGTCAAACTTTTTCAAAGACATCAATTTTATCAATTTCTTTTTAAGAAACGAAAGGTGTGTTTCTTTTATTCTTAAAGCAGCTCATGATGAATGGGCTTTTAGAACCCTCAGAGAGACTGAGGAGTTCACAACTGCAGGGCTGGTGTGTATCATCCTATGACGCTTGTGATTATAATCCCTTTAAAGGACAGTAGGCAAAAACACTTATGAGCTGAACAGTATTTTCCCATTTCAGATTCTAAATGCTGGGGTAAAACAATTTGCAGTTGCTGCTTTGAATTTCTTAGTGGCAACAAAACAGTGAACTTACTGAACAAAGTGCTTCTCAGCTTAGTTAAAAATTCTGTACTAAAGGTCTGTGATTTTTTTAGGCATGTGTCCTTGACTCAAAATAGCTTTAAAGGCCATGGAAAATCTATCATGTGACTTGTAAAATGTGGACATATTTAGATCAGCATCTACTAAGAGTAAGGTGCACTTTAGTGGTTGTTAAATTGGGTGTTAGAACATTCACGGAAAGCTGTATTGGAAACAATAGCTCTGCTTCTAAAATTTATTTGTGCTAGCTTTTACAGAGAATAAGAAACAACCATTTCCTTGCATGTAAGGGTTGTATTTGCCTTGTTTCTCAGTTGTAACTCCTCCTGTTCCTGCTCTACTTTCCTTGTTCACTTCAGCTGATGAGCTCCTGGCTTTTAACTTCGTATTTACTAAGTTATTCTTGACATTATGGATGCCCAAACATAGATGGCGGTAACTTCCATTTCACAGCTCTGTTTCTCATAACCCCTTCTGCCTTTGTCTCTGAAGTCAGCAGTGCTGTCCTTGTGAAAGCCAAAACTTTGCACTGGTTTAGCAGACTGATTCAGTTTTTCAGCATTACTGGCTTATCTTTACTCCCATTTGCCTCCACACAGCACCCCCTTCCTGTTGTCTTCTTCCTTCTTCACAAGGATTTTTCCATGGCCCCATGGTAACTTTTCCCTTCCATTCTTCACACAGTAGCCCCTTCTCTGGCAGCCAGCATAGACATCCACAATGCCAAGGATCCCACCCTCATGGATGTGCTTTTCTACAAGGCTTGTTGGTGCAAGTTGCTGGTGGCCTTTCCTTTGGTCCTCACATCTTAGTGCCTCCTCGTCTTCCTCCTAGTGAGCCCAGAAACATCTTCCCCCAGCACTCCATAGATGTCCCTTTGGTAAAGATACAGACAGCTGATCTCTGCTCCAGGATGGCCCATTCAGGATGGATAGTAACCTTCTTATTTAACATGTTCCCACCACCATCAGGAACTAATTTCAAGTGATGAACATCTCCTGCCAATACCCTCTCTTCCACATGGTTCTCAGCCTCAGCCTGAAGTCTTTGTTTCTAAGGACTGCCATGAGGATCTGAAAACAGGGATGCGCAGTCCTTACCTGGCAGCAGTGTGCTTAGCATCCAGGGAGACAAGGCCCAGACCCCTGCTCTGACAAGAGAACACTTTAAAAGAAAGGCAGTGGCCCATCTTTCCAGCTCTTAGATGGAAAAATACTTCAGATGTGGCAGCTAGAGCCAGAAACAAAAAATACTTCTGTTGTGCACTGCATGTGCATTAGATCTGTATTAATGGGGATTTGGGTTTGGTTATACTTCTATGGTTATGAAGAAAAACATCTTCACTGTGTCAAGTAGAAGAAAGAATAACTGAGATGAGATTATTATATGACTTCATGAGTAGTCATGGACTGCTACAATTGAAGGAAACTATCATTTACCACTTGTTATTTAGATGGGCACAGCTGAAACTCAGCTCCACTGCAAACTTTATTGTTTCCCTGTCAAATCCTAAGAGGCTGAGATACCTCCCAGGAGACCACTAATCACTGCTGGCACTGGGTGTTGGTGGCAGCATGAAGTGAACCTTAAAAGCTTTGGTGGTTCCAATTAGCATCAAAAAGGCCGAATGCTTCCTCTGGATTCCAGGTCATGTTAAACGTTTAATAAAAAACCTGCATTAAGACTCAGTATTAAAGGAAAGAGTGGGCAAGCTTACAGACTGCATCTGGCATGACCAGTCCCTTACATAAAATTAGCTGAACTCCTGGTCTCCTGTGTCAGCATGCACTAGATCTTGGGCAGAGCCTGGATGGTTCTTCAGGAGATTGGACCTCTGCAGGCTTTTTTGAAGTATGGAACCAAGCATGACCTTTCACTGAAGCACCATCTAACCTTAAAGGGCATTTATTTTTCCCTCACCAAAAACAGGGATCAATGAAAACCAAGTCTCCAATGGAAAATACAAGTAGAAACAAAATAAGAAGAAAACTGTGTGTTTTTTCTGGTCCCACCCACCCCCATCTCCCCACCTTCCAGTACTGTTTTTTATATTATGGTAAATCAAACATGTCAACCTGTGGACAGCTTAGTCAAGGGTGCCCTGTCCTCCCACTGGCAGAACCTGTGCTTTGCCATTAAGTATAATTCTGCCCAATCCCATCACTGTGAGTGGGATTTCTGATGCTTAATAAAAGCTGTGCATGTGCTCCTACCCCATGTGGCAGAAGGAATAATCCACCTTTGTTGAATAATCCTTTGTGCTGGTTTTGGTTGAGGTAGATTTAAGTTTCTTCACAGTGACTGGTATGGGGCTGTATTTTGAATTTGTGCTGTCCACAGTGTTGATAATATGGTTCTTGTTATTGCTGAGCAGATCTTACAGAGAGCCAAGGCCTTTTCTGCTTTTCATGCTGCCAGGCTGGGGAGGTGGCTGGGGCATCCTTGGGGGTTGGAGGACATACAGCCAGGACAAGTGATCCTAACTGACCAAAGGGATATTCAACACCCTATAACATCATGCTCAGTATGTAAAGCGGAGGAAAGAAAGAGGAATGGGGGGACATTTGGAGCAATGGTCCTAGCTATTTGGACAGGATCTCATCAAATATGAGGCCATTTGTCTCTGAGTCCCAAGACCAAATTTGTATGAACATCCTGGTTTGTCAGAGCCAGAGAGCTGCTTAGTGCCCTCCTCCACCAGAAAGCTTGGTCACAGCCTCACTTGATTCCCACGCACTCTGGATATACACTGCAGCATAGGATCATCCTGCTGCTTTCTCAGAAGCTGTACCCTGGCTCCCTTTTCCTTGCCACAGTACCTAATTCATAACCTCATGTTTCCCCCTTGACGCTATCCCCCAAAAAAACAATAATTAGAAAGCATGTGGAAAAACAGCTTACAAAAGGTTGTCAGCCTTTCTCCCACATCCAACAGACTGACTGAGGGTTTTCTCCATACAGCTGGTCCCCATCCAGCATTGCCACTGGCAGGATGCAAAAAGTCTTCACACAGACAGTTTCTAACACCCCACAGATTGGCCTCATGGATAGAGCAGAAATGATTAGGGAGAGTTGAAGCAAACCAACCTTTTTTCCAGTAGTGAGCACCGGCTCCACTTTTACAGGGAGCTGCCAAATGGCAGCTTGAAGGAGGTCATGTCTCAAGCTCATGTCCTCTGTGACTTTCTGACCTGGCCCCCTGTCAGGTGATTCTGTGATTAGCCTTACTTTGCATAAGAGACAGGCAGGATGAGCAGGGTGTTGTTAACAAACCAGTTTTCATGGGTGGGAGCGAGCTGCAGTTCTAAGCATGGTGGAAACCACTCTGGAGCTGATCTTCCTGCCCTAGACAAGTTCAAAACACTATAGCTTCTGCTACAAGGGGATGTGGGTCACATGTCACTTTTCTTCACATGATGCTTTTCTTCCGCCATATTCTTGATCCCTCTGGTTTTCCCTACTCTCTCCTATTTTTTTTCCACCTGGGTCACTCCTAAGATCTTGGCATGTCCGTCTAGAAGTAGTGGGGTCCATATCAACCATACAAAGATCATCTTTCAGAGAGATTGTTTCAAATCTGAGAAGATACAGACCCTTGTATACAAAGGAAGGTTTTTTAACTTGCTCTGGATGAAGAGGCCCTTAACTGGGCTCAAAATTTTCTGTGGTACGAGTGAGTTAAAGTAGTTCACAGAGCCATGGAAAATGGACATTAAAGGGAATGTAACCTGGTTCATGCTCATGTCCTCAGCTGCACCTAACTACTCCTGGCAGAGATTTCATCATCTGAATAGCCAGCCTTCCAGGATGTATTGGGAGGAACAGAGTGAGCAATGGGAACCTCACTGCAGGCAGTTCTTTGTGTAAGAATAATCCACATATGTTCCCAGTTGCCTTATCAAGATAAGTGGTTATAATGGGGAATTTCTGTCAAGGGGAATGAAGAAGAGTTGAGAAGAGATTGTTTGGAAAGTCAAAAGATTGAAAAACATAAGATTTTTTGTCAGAAAGCCAACAGGATGGTGTGGGAACAGCAAAGGATTGTTCAGGCCTTCAGGATATCTCAGGAAAGTAGAAAAAATCCAAGGTCCTGCTCCTCAGAGCTGGAGAAGAGAATAGAAATTCCTGATGGTTGAAGAAGTGGCTGGTGTTTGCTAAGAGGCTTCACCTATGGGGCACTTAGCCCTGCTTCTTGTAAATGGGTCCTCTGGATGGCTGCCTATCAAAAGTCCAGTGCCCAACCTCATAGCCTGGAAATGGGCTGGGAAAGGCAGGATGGCTTTAATGAACCTTCAAATGGGTAAAACCTAATTTACACCCATGGACCAGGTAGGTATGCCAGAAGAAAACAATCAGTTGTTTAAACTCCCTAACAGAAAACTTTGTAAGAGGAAAATGTGAAGAAGCTTCCTGTTTAGGAATGAATCGGACAAAACCGGTATTGCCTGAGTGTGGCAACATGCTTTTTTTAGGGGGAACGCTACAATTGCTGGCTGCCACATGCTGAGAAAGGAGAGTGCATGAAAGAGAGAAGGGTGGTGCTTCATATTAATGGCAACATTACCCATTCCACAGACCAGACTCAGACCAGACTACGCAGATCAGGAAAGCCCATGAGGGAGCACTGTGTGTGCCTGACTGCCTCATCAAACAAGGCCAGCACAAATCTCTCTCTACAGGCTCTTTTGCAACGTGTGAAAAGAAACCTGTATTTGCATAAATAATTTAATTCTGGGACACATCTGTAGAGATTGCCTACAGGCCACAGTCATGTCTCATGAGAGTTTCTAAGTATGCTGGAGGATAATTTCCCAGCAGAGGATGTGTCCACCCCTGATAACTCTTTTAGATTCATCATGATGGGTAGAGACAGTGGAGCTGAGCAGTTGCAGTGGACTTGAGCAAAGTCAGGACAATCATGGGTAGTCATATATGAATTTGGCTCTTCCATGACACTAATTTTCCCCAAGATGAACCAAAAACTGAATGCAGTTATTCTTAAAGAAGACTTGGGACAAATCTGGTGAAATTTGACTGCAGTGTGAGTTGCTTAAGAGTTTAGCAGATGACCAAAAGCTGCAGTTAAAGTAGAGGGTATTTTCGATAGTTCTGTGTGACACTCTGGTTGGGTGTGAACCCTTGAGGATGGACAAAGCATAAGTGTTAAATGGGCTTTTTAGCCCGTAAGTGCTAAATGGGCTGAGACATACCCCAGAAGTGTTATTGCTAATGACTAGCAAGCAGGAGCGGTCCCTGCTCCCTGCTGCGTTAGGTGCCCAAGGCCCTCCCCCGCCCCCCCCCCTCCCGCCGCCCCGAGAGAGAGACACAGACACGCCGTGATTCTTTCGACCAAAAAGTCCTTTTTTGTTTTAAACAGCTCTTTTTATAACCTCCTAAATGTTTCTCAGCAAGCACTTTTGATTGGTCTAAAGTTCGGCTCTCCAGCCCCTTTTGACCAATTTTGGCTTCTGCAGCCAGGCAGAGATCCATTGGACCAACCCACTGTCTTTTCTAGATCTTTCCCCGGTGGGTTGTGTCCCACCATAGTGCCTTTTCCATATATGGCCCAGTACAAGCCAGCTTGTAATGCCACAGGTCTCAGTCCACAAAAATCAGCTCCAAGCCCTCTTTTTTCAACAGTAAACTTGAAACAAGTATCCAGACATTGTGTGTGTCTTGGAGCAAATAACATGGGCCAGACCTCCAAAATGAAGTGCTGTGTCCCAGGTCATCACGACTCCCACAAGGGATCCAGCAGCTGTAACATGTAAGTAGCTCCATGCAGGATGAGCAAGGTGCTAAGGATGAAGAGCCTGAGCAGCAGTGAAGAGGCATGAGTGAGTGGTTTATCCTTATCCAGCAGTGTTGTGGAGGATACTGAACCCCTCCAGGGAACTCTGCAATCCAAATCTTCTTTAAAAAGAGCAAGGACTGAGAAAAGACATGGAAGATAGATGGAGAAAATTGCATCCTGCCTCCCCTGGTAGTTTCAAATGAGTTCAGCTTTTGCTTTCCCTTCCTAGAACCCAAACTCAGGCTGAACCATGCTGCTGCTGCACTCGCTATTCTCTGGCACGAGGTGATGTGTTCCCAACACGGGGTTACTGACTGCGCTTTAAGCACAGCAGGACCCTTTGGCACAATAGGGCCCTCATCCCTGCAGAGTTTGTAACACAACTCACCTTAACTACGGGTTTTCTGCCCTCACTTTTGCCTATGCAGACCTCCATTCCTTCCTGCTTGGCAGCACAAATCCTTCTTTGGTGCATATCTGTAGTGCAATAGGCACTTTCCTGCCTCCAGACAAAACACCCAGGCATTTTTCCCGGACTCCCCAACATCCTGCCTGCAACTTCACGTTGACACCCAAAAGGATGTCCCAGCTCTTGTAGGGCTGCAGAGCTCACTGGCATGAGGCTATGGTCCCACTTCTGCTGGGTGAGGAATGAGACTCAATGCATATCTACCTGTCTGTAACAGATCTTCAATTTTTTTTTTTTTTTTTTTTTTTTAAAGAGCAAAACCCAGGAGCAAAACTGAAGCACACACAAAGGGGCAATTTCTCATCGCAGTTTACAAAATGCTAAGTAATAAGCATGAATCAATCAGTAGGGCAACAGCAGTGCTCTCTGCTAGCTTTGGGACGATCCAGAAAAAAGGCACTTCACCCCTGTTCTTGTGTGAACAGTCAGGGTCTTGCTCCTCTCTCCTCACTTCCTGTTGAGAGATGTTTCTACTTATGGTCCTGGTTTTATGGAAGTGGAGAGCAGATTGTTAGGTTCAGTCTAACAGATTTCATTTAAAATAAATCAGATTTACAGAGATATTGAAACATGAGGACCTTCATTATAGCCACTGTGAGCTGCATATAATCTGCACCTCTGCAAATTGAAGGGCTGCTTTCAATGCCAAAACTCAGAATTAATCCATGGTCTTCATCTTTTAAATCACTGGACCTTGGTCTCCCAAGGCATTCCAAGGGGCTTTTTCATTTTACTTTGTATGTGGCAGTAACAAGGCTCCAACCTCCTTCACCTGCTCTGGATGGGACCCTTGGCCCCACTGAGCCTTCACTGCCCATCACTGGCCAGGCTAGGAAACACTTCCTGGAGGGTGGTGTTAGACTCCCTGGGCAAGGTACGTGCCTCTGTTTCACTTCAGAGGAGGATGGGAAAAGGGAGAGGTCCTACGGCATCTTCTCCTCTGTGACATCAGTCAAATCTAGTAAAGGGAAGTGGGAGCTGCTGCCAGAACCAAAGGTGGCAAACTGGATGCTTTTACCAGACTTGGGAAGTAACAAGTCACTGCTTGTTGCCAGTGGTGCTATGAGGCACAGCATGACCAAACCCCTCTGCTCCCATTCAGACCACAGCTGCTCCTGGTCCATGGCTCTGCAGGTCTGGAAATGGGCAGGAGTGAAAAATTAGCACTGTTCATGCCAAGGCCTAGCAGAGTTGAGTAAATGAGGTAAACAGAATGGTGTAAAGAGAGAAAACCTGCACGGCCTTACACCTGCCTGCAAAGATCCCTTTCTAGCAGCACCTGGCACTTCGCTGCAGGCTGCAAGAGAAACACGGTGCTAGAGCAGAGCTTTTGGCTTTCAGAGCTGGGGAAAACTTCCAGTAAAACGAAGTGGATATCTTGAGGGAGACAGCACTAAGCTGATGCGAGCGAGCTGCAGGACCGTGGGAGGCAAGACAGGGAAACGGCCAGCACAGGGATGCGGAGAGTGACAGTGGGTCTGTCCACAAGACACCGAGTGCTGCTCACACAAACATACCTATTGCAGTAGTCACGCTGGCTACCACTACCTGCGGCGCAGCACAAGCAGATCACGGAGCACGAGATTAGCCATCCTCGCGTTTACTCACCTTCTCGGGCCGGTTTTGACACAGACGTGGGGGCTTTGTGCTGCCTCAGCTGCTCAGGAGCACCCGAGCGAGGCGGCCCGTTCTCAGCCGGCGCATCCCGCCGGCAGCAGTGGGATAGAGGCCGGAGATAAGCTCGGGTTGCGGCGGCGGGGCCAGGTCAGCCGGGGGGCTGTGCCGGGAGGTCCCGCTCTACCGACTCCGGGGGTGTTCTGGGGCGGGTTCGATGCTGCCCTTGTCTGGAGGAGGTGCCAGTGTGAAACGGGGTCCAGCTCTGCCCCCGGACTTCTCCTCCCCTGCCGGAAAGCTTTGTCCCGGATGAAACGGGAGCGGGACCGGCGCCGCCGCCCCGGCGGGAGGAGCGCGGCCAGTCGGGCCCCTCCCGCCGCCCGCCTCCGCCGGGCGGGCGGGGCCGGGCGCGGGCGCTGAGGGGCGGCCGGCGGTGCCGAGCTTCGCCTCTCACGGTGGCTGCGGAGCTGTTCCCTCTCCGGCTGCGCCGCTCTTGCCAAGCTCCCGCAGGTTGATACCCTGGGTACGGGTGTCGTCCCCGCAGGTGGGTCGGGGGCTCCGCCGAGCGCGGTGTGGGGAGAGAGGGGCCGGCAGCCGTGGTTGGGGCTGCGAGTGGGATGGCTGAGACGAGGGGCGTTCAGTTTACTCCCCGAGTTGCTTTCCTGCCCTGGCGATGTTCACTTTGGTGGTTTTGCTCCCCTGCCCCTTTACCTACAGCCTGCGGGGTGCAGCTGGCCGGACCCCATTGCTGCGAGGCCGCGGGATGGGAGGGCAACCCCCGAACGTTCCCGCCTTGCAGCACGGAGCCGTGCTCTGGGCGCGCTTTTGGGGGATGCAGAGCTCCTCGTTCGCCCTTGGCTGGCTTGGCTGAACCCGGAGTGCACCCCGAGCTCGAAGCGGGGCGGGCTTGGGCCAGTGTTTTGTAGTTCTCCAGAAAACACCGTCCCGAAGGTTCCAAGCAGCCCTCAGGAGGCGCCTATGGGAGCGGGAGTCTGCTGGCACCTGGTAGTGGGAAAGGGCTGCCTTGCAGGATGCAAAGATGAGAAGCTGCAGCGCTAGGTCAGTTTGTGCTAACCAAACTGCTGTTACCTGGGCGAGCCGTGTGCCTTTCGGAGTTCAAAACGGGGAGAAGAAAAGTTGCAAGCAACTCCACAGTGCAGCACCCCGTTGGGTGGAGAGGGAGAGAGAGTGCCCTGTGTGCCCTGGATTCACAGTGCTGCTAAGGGGTGAGACACCCCCCCCAGGAAACACCCCAGGACCTAGCTTGTTTGCTTCTCCTTGCTGGCCAGAGTTAAGCATGATACAACTCCCAGGGACTTGGTCACCTCTCAGGGAGGGGTGGCTCATGGACCCAGAGCTGGATTTTCCACTGCCCCACAGGTGCTCTGCATCCTCAGGGGGCAGGGAGGAGGCTAAGGGAACCAGATCCCGGGTAACTGGAGCTGCCAGTGTTGAGTTGCAGCTGGCATTTCTAATGCAGCCTTGGCACAGCTGCCACATCCCCTCACCCACCTGGTGCCGGGGCACTGCATGCTCCACTCTTGCTCCGGACCCTGTGCTGACACAGTTTAAAAGTAGCATTTTCCACGTGGGTTTGTTGTGCCTCCAGTTCCAGAGCTGCCCCTCTCCCCCCCTGAGCAAGCCTCACCAGTGTCTGCAGGGAGCCAGGCTGGCTGACCTCGTGGAAACCTTGATGTGGCCCTGCCCCTTGGCTGGGGGCTTGCTTTGCCCAGCAAAGAGACTAGAAGCCTGAGCAGGGCAGCACTGGGTGCAGTTTGGCAGCCTGTGGTACCCGGGAGGGGAGCCAAAGGAGCCGTGGACATCTCTGGCTTCCAGAGCCTTAAGTCAAATCTGTCTCCTAGGGGAAAATACTCCCTGCTGCTTGGTCATCAGGGGTAAGGTGAAAGACATGTAGTGCTCTGTTTTCCTGCCTCTTTAAGGACTAACTGTGTCACTTGATTTCCAAAATCCTGCCAAATTTGAAAGAAAAAAAGTTAATTAGAGAACAAACATGCTGACCTTGTTGGAGCTAGAAGCTCTCCCATACTTGGGGCTGTGTGGCTTTGCAGCTTGGCCATCCTAGTGCTAGTGTGAAAACACAGGTGTGCTGTTGCTGTGAGGGGATGGTGTCTGATTGCATGAAGGAGCAGCTGAAGCTTTCTGCCAGCTCTGGAAAGGGAGGGCTTTTGAAGGCATTTGCTTAATGTGAAACATAACTTTATGGAAATAATCCTTCTGAGGTCTTTTCTTCTCCTGCATTTGATAGCTTGGCAACAAACAGCTTCAGTGGGGGTGAGCTTCTGCTTTTAATTAAGTCATACACACTACAACCACAATATAGATCTCCCTTGTAAATCAAAATTCTAAATCATCAGGCTTTTTTACCTCTTATTCATGGTGGCTTTCTAAAGATGGTACAGTTAAGACAGAAAACAATGGCAGGGTACACCTGCGTAAGGCTGTTCAGCATGTTCCTGTGTGTTAGGCTGATGCGAACACCCGGAAGGCAGAGGGAGCTGATGGAAGGAAGGGATGTTGAGCCTCCAGCAATGGTGCTTGAGGCTGAGCTGTGCCTCAGAGCAGCATATTTGGGCACATGCCCAAAGGAGAAAGTAGCAGTATTTGATGGGAATGGTCTGGGAAAAGACAGCTTTCTGAGGCAGATCATGCATGTGGATGGGTGGGAGCAGGTATAAAGGCAACAGAGGCACCAGGAATGGGTGCAGAGCCCTGAGACCTGATAATGCTGCGCCAGTCACAGCGCCTTGAATCAGCATCCTGGTGGGAAAATGTGAGTGTCACAAAGCCACAGTGGAGTCCTGCAGCCTTCTTGTCCTGTGTCAAGGTGTCAGCCTCTCTGGGGCAGAGATGTGGGTGTGATCCACGGCAGGGATTCAGGATTAACCAGCCTGACAGACAGGGGAGATCATGGTTTGCCTGCAGCAGCTACCAGGGCAAATCGTGAAGCAGATGCTTGGGGATATTTGCACACCACCACCATCTCTTCAGCTGTGCCTGGCAGTGTGGCAGGCAGGAGCCGTGTTTCTGCAGGCATGGGGCACGGTGGCCACGCAGTTTGGCCGTGTAACCCTGGCTACTTCTGACCTCTTCGTGGTAAAAGTGCAATGCAGCATGAAATTGGCTGTGTGTTTCTGAAGAGGTAGCCCCTGCCATCCCACTTTCAGGTCATCTGCCACATGCCCAGCGCATGGGATGGGGCCTTTCCTGACCCAGGGGCTGGGAAAGAGCAGGGAGGTTGCCTCATGGAGGCAGAACAACACGTATAGGTGTGGTCTTGCAGTAATACATTAAATGATTGATGAGGTTGTTACAGAGTAATGGAAACCCAGGATTTTTTCCCAAAGTGGTGGAAAGCCTCTGCGTGGCCTTTCTGTCCATGCAGTGCAGCTGCTGGGGCATTATGCACCCCAGCCCCCGGCTGCGGGTAAAGGCTTGGGCGTGGGAGCAGCACTGCTCCTTCTCAGAGCAGTGCTTGGGGTATGTCCTCTGCCCGTTTCTGGAGCAGGCAGCTGTGCCCTCCTTGACCCCAAGTGATGAGGCTGCTGTCTTGCAACAGAGACCCCACTGCCTCTCTCACTGACTGCAGGAAGGTGAGCTTCCACCTGGGGTACCATGGTGTCCCTAAAATTCAGATGAAAGGACTTTTCTGGCTGTTTCCTGCTGTTGCCTGGCTCTGTGTGAGGAGCCTGCATGGCCACCTGGCCAAGCAGAGATGAGCTCAGCACAAGGGGCAGTGGGATCCCGATCCCTGGACTCCCAGCTGCTTTGAGGAGGCAGAAAACTGGAGGGTTCTGCTGATTTCATCCATGTGCTGGACACGAGGGAGGGCTCAGATCTTTGGGTGGCAGTTGTTCCTTGGCAGTTCCAAGGATTTGGTTTACCTCCCCATCAGGTCTGGTCATATTGGCCTCATCTGTGGCATGCCCCCTATGATTCTTGGTATTCCCTCCTAATTTTCCTTCCTTTGAGTATCTCCAGTCTATTCTGTCTGTTTCTCACATGCCTGTCATTGTATAGCAATTATGGTTATAGAGTTAAAAGCTTTATCAGCTCCTTAGTGGGAAAAATGCAAGTCAGCTTATCACAGGACTGTGGGGTGGTTAAAAAAAAAACGTAATGTGGGTTTTTTTGGTTTTTTTTTTTTTTTTTTCCCTGGAGGTTTCTTTAATTCAAAATGTAAACCACAGAACTGAAAAAAGCCATATGGTATTCAACCTGCACTTATAAAGTTCAAAAGTCTAGAGGCAGAGCTGAGGGAGCTACAGTGGACAGACAAGCAGTAAGATCAACATTCATATTTTATTGCCTTCATGATATTGGGACATGCTTTCCAAATGGTAAGAGGCTTGAAAAATCACACCTAGCTTCAGTCAACACAAAATTTCAGGTTTCACACAGCAAGCTCCCCATGCATGCAGAGTCAGAAGCACCTTATTCTGCATCTCCCTCCTTTGTGTGCAGCAGATCCTGCAGCTCCTGGTCAGGGCAGTCACTGAGAAGAAGGGTGACAATTTTGTAGCTCCCCAGTGTTCCTGGGGATTTAGCCTTTGTAACCCAGGTTTTAAGATGATGTGATAAGCAGGGTTTCTTGATTTTCTTTCTTTTTCCTTTTGTGTTTGCAAGGGAAAGCATGAAAATGTAGGTGCTGAAGTTTTAAATATAAATTAAAAATAATCTTCAGATATACTGTGTGTTTTAAATCAGTTTTTAAGTAGCTTCATCACAGGGGGTGTTGCAGTAAGTCTGGCTTGTGACTTTTTTTCATCGCCTTGGGGATGGCAATATTGCAGGTTTCTCAGGTGAAACAAGAAGGGATCTTGTTGGACAAGAAGAGCAGAAGGAAAAAGCAGGAGCCTGTCTCAGAAGTGCCCGATTTCTGAATTGCAAAACCCCATCCCGCAGTGTTCACATTGCCAGAACAGTTATTTGGATAATTTCCTGCTGTCAGTGTGCTGTCTTCCTGTCAGCTGAGGTTGCTCCGTACCAGCAGGGCTCCATCTCCCACCAGGACTGGCAGCAGCAGACCAAAGTCTCCTCCTCCCTTTTGGAGGCAGCAGGAATGGCTCTGCCCTTTGCACATTGCTCCTTCTACCCAGCTGTTCTTCTCTGCCTCTGGCCACACTGCCACCTTCCCAAAAGTTCTTCTGAGCAGTTGTTTTTCCAGATGTGCTCCTTGCAGATTTCTCTATCAGAGCTGGTGTGACCGGACAGGATGGCAGAGCTCATGAAGACTGGCATGAAGACTGAATGTGATTGTTCTATTGTCTGTGATTTGACATCTTTGGTTTTCCATCTTTTGATTCACTGAGCAGTGATGTCACCTTTGGGAAGAAGCCTCTCTTTCAACACTACATCAAAATGAACCTGTTGGGGTGAAAAGTTCATTCTGCCTGTTCTGAGTCTATACATGGTGTGCCAATTTTTCAGCTTCTTTAAAGGGTTTTTTCCTCTGTTTTTTTTCCAAAAGAAATGTTTTGAAAGTGTGTGACTGGTGGTGTCTCTGTTGAACCTGAGCTGACCACTTGTGTGTGTTTTAGAGTCTCTGTGTTCCAGCCCGAGCACCGGAGAAGGAGTCAGGAGACATCTTCTGTTGTTTCCAGAGGTGGTTTATTTTATCTAATCTAGAGGTTCTTTCCCTGACTAGCTGCAGTCCTTCCAGCTAGTCAGTCCCAGGCACACTCTGCCTGCCCCTGGGATGGCACTATCTTTTGTACTAAAAACCACGTAAACACTATTTACAATTATCTTCCAATACCTATAACTTATATTGTACAGTCTGGTTCTATTCTAAACCAATCCAGAAATGCCAACATCACCTAAAAGATGGATGCGAGGAAGAAGGACAGAACACACCCAAGTTCCTCCATCTTGAGCCCAGACCCTTATTATAAACAATCTTAAAAACCTACTTTTTCAATTTATAATAATCTAACTTACACTCTACTTATTTTTTGTGACTTTTAATTCTTCATGTAAGGGTGGTAATTTTTCCCAGGGAGAGAAATCCAAGGCACAGGGGTTTTGGGCACTGTGCCAAGGTTCCTGAGCCCCCTGCCAGGGTCTCAAACCATCCAGGGCACCCCAAGGGATGTCCTGGATTCCCACAAAAAGGAAGAAGAAACTTTGACAGAGTCAAGAGATGCATTTAGATGACATCAACTGCATCTATTTTGAGGGTTATTTATGCGCTAGTCTACAGTTACTCAGCATTGTTAGGTATTGGACTCTGTGATCTTGGAGGTGTTTTCCAACCTTAGTGATTCTGTGGTTCTATATCTGTCCCTGGAAGTGTTCCACAAATATGTAGATGTCATGCTTAAGGATATGGTTTAGTGGAAGGGTTGGTAGTGCTGGGTTAACTGTTGGACTTGATAATCTAAGAGCTCTTTTCCAACCTAAATGTTTTTATGCTAAGTATCCCTGGGTCTCAACAGATCTAAGGAAACAGATTTTCCAGGCCTGGAGATGAACCATTGAGATGACTACAAATTGCTTTTATCCAAATATTGTTTTTAACAGTCAGTGCTTCCCTTTTATCTTAGAAGATGGTGGTATTAATATTTTTCATGTGGTCCAGTCACTTGTTTCCTGTCAACTTTTGGTTTTTTGTATAACGTCCGCGTGCAAGCCAATGCTCCTCTGTGGCCAAATACTCTTCACCATGTCTCAGACAGCTGGCAGGTACAAGGCCACAGAGACCAAGGGCAGCAAGGGGAGAGCAAGGCAAGCAGAGCTGTTGAGTCCCTTCCAACCCAAGCCATTCTGTGATTCCGGTCTGGAAATGATCTATTGGAATTGTTGTCATTTTAGTCTTAAAAACATCCCAAAAAAACCAAACCCCCACATCTTTGTTCTCAACAGACCCTTACATTTAAGGATGTGGGATTTTACCTTTGTTGCTGGGCTGACAACGATTGCTCAGCCTCCCCCTGAAGGTCAGTGACCCCCACCAAAGTGCTGGTCCCCTTTGGATCCTCTCCAGGCTACAGAGAAGTATTCCTGCTAGCTCTCACAAGAGGCAGGAGCTGGACTGGAAATGCCTGCTGCCTTTCAGTGACAGCTGCACTGGTACTTGCTTTGTGGCATACTAATGAGCACTAATTGGCTTGTTATCAACATTGTGTGGGAGCTGTTTGCGGAATACGGGGGTGGAGACTGGGGAGACCCGCCCCCCGAGGGGTTTCTGCCCTCCTCCAAGGAGTGACCTCCCGTGTGGATGAGGGCTGAACTGGTGCTCCTTGTGGTAACATCTCCATTTGTGAGCCACAGGAACGCCTCATGTCAGCCGTGGTAATGGTCCACCTGCCAGGTGTGTTCCCCCTCCGACATGGCAGAAGGTTACAAGGAATTATAGGAGTTTTTGTCTTTAAACCCACCTGGGGGCATGGGGAGGAGCTGAGCCCCTTGGAGGCTGTGCACTGCTCACCTTCAGGTCTTCTCAGCATCAAAGGTTCAGTGCCCCTCTCCTACCCCCATCCCCACCCAGTCCCTCCACACTGTCCACTGGTCTCTGAATTGTTCAGATGGAGCCTGTGTCCTTCTTGCCACTGCACTTCCGGCATTGTAGCAATCCTGGCATTCACTGCAGCAGCTGGGTATCTTCTGCATCCATGGGTCTTTTCCAGTCATTCAGCCTGAGCTATGGCAGGCATGAAAACTCCCAGAGAATGATCCTGCTGGAGAGGGGAGCACCACCAAGGTTTGTAACAACCTAGAGAGAAGGAGGCTTGATACAGCTGAGTGTCTTCAGCACTCTTGAAAACCATGTCTTTACACACCATGTGTGTAAAATCTTCAGTCTAGCTGATGTGTGATACTGTGTTTGTAGAACACAGCAAGCTGATCTCACGCTGGGGGAAGTTCTGGCAAGGGCAGGACAGTGCCTGGACTTGCAGTACATGAAGGCTTCTGCCAGCAGGAGAGCTGAGATTATTGCTTCAGAGGTGGGTCTGCTAATTTTGGACAAATAGCCCACTTACCTTGATGTGCTTGCGCTGGGACTTGTAAGCAACTATTCTGAAGCTGAAAAATCAGTCTACACTTGAGCTGAGAACAACACCTTTAGCTTTTCTGGCATTTGAATCCTAATTATGCCCTGTGACAAACAAGTTTCAGACCAGGTCCTGGTGACCATGCTTCTTTTTAATTTAATCTTTCTTTGCTCCAAAGAAAGGACTTGGAAGGAGAGGGCATCAAAGTGTCAGGAGTAGCGACAGGGAAGGAGGGAACATCAGCCAGGCACAGGGGATCCTCAGCCAGGGAGCAGCCCCGAGGGTCATGATAAGGATAATTTTTTTCCTCCCACCTGTTGATAGGAGCAAATAGGAAGCGAGCTATTGCACCTCCTCCCCAGCTGCTAGTGACAGGAGACTTGCTTATGATCGTGCACTGGAAGCTAATTAAACCTGGTGACAATGGTAATTGACTAAGGATGCTTGAGGGTAAGTATGACCTCATGTCTAAAATGGTAATGAGGCCTATTAAAATCCACACCAAAAAGAAAAATGAAAGGGGGAACACAGGCAAAGGTGGTGCAAAGGGAGCAGGAGCAGGCAGGGACAATACCTGGCAGCCAGAGCACTGGGAGGGATGGGGAGCACAGAGGTGTCAGGCTTCTAGATCTTAATAAACAGCCTGCTCTTCAGGTAGCCAGGCTGCACCTCAGGCCAACTCAGCCAAAACACTGGGTTCAAGCACTTTCCCCTCTGCTCACCCAGGCCTGGGTGTAGGTCCTGTTAAGCACTGGCAACACTTGTTGCTGTTTGTGGTTGTCTTCACTCCCTGGTTATTTGCTGGAAGATAGGGATGTTCCATGAAACCAGCAGTCACTGCCAGCATAAGGAGGATACTTGCAAAATGATGCTGAAATTGCTTCAGTGCAGGAGAATGCATTGGCAAAAGAAAGATGCAGTGGGTTCAGGGTGCCAGGGTGCCATGCTCCTTCTTGGACCAGCACAGCACCTCATTTGAGCTCGCAGCTGGGATTTAGGGGTTGGGGCCACTGTGATCCTTCACAGGTGTTGTTTTGCAGGGTGGTGTAGCAGTGCTTGGGGATACCACCGTGCTCCGTGGGAGCCCAGGTCCTGAGCTGACTCTCCTCACTGCAGAGGACACCCCAAGGGACACTGGCAGGGGGCACTCCCTGTCCTGGCTCTCAATGTGCATCACATCACTTTGGGTAAGTTCAATCCTGGGCTGTCCTCAGACCCTTCCCTGCTTACAGGGGGGATGTGCCAAAAGTTTCTTCTTGCTGGAGAAAGCCAATGCTCATCCTTCCAGCAGGGCAAAAGTATGGCTAGATGACGGCTGAGGATGTGCTATGGAGCCAGGATTCAACTGCTCTGAGCTCTGCAATGGCAGCTCCAGTTTTGACAGCCAGGAGCAGCAGCAGGCGCTGCAGGAGCTCTGCACTGTGACAGTGGTATGTATGGATGCAGTGGGATGTGTGGATGCAGGGCAGTGCTCTGGGGCATGAGGTTTGCTCTGCAGAAGTAGATTTGGGGGAGGGATGAAGAGAGGGTTGCAGCTGCTAAGCAATCCCAGTCCAGCTGAAGTCAGCACACTGTCACCTGGTTGGCCTTCAAGACACACCCAGCAGTTATCCAGAAGGGGAGAAAGCATCCATGACAGCCAAGTCAGGTCAAGCAGCCCTCCCATGTGTCAGCTGATGCTCAGGATTGGCCTGAGGTGGCCCCATCTGCCTGTGACCTTTCCTGTCCCCTATAACTTCAAAGTGCTTTTCGAATATGAGTAGAGTATGATTTAATTAAAAGTCATCATCTGTAATAAGTGGTACCTTCCTCCCTCCATCAGTAAGGTGGTAGAAATGACACTGGGATGCACTCAACTGCAGCTGGCACCACGTGAGGCTGCTGGAATGAGCGGCGAGGCTTGGCTTACTTGGCTCTCCATCATGTTCTGCACAGCCATGGCCTTTAATTAAGAGACTGTAAGCTGCTTGGCTCTTCTGGCTCTGGCAGCCGGCTTACAATTAATATTCCCACTGCCAGGACCAGGATTTATTCTTCTCAGCAGCCAACAAAGCACTCCATCAACTTCAAGTAGCATCAACATCCAGGGAAATACCAGTCAGGTGGATGTATGGGAAAGAAAAAGTGGAGATCATGGGGATGTTTCTGATCCCTGGGTGATTGCTGGGAATAGGATGCAGTAATACTTTTGACAGCAGCCAAAGGTGAAAAGATTTTGTTGGTGGTTACATCTGGGAATGAAGCACAGAAGCCCCAGAATTCTGAATTTGCCCTGCTCACCTCGGTGGCAAAAGCCAGGTATTACCCTTGGGCTCAAGCAGGCAGGACACAGAAATAGAATGGCATTACAGCTTTGTAACAGCCCTGTCAGCTCCAGGCAGTGGGGAGGATGAGCCTGATCTGTGCTGAACGATGGGGTTTTTACACAGAGAGCCCTGGTGTAAGTGGACGACTGACCTGGCTGACCATCTCCACCATCTGGTGTGATCTTAATTTCCCAGAGAGGCAAAAAACCCTCCAGGGAATAGCAAGAGGGAAGAGGAGGTGGGAAGCAGTTTTCAGGAGGGAGATGAGTATTCCCCCAGGAATCCCTCTATGCTGCTGCAAAGTGAGGCTGAGATATGCATGCAGCTGTATCCCAGCAGCAGCTCTCAGCTGGATGTCTCTCCCAGGCAGGGGTTTGCCTTTCCCAGTTGCTCTGTGACCAGCATGGCACCAGCATGTGAGCTGCCAGGAGCCTGCAGATCAGCCGTGCTTGTGTAGCAGTGACACGTTTTTGTTTCAAGAATTATGTGGTGGATTTAATTCTGCAAGCTGTGCGTTTTTCTTGCTTGGCCAGAGGAGATGAAGCCTGTCTGGGGAAGAGGGACATGACGTATTTGCTCTAAAGTAATGCTTTTCTTCTGCCTGAAAATTTATTTCTAGCAAGGTTGGAAGCAGAAACAGTTCAGACCTTGAAGTAAAAATTGGGAGTTTGGGGCAGTGTCAAAGACACTAGTGTCTTTGCTAGTGTAAAGACTACTAGCAAAACTAGACTTCTGCAATAGAATTTGGATGGAGGAATACCTGAGAAAGGACTCAGCACCCAAGAAGTCAGTGAGGAGGTGTGATCCCAGCTCAAACTCCCCTTAAAGGGGATGTGCCAGCACTTTTATAAAAGTGATGCTTTTTTATGGAAAAAAAGAAGTTGGTAACCCACACATGCACACACTGTTAAAAATGCTGGAGCGTTTTAGATCAGCAGTGGAAGTAGGTTTCTTGTTTTGCGTAGGATCATTTTATCAGTTTTATGTTAATAAGGAGATAGCAGAGAATATTTTAAAATGGATATTAAACCCATAAGGTAGTTTGTGTGTAAGGAGAGAGGTGCCTCCATCATACCCGCTTTAGGAGCGTCCCTCAAAAACCAGTTCTCATTTGATGTCTGCCTGGGACTAAGTTAATTTCCAGCCAGCTGGGAGATGGGTGGATTCCAGCTTGGTGTGTCAGTGCCTCTGAAAAACACTGTCACACTCCCTTTGCTGTGCTCCTGCACTGACTGGCAGCTCTGCTGCTGGCTCCCATCTGCCAGCTGGCCAGTTGTCTGCTGCGGGGAGTGGTAAGGGTGGGAGCCAAGAAGCATTTAAGGAAGCTTGAATACCAGCTGGGGCACTATGGGGCCTTTCTGCAAAGATTTCTTTCCAGAAAACAGAGGGGAACCAGTGTCCATGTTCCCATGTCCCAGAGGCCAGGCTGCCTGAGGTTTATGAATCACTTGTACAGCTTCATTATGGATGTGGCTAGTTGGCCATAAGAAGAGGTCTCTTGGACTGCCATGTCCTTCTGAGCACTCAGCAAGTGACAGAGCACAAATCCTGTCCACATACATCTCAGTGGCCCTACCTGCAGGACTTGGTCTGGTGCCGGAGTGTCTTCTTACTGGGAGCTGTGGTTTGTGGCTGAGCGGGATAAGTGTGGAAGTGATCATGCTGGAGTAGGGACCTTCTTTGCTAAGAGCCCCAGCAATGTCCTCTTCTTCTTTATCCCTTTTGCTTCCTGCAGACATCTTTTGACCACAGTATGAAGAGTTCCCCATCCTTCTCTGTTGGTCTCCTGGGAGTTGTGTGGACATTCCTGACTGGAGGAGTCCTGTTAGCGCTCTTCTTTCTCATCTTCACAATTCGCTTCAGGAAGAACAGGTAAGGGCATTCCTCTTCTCTGGGAGATGTCCCCTGAGCTGGAGTAGCAGAGTCAGGCTCTTTAAGAACCAAGCTCTGATGTGATGATCAACTGAGGGTCAGGAGGGTGTAAGCTTGAAGGAGCATCACAGGGCAAGCAAGGGTAATGCCAGGGATGTTGCAGCTTTTTCCATCACAGAGAGTTTCGATCACTGGTGTAGACAGTCCTGTTTGGACTGCTCCTTTCCTCCTCAAGGCAGGGAGCTGTAGACAGGATGAAAGGAAATGGCCTCAGAAAATGCATCAGGGAGGTTCGGGTTGGGCACCAGTAATAAATTTTTCACCAAAAAGGTTATCAAGTATTGGAACAGGCTGCCCAGGGAAGTGGTGGAGTAACCATCTCTGCAAGTGTTCAAGACTGGATGTGGCACTTAGTGCTATGGTTTATTTCTCGTGGTAACAGTTGGTTGAAGGTTGCACTTGATGGTCTTGGAGTCTTTTCCAACCTTAATGATTCTATGACTCTATGGGTGCCCTCTGGCACAGACAGTGACACATGGTCTCATCAATAAAACCATCAACAGGAGTGGGCAAAAATATTTGTGGAGCATTTCTGCTCCACATGCTTGAGAGCATTGGTCTGAGCAGCACAGCTCCATAGCAAGGCTGTCATACTCCCCACAGTGCGTCATGTCCTTCCTGCTGTTGGGCTGCTCATACTTTGAAGATATTGGTGGTTGCTCCTATTGGTGGGTCCATCAGTGACAGAAGCTGGTGGTGAAGTGTAGACTTTTTTTGGTGCTGTTCAGTCTGCACAGAGGAGATTAAAAGTCCTGCTCCCATGAAGGCAGCATAAATCCAGCAGAAGGCTTGGCAGTTCCTCATAGCTCAACCTGTCTCAACCAGTGCTGAGCCTTCCTCAGAAATTCTAAATGTCTCTGCTGCCTCTTTGCCACCTTCTCCTCAGCGTCATTGGTCCCTTGGTATCTCAACTGCTTCCTCCTCCAGGGATACATCCCTCTCTCAGGCTTCACCTGGCAAAGCCTTTGCTCTCCATGTGCCATTGTTTCCACAGTGGTGTACATTTGAGTGCAGCCTGGACTGATGTTGTTTGACTTCTCTGGTGGCTTTAAGGAATTTAATGCTCCTGACAACCAGTGTGCAGTCGGGAGGGTCCTAAGGGTTTGTGTTGAGAGCCCTGTGCCTGCTGCGCCACAGCAGGCTGCATAACCTGCATCCCAACCGCATCTCAGTCTGAAGCACTTCATTTACTGAGCAGTGTTGAGTTCAGTGGCCACTTGAATTGATGTTCTCAGAATGTGCTGTAATGAATGTGTGTTATTTATTTGCTCTGCACTAAATAAATACTGGCCTACCTCCTGAACCTGGAAGGGCAGAGGAGACCTTTCTCAGCTGCAGCTGAGAGCATGAACTAGTGAATATCTTTCTCCAAGGTCTGAGACATGGTGAGGAAGGCAGGAAGGGAGAGAGACAGGCTGAATCCTAGGTTTTGTGACTACAAGACAGCAAGCCAGGAAGGAGCTCAAGGAGAGAGAAAAGTAATGACTTGGTAGCAGGTCAAAGGGGCAGAGCTATTGGGGGGATGGCAGGAGGTACAGCCTCGGGCTTGCTGGGGAAGGGTGGCAGGTCATGAGAGATCAGTGGGTTGATTCTCCCCTCCCTGAATACAGTTACAGGATTATGCGTGATGAGGTGAAATTACAGAGGGGAGACTGTAACCTGAACGTTGCTGGTGGCTTCCTGAAGTTGAGACTGTGCTGAGTGTGGAGATATCTCCTCAGAGGAAGGAGCAGTGGGAAGGGCCTATTCCTGGGAGCACATATAGCTCTTGCACCCAAAGCCTACTGCTGGAGACTGTCACCCTGGGCTATGTTGGTGTGGTTTTCCACCTCTGCCCCTCTGCAGCAGAAGTGTTAGCATAGGGCTAAATGAATACTTGAAGGATTGTGAAGCACTCCAGCAAGAAAGGGGAGAGAATGGGACCATGGAGTAATGGCCGAACTTCTGGAGCAGCAGTGAAAAGCACAGGCTGGGGGTGGACAATGTGTCAGCATTCCTTGTGACCATTATCACCCCTGTAAGGGACCTCACGCCTGTGCTGCCAGTCATGATGCTCAGTAACTGTCACGAAATTCCCTGCTTTGTTTCCTGGAGGATTGTGAAGATGTCCAGCCCCAATCTCAACATTGTGACACTGCTGGGCAGTGGCTTGACTTACACAAGTGCTTACCTCTTTGGGATTCAGGAGCAGAGCCTGCCATCTGGAAACTCAATGGAAAAGCTTATTCAGGTGAGTGTTTTGATGAAGATCTGCTCTGCAGCCAAAATCTCACCCACAGCCTCCCAGCACCTGTGCTGGGTCAGGCAGTGGTGACTGTGTGGAGGATCCCATCTTCCTTTGTGTTCCTCTCTGCCTGCTGCACTTCTACAAGCCCAGCAGCCTGCCTGCAGGACTGTCCCCTGGGGACCTGCCTCGAATCCCTTCCTCGGTGCAGATGTGGTTTGCAAAACAGCAAAGGCTGTTCTGACAGAAAATGTCTGGTTGCCTTTTGTGTATGTGAAAGCCACAGCCCAGCTGTGGCTTTCCCCCTCCCTCTGACCCCCTGGCAGGTGAGGCTGTGCCTGCTGTGCGTAGGGACCTCCCTGGTGTTCGGCCCTGTCCTGGGAAAGAGTTGGCGCCTCTACAAGGTGTTCACCCAGCGGGTGCCAGACAAGCGGGTGGTGAGTACCCAGCATCTGAGGTGGGAAGGGAGGGTGGAAGACTTTCCATGGAGGGCAAACACCAACAAGTCCCAAACCAGTGTGGGACAGCAGATAAAACTGGCACATGACAAGGATGGATGCCACAATCACAGGCCTGGTTTCACACCTGGCTGGGCATGGGCCCTTCATTTATTCCTGCACAGTGAGGCAGGAGCTTTTCCACTCTACAGGCAAGTGGGTACCCTGCCAGGCTGCCTCTTCCCCAGTGGAGTCCCAGCCCCATCACTGAGAAATGTTCTAATTTTACACTGGACACATGCCTTCATTATGCTACACACCAGTGTTTGTGTTTGGGTGTGGGTTGGTTGTTTTTGTGGGATGAAAATAAACCAGGTGTCCTCAAAACCATGTGATGTAGAGCCATCCCCAGATGGATCCAATCTGTTCTTGAAGGCAGGAAGGGTGTGCTGGGTACTCCTCTTCAGCACTTAAGGATGGGGATTCAGCAGCTGGGAGGAAAATGGGAAATTTATGCACAAAAAACCACACAACTTTCAGTTGACACTTTCCAGCAGTGAAAAAAGTAGGTCTCAGATGAAAGATGGGACAAGAGGGTTTTGCAGGGGAACTGGGTAGCAGCAAGAGATCCTGTTTCACACTGGGATCTGTGTTAAACTTGCAAAATTATGATCCTACCAGGTGTTTTTCTCTGCCCTTTATGTCTCTGCTGGTGATATAGTGTTGTGGGTTGGCGAGGTTTAGAAATTTTTTCCCATTATTATGTTAAGCTAGCCGGGATGGCTCTCCTATTAGCCGTTAAGAGCTGGAGACAAAGGACTGCTGAAGCAATGATGGCCCATTAGGGAAAGGTGGAGTCCTGCTTTTGTTTTCGGCAAGTAAGAGGACACTGGGGGTAGGAGAACACACACAGCTCGCCGGCCGAACTCGAGGAGAGAGGTTCTTTTTTTTCTCCTGTTGGGATCAGGCTTCTTGGATTTGGACTGCTAAAGCTTCCTGCTTCCTCTGAACAACTGGGAACTGGGACGCCCACGGTGAGCGGAATTTCTTTCCTCACCCTTTTCTTCCACCTGGGGTGGTGAGGCTACCTCGCCCCCCTCCCCTGCCCCTGCAGCAGCCGCGACTGAGAAGCCGCCCGCCCTAGTCCATCGGAGAGCCATCGGTGACTGAAAAAAAAAAGGGACTGGGACTGAATTCCGTTCTGTTCTGTCACTGGTTTTTTTTTCTTTCGTATAGCTGATGCTGTTTTTGTTTGTCTTGTGAATGTTTCAGTGAAGAGCTGTTATTCCCAACCTATACCTTTTTTGTGCCTGCGAGTTCCTGAATTTCCTTTTCCTGGTAATACTGTCCCTTTAAACCGGGACAGATCTTGGCGCCCAACGTGGGGCACGAGGTTAAGGAATAACAGTTCTTCAGTTGCCTGAGATTGTTTTTTTTTTGTGTGTGCTAGCAACATGTGGTCCAGTTTAATCTGGTTTGGGCTGCACGTGTTCATACATGTATATCTCCCATTTGCAAACCCTTACATAAGCATGGGCCCTGTAACTAAGGCTACTGTGACTGTTATCGAACTTGCTTTATGGGTTGATAAGGTGAGGAATTCATGGATTTTTAACTTCCTTTGGACGGCGGGTACATGGATTCAGGGATACCACACACTAAATGCATGTTTTTGGGATTACTTTAATAATGGCACCTACTGTGAGGGAATAACACCAGGGGAAATTTTCTCCCAACCCCTCACCCAAATTTTTGGGTCTACCCCACCAGTTTTTGAAGGATTCAGATTTCCTCTGAATGCTAATGATATCGTACAGTGGCTGGTGTTACTGATAGGCTTGTCCTATTTAACATTAAGAGATAACGGGGGATTGAGCTGGATAACAACTCTGATACCTACTCCAGGAAATAGGGATGCTGCCACAGAGCCTGACCCTGCCCCAGAGACTAGGGATGCGGCCACAGAGACTGACCCTGCCCCAGAGACTAGGGATGCGGCCACAGAGACTGACCCTGCCCCAGAGACTAGGGATGCGGCCACAGAGACTGACTCTGCCCCAGAGACTAGGGATGCTGCCACAGAGACTGACTCTGCCCCAGAGACTAGGGATGCTGCCACAGAGCCTGACCCTGCCCCAGAGACTAGGGATGCTGCCACAGAACCTGACCCTGCCCCAAAGATTAGGGATGCTGCCCCAGAGCCTGACCCTGCCCCACAGCCCACCTCAGAAAGAAACCACCCGGAGTGGGTGGGGCTTCTAGTGAAGCAGATGAGTGAGATGGGCCAGATGATGAAGGAGTACCTCTCCCCAGCTGGTGAGAAGCCCTGCCATAAAGGGGGAGAATCCAGTGATGCTGTAGTGGAACCCATAGGTGTTACATCTGCCCAGGGTCCAGGTGAATTGCAAGGGCACTCACAGCCAGCAGCAGTCGCCCCTGTAGAAACTAGGAAGTCTAAAATGAAAGCAAGGCACCTAGACAAAGAGGACCAGAGAGGAGGGCCCTCACAACCAGCAGGGGAGCCAGAGGTTGAAATCATCACTGAGTCCCTGTCTTATGAAAATCTCCGCAATCTGCGGAAAGATATTGCACGACGGGGCCGGGAGGCTTTGACAACTTGGTTACTTCGGGTCTGGGACCTTATGGGTACAGGTGTGCACTTGGATGGTACAGAGGCAAGGAATTTGGGATCCTTGTCCCAGGACTCAGGTGTGGACCAAATATTCGTAAGGGAGCCAGGCCCACTTCCCCTCTGGGAGCGGCTTTTAATGAGTGTAAGAGAGAGGTTTGTCAACAAAGAAAGAATGCAGGAGTACCATAATAGAACGCATTGGAAAACCGTTGAGGAAGGGATTCAACAGCTGAGAGAGGTGGCGGTACTGGAGGTACTCTTTGGGAGGGATGGACAGCATGACAATGACCCTGACAAGGTCAGGTGCACAGGTCACATGCTGTGGAACCTGGCAAACCGAGGGCCATCTCAATACACCACCTTCATTGCAATGATTAATGCTGATGAGCACCGAGAAACAGTGAGCTCTGTTGCTAACAAGCTTAGGGATTTTCACAGTATGATGAATGGTGTAGTGCAGGCCCAGGTTTCTTCCGTGGTCCAGGAGGTGAGAGGGATGAGGGAGGAGATGAAGGAGGTGAGGGGGATGAGAGGTGACATAAGTGAGATGAGGGAGGAGATCAGGAAGATGAAGGCAGCACCAGTGCGAGCCTCATACCCCAAGGTTACAGCCCAACGCCCCCCAGCTAGTGGAAGAGGGTACACCCCACGAGCTGACCTATGGTTTTTCCTGCGTGACCATGGGGAAGACATGGGAAAATGGGATGGGAAACCCACTTCTGTCTTGGCAGCACGGGTGCGTCAACTCAGGGAGGGAAATGCTAACCGAGGGAGCTACACTAAAGTGAAGGTAGCCTCAACCTCCCATGACCAAGGTGCTGGGCATTACAGAAGGGATGATGATCTGTCAGACCCACTTGAAGGAACCTCCACTATGTATGTTCAGGAAAGGAATAATAGCCAGGGCTAGAGGGGCCCTGCCTCTAGCCAGGGAGAGGCACGGGATAACAGAGTCTATTGGATGGTGTGGGTCCGATGGCCTGGCACATCAGAACCACAAGAATACAGGGTATTAGTTGATACTGGTTCACAATGCACCCTAATACCATCAGAACATGTGGGGGAAGAGCGTGTTTCCATTGTTGGGGTGACGGGGGGATCACAGGAATTGTCTTTGCTGGAAGCTGAGGTGAGCCTGACAGGGGAGGGGTGGCAGAAACATCCGATTGTAACTGGCCCAGAGGCACCGCCCATTCTAGGCATAGATTTTCTCAGGAGTGGCTACTACAAAGACCCAAAGGGATACAGATGGGCTTTTGGAATAGCTGCTGTAGTGGCAGAGGGCATTAAGCAGTTGAACACCTTGCCTGGACTGTCAGAAAACCCATCTGCAGTGGGACTCCTGAAGGTGGAAGAGCAACAAGTGCCAATTGCCACCTCAACAGTGCACCGCCGGCAGTACCGGACGAATCAAGATGCTGTGATCCCCATCCACAAGATGATCCGTGAGCTGGAGAGCCAAGGGGTGGTCAGCAAAACCCACTCACCCTTCAACAGCCCCATCTGGCCCGTGCGCAAGTCTGATGGAGAATGGAGATTGACTGTGGACTATCGTGCGTTGAACGAAGTGACTCCACCGCTGAGCGCTGCCGTGCCGGACATGCTGGAACTCCAGTACGAGCTGGAGTCCAAGGCAGCAAGGTGGTATGCCACCATTGACATTGCCAACGCATTTTTCTCCATTCCTCTGGCAGCAGAGTGCAGGCCTCAGTTTGCCTTTACATGGAGGGGCGTGCAGTACACCTGGAATCGTCTGCCCCAGGGGTGGAAACACAGCCCCACCATCTGTCATGGACTGATCCAGGCTGCACTGGAAAAGGGTGAGGCTCCAGAACACTTGCAATACATCGATGACATCATTGTGTGGGGGAACACGGCAGTGGAGGTATTTGAGAAAGGAGAAAAGATCATACAGATTCTGCTGAGAGCCGGCTTTGCCATTAAAAAGAGCAAAGTCAAAGGACCTGCCCGAGAGATCCAGTTCCTGGGAGTAAAGTGGCAAGACAGACGGCGCCAGATCCCCACTGAGGTCATCAATAAGATCACCGCAATGTCTCCACCAACCAGCAAGAAGGAAACACAAGCTTTCCTAGGTGCCATAGGCTTTTGGAGAATGCACATTCCTGAGTACAGCCAGATTGTGAGCCCTCTCTACCTGGTCACCCGTAAGAAGAACGATTTCCACTGGGGTGCTGAGCAACAGCAAGCCTTTGCCCAGATCAAGCAGGAGATCGCTCATGCAGTGGCCCTTGGCCCAGTCAGGACGGGACCAGAGGTAAAGAATGTGCTTTATTCTGCAGCCGGGAACCATGGCTTGTCCTGGAGCCTTTGGCAGAAGGTGCCTGGGGAGACTCGAGGGCGACCTCTGGGATTCTGGAGCCGGAGCTACAGAGGGTCTGAAGCCAACTACACTCCCACAGAGAAGGAGATCTTGGCTGCCTATGAAGGAGTCCAAGCTGCCTCAGAGGTGATTGGGACGGAAGCACAACTCCTCCTGGCACCCCGACTACCAGTGCTGGGGTGGATGTTCAAAGGAAAGGTTCCCTCTACCCACCACGCCACCGACGCCACCTGGAGCAAGTGGATTGCCCTCATCACGCAACGCGCCCGCATCGGAAACCCAAATCGCCCTGGGATTTTGGAGATAATTACGAACTGGCCAGAAGGTGAAAATTTTGGTCTCGCCGATGATGAGGAGCAAGAACAAGTGAGCCGCGCTGAGGAAGCCCCACCGTATAACCAACTGCCAGCAGATGAAACATGCTACGCTCTTTTCACCGACGGCTCCTGCCGCGTCGTGGGGATGAACCGGAAGTGGAAAGCAGCCGTATGGAGCCCCACACGACAGGTTGCACAAGCTACTGAAGGAGAAGGTGGATCAAGTCAATTTGCTGAACTCAAAGCTGTTCAGCTGGCCCTGGACATTGCTGAAAGAGAGAAGTGGCCAAAGCTCTACCTTTATACTGACTCGTGGATGGTAGCCAATGCTCTGTGGGGTTGGCTGGAAAGGTGGAAAAAGGCAAACTGGCAACGTAGGGGAAAACCAATCTGGGCTGCCGACGAGTGGAAAGACATTGCCACCCGGGTAGAGAAGCTACCTGTGAAAGTTCGTCATGTGGATGCCCATGTCCCAAAGAGTCGGGCTAATGAGGAACACCAACACAACGAGCAGGTTGATCAGGCCTCAAAGATAGAGGTGTCACAAATAGACCTGGATTGGCAACACAAGGGAGAATTGTTCCTGGCTCGATGGGCCCATGACGCCTCAGGTCATCAGGGCAGAGATGCCACGTATAAGTGGGCACGAGATCGAGGGGTGGATCTAACCATGGACAGTATCTCTCAAGTCATCCATGACTGTGATACGTGCGCTGCCATCAAACAGGCCAAGCGGGTCAAGCCTCTCTGGTATGGTGGGCGTTGGTCCAAATACAAGTACGGGGAGGCCTGGCAGATTGACTACATCACACTGCCTCAGACCCGCCAAGGCAAGCGCTACGTGCTGACCATGGTGGAAGCCACCACCGGATGGTTGGAGACCTACCCTGTGCCTCATGCCACTGCTCGGAACACCATCCTGGGCCTTGAGAAACAGGTCCTTTGGAGGCATGGCACCCCTGAGAGAATTGAGTCAGACAACGGGACTCATTTCAAGAACAGCCTCATAAACAACTGGGCTAGGGAACATGGCATTGAGTGGGTGTACCATATCCCCTACCATGCACCAGCAGCTGGGAAGGTCGAACGGTGCAATGGCTTGCTTAAAACCACCTTGAAGGCACTTGGTGGGGGGACTTTCAAGAACTGGGAAAGTAATCTACCAAAGGCCACATGGTTAGTGAATACCCGAGGTTCCACTAACCGAGCAGGCCCTGCCCAATCTGAGCTCTTGGGAACACCAGATGGGGATAAGGTTCCAGTGGTACACATGAGAGGTATGCTAGGGAAAACTGTTTGGGTGAACTCTGCCTCCAGCAAAGACAATCCTGTCCGTGGGGTGGTTTTTGCTCAAGGACCAGGTTGTACCTGGTGGGTGATGCAAAAGGATGGAGAAACCCGATGCATACCCCAAGGAGACCTTGTTCTAGGGTGAACTACCTATGATACTGTGTATGTAACTGCATGTATGTATGTAATTTAAAGGTTCTAATTTAATGTAGTATGTTAGCATGGAAAAAAATTTGGGGTGGATAATGTTGTGGGTTGGCGAGGTTTAGAAATTTTTTCCCATTATTATGTTAAGCTAGCCGGGATGGCTCTCCTATTAGCCGTTAAGAGCTGGAGACAAAGGACTGCTGAAGCAATGATGGCCCATTAGGGAAAGGTGGAGTCCTGCTTTTGTTTTCGGCAAGTAAGAGGACACTGGGGGTAGGAGAACACTCACAGCTCGCCGGCCGAACTCGAGGAGAGAGGTTCTTTTTTTCTCCTGTTGGGATCAGGCTTCTTGGATTTGGACTGCTAAAGCTTCCTGCTTCCTCTGAACAACTGGGAACTGGGACGCCCACGGTGAGCGGAATTTCTTTCCTCACCCTTTTCTTCCACCTGGGGTGGTGAGGCTACCTCGCCCCCTCCCCTGCCCCTGCAGCAGCCGCGACTGAGAAGCCGCCCGCCCTAGTCCATCGGAGAGCCATCGGTGACTGAAAAAAAAAAGGGACTGGGACTGAATTCCGTTCTGTTCTGTCACTGGTTTTTTTTTCTTTCGTATAGCTGATGCTGTTTTTGTTTCAGTGAAGAGCTGTTATTCCCAACCTATACCTTTTTTGTGCCTGCGAGTTCCTGAATTTCCTTTTCCTGGTAATACTGTCCCTTTAAACCAGGACAGATCGTCATAAGGGATGATAATTTTGTTTTGGAAGAACTGCTTTGTCATAGCATTTACCTGCTATCCACACCATCAGACAGGGTTTATACTTGTCTTCAAGCCTGATTTAGTCTCCAAAAATTTGGGAGTTGAAGATAGAGATCCTGTGGCCAGCTCAAATGTAGGTGCTAGACACCTCTCTGTGTGAAGTAGTAGGATGGACATGTCACTTGAAAGAAACAACAGAAAGGGACCCAAGGGGGATGGAGGTCATTGGTGTCCATTTGTTCCCTGTAGTAACTTTTACTTTTTGCATGTTTGCAGATTATCAAAGACCTGCAGTTGCTGGTGATGGTGGCAGCATTGGTGCTGGCAGACACTGTCTTGCTCTTGACATGGGTGTTCTCTGACCCAGTCCAGTGCTTCCGAAGCCTCAGTGTCTCACTGCGGGTAAAAGGATGAGGATGGGCGATGCAGGGTTTTGCTGTGTCCTGTCTGAGGTCTGTGGACAGAGTTGATGGGTGGCCAGGCGTTTGGAGGTGGTCTTTGATAAACAACAGAAAGAAAAATGAGGCAGAAAACCTTGTGGGCACTCTGGATTTGGTTTATGTCTCGTCTATTACAGAGGTGAGAGTCCACTGCAAACTTTCCAGGTCTATGCAGATCACCTGCATGACACAGGAGGGCTCCTAGGTGTCTGCTTTAGAGAAATGTTTAACCAGCCCTGTTGGCAGCAGAATGTCAAAATCTCACTTTAAGCCTCTGCCCTTGGTAGTACCAGCTTTGACCTCTCCTTTCAGAAATTTACAGAGGAGACCAACTTAGATGCATCTTCCCATTGGTCTGTACCAGGCTGCAGCCTTCACTTCTGCCTTTCCCTTGCCTTGTAGGCAACAGAGAAAGGCATGATGTGCTCCATGAGCCGGGTCCAGTCCTGCGCATCGCTCTATTCCGATCTTTGGCTCATTCTCATTTTAGGGTTTAAGGTATGTAACCTCTTGATTACTTCTTGCATTTTCTCTCACCTCCTCCCTTTCTTTCAGCCTGAACTGTTTCACAGCATTTGTCATTTCAATGTCCTCCCAAGCTCCATGCCCATTGCAGATCCTAGCTACTCCTGTTCATTCTATTTCTAGCCCTTTCCATCTTGGGAAGCATGAATGCCCGGCTAGCTGCTTTCTCCTTGCCTCACCATCTCCTTTATGTGCACATACAGTCTCTCTAGACCACTCCCAGCAACCCCCTGAGCTTCATCCATCCCACTTTTTGAAACTGACATCGTGCTGCTCTTTATGTCACACTCCTTCCCTAAAGGCTCCAGTGAATGGCCACTGGCAAGGCACACCAGGTGGTTCAGCCCCTGAGTCCTGTGACTTCAACCCAAGGACGTGCTGATGACAAGTTCTTGTCCCCACCTTTACAGGATGCATACCAGGTTAATTATACCTCTGAGGTGCACTTTCACTGGTGAATCTCTGCACATGGCCAGTCTTTTTCCAGCAGTGTTGGTTAATACTGATGCAACTATGTTGATATAATTATCACTGTAATTATCTGTGGTCTCATGTGTCTCTGATATGACAGAGGCTGGACACATTTCAGAAAGCTGATGTTGATGAGGCTTGTGAGATCACAGCCTTTTTTTGGGAACAGCTTAATCATGTGTGCAGCACAGGCACTTCCTTTGTGATTCACTGTAATGTAATACTCATTATCTACCCAGAATCATAGTAAAAAGAGCAGAAAGGGACCTCGCAACATAGCCAAGTCTTTCTACACTTAATTTCAAGGACGCTAATCTGGACTGTCCTTAAAAATCCTTTGGTATGAGGGAATGTAGGCAGTACCTGGGCTTTCAGTGCTGTGTCTCCACCTCTGATTTTATCTAGTTTGTGTTAGGATTTAGAGAAGCAATGTCTCCGCTTACAGCCCTTACAAGTTCCTTTTGGAAATAAAACATCCCCATTATCAGTTCCAGGTAATCTTTTTAATGTTGCATTGAATCTGGCCCTGTTCCTTCCTACTTACTTGGGGATCACGGAATACTTCCTTGGTTTCTCTGGAGTTAGTCTGGATTTACACTAATGTGAGACTAGGCTTTATCTCTGCGTACATAGCACTTCTTAGCATCCACAGCATTAATGTGCTCAGCCCTTTGGGAAGACAGTGTATTATCCTGATTTTACTGGCACAGAGCAATGAATAGAAGTGACTTGCCAAGGACATGCCTGGAATTAGGAGCAAAGTCATCTGCTCAAGTTTAAATCAAACAAACAAACAAGCCACTTATTCCTGTGCTTACTGAGTGTCCTAGTTTATGAGACAGCAGCGCTGTTGTCTCTGTCCCAGATAGATGTATGAATTTAAATGGGACTTTGGTGCTTTTTTTTTTTTTCCTGCTCAGGGATTAGGTGTTGGCTTGCCTTCAGGCTGTTTGGAGGTGCCTCATAGTGGACGTGGTTGTGATCCAGTGCAGATTCTACAAAGCAGGGTCAGGCGCCAGCCCAGTTCCCAGCAAGGCAGGTTTCACTCTTAGAACACCACCCTGAGACTTTATGCTGCTCTGAAGTTGGGAGTCTCACCAGAGATCTGCACATGAACCTCTCTTGCTTGTGTCCCTCCAGCCACAGCACAGAGGGGTTGAGAAGGGTCTAAAAAATATCTGCCTCTCACGTCACAAAGCACTTCTTGATGCGCAAATAACAATGACTCTTAGTAAATGGCTAGCACTTACTGGATAGCACAGGATTAATGTGGGTCATATTCCCTGTATTCCAGGTCCTTGCAGGAGCTGGGACTTTGTTAGATGGTATTTCCAAATGATTCCAAAGGCAGACCACGCTCAGTGCTATGGAGGCGGCAAAAAAAATACTTAGTGTTTCCTGCTTGCGTCACCTAGAGAAGGAGAGGCTTAAACTGCTGGGTAGTTCTATCCTGAGCACCCTGGAAAAATATGTGCATAAGACCCTTGAGGAGCAGGGTGGTGAGACAGCCTACTCTGAAACAACTGCTCTCCTCAGGGGGAGGGAGATCTTCTGTGTACAGACTACTTCTGTAGTGCCCTTCCCTGTTATTGGAGTCAGGAAACAGCACAGGGAAGGGAAAATAATTGTACCTGGTAGTTTCCTGGATTACTGCTATTTAAAGAAGCACCAAGTACATCCTCTTCCCTCCAGTCTAAATCTCCATTTCTCCTTGCCTTCTTCTTTGAATTCCTTCTGGATATCTTTCCTACTCTTTCCTACTCTTTCAGAGGTATGCTGTTGCTCCTTGATGGCAACAACTGCTGCATCCCTGCAGGGATATCTGCCTCCTGTCTGTTTGTCTTTGTTTCTCCTGCTCCATGCTGCCCAAGGGGCAGTTTTCACAATTTCTCCTAGCCATCCCCTGCTCTGTGGCACCACCTGCTGACCTCTGACTCCTTACTCTTCGTGCCGTTTGGCTGGGACCCCGTGCCCACCAGTGCCCTCACTCCTGGCCTGCAACAGCATGCTGGGCATTTGCCTTGGTGTCACCACTACACGTTCAAGGTCTGCATTGTAGATCAAACAGCGTTAATTAGGATTGCACTGAGTGTATCTGAGCTCACCGGGCTTGGTGTGAGGTGGGGGTTGACACCATCAGGCTGTAATTTTCCATACTCTTGAAACCTTTTTTTTCTGTTTCCAGAGTATCCTCCTACTGTGTGGGACCTACTTGGCTGGTCTGACCGACAATGTCAGCTCCTCACCAGTCAACCAATCCTTGACACTCATTGTTGGGGTCAACCTCATTTTCCTGACTGCTGGTACCATCTGCTTAGTTCACCGTTTCTTCCATACATGGCATAATTTGCTGTTTGGTTTTACCTCTGGAGGCATCTTTGTGTGTACCACCACGATCAACTGCTTCATCTTTCTCCCACAGGTATGCTGTCACCTCTGTCCTGTCACTTGGCTGGAAATAGGCACATTCTAACAACAGCAGCTGTGAGCATCATTGCACTCATTTTCCTGCTTTTTTCTCCAAATGTTTGGACTCAGCTGCACAGCTCATTCTCCAAGCCCTGTCCTACCCTACCCCACCCCACCCTGGTGGTTCTGCTTCCCCAAACAGGTTCCCCGAGTCTCAAAGAATCACAAAATTGTTTGTATTGGAAGGGACCTAAAGATCATCAAGTTCCAACACCCCTGCTGTGCTCAGGGAAGCTCCCACCAGACCAGGTTGCTCAAAGTGCCATTCAGCCTGACCTTAAACATTTTCAGGGACTGGGCCATCTGCAACTTCCCTGGGCAAGCTTTTTCCAGGGTGTCACCACTCTCATAGTGAAGAATTTCTTCCTTATATCTAATCTAAACCTACCCTCTTTCAGTTTAATGGCATTCTCCTTTGTCCTATCACTGTCTTTGTAAAATGTCCCTCTCTAGCTTTCTTGTCCCTTGTCCCCTTTATGTCCTGGAAGTCTCCTAGGAGTGCATCACTGCTGCTCCGAAACCCTCCTGCAGGAACGTGCCACAGGTGACAGCCATGCAGACAGTACACGAAGCAAAGGCAGCCACTGGCTTCCTCCTCCTGCTTCATGTAGGTGGTGGGGTCTGTCCCTTGTGCAGTTGTCCTTTCATCATACCTCACATGCCCACTTGCACCAGGAGCTTCTGCCATTGGCAGGGATGGAGCCAGCACAGACCATCCAGATGGCCCAGCCACTCTCAGACACTTCTTTGCTGCTGATGGTCCCCAGGGGAGGCTGTCCTCCTCTGCACTTTTGGAGAAGGAAGCTGGGCTTTGCCACAAGTGAGGAGGTGTTTAAAGGAAGCCTTTTGTGATGTTGACGTGAGGCACTTCTGCTTCCTGTATCCTCCAGAAGCATCCTGAATTTGCCTGGCCACCATGTTAGTGGGAATAATGCTTCCATTGTTAGAGGGAGAGGAAACAGTTATTTACTCAGTTGGATGTTTGGAGGGATGTTTGGGCTCAAGGACAAGAGATGAGAAAGGGAGGAAGAGGTGAAGCTCACAAAAGCAGATCTATGCAAGGGAGGGCTTGGGATCTCAGCAATGTATATAGATATTGATTGCTTTTCTATGGCTCATCTGAGATCAGTAAGCAGCTGGAGCTGGACTGCACAAGGCTTCCAGGCAGATATTAGATGAGAAAACAGATACTAAGCATTGCTGGTTTTCAGCTTGTCACCAGTGATTCAGGGGTAAGGGGGCATGCATGACACTGTCTTTGTCACGGAGTCAGGGAGTGGGGAGAAGAGGGAGGGGGCTTTTTCAGTATGCTCAGTAGTCTTAATGCAGCCAGGCACTGACCTTCTCCTGCATAAAAGCCGGAGCCTGGGACAAGGTAGGGCTCAGATAGGTGAGAGGCTCCAAGTGACATTGCAGCCCCTCACCCAACCATCTCTGGCTGGCTGTTTCTGCTCCCCTTGTCACACCCTGCCTTTGTCTCCCTCTCTCCATCCCTTTGTCTCCTTCGCGCTTGAGCTGTTCCTGCCTCCTGCTGTGTTGATTGGGGCTCTGTGGGTAACACCCTCTTCTACTTCCCAGCTCAAGCAGTGGAAAGCCTTTGAAGAAGAAAACCAAACCATGAGCCACATGGCAAAATATTTCACCAGCCCGAGCAGGAGCTACCGCTCAGTGTACAGTGAGGAGCAGCTCTACCAGCTCATAGGGGAGAAAAACTCAATGAAGCGGCTGCTCACTGAGGTACGGGGCTCTGCTGACCCCCCTCCTCCAGCTTCTCCCCTTCCCGTTTGTGGGCAGAAGGCTTTGCAGGGTGGGAAGCCCTTTGTTCACACTGGTGATCCCTCACCAGCCTCTTCCTTCCTGAGGGGAAGAACTGCTTTGTTTTGTCACACTCCAAAGCACCACAATTTAGGCATAATTTGGAGGGATTAAAAAATTCAGTAGGGAGAAGTGCAAGATAGCCTGGTTCCACAACCTTGTCAAACATGGTTAATTTAGAGGGGAGAGGCTCTGTCTCAGAAAGCCTCCAGCCTCCTGCTCCCTCACCTGCACTGCATGGGAGCACCCTATCTTGAAAAGCTGCCTTCCCATTTCACCCCTTCCCACATGCACGTTTGGGGAGCTGCAGGGAAGGTTGAGGTCACATGTGCTGCTGCTGTGGCTCTTGCCATGCAGAGAGGGGTTATTTGTTTACTGGCAGTGCCTGCTTCCAAACTGGCAGCGTTTTCCTCCTCTCTGCCCACCCCACACTTGACTTCTTTGTTTGACACAGAAAAATGCCGTGATCGAAAGCCTGCAGGAGCAAGTGAGCAGTGCCAAAGAGAAGCTGATGAGGCTGATGTCTGCGGAGAGCAGCTGTGACCCCCGTGCACTGCCAGCAGCTCCCTGTACCAGGAGCTCAGAGCAGCCTGGGCATGCTGCACTAGGGGACTGCTGTCTCCTAGATCCAGAGAGGGACAGACGGCTGCCCCCCTGCTTTTTGGGTACGTCACCTCTTGGCAGCAATGTCCAGGCCTTCCAGAAACATGCAACCCAGGAGTCTGTTTGCTCCCAGATGCTGCTTTTTAGTACAGGGGATAGCGTTGAACGTGGCCTGAAAGATGTCCAGGAGTGTGGGACACCTGCAGTGCAGGGGCAGCTTCCAGAGCAGCTGCCAGGTCAGGACAACTCAGGCAGTGTAGCCTGGGAGTCATCCCCCCAAGTCAACCATGTAAACAGCAAGAAGCTGTGGGAGATCTTGAAAGAGTTAAGCTTGGATGGCAAAAACCACGGCCCAGCCTTATCTGTAGGACCCCCACTTGGCAACCGAGGTACCTCAGGTGAGCAGGGAGAAACACAAGTGGGCCAGGAGGGCTATGCAAGCATCCACATACCCCTCAGTCCCTACCTGGCAAGGCATCGTTGGAGGATCCCATTTCCCCCTGCCTCCACATGCTTCCCTGGACACGTATCCCCTTGTGCCAGCTGCAGGGTGAAGGAGGTTGGCAGCTGGAGTCGTGGGGAGTCAGCACATAACTCCCTGGGATCAGGAGGGGAGATGGCTGGCAGAGGGCTCCTTCACCCTCCAGCACCATCCCCTCCAGCCCTCCCAAGGGAGGCCAGCCTCCAGCCAGAGGGGTGGCTGGGATGGCCCAAGTCCCAGGGTGCTTCATTGTGTATCCCACAGGAGCAGCGACAGTGGCAGGGCACCCTGAAGGGACCCGCTGAGCCCTCCCTGTGCTCACTGTACTATTACCCAGATTCTGACTCCAGCAGCAGCAGCTCTGAAATGTTTCATGGCTGCCAACGACCCTGCTGCAAGGTTTGCTTCCAGAGCCCACGTGGTTCCCTGGACAGCAGCAGCACAGATATGGACACAGAGCCCAGTGACTGTGAAGATCACCAGGCAGAACACCACGGCGGGCCCCAGCCAGTGGTGAATTTCAAAGACGATCTGAAACCCACTTTTGTGTGACTGGGAGCACCCTTGCCTCAAAGGCAAGTGCCCTCCCATCCCCGAAACACTGCATGTTTTCAACAATGCTAAAACCACACATCCCTCTGGGGAATGTGCCTTGTTCTGGAATTTGGGGATTGGGAATAAACCTTGCCCCATTCTGATTTGCAGTGTCAGCTGTGACTGCAGCCTGAGTTTGGCTGAGAGGGGGTTGGCAGCACTTAGAGAGGTGGTGGTGGCCTTGTCCTGGCTACTCTGGGCCACTGCCTGTGTCCCGCAGGTAGCTGGCAGTTCTGTCCATCCTGGTGCCAGCAGTGGAGAAACCGGGGCTGGGGATCTGTAAGAGCCCAGACTTCATCTCTTCAGAGAGCTTTCCCTGTGAGACCTGCATGATTCGCACTGGCGGGGAGCAGTATCCTGCCTCAGAAACAAGCACTGCTTCTTGCACACTGCTCCATATGGACCAAAAGAGGACTCCTTCCCCTGAGGCTGCCCAAGCTGCCCACTGGCATCACCCCCAGCTTGGGATGGGAGACAGACACCAGAAGCAGATGCTGGCTGCCACCCACCTGGGCTGGGCTGCTTCCAGGCAAAGCAAGGACTTTGGAATGGGGTGTGCACTGCAAACTTTTGGGTTTTGGTGGGTTTTTTGTAACATCGGAATGAGAAAATGGAGTCCAAATGTGATGTCCATGGAGTTGTCTTTGCATGTTGTGTTTTTCAGGTGCGTTGTTGTAGGTGAGACTCAGGTCAGTGCTGAAGGGCAAGACAAGCTAGCCATTATAAAGGAGGATCTTTTTACCTTGAGTTCTGGGTCTTGTGCCCTCTCTTTGTATGGATGATTTAGTCTGGAATAAGGTTTGTTTAAATTAATATGCTATGTTTAATTTTTATCTTAGAAACACCAAGAACAGTAAACCCTGTGTGTGTGCCTTTCTGGGGGTATTTATCATGGCATTTGAGCTTACATTGCTTCCACAGGAGTTCAGGATGCTGAGACCTGATGGCCCAGTGCAAAATAAACCTTATGGACAAAGGCTTTATTAAAACAGTAGGTGTCAGAGGAATCCCAGATCTGGTTTTGAACAAACCATATTAGCACTGCCTTCTCCACTACGCTTTATGATGGTGAAATCCCTCACTTCTCTCTCCCTTCAGTGATGTCACCTTTTTTCCTCGTTTCCCCTGCAGTTTACATAGAAGCTTGCATGTAGAGCAAATCACCAAACTCAGTAATCTTACAAGGAACAATGTTCCCACAGCCCCTGTTTGCTTTTAAAATGGAAACACTCCAGACAGAGTGTAATCTTTTTTGTTTGTTTGTTTTTTTGGTCATCACTTTTTTTGCTTATAAAAACCATTCTGGTTCAGTTTTTCCTTTACAGCTGTCTGAGCACTTACAGCTCTGGCCTGGGAGAAACCCACCGACTGGGAGGGTCCCCTGCTTGTGCAGGGCAAACCTGTGAGCCTGATGGCTCCCTGCAGTGGGACTCGAAATCTCTGTCCCCATCGCCTGCCAGCCGCCTGCAGTTCTGCAGCACTCGCAGCAGGTGTTGCTGCTGCCACGCCGGGTGTGCCGGCAAACACCAAGTACATCCCACGGCATCGCCACACTGGGACAAGAGGGGAGACAAACACGTTCTAGGGCCTCTATTAAATATGGGTCAAAACCTCTCCCCACCCCCAAATGTGTTTAGGATAACGCTTTGCTCTGGGGCTGGGAAATAGTGCAGCACAGTGAAAGGAAATGATCAACCATGAGCCCACCTGGAAGCAGCTGATATAAAAATTAACTTTAAATCCACTAGTGAATGCAGAAAAACCCTCCAGAGGACTTTGAACCTAGACTTTGTTTGGAAACTCACTGCTGGAATTTGAGGTCGTTGCTTTTCTGTGCGGTGCCCAGCAGCCACCACTTGAAAACTGCATAGCCTGTGGATGCACCTATTAAGAAGGCCAAGAGCATTGTGGTTTGTGTCATAAATAGTGTGCCCAGCAGCACCAGGGCAGTAATCATTCCCCTGTGTTCAGCACTGGTGAGGTCACACCTCGAATCTTGTGTTCAGTTTTGGGCTCTTTCCTTGCTGATGGCTGTTTAGGGGAAGGGTCACGTCACTGCCAGGATGATATCTCTCTCCATGCCTGCTTGGTGAGGCTTGGCAAGAGGCAGGAAGGCAAGGAGGCCTTGAGGCTCTTGTGCCACAACCACCTACCATGACTCAGTCTGCCTCTGTTACCCATCAGCTTACCACGGTTTAGGAAATAACAAAATTGGTCTTAATTGTGATTCAGCTGCCTGGAAAAGAAAAGAGAAAATAAAAGAAAGAAAAGAGAAAAGAGAAGAAAAGAAAAAAGAAAAGAAAAAAGATGCAAAGAGCTTTGTTAACTGTGGCAGAGAGGGATTATAACAGGCTCTCTGGTAGGGGAGTTCTGATCATTGGTGTGGAAATTTCCCCACTGCCTCACGTTGGCATTAGCAGCTGGAATCTCTGGGAACCTCTTGCTCTGATCTTTGATACTGGGTGCAGTTATGAGAAATAATGAATATTTGAAAGTACTGCAAGAGAGAGAACCTTGTGGTGTCCTTTGCCTAGAGTAACCAGACCATGTAATCCCTGGACACAGTGGCTGTACAGTGGTGGCACACCTGTGTGGAGACATTCCTGTGGCACAGTGGGGAGCAGAAGTCAGGGGCCCTACGACTCCAGGTAGGCTGTGTAGGTTTTTGAGGAGGGAGAACTTACACCTGTACATGACCTCCACAGCTCTGGAAGAAGCTCCAGAGAAGTCTTCCTTGAGTCTGGCGGCCATGAGGGCTGTGGAGAAGCACTCTCCTCCTGAGCAACATTGCTCTCCTGAGCCAAGAAACCAGGCATATCTCTTACCTTGTCCAGTTTTTCAGGGCTGTTTTCTTGGCCTCTATCTCCAGCTCTGCACTACACAATGCCAGCTGCAGCTGTTACCCCAAGGTCTGTGCTTGCAGCCAGAGCAGCAAATCTGTGGCTGTCCAGTTGTGAGGCACCAAACCCATCAGTGTAAGCTGCATCCTGATTGCTGACCTTGGGGAACTCCATGGAGACAGGGAAAAAATACCATCAAAAGAATTGTGGATCCTGGCATGGCAGGAGAACTGTGGATGGCTTAGTGGTTGATATTAACTGCAGGAACTTTCTGCTACATGACATGGTCATGCCCTATGGACCTGATCGATCCCTGCACACACCGGCTGAGCAAGTGCCTGGGACACTGCCACATGGTTCCAGGAGTTTCTTTCTCTCATTAAGATTGTGTATTGAAGCTGCTGGAGCACATTCACCTTGGAACGTGTACCTCTCCGTGTTTACAGTGGGGTTCCTTGCTTTCACACCCACACCACCCCTTTCTCCTGTGTAGAGATGCCTGTAGCTGAGCTGGTTTTCTTCTAACTCAGGCATCTGTAGCTGCATGCTTTGTGCTGCCAGAGCACAATCATTTACGTCAGGATTTTTTTTTTTCCTGGAGGTTCTTGCAGACAGAATGGGTACGAAGGACTTTGTCCTGCCAGGCAGCTAGATAAAGCACTCAGTGATTCAGCATTTATTGCACCCTACACAGATTCCTCTGTTATCATACCAGCAAGAATGTGGGGCTAGAAGGGATCTCCTAGTCATCATCATATTTCCCAGCAATGACAAACAGTGAGTCATAAAGTTCCTCTTGTTAATTTATCACAATCCATCTTAAGTCATTGGGAATTTTCTTGGCAGGTTATTCAAGAACTTGACAGAAGGAAACTTATTTCTGATCTGCAGCCCACATTTTTTCATAGCCTATTTTTGTCTACTTGTTCTCATGCCAATGCTGTCTTCTAGTTAGTAGCTGTTCTTCCTTCCCGTCCTCCAACCTACTCTCTTACATGCCAATGAAGAATGTGGCCTCTTCTTCCCAGGATCCCTGGTGTACTTGGAGAAGATATTGTCTAATTCCCTTTAGCAGCTCATACCTACCCCTGTTTCAGTCTGCAGGGAGGCTTTGAGGGAAGAGCCCTGGTTTTATTACTATTATTACTATTATTACTATTATTTATACCTTCCCTTGGCAGCCATGAGAGGATGGCTGTATACACTGTTCTCTGCCTCCAGCAGCACAGGAGGCCCAGGATGCTGGGACAGGACCATGCTCACCTTTGAAAAGAGAGAAGAAACACTCATTGGGAGTTAGGACATCAAAAAGGCAGGCCAGAAGCAGGCAAACTTCCTGTGGGTTATCAGGAAGCTGACATTTTCTCTGCAAGTTTGCAATGGCCCTGGGGTTCCCAGCACCCATCGGGTCCTAGATTTACCACCAGTATGTTAATAATCTTACAGAAGGGCTGCCCATCCATGTTTCCTTTCAACACACCTCCTGCAATTGCTGAGAGATGCACCTGTGCCTGTTGAGTGCAGAAACCATAAACAGCTTTTATTTCTTGGAAGTTTCCCATGGCTTGGAAAATCCATAAGGACCTGAGTTCCTTAGAAAGCCACTGGTACATCTCAAGGGGTTCACAGAAATGGAAAATGAAGGCACACCCCTCTGCAGTATCCTGATAACATGATCCAACATAGGAACAGCATGGATATTTCATTACTAAGATGAATATAATGAGCAAGGCACCATTCTGGAGTTGTTCACTGGTTCCCAGGCAATTGCCTTTTCTATTTAACCCAAATAAGTCGGGTGGTATTTCAAATCAAAGAGAATGGCAGGAATAATATTAGCTGATGCAATAACACCTTGAATTTGCAGCAGTGCTAGGCAGATCAATGAACAGTGGGATACACTGTACAATATTACAGCAAATTCAAACCCTTGTTTGAAAGCAGCTGGGTTTTGGTTGGGTATTTTTTTAACAGTCACCCAAACACAGGTGGTGGATAAAGACTTCCTTTCCTCTGGTAGGTGGTGAACTATGCTTTGGCAAGAATCGTTGAATTTACTTGCTATTACAGCCTTTATCATTCCAGTAACAAAAACACATTTGGAGCTCTCCTGCTTCTGCAGTCCATTCTTCACAACCCTCCAATGGTGAGGTCTTTTTCCTAGTTCTGCAAATAACTGATAGGAGTGTGCAGCAGCCAGTGGGGGAGCCAGGCTCTCCCATCCCTGGAAGCCCAGCGTTACTGGGTACCTACTGTGCCTCAGTAAAATACCTTTGGGTTAAATACTCACTACCTTCTCGTGGAAAAAAGCTCCCAGCCCCCACTGCCTTCAGCCACAGCTGCCTGAGGGCATCTGAATTAAGCCTTTAAAGCAGACAAACCAAACAACAACAAAGTGTATCCAAGGATGATATGGGGTCTAATTTACTCAAGGAGGAAACTTGGGAGTCAACAGCCTTGTGTCTTCTACTGACGCTTAATGCTCATCTTAGAGAGAAAACCACGGGTCTCTTCTGTGTCTCACTGGCACCTGGCATTCAAGTGCCACCTCCCTGAGCTGCATCAAGGTTTCTTCACTATATGTTTGCAAAACTGGCTCTGAGTGTTTCACCAACAAGGCCTGAGTGACCAGTAGGACCCATGAAAGAACAGGAAAACAAGAGGTGATGGTGTATGGTGGGTCCTTTTTAACTTCCTTAAACAGCAGTTTTTGGATGGCAATGAAAATCCCAAATGTCCTCTTGAAAAAGTGAGTGAGAAGCCAGAGAAGATGGAGGAGGACTTCAGACAACAGTCTGGATTATTAATAGGGGAGACCAATGTTTTTGCTGTTAAGTAGTTGCTATATGTGGGTGGTTTGTTCACAACAGCTGGTTTTAGTAAATTGAATAATATTTCTGTGCATATTCATGTATATATTTGTGTCTTTACACAGAGGAAAAACATCCTACTTTCTCAGGATCATCCCACTGTCTGGTAAAAATTGGAATTTGACAATCATCAATTAGAAATAGAAAAGAACCCTCCTCCCCATCAGAAAGTATGCGATTTCTACCACGAGGCAAAGATTTTTCTAGATAATGACAGCATTAGAAACAACCCCACAAGCATATGAGGTATGTCTGGTAAAGCACTTACATTAAAAAATTGTCTTGCAGCTTTCCACTTGGAAAAATTAGTTCCCTGCAACACACTCAGACCCTGGGTTGCAGGGAGGCCACACTCCTACAAGGAGAGATGATACCTCTATGCTGGACACAGCAGGGGCCTATTTATTTTGCAGAATTGGGTTATCCTCCCCCTCATCCAGACAATATCAATCTTGCAGCAGCAGCAGGAAGTAGAGTAGGTTTTGCACTGACCACCTACCTTCTGGTATAGCTAGAAATCTAGGAACAATATTGTTTCCAGCATTATTCATCAGATTTCAAGATTGGTGCAAAGCCCTGTGCAGTCAACAGCTGAGCTACAGAGATTCTGTCTCTCTTTTTACAGAATTATTGTAAAATAATCTCTCTCTGTGACCAGTTTAGGCTGTTCTAATGCACAGTCATAAATGAGACATTGACTTCTAAAGATCTTCCTACCCTTAGAGTGGCAGATAAAAGAATGGGTCACAGCTTTGTTCTGCCACAACATGCCTGGAAGCACTGAGAGACACGCTTTCCTCACAGGGAAATTTCCACTGTCTCCTTGGATTTGCAAGTTTGAAATCTACCAGTAGAGTATAAAAGAAATGCTGGACTGACCAAAACGGATGTAAGAAATTGATTTGCTCATGCCATTCAAGCAGCAAGAGCTGTTCTGCTGATGTCTGTGTCTGTGAAAGAGCACAGTGATTTCCAACTTTGACATAAACCTTTTGGCTTTTTTTTCAGCAACTCAGCAAGCATGCCCAAGCCCAGGATAACAGAAACACCTTTAATAAACCTGAATATCATCTTTGGGGAAAAAAAAGTAGTCAGTGTAAGGGAAGTTCATGACACTGTGCTGAAAAGGATGTGGCTAAAGGATGTGACTAATTCAGCTGCTCAAGCAGATTGCTCCTTTAATACTGCCTATGACTTAAGTCCTCAGTATAATACCACTATTTTTGTGACTCAGCAGTCACCAATAGAATAAATTAATTCAGGGGATGTTCCAGATAATGAGGAGTTTGTCCTGCAGCAAAGAGGTCTCCAATGAAGAGCAAAATATTGGAGGCCCAGAGCATGCAGTGATTAGCAGATTTTGATAATTGGTGAGAATGAAAACAAGAAAATCAAAGGTGAAAAAAAGTGAAATACTTTATGATTGCATTATCTAACAATTACCATTCCTATGCATAGGGGTGTATAATATCCTCTGCATATTAAGGCTGCACAGCATTTCCTATAAAAATATCTTGGATTCCTTTGCTTACAATTTTCAGAGTGATGAAAAGTTAAAATTAAAATGATTCAGGACATTTCCAAGAAGAAGGCTAAAAAAAATGCATTTGTCCCATTTCAAGTCTTAGTTTTTTGTCTGAGACACTTCCTCACACCATACAAACTGGAAATCTAACTTTTATGGGTCTTGACAAAAGCTATCCAAACTGGACCACACTTTACGACTTTGAAAAAATCATAGACCATATAGGTCCGTGGAGGCTTGTTAGCACTTACTGGACAAAAAGCCATCCCCAAATCTTCCCTGGGAAGTCCTGGCTGAGTATATTCTGTGTCCTTGCAGCTGCTGGAGCCCCCGTCACCTGGGCTGTGCACAGGTGGTGGCCAAACCCACCCCACCTGCCAGGCATTGCAATGAGAGACTGCACTGAGCTGACAGCAAAGTGGGGTTTATCTCATTAAGTTATTACTACCACACTGGCTGTGAAGCAGCATGGCAGGGGAAGTGGTTGTAAAAGTCAGATGTGGGAGAAAAGAGGTAAATTTGTTTAAAGAATATGGTGTGACTGGGGCAGAGGCAGGAATGGGGGAAGGCTGATTTTCTGAATCAACAATGAAAAGCAATGAGAACAGAGAGAAGGATTAAGCGACCAAGGATTCAGGAGCAGTTTGGGAGCAACTGTTGGACAGAATAGAAGGTGAGGGAGTAGGGAAAAGAGCAGAAGGGAAAAAAAATATGATGGCAGGACAAGCCAGGTGACTGGAAGGGGCACACAGGTAGGGTTGTGGGCATGATTTGATGTGGGATGCAATTACTGGAGAGGAAGTTGCTGTTTGTCCTTGCTGTTGAGGGAACACTGCTGTCTCATGGCCAGCTTGATGTCCTCCAAGAAGGTGCATTGGGTTAATCTTCCCCAGGTGCAGGACTCTGCATTTCCCTTTATTGATCTTCTTGTGATTCCTCTCTACTCAATTCCCCAGCCTGTCCAGCTCATTAATGATGATGTCAAAAAGTGTAAGACCTAGAAACAGAATATACTTCTAGTGACCGGCCCCTATCTGGACTTAGTGCCACTGACCATTACACTCTGGGTCCATCCATTCAATCATTTTTTGATCCACTTCACTGCCCACTTAGGTAACTCATACTTTGTCTAAGGGGATGTTATGGGAGGCAGTGTCAAAAGCCTTACTATAAAGTCAACATAGATCATATGTTGATCATATGGGGAAACACCCTAAATTGACAATGGTGGGACAGGGAGCAGAGGAGGTAGCAAAGGTGCTGTTTGCTTTCAAGGGTCTGAAAAAAGAATAGTATTGGCGAGAACATAGATGGCAAGAAGCAAAAAGGTCCTGGTGGTACATATTGCGCTACAGAGTTTGGGATGGAGCCAAGTTATCCTTAGATTTTCATCTCATCTGCTCCCAGCATATGGATTTGAAAGGCAAGTTTCTGGTGCTTCCCCTCCCACTGCCACCCTAACCTTTGTTACTTGGAGAGATCACAGTCACCTTGGTTTTCTTTGCCAGGCCCTGGAAGAGGTCTTTGTCAGTGGGCTCTTACAAGGGGTGGATGTGCATATCACGGCAACCTTGCTAGCTGGGCTGGCTTTAAAACAAATTGACTAGGATCTTAAAAAGCAGGATATTGTAGTCTGTGCCAAAATGTCTTTGAAATCAAGCATTCAGAAATTACAGAAAACTGGAATTAAAACAATGTGCACAAGCCTAATTTGGCTTAATTTTGGCATGTATGACTTTGTGGAAAAGAGGCCTGGAAAGGACCTCAAGGAGCCATCTGAGGACTCCAGTCCCAAGGCAGGAACAATTATTCCTAGACCATTCTTGACAAATGTTTCTCTAATCTTCTTCTGTGATACAGACCTTACTTACAGGATCACATATTTTTTCTTAATGGCATCCTGCCTTAGTGCATAAAATACACTGGGACCATGCTCTGAAGGAGACTGGGAACACAGCTGGAGAAGGAACAGGCTCATGGTTCAGCTTGTGGACTGCTGCCCTGGAGAACTATCTGTGCTTCAGAGTTCCTGAGTGGTCATGCAAATCCAGCTTCTCCCAGGCAGTCATTAATTATGTTTTCTCCATTTTCTAGGTGCACAGTTTGAAAATACTGACTCTGATTTATTTGTCCATGCTTGGTGCTGTTTCAATACAGTCTTAGGGCTTTAATTTTACTACCACCACCCAGACTGCCCAGACCTTGTGGCATTGGCTCTCACAGATGGGAAATAAAACTGAAGTTCTTGTATGCTGTACTCAGTGCTGATTGTCATATGTCACTCTTCTCCCACTTCTCATCTGACCCTGTGCACTTTGTCGCTTCCACCTCCCTGGACCTTCCTTACTCTGCTGAAAGCATGTATATGGAACCTCACAGTCATGAATGTGATTCCCAGATCCTCTATTTTTTTAATGGACAATTCTAACTATTTTCTTAAGTTCAGGTTTCTCCACAACCACCTCATCCTCAGAGGTACAGTAATTTCACGAATACAAGCTGCACCATTTTGACTAAGATTTTGCTCCCAAACCGGAAATGCGGCTAATACTCAGAAGCAGCTAATATGTGAATAATTTTCTGACATTTACAACCTCAGAAGTGCCAGCCAGAGTGCCGAGCTGAGCACATGCCAGTAAAAGCCGGCATTTCGCGATTGTTACAAATTGTTACTCTGTTGCGCCACGGGTGGAGCCTGGCTCCCTGCAGGTAGCACGGGGGGCGGGGAGAGGGAGAGCTCTCTCCTTCCCTCCTCTGCCACAGCCCGGGGGAGAGACGGGGGGGGCCCGTGCCGCCATTGCTGCGGCCTGGGGAGGCGGCGGGGGCCCCACGCCGCCATTGCCGCAGCTTGGGGAGGCGGCGGGGGCCCCGCGCCACCATTGCCACGGCTTGGGGAGGAGGCAGGGTGCTCCATCCCCGCCCGCCGCCGCTTGAACGGGGGTCTCCGTCCCTGCCTGCCACCACGGGGCAGCGCCGGGCCGTGGTGACCGAGCCCAGTGGCAGCAGTGGCCGGCCCCGAGTGGGCCGAGCCTGCACAGCCCGAGCCGAGCCAGTAAACCCCGCCCTGCCGCGGTTCTGTTACTATTTGGCAACTTTGTTGCATGCAGGTCCTCGCTGCGAACGACAGAGTGGCTTATACTCAGGTGCAGCTTATTTATGGACAAAGAACAAAATATTTGCCAACACCCAGAGATGCAGCTTATACTCAGTGCGGCTTGTATTCGTGAAATTACTGTACATGCATTCAGTGCAATTAATTATCTCAGGGAAAAATCAGCAAAATGCACAAGAACCAAGAGCATACAGGATACCAGGAACTACTATAGTGGCTTACAGGATCATCACAGGAATGTGGAGGATGGAAATGACCTCTGGAGATCATCTAGTTCAACCCCCTCTTATTCAAGGTGTGTCAGCTAGACCTGGTTATCCAGGACTGGGTCCAGTCAGGTTTTGTATGTTTCCATAGATGGAATCAGAGAATGGTTTGAGTTGGAATGAACCTTAAAGATCAGCTCGTTCCAACCCCCCTGCTGTGGCAGGGACACCTCCCACTAGACCAACATGCTCATTGCTCCATACAATCTGGCCTTGAACACTTCCTCCACAACTTCTCTGGGCAACCTCTTTCAGTGCCTCAACACCCTCACAGTAAAGAACTGGATACACAGTAAAGATGAGACTTGATGACTTCTCCAGGTCTTTGATGGCCCACAGAGTAAAAAGATGTTTTCTGGGGTTCAGGTAGAGTTTCATGTTTTAACTAATGCCCATTGCTTCTTGTCCTGTCAGCAGGCACTTATCTCCCTCTTCTTCATTCCCTCCCACTAGATATTTATACACATATATGAGATTCCCCCTATGCCTTTTGTTCTCTGGGATGAATATGATGAACATTCCCAGTTCTCTGTCTTCCCTCGTGAGATGTGCTTCAGTCCATTAATCATCTTTGTGCCCTTTGCTAGAGTCCTCCCAGTAAGTCCCTGTCTTTCTTGTACTGAGGAGGCCAGAACTGAGCACAGGACTCCAGGTGTGGCCTCACCAGTGTTGAGTAGAGGGGAAAGATCACTTGACTTCACCTACTGACAATGCTTTTTCCTAATGCAACTTAGGAAGTTGCTGTTTGTCCTTGCTGTTGAGGGAACACTGCTGTCTCATGGCCAGCTTGATGTCCTCCAAGAAGGTGCATTGGGTTAATCTTCCCCAGGTGCAGGACTCTGCATTTCCCTTTATTGATCTTCTTGTGATTCCTCTCTACTCAATTCCCCAGCCTGTCCAGCTCATTAATGATGATGTCAAAAAGTGTAAGACCTAGAAACAGAATATACTTCTAGTGACCGGCCCCTATCTGGACTTAGTGCCACTGACCATTACACTCTGGGTCCATCCATTCAGTCATTTTTTGATCCACTTCACTGCCCACTTAGGTAACTCATACTTTGTCTAAGGGGATGTTATGGGAGGCAGTGTCAAAAGCCTTACTATAAAGTCAACATAGACAATATCATTGCTCTCCTCTCATTCACCAAGACTACTCATTGTGCTGTGGAAGGCTGTCAGTTAGGTCTGATTTCCCCTTTGTAAACCCATGCTGACCTCATTTGATCACCTCCTGGTTCTTCATGTGTATGGAAATGGTTCCCATGATTTCTTGCTCCATTTTGTTTTAGAGGTAAGGCTGACTAGACTCTAACTTCCCAGATGCTCTTTCATGTTGTTGTTGAAGATAAGAGTGGCTTTTGGCTTTTTTCCAGGCCTCAGGAACCTCTCCTGATCAGTATGATCTTTCAAAGAGTGGCCTTTCAATTACATTATCCAGTTTCCTCAGTACTTTTGGCCCCCTTGCTCAGGGACCTGGGATTGCTGAAGGACACTGTCACCAGTAAGGCTTCCTCCTGGGCTACCTACCCCTACTTCCACCTTCTGTACATTCCTTTTTATGTCAGAGTTTAGTCATGACCTCTTTGCTCATCCACACATGCCTCCTGCCACCCTTGCTTGATTTTCTTCTTGTCAGGATGAACCATTCTTGAGCCTTAAGGAGATGATCAAACAGCTCAACCTTTGGTTTCTAGTTCAAGATCTTGATCCTTATTGTGGCCAGAGCAAGATGTTTCAGAGCATTTTATAAATATTCCCATACATCCACACTTAGAGAGTGATTTGAATTCAAACAGCGTGCTTCCAAGCAGCACTCTTTACCAAAAAAAGTATCAGTGTTATCCAGGTTCTTGCCCAGTGATATCCTGCATCAGTGATTTTCAGAGTCTAGTTAGAAATGTAACTGTCTTCCTCGTGGCAGGCTTCTTACTCCAGAGGCCACTTACCAGCCAGGTCTTTCTAGAGTCCTTCCATGAGTGTAGAGTAGAGACAGGCTCCTCTGGGGGCAGTTTAAAAGCAACCACATTTGTGAATCAGAATAATCTCCTGGAGAAGTGTCTCACCTTCCAGTGACCAGAACAAACTTCTACTTTAAGTGCCTGAAATATACAATAACTGCTAAATTTAAAAACACTCCCTTCTACTGCTTCTGAAAGTGCCACCTTTCCTGTTAATTGCATTGTGCCATTGTTCCCATGCTATAAGGCAAAGAGAATATCCTTTTAAACTCAGAAAGGCATCATCAGCTTGATATGACTTAAATCCAATACAATTAAAAATACATAAATGTGTCACTTCCCTTAAGTCAGATGTCCTGAAATGACTCTTTATAAAAAAACATTGTAAATTCTGCCAGGCCTTTTCTGCTTGCAGACTCTTTTCTTAAGGATCATTTGTAGTGTCTCCTGCTCTAATCATGCTAACCTGGTTTAAGCTTACCCATTTCCTTTCTGTGTCCTTACATGCCTGCTCATTGTTGCTTGTTGAGTCCAGCCTTGATCATGCTGCTGGCTTGCAGCCTCTGCAGGGTCTAAGAGGAGAGCTCATCCAAGTCTTGCAGAACAGCATGTGTGCAATAGCAGCTGGGCTCAATCAGGAGATAAGCTTTGCTAACCATTAGCAAAACAATGGACTGTACACTCAGTGCTGCTAAATACACAAAATAAACAGGTAGAGGAAAAAAAATAAGTTCCTTGTAACAATCATGGTCACAAAATGTTCAGGAGGAAAAGAGATTCTGGAAAAGATTGGTTTGGCTTATTTTTTTAAGGAAAGCAATTGTTTCCATTGATTTCAAGGACTTTTTGGTGCTTTCATGCTACTGGTTTCTTGTTTCCAGCCAGTTAGATCTTGCTGCCTGATCTTGAATCTTGCCTTTTAGAAAGGCTTTTGAATTATGTCTAGTAGGCTGGAAGCAAAAACAACATGGGTTGTTAGCCTGATCAAATAGGAGGTGTGCAGAGTGTAAAAAAAATTATTAGGTCAAGCAGTCTGCAGGGAATTAGGGGAAAGAGTCATGTTTTATGGGAAACACCCAGGACTTGTGTTTTAAAGACACAGCAGAGAGTCTTCTCTGTTCTGAATCCTGTGCTTACTTTTAAGTTTTGTGTTTGCAGACTAGCATGTCCATATATTTGCTAACTTTTTGTATTTGATAGCTCAGTTTCAATGCCATATTTTTCCAGATGTTTTAGAGATTTGAGAAAGAGCTCTCCGTTTAAAAACAGCTGTCTCTCAATCTCAGGGCAAGGACAGCGGTCAACACCAGATGTACAATGCAAGATGCAGCAACAATTAGTAACCATTTGCCAGCTAAAGGAACTAGTATGCAATGGTGATTAGTGAGCAGCCGGGAACAGGGATCATTAAATCAATTAGAGTGCTTGACAAAAACTCAATTAATTAAATGAAAATACAGTTACATTTTTGGCCACTTCATAATTAGCTGTGCATTTTCTCCCAGGTTATGAAGAGAATCACCACTTTTAATTCAGGGCTGCAAACTAGAGACCCCAGTTCATAGGCGAGACATACAACAGTGCAAGGTCACTGCTGTAGATGATGCATGACCAAGGTTTGGTAGCTCTATTCAACCATTTTGCTACGTATTGTCTACTGCAGAGCAATTATTTCTATCTGCAGATGTACCATAGCACAGTTTGCCTTGTGGCTATCAAGAATGGCTCTAACCCACCAAGCACTATTGTCCTCTTTCTCCCTTGTAGAGCTGGCTGTCCTGGGGAGACCTGTACCCATGCAGTTATTTTCAGCCAGGGTAAAAACAGCTGCAGCAGCAAGAGCTGGAAGAGCATTCCACTGCAGTTAAGGATGGCAGTTTTGTTCTGCAGAGAGCCCTTCCAGTAAGGACAGCATCCCAGGCAGGCTTTACCAGGCCTATTGCTGCTTTCTTTGCTTCTTTAGTGATGCAAACATCTATTCTCAACAGTCTTTTCTCCTGTTGGTGCATTGCACCACGTGCAATGCTTTCTTTCCAAAAACTATTTCAGTAGGAACTAGCGAATCCTCTTCCTGCATTTGTGAGAAGGCACAATAAAATTTATCACCCTGGTGCAATATTTCCCAGCTGTCTGAAGGAGGAAGTGGAGAAAAATCTCCTTTGTTGGCTGTTGTGCTTGGCTCCCTGTACAACTTCTAGGTCACTGTGATGACTTGGAAATACAGCCTGGCTCTTCTCTGCTGCACATTCCTCTTCCATACATCTATCAAGATCCAGCTTGAGAGTAGTCCTAATCCTGGGGCTGTAGTTAAGGCTCTCTATCCCTCCAAGATTTTCTCAAAAGAACTGAAGGCCTCAGGAATCAGCTGGCTTTAACTCTCTTTCCTTTGAAAGTGTCCTTAACAGCCGGTTTGGAAGTTGATTAGGGGAGCAGGGAAATTGCAAGCATGGGACATTCACAGGGCTTTCCACCAAAATTGTAGTACAGAGAGAGCAAAGGGATGTCAGTCTTGGGCTGCTTGACTGAAACTAATGTGAGTGAGATGATACAGAAGAGACCAACATTTTTTCTAGATTTGAACCCTTTCACATTCCTGAGGAAATGGGCATAGATGTTGCTTTCCTGAAAGCAAGAATCTAGAAGACTTGTCAAAAGCTCATTAGACTGATACAGCTTCTCTGGCTCTGGGCACCATTGTTTTCCAGAGTTATCTATGAAGACAGTGTAGCCAGACAAACGCAACTGTTCAGCTGAACAAGATGTTCTCCTGGCATGACTGGAAACCTATTGTTTTTTCAAGAGCAAATGGATAAAACAAGCCTTCAACTTGTGCAGAGTATCAGCAGGGAGAACTTAATTCCACAGAAGGATGCATCTACCTGTGTACTGAGTCACTGATGTTTTCCACATGTTGCAATATTGCTGCGAACCTGTATTTGGCATCTCTGCTCATTCACCTCCACTACAAATTTGGAATACAGAAGTTGTCTGCAGCTTCTGTTACATTGAACTGTTTGGACCACTCAGCTTTATTGGTTCTGGCAAACTTACCTGGAGCCTTGCAAGGACTAGGATCACCCATGGACATCCAGATCAGCAAAACATCAGCTGTCTTCTGAAGCAATTGTTGGTGATGACATATTTTGTGACAGGAAGTGATTGCAAAATAGCGGGTTCTCAGGATTAAAAACTTGCGTCCTGCTCAGAAACATGAATGCAACTGGTAAGTTCTAAACATAGATTCCTTCAGGTTTTGTTCTGGAACAAAAATCAAAACCACTTTTCAGGATTTATTACAGTAGTTTCACGAATACAAGCCGCACGGATTATAAGCCGCACTTCCGGTGCCTCGACAATGTTGCTGTCTTTGTCAATAGATAAGCCGCACCCCGAATATTAGCCGCACTTTCGTTCATCGCAAGAATCCGTGCGCAGCTTTCACAAATTGGCCAATTAGCAACAGGATCGCGGCATAGCGGGCTTTACTGGCTCGGGGCGGGGCCAGGAAGGCTCGGCCCGCTCATGGTTGCCGACGGGGTCGGGTAGCCCAGCTCAGCGCCACGGCTCGGCGGGGCTGGCTGGGTGGTGCTGCCGCTGCCGCCGGGCTCGCTGGCCCCCCTCTCCCGTCAGCACCGCCCCGCTGCCGCGTTCCCTAGCCCTGCCGGCGGGCTGCCGCCGTCGCCGCCCGGCTCGCCGGCCGCGCCGCGTTCCCTAGCCCTGCCGGCGGGCTGCCGCCGCCCAGCTCGCTGGCCGCGCCGCGCCGCGTTCCCTAGCCCTGCCCGCTGCCGCCCGGCTCGCCGGCCGCGCCGCGCCGCGTTCCCTAGCCCTGCCCGCCGCCGCCCGGCTCGCCGGCCGCGCCGCGCCGCGTTCCCTAGCCCTGCCGGCGGGCTGCCGCCGCCGCCGCCGGGCTCGCCGGCCGCCCCCTCCCGTCTGCACCGCCGCCGCGTTTGCTCGCCCTGGCCGGCACTGCAGGCCCCCGCACCGCCAGGCTCCCCCACGCTGCTGGCCCTGATTCTGCTGGGCTTCCCCCGCTGCCAGGCAGCCCCACCCGCCGGCCTTCCTGCTTCTGCCATGCTCCCCTGCACTGCTAGCCCCAGTTCTCCCGGGCTCCCCCGCCCTGCTGGCCCGGGCTCTGCCGCCCCCCTGCCCCGCCCTGCTGGCTCAGGCTCTGCCGCCCGCCCCCCACACTGCTGGCCCCGCCTCTGCCAGGCTTTCCCACCTCTGCCGGGGCCGGCCGGGCTCCAGCTTGGCTTGGGGCTGCCGCAGGCTCTCACTTCCGTGTTGGCAGCTTTTAGAATTTTGTTAATGTATTAGCCGCCCCGGAATATTAGCCGCACTTCCGGGTTTCCACCAAAATTTTGGTCAAATTGGTGCGGCTTGTATTCGTGAAATTACTGTATTTAATCATTAATGCCTGGGCAATCAGTAAATTTGTTACTATTAGAATCTCTGATTTTCCATTGGGAAAAAAACTCCAAAGTTAAAGTTCAACCATAACTACTGAGTTTGCCCATGCCAATCAAACAAGAGACAAACCACTACAATGTCTCACTAAATTGTTCTCTGGATAATTGCCTTGGCAATATTAAGCAGTTAGATGCAAGACTGGTAGATCCATTAATATAATTTAGATTCTCTAGTATAGCAAGGTTCAAAACAGCCTTGAATGATTGCATCCTTATCAGACTAGCAAGAGGTAGGCCTCTCACCATGCCTTCTGGTGGAATGACCCAGCAAGAGCTGCAAGGTAAGCAAACAAAAAAAATCTTCCTGTTGATCACTTGAAAAGGAAGCAATGGAAAAAAGAAAAAAGCAGGAGTTCCTGTGCAGGAACATGTCCACTGGTTCCTGTTGGAGCAGGCCTATTCAGTGTCTGATTAGAATGATTAAAGTTTATTATTGATACATGAACTGCAAACAGACAAATTAAACCCCCTAAACAAAACTCCTCCCCTACTCTTCTCCTGAGCTCCTTAGAGCTTTGCGCTACCCAGAAGTTGTACCTGTTTTCCAATTCACTGCCACCTTATGGCATTTCAGAAAGAGGACACCTCAGTAATTTGGACACTTGACTTATTCAGGCAACCTCCCTGGGCACTTGCACATTACAGAGACAGAGCAGCTGTAAAACTGCCCTGTGCCCCCACATTTGGAACAATATTGATGCTTGAGATGCTGGATTATAATAGCTTGCAAAAACTGATCATTAAAACGTCAATTCTATTTATATTTGCAGATTCTAGAGTGTGAAAAACATGTTTTACTGTGTAACATAGAGGGAGGTCATTTCATCAGCCAAGGGGCCAAAAATAAATACGGACTTTGCAATATTGTCAAAAGAGAATCTTTCAGTCACTCATGGTTTTAATTGTCAGTTCATTTTTGAAATTGAGGGTGAAAGCTTTATAGATGTCCTTATTGTGTGTTCAGGGTTTTTCTGAGAGTAGTCTTAGCTAAGGAAATAATCTATGAAAAGATTAACAGAAACTGGAGGTGTTTTATGCTTTTCCATTCCTTCAAATACATCACAATTTTCTTTCAAACACACTTGTGGTTTCCTGGTTGATGAGAAGATGATACAGCTTGAATTGACAGGTTTTGGAGACTTGGTTGCTTAATTATGACATGGAAATATGTGCAGGATTGCCAAATATTAAATACTGCAACTGTGATTTTTCTAATATGCATTCCCCCCATGGATGGATAGGCTTGGTATTCAGAAAAGTGTTATTAGTAGCAACCAAGTTGTGGTTTTGATATAGATTACTTTGATATTGAAGAGGAAATGGTGATTTTAGAGAATGTCTATACCAGATAAAGGAGGACAAGCAATAAGTTATTTTCATGAAATAGCTTGTTCCCTGTAAGTATGATGTTGAATTCCCATTTTTATTATCAGGTTGTAGACTCATTAAAAAACTTTAAGGGACATTTCTCAAATGGTCACATCAGTATAAATTATGCATCAGTCTGATTTTATTTACTACTGTCATGAGAAGCAGCAAATGCTGGAAAGCAAAGAGCTCACCCTTCACCCTCCCCCACCTGCTGTTTTTCAGACTGCCAACATTTTAAAGAAACAAAGCCTGGCTGTCTCTTCTAAGTCAGTTCTCCTGTTTATGTAGTAATTTGAAAGAACTTTGTCAAAAAATAAGAAAATGTGATTTGTGTTAGTATTTTGATGCCCACAGCTAGAAAAAATGACTGGAATGCCTAGTGGTACGTTTCAGGTAGAAAAGAGTTGGCCACTGCCTGGTGACATATTTATTTTGTTGTTTTATGTAAGAATGCTCTTTAGAGAGCTAACCCAAGCTGTAACCCTAACTTTTGACAACAGCTCTGCCAAGCACAAGAGAAAATGTCATTTTCACTATTGGCAGTTCATTGAAGCTGTGTCTAAGCAACACAGTGGTGTCTCAGAGGGGGGTTGGAACAATGAATATGGTAGGGTGGCTTGGGGTGGCTGCAGTACCATTCCTGTGCTGTGACTTCAGTGTCTCTCAGTCTAGGGCACATGGCTCTCTGGGTCAGGTTCCCAGCTGTACAGAGACAGGTAGATCCTGAAGGATCAAAGCTTAAACAGTCCCCTGACCTTTGTTGTAGGTAAAACCATTCATCATTCACCAGGCAGGAAAAAAAGCTTCCAGCAAGCCAAGCACTCCAGGGTGAACAGGACCATTTCGACAGACTGGGTTTGTTTTTTGCTTTAGAAAACAGCTCTTGTGAAGGATAAACTTTAGCTGCCTTTGGCCAGGTCTTTGGTGACATAGCAATGGTGTTCAGAATAGGGATGGAAAAAAAGTAAATCTGGCAATATTTTGATGCCTTGAAAAGAAAACAGCAGGTCTTAGTTCATCTCTGGCAAAATACGTTTCTGCTAGTCCAAGTTGTTTTGTTTGTGGTATAATCTGTTCCGGCAAGAGCACTTTTTTTTTTTTTTTTTTTTTCCCAAATGGCATTAGCAAGTGGTGCTCAGATTTTTTTGAATGTCTGCGAGTAATTTCACTTAGGTAACAGCAGGCAGCAAAACTCCAGCGCTAGCTGTGTCAGGGCTGGGAGCCGCTGCCCCCAGGGATGCTCCAGAGCCCTGAAGAAGAAGTTCTTCCAGAACCGTACCTGGAACTCTGGCCAGGGCCAAGCTCAATCAATCTATGGTGGCACTGGCACATAACTGTGAGGGTGTTTAGTGCGTCAATACAAACTGTGTTTCCTGTGAGGAAACCTTGTCGTTAACAGCTGAATTGGGAGGGCTTTCTGTGAGAGCCTTGATCTTCTTTCTCCCGTTTGGCCCAGTTTGCGCAGAATGGGTTCACAATCGCTTCATAAACCACATCCACGACTGTTCCTGCCTCCTGTCTGCTCTTAGAAAGCTGGAGAGGGATTGTTTATAAGAGTTTGTCGTGACCAGGCAAAGGGGAATGGTTTCAAACTGAAAGAAGGTGGGGTTAGATTAGATATTCAGTTTACCAGGGTGGTGAGACACTGGAACAGGCAACCCGGAGGAGTTGTAGATGGTCCATCCCTGGAAATATCTGAGGCCAGGTTGGAGGGCTTGGAGCAACCTGGTCTAGTGGAAGGTGTTCCTGCCATAGGGAACTGAGGAGTATTTAAGATCGGTTCCAAACCTAACCACTCTATGACAGCACTTGTGCGCGACAGCGCCATTTCTTTTATGGCTCAATGAAGCAGAACCGCAACACCCCTCTGCCTGACGGGCTTTAGGCACAAACCCCGCAATTCAGGGTTCCCTTTCGCGCGGCCCCAAGCACGGTCCCGATGGGACGGGCCGCGGGGGCGCGCCGGAGGGGCGGTGCCCGGCCGCGCTGCTCATGCGCGCTGCCCTCCCCCGGCCTCTACAGAGGTGAGCGGCTTGCTCTCCTTCGGGAGCGGACTCACCCGTGGCCCCGCGCCTCGCGATTGGTCTGTGCAGGCAGATTCATCGCCTCCAGCCAATCGCAGCCCGCGGCCGTTCTTCGCCTCGGGCTGCGTCTTGAAAACGTCCCAGGGCTCAGTGACGGAGGCAGCGCGCCCCTGATTGGCTCTCCCTCCTCGGCTCCACTCGGGTTGGCCCGGCGATGGCCGGAAGAGAGTCCTCCTTCCCATTGGCCGCCGGCCCGCGCTGCTAGGGCGGCGGCGGCGTGCTCCGATTGGGTCTCCGCTTCACTTCGGGGAGAATCGGTCGCGCCCGCGGTGTTTCCGTGATTGGTTCCGGCCAGTTACAGGCATTCTTGTAACGGCCTCAGGATTGGCCCCGAGAAGGCTCGGGCGTTTCCGTAACGGCCTCGGGCCGGGGGCTCGCGGGCGCGCGGGGTTCTTCGGCCGGGTATTCACAGACAGCGCTTACGGCTGCTCCGCAGCGTGGGGCGGCGGCGGGTACGGGCGGCTGCGCGGCTTTGAGGCACGCACATCGCGCAGCGGCGAGAGCCAGGCACGCAGCGGAGGGAGCAGCGAGGACAAAGGGACTGATCGGCAGGAACTGGGAGGGGGGCCCGGCGGGAGACTTCAGCCGGGCGGACGAGTCCTGTGTGCCTTGGGCACCTAGGGAAGCAGCAGCAAAATCAGCAAGCGCCGCCAGCTCTCTGAAGCCGGGCTGAGGAGGAGCAGGGAAGCCACCGCCGTTATGGCCCGTGCCGTCGCCACCGGCCGCCGTCCGCAGTGCAGCGTGCCTTGCCTGAGCCGCCGCCAGCTGCCCGGGCGGGCGCAATGAGCTGCCGCACCGCCGAAGCTATCGCCGCCTCATCGCCGCACTGAGCAGCCGTGTCAGCGAGCAGCGAGCCCGTAGGCCACCTCACCCCCCTCCGCGCGCCGCGGATCCCGCCGCCACCACCGGATCCTATTGCGACTCGTTTTCGCTTCGCCTCTGCTCGGCAGTGCCCTGAGATCCCTCCGCCGGGGAAAAAAATAGTCCCGTTGCCTGCCGCCTCCCTCAGAAGAGAGGGGAAAGGAGAAGAACGGGGAGCGGGGAAGGAAGAGAAGGAAGAAAAAGAGGAAAAGGAAAAATAAAGAGCTAAAGGAAATAAAAGGAGTGAAACGCGGCGGCGGGATCGAAGGAGCCGGGCCGCGAGCCTCCGCCCCATGTGACTGGCGCCCGGGGTGGGGGCAGCGAGGCCCAGCGAAACCCCCTCGCTCGGGAGCGGCGCCGGGGGGAGGTGGCTCTCGGACCCAGCGGCGCGGCCGGGAAGGATGGTCGTGTGAGGAGTGGGCGGTGTGAGGAGGAGCAGGAGGAGGCAGGAGAAGAAGCAGCCGCCGGGCGACAGAGACCGAGAGGGGAGGGGGCTTCCCCAGGGGGGGAAGGGGGAGTCCCGGCGTTTCATGTGGCGTGTCCCACCCGTCTCCTACAGCTGAGAGAGCGAGGGAGCGGCAGGCGGGCCCGCCGGGGCGAGGCGGAGGGCGAAGGCAGGAAGAGGAGAGAGGTGATCGTCGTTGGGGCAGAGCGGGAGAGACCATGTCCGGGAGGCCCAGGACCACCTCCTTCGCGGAGAGCTGCAAGCCGGTGCAGCAGCCCTCAGCCTTCGGTAGCATGAAAGTCAGCCGTGAGTATCCTGCCCCCACTCGGGTGGGAGGATGAGGGTCGGGGAGGCTGCCCCCGCCCTTCGCCCAGGCGGGGAGCGGTGAAGGGAGCCCGGCCTCAGCCCCGGCAGCTCATTTCTGTCCCCACCCCGCCCCCCCATTAACCTTGAGTAGGCGCACGCCGCCGATCCGTTCATGGCCTGCTGGACGGAAAATCCCGGTGGGTTTGTCTTCGTCCTTAGCTCCGGTCGCTGCTAGCGGCCTCTGGCTCATTAAACAGCCATTTTTCCCCCTTTGTGAAACGTATTCCGCGCTCCGTAGCCTGTATTTCCTTTTCGTTCCCCCCCCTCCTCCCATCGAAAGGAGGAAACGAATTGCAGGCACACAGGTATGACCGTGACATTGACGTCCATTATATGTTTTTTTGGAGAATTTTATTAAGCGCTCCTGGCTGCGAAGGCGAGAGAGCATGGAAGGTTTTTCCATGCACCCGTAGATCGGGTGTGAGCACCTTTTAGTCCAGCCTATTAAAACAAAAAAATTAAAAAAAAAAAGAGTGGGAGAGGAGCTTTCAAAAGGTGTCTGTAATATCCTCCAGACTGTGGTAAAATGCTCAGAAGAAGGTATAAGAAATGCTTATTTTGAAATAACTACTCTGTGGGCTCATATGTCAAGCTTGGCATTAATTTCCCAATTTTCTGATTAGAGGAATATTTTTAAGAATAAGGCCTGTGCTTTATTCTGCACAGACATGTCAGAAATCGTGCTTAGTGTGTGCCCATTCTTCGTACTCTATCCATTAGGGTAAGCTGGTTTATGTGAATTAAAAATATGAATTAAACCTGAACAAATGTACAGTGCTGATACAAAAAGGCCCAGTTCCGAGTTGCTATAGATCAGCTATGTGTGTATCATATGGCATTTCTTTACTCCTGATTTGATTGTGTTCACACTGAATTGTTCTTCCAAATTCATATGAACAGTGTAGTTTCTAGAGATATTTTCTTTTTTCTTACAGAAATGCAGGATGACATCTTTATGGGACCAGGAGTGCTTAGTAAGCATTCCCATTTGATTTATCTATTTGATATTCGTGTAAAGCCACACCTGACATGGCACTGTGGATGCATGCCTACATCCATCGCAGGAGCTTGTGTGTTTCATGCCAAAGCACTGGGAGATTGTGAGCTTTTTGACAGATGAGAAATTTTCATAGTTTTTTTTCACTGAAATGTCTTCTACTGTGCTTGAAGCCTTGAAGAGCATTTGGCTCAGGGGCTGTCCGCCTTGCATCTGCATGATCAGTGTGCCAGCAGCACTCCAAAAACCATGGGTGCCGTTAACCCATATTAGCAGCACAACAGCATAGGTTTGATCAGGTCCATCATTAGTATTTATTAAGGATTGCTGATCTGTACAAACTGTGGGTGACTCCATTTTAATCTACTGGCTTACTTTATGTGCCTGTGGAATGAAAAGCAGGTCTTGTTGATGAGTGTTTCTGCAGGTGGCTGTCTAAACCAAGAGAGACCTCAACCTGTCATACTCAGCAACTAAATTTGTCTTATTCAGTTTCTGCAGCTTGATTCGTGAAAGGTCATTGATGCTGCTTTCTCGTTTATTTGAGGTCAAAGACTAGACAGATGCTTGCCTGAGAAGAGGGTGCTAACTGATGCAGACTAACAAGTTTGCAAATATGATTCAATCCCAAGTGTAAAATACTGAGGGAGAAACAAAGGCTGTAACATAAAGCGCATGCACTTGTGATAAGCCCCCAATTGCTCTAGTCATGTGCTCCTGATCCTTCTGCTATCTGGAAAAAAATATCAGAACAAAGCAAGAGAACCACATTCAAGGATTCTGTGGGATGTGCAGTTTTTATTTTCAGTTAATCCAACTGTGTAAGACAGCCTGGGAAGTAAACTTTTTTTGGGGTGGGGGGAGCTGTTTTTGCTTTTTGGGGGTTTTTTGCCTGGTTTTTGGTTTGGGGTTTTTTTGTGTGTGATTTTTTGTGGTTTTTTTTTTTTTGCTTGGTTTTTTTCCCTTTGCTTTTTAACTGAGAAAAATTCCAGGGTGTCAAAAAAGGTTTTCTGGTTAGCAGAGTCTTGGTAACATCTTGTGACGTGATGTAGCAATCTGTGTATTGCCAGTGTGGAGTGCTTGTGTGGTGAACAGAGTTAAGGTGTCCCTTTCATTTTGATGTGTATTTAGCCTGATACTTAGTTATGTTCTGAGCCAGTTTGAGTTAAAGCTGGGACAAAAGAGTCCTTGTGAGGAAGGTGAAAATTGATGGATTGGTATTTTTTGAGTGTCTGGAACATCTTTAGTGTCTCTGCCTTGGTGTGGGTCTTTTGGAAGCAAAACCTGACTTGCCTTTTTTCTCTCTTTTGTAAGGAGGGGTGAAATCAAATGATGAAATCACTCTTGCTCTGATGTCTCTTGCAGCTATTGGTTCTCCTGGCTGACCGCTGCAACAGTTACCTAGGAAGGATGGATCTAAGGGATGAGAAAAGGATTAATAAAATACTGGAGAAGGGTTCATTGTTCCTTGTGTTTCCTGGGAGGAGCAGAACTAGAAGCGTACAGTGATTGCTCTTCTTCCCAAGGTGTATGGGGAAGAAAGAGTGAGCAAGGATTTTTCGTCTCTTTGCTGTGCAGTTTATTGGATTGAAATTATGATACTTTGTTCTCAGAAGTTGGCAACTGAATGAAGCCTTGAATGGAAGTATGGGAGATTACCAACAGCTACTTCTCATTCGGCTGTTGGGAAAGATGACTTCTCATGCATACTGCTCTCATTGCTCTGTCAGGGATATTACAAAGGTTTTAACATCTCTGCAACAGTAGGAACCTTGTGGCCTTCATGTATCTCTTTCAAGACATACATCTGTCTTCTAAATCTAACTATTTTTATTTCCATTTTTATATTTTGCTGGTTGTGAAATCACTCAACCATATGGATTTCTATGTTGAAATAGTCCCCAAATAGGATATTCTTTGTGTGGGTTTGTGCTGCTGGGTTTGTAGGCATTTCCCTGAACAAAAAAAAGGAAGCATGTGTACTCTTTGTATTAAGCCTGTCCCTCAAAAGGAGGGAACTAAGCTTCCAGTTTTCCACTTGCTGATACTATCAACCTGCTCATTATAGTACAAGAAGAGATAGGAGCTTGAAGTTTTCTATTTGTTCTTCAGCTGGGTGCTCTTGCACTGTTTACGTATGAACCTTATTTCTCAAATGGGACAAAAATAATCCTGAAATATAAACGGTAGTCATGCAATGCATGGCCAAAAATGACAGTATAAAAATAGAAGTCTCAAAGTTTGCAGTTTGAGAATTTGCATCTAATAACTGTAGAATGATTTTTTTCCCCTTCCCTTAGCTTTCAGGAAATGTGTTTCAAGTAACACCAAGTCCTTGCAGACAGCAGTACTTATTGTAACTGTAGCCAATTGTCTTGATAGTCTGCAGTAAATAACGTCTTGGCTAACACTTGCCATGAAGAATTTTTTGCTCCATGTATGAGTGTCATGGGTCTGTAATTGGTTATACAGGATTTGTCAACTTGGGAGGGTGAGGAAGGCAATTTTATTTGCTTTAGCTAATTCTGATGTTCACCACATACTCTTGATTGCAAAATCTGAAGGATAATCTTGTAATAATTCATTTTGAGCTCTGTGGGAGAATTTTACAGTGGTGCCAACTTGGGGTTTGTTGAAGTTCTTTTCTTCTTAGATTCACTGTTTTTTTTCTGTATTGTAAAATCTCCTGAAAGCACAATAGCTTGGTAAGCCTATATTATTGTGTATTGTTCACACAGAGCTTGATGGCTCTTTACAAGTGGTTCATGAAGGAGTAAAGTCTGTGAGTTTGTTGTTTTTTTAGTTGCTATTCCACAAGCCACTACATAAGTGACTGCTTTTTAGCTAGCAGTGGTGTCTAGGTGATAGTTTAGTTTAATTGTGTGTGGTGTCCAGGTAGGTGTGTAGGAAGAGCCTTGTAAAAGGGCACCCTGGGCGCCTTCAGCAAGAAGGAATGAATGGAACTGTTGAAACTGACAAAAGTGATTGAGTTAGTACCACCTGGTGTTTCTCAACCCATTTAGGGTAGGGCTCTCTATTGCTTTGATAGCAGTTTCTACCTAATTGGTTTCTGAAACTGAAAGCTGCCCATCCTGCTTTCCTTGCTGGAGAGAGGAAAATCACTCCTGTCCAGAAGCCTGCTGAGCGCTATGTGTCTGGCTGTCGCTCATCTTAGCCCTGTCCAGCTTTTCTGACTGCTGCTGGATGAGCAGGTTTCCTCATTCCTAGCGTGGAAAAAAAATGTGCTGGGTGGGGTCAGCTAATGAACACATGTGCCTGAGTGGAAAGTGTTTCATGTTACACTGCCCCAAAGTTGTACCTTGCAGACTGAAAAGGAATAAAACTGTGCTTAATTCTGATGCTGACAGACTTTTTCCTCTTTATTCATACCATTAGCTAGTTGAGCATTCCATTTATGTTCTGCACGTTTTCCTACACTGCTTCTTGCATGTGATCCCCTTTTACCCCTTGATTCACCTTCTGTATTTCCTAGCAATATTGGAACTGTCTTGTTCACCTGTTTACTCAGCTATGGTTTAATGGAGTGTGTTCCTTGCCTGTATGCATCCTGGCTCTGGAAGTTGTATCACTTCATCTGTTAACTTGATATAGGGCCTTGTAGATATCACAAACAGTGGCAGGGAGATGAAAAAAGCTGAAGACCACCCCACAACCTGATGAGTTTCCTTCTACTGCCCCGGGAGAGTTCTTTTATTTTCTTGTATTCTAGCTTTATATTTTATCTAAAACTGCTCTTAAATTTTCCAGTATTGGTGTTCAGTTTACTCATCACAGATCTTCACAATGATAGGAATCTGTGGGATATTGACTGTTGCTGTTCCCTCCCCTCCATGCTCTCTCTGAAACTGGATGGAGGGGTGAAGAAGATTCTGAAAGTCTACAGGGTATCTATGTGCAAAAAGCCTGCAATTAAAGCTTTGTGCTGCAATCAGCTGTAGCATTTTCTGAAATGAATTAATGCTAAACTCCTTGGTTATTTGAACACAGCTAAACTGTGCCAAGTGCTTGGAGAACACTTGAAACCTCTTGGTTCAAGCTACTGGGGTGTTTTTGTTTTAAATGACTGAGTCTCGTTTTAAGTTGAAAAGTCTGTTAGCTCTGAATTTCAAGAAATTTCTGTAGACAACTTAAAACTTGGATATTTTTCTGGAGTTCTCTCCCTTTTGATTTTGTTAAAAAATATTTAAAAATTAACTTTACTCTGAGGATTTTTAGTCACCCATAGCTAGTGTGGGAAGTGCTAAAGTGACTGTCTCCTCCAGCAGCGATATGCTGGTGGAGTTACTTGGCTACTTTCTGAATTTAATGAGCATCAGCCTGGAGCAGCCTTGAAAGACAAACAAAACTTTTAAAGTTCAAGCAACTAGGAAAGGAGTTTATTGAACATTTGAATGCCTCACAAAATACCCAAGTTCGTGCAAAATTAAAAATTTTTTTTTCAAAGCTTCTTTTAGAAAGCTGCACAAATAGGTGCTTTTTTATTTATGTGTGTTGAAAATAAATGCCAAATACAACATTTGCAACGTGACAAGACAAGGTACTCTTTCAGTCATAAAGGCTCAAAACCCTAGTGTACTGTACAAGTCAGACTCCCTTTCTTCAGATGCGAAACCAGGAACCCCCTTGTCACTTCTCATCCCATAGTGATTGTTTCCAAAGTGCTGCGTACTGCCATTGGGGGAGGTGGAAGATTGGAGGCGTAATGGTTTATGTCACTTTATATTTTTTTGATTGTTTTAAAATGTAACTACTTGAGTGCACTTTAGCAGTCTCATCTTGAGCTGCTCAGGCAGCTGTTCCTGGTCAGTGCTGCTGTGTCTCATGAAACAGAAGCCTAGAATGAATTTCTACCTGAAGCTTTTGCAAGCTAGATTTGGATAACAAGGATTTGCTTTCATCACCTCTTCAGAATCCTTCCTGCCCCCATAGGTAAACACTTACCATGCCATAGAGAGAGGGTCATTATTTAAGTGTTTTCCATGAAAACAGTGCATGTTTGACCTCAATCCTATATCCTGTAGATGTTACTGTGTGATACTTTGTCAGTGCAGTAGGAGAGGTGAGATGATGGTATTTCAATAGAAATCCATGTTGGAAACCTTTCTGAAAGCAGTCCTGTATCACTCTCTGAGAACTGTCAAAAATGTGGATGCCCAGAAGTCATACTGCTGCGCATCTAAAAGAAGTAGACAGTGACTTTTTTTTTTTATGTTCAGTGCTATCAAAGAATCTTTTTGTTAGGTGCTCTTGCCACAGATGACTTGTCTGTTGTTCAGAAAAGGAAATAAAGCAAAGCAGTTCACTCTGTACTTTTATCTCTTGCAGACAGGAAGTAGATCTAAGCATTTAAGGCAATTTGTGTTCTCACCTAGTCTGTCTTATAATGGAAGAATGGAAAGTGGGAAGATAGCTTGTCAATGTCAAGAACTCAGGGCTTTTTTTTTTTTCTTTTTTTTTTTTTTTTTAACAAAAGCCATACAGCAACAACTCTTTTTGAAGGGACAGCTCCAGTCCTTGCCAGGAACTTTGCTGTGTTTCTGTACCAAGGACTCTGTATTTTCTGGCTTGGCCTCATCAGATGAGGGAAGGGCTATTAACTGTGTATAAGTGCCAGTGCTTCCTGCACAGGTGAAAGTGGCCTGCCAGTTATCTTCTATGTTGATTAATTTCTAGATGATTTCCAGGGTTTCTGTGTGAGTGATAGTCAGGCTACCCGAAGGATCAGTTCCAAGGGGCTGCAGTACGCCTTGGTGCCTGCCATAGGAAATTCACTTTAACTTGCACAGAATTGAGAACACACAGCTGAGAAAAACAGCTTTATAGCTTTGTAGTATGTCAGAATAGGGCTGAATGTCTCTTTCTTTGAAGGGTATAATGACCAATATAACATTGGTGAAAGTATTTTTGTGTCTGAAAAATGTCTCTTAAACTTGATATATATATCATCACAAAAATGTGTAGTGATATAGTTACATTACTTGATGTGTCTTTTCAGGCAATTGGACTGAGAAACATTTTAGTAGTCCAAGTGCCTGACAGCAGATGATCGTATTGAGACCTGCTGATCAAAAGCAGTGGGTCAGAGCACTTAGAGAGAAGTTGAGTGTTGGCTCTGAAATAACCAGAAGGGGAAGCAGCAGCAGCTGAATTTTTCTGACCAAGACAGACTCCTTACAACCACATCATCTCTTCTCACTTTTTTAGTAGGAATATAATTCTTGTCAGATACAACCCCTATAGTTCATAGTAATATCTTTTGCCAGTAATGCAGACAATTGTTTAATTTTCAGGCAGGCCAAGAATATATTTTGCTGAAAGATAGACTGTGACTGTTGCTGCAGAGAAGAATGATTTTTCTTTGTAGAAAGAGGAAAACTATTTGGTCACAGCTGATAGTGCCAATCTGGATTTTTGATTCACTCTGTCCTGTAAACATTTACATAGAGCACAGACAATGCTGTTTGTACTGCATCTCATCAGCTTAGTTTTAAGTATCTATTGAAAAAAAGTAGCACAATGAATTGACCTGTGTGAGTGAGGGAGGAAAGGGTCACAAATTCATCAGCATAAATGAACAGAATATTTGGATGTTGGCCGAGTAAATGTGGATTATTTGGCACAGATCTGTATCCCCATGAATGAAACCCATAGCCACAAATGTATTTTCTTGATTTGTGGGGTTCAGTATCAACATTAGAAAAAATGTTTTGTGCCTCACTTAGAGAGCAAAAGCTTTCTGGCAGGGCCATCTCTCTTCAGGTGAGTAGATGGAACGTTTTATTTTCTTTATATATAGAATTGTTCACTTGAAACCTAAAGAAGCGAAAATGGTGTTGTCCCTGAGAAGAACATATCTGTTGACCATTTCACTTATATCTTGCCATCTTGCTTGTGGTTGTGTGTACTGCCTTGGGAACCATGGGTATGTATAGTCACGCACTATAGCAGTTGCAAATTAATGTTTTTATTCTTTGCTCCTCAGAGAATAGAACCTTCCTAATCAAATTCCAGTTTTAGCGACTTTTGAATAGATTTACCAATATGTTTTAGTAACCACAATGGATCACAGAGCTTATCTGAGCCTTGGGGAAATGTTTTAGAAACCCATGGAAAGCTAGGTGATTTTTTTCTGTTTGTCTGACTTTTCTAGTGGAACATCTACTGAATGTACTAGAGACAAAAACATAAGGTTTGTGTGGAGTGGGAGAACTTTACTATTCTGGAAATTGTGGACCCAAAGTTCAGATGATATTGGTCAGTGGGAGCACAGGGAGAGCATTAGTTGCAATGCCCAAAAAAAGGTACTGTCAATTTTAGATTGAGCTCAACTTCAATCTTGCTTTTCCTTGATCAGTGCAGTGGGCACGAGTTGGTTTGAGATTGTGCATAGGTTCTTATTCTAGTGACATGGAAATGGCAGTTGGGTTTGATGGACTTTTCACATGCACTAATGAAGTTCACCAGTAGGAATACCTGAATGTCATTCAAGCAATCAGGGCATGTTTCAGAAATGAATTTGGCTTAATGGAAGATCTTTTTAGGGGAATGAATACTGCGAAATCTGCAAGTCTCTTCTATTTTATGATAGATTCAACTTCAGTGAACTGAAGCTTCCATTCAGCTTGAGTAGCTGGATTTCAGTGTCCATGAAAACTGACAAGGTTCAAACATGACAAGTGACGTGACATCTCTGACAGGAAAAGAACAGTGGCTGTTTTCCCAGGTGGCACATTTGTAATGCCTGTGGGATTTTGGAGATAGAGATATTAATGAGGCAATGAGCAATATTTTCTGTTTGGCATCAATGCCTTGGCTTTAAGCAATAACCTGTGGATTTATTTTTTACTCTAATAACCTGGGTTATTTTTTCAGTGGTAATACTTGAGCAGTTCATGATTGACTGTAAGTGTTTATTACAGTGGACCAACTCTGAAAAGAAGCAGTGCAGAAATGTTTATGGTGTGAACATAACTTTTAATAATTATGATACTTCAGAAATAATAACAGTGACACTGCCTGCATTTCAAAATAGATGGTGAAAGCTTAATTTTATTCTTATATTGTGTCATAATTGCAAAACATAAATTTTTTCTAGTGTTAGTTTAAAAGATATAGTATCTACATATGCCTTTTAGGTTTTTTAGTTTATTCAGACACTGTGGGGTGGGGGTTTTGTTTATTTTGTCTTTTTTTTCTTTTAAGTGAAGAGCAAGTGCAATTATGAAGGAGTTCCGGACATACTATTTCAAAATCAGTAGATTCTGAGAAAAGTCATGTTAAATTGTCCTCTGGCACCTCCTTTTGCACTATTACTTTTTACGTGTATTTGAGTATAGACAGGCACACACATATGCATGGTCAGAAGTATGATATGGAGGACAGGAGATGATCTAGAGTTCTGAGATCTGGAATTTAAACCTAGGCTACAGGTGAAGGCTTCTACTTTAAAGCTTTTACAGACTGCTCTACATGTATGAGTGCAAAAGTTTCTTTATGTGCAAAGGTGCTCATGGTATTCTTGTCTGAGTATCTGGGAAGACTAGTAAGATGTAGGTTTTAACTTGCTTGTTATGATCACTCACACTTCCTGTACAATCTTATGTGCTGTGGTGCTTTCACCTCTCCCAATGTTCTTGTGCACTGCTGTGCTTCCAGTGAAGTTCTGAAGTTGTGCACTGGGGATTGCTGCAGAGGTGAGCAGCCCTCATCTAGTACTTTACAGGTATGTCTTACACCCTTCAGACTTAAGATATGTTAGTGGGGGCAAAAAAGCCCCCCATGCCAAGGCTGCTAGGGGTGGCATCTCTGTCTTATGTGCGAAATATTTTTCTGGAAAATATGAGGAAGAAGTACATGGAAAATATATCAGTAGCCTGTTAAATTATAGAACTCATGCAGGGTGTTCTTGAAGTAAGGAGACCAAAAGGTTGATGGGTAGGACTCCGCCTTCTTGAAGACTGCTGCACATAGGCTATTACAGTTTTGCTTTGGGACTATAGATGCATGTTTTTATGACTGTATTTGAAAGCTCTGTGATTTCTAAGTATAGTAGAGAATAAAGGCAAGTATTTCTAAAAATTCATTTAATGTCGAGGGTTTTGTCAGGAAAAGTGGTTAATAAAGGGGTAGGGAATTTGTCTGTAGATTAAGAGAATAATTATTTGTAATTTGACATTGAAGAGAGCAGATGTTCCTGAATTCCTGGAAATTTGTTTGTTGAAATCCATTGAATTTCTCTGGACATCTCTTATGCTGTTTAATTTTTATTTTTTCTTTTGTCTGTGTTAATTTGAAACCATCTCATACTTAGGAAACATGCAGTGAGTCAAATAGTGGTTATTTGACCATTTTTGTTTTCTATAACTTCTTCAATCCTAACTTGGAATTATTCTGTGTGTGAAAGCAGCTTTACCATATATATTATTAGCTTTTGTGCTTAGATGGAAAGTAAGTCATTATACATTAAATATAACTACTACAAAGTACCTTTTCCCCCCCTTTTAAAAAGTACTGTTGTCTTCAGGTTTTATAAAGTGACCCATCCCATGACTGTTTGTTGAAGAAAAGACCAGCCATATAACTGAAACATCTTAAAAAGAGAGCAGCCATGGATCGTGCTGGTAAATGGAGTCAGCTATGTGGCATGAAAGTGCTTGTTTAGAAACACATAATCCACTAAAACCTTCAGATGTATACTTTTATAGACTACTGTTAATTTTTTTCCTCCAGTAATTTTGTTACTGCGTAATTTTAATTTATTTGGCTTTATACAGCTAAGGGCTCTTAGTTCCCTTAAACTGATTTTGGATATGGGCAGCAACATGCAGTGTTGGAGAGCTGTGTAATTTATTGTTAGGTAAAATTACTGAATGTACTTAAAATAGATAACATTATATATATGTAAATATAATTCAAGACAAATACTTATATTCATATCTTCTGTTAATGGCTTGGATGTTATTCTTTTGGATGTTTCCTAATGGCACCTGTCAAAGATGGGAAAGTAGATTAGGCAGTGCCTTGATCTGACCCAGTATGTCTGTTCTTACAAATGACATCTTTGTATTGTATGTGCTCACTTTCAGTGTTAACTACTTTATATATTATGGCAGAAAATATGACTTCTTTGTCTAAGAAGGAGTCTACAGTTATTATAAAATGAATGTTCTTTGAAGTCAGGATTTGTGTCAGACCAGAAGGATGTACAGAATCAGGACTTCAGCAGTTTTGTTAAGTGTAGTAGTAACTTTTTTTTGTAACTGATCTAAGTAAAATTTCTAGACTTGTGGACTGCACTACCAGAGGTACTCTTAGGATTAAGGAGCATGTGTTCAGAATTATCTTAACAAATTGGTGCCCTAAGTAGGATGAAATGCACAAGGGGCTGATGTCATCTGTTATGCTTCAGTAAGGTTTGACTGTGCAGATTTGACTCTGATGATAACGTGTTTGGGGGTAACTGGGATGGTAGGAGATCTGCAGAGAAGAATCTGGAGTCAGATATTTGCACAGTGGTCATGAGTCAACTAACGCTAGAGAACCAGCAAATCTTTTACTTGGTGTATTGATGGCAATGTTGTGAAAAATACATGGAGTTAGCCTTCCCACTTAGTGTGCTAATGAGCTTAAGTACAGCTCCTGGTTTTGGTATTGTACTGGGTGAAGAATAATTGCAGGCAGAGGAAAATGGTCAGAGGTCTAAAAAAAGCACTTCAGCGGAAAATTTTGGAATTTTTTTTTTCCTTGTTTTTTAGAGGAGACAGAAGTGAAATTTCTTTTGATAAAGTTCTTTCAATATATAAAAGATAGTTGGAAAGAAAAGACAAAACTGTTGTCTTCCTTGCTGGAGATGAAACTATTTGTGGGCTTAAACTGTAGCAAACATTTATTAAACTAGTTGAGTCAACTCTTAAGAACAGGAGCACTGGAATAGATTAGAAAGGCTGTCAAATTCCCAGTAGTACTTGTTTGAAAAATGAAGATGCTTGCTTGCAGGTTGTTTATATACAGAAGTTTTGAGAGGTTTTAATTAAGACAACCTGTAGTCCCTTATGGCATTACTTTATGTAATTTCAGTTATTTCTTCATGGTCTTGGAATGAATTTCAATTAGAGCACACTGATCCTCTTGCTTCTTCCCTTAGGATGAGGTAGCCTTGTGTTACTGGCAGCTTCCTGGCTATTAGTGGGTGTGGAGATAAGGATTTGTGAAAATGTCGACAGCTTTAACACTTAAAAACAAGATAGATTGTCTTAGAGAGGTCATCTAGTCCAGTCCCCTTGCAGTAAGCAGGATCATCTTCAGCCACATCAGGTTGTTCAGAGTCCCGTCCAATCTGACTTTGGCAGTTTCTAGAAATGGGGCACCCACCACCTTTCTGTTGCACTGTTTCACCACCCTCATTGCAAAAAAAAAAAAAAAAAAAAAAAAATCTTTCTAATATCCAGACTCATACAACTTCCTTAGTGTTGGAGTTTAGGTAAATATACTGTATTTGGAAAAGCAGTTGGGCAGTATTTTTACTTAGAGGTTTAAATCTGCTCTGAATTTCATTTTTTGTGCAAGTGTTGTTCAAATGAAAGTGTGCTCTTTGGTAGTCCTATACTGCAGTTGATAAACACAGACTTTGTGGTGGATTTCTAGATCTTGCTTCATGTAGGTCTGGAGAAAAGCAAAGCTTTCCTTCAATTTTTTATCCTGTGGTTCTTGATTCAACGCAAAAGAATTTAGCACACATCAAGAACTACTCAGAGCTTCAGGTAGAGACCAGGACCAAACTTCACTAACTGGATAGGTACCAAGCTTACGTTAGGGGTGTCTGTCTGCTCCAAGCAACTTAGAGTGTATTGCCTTGGCGTATAATGCCAGTGCAAGAAGAATATTCATCCATTAATATATAACTCCCATCTAGTCACAGCAGTTGCTTTTGTTTTAATTTAATAAAGGGAAAAGTGTTTGAAGATTGTGTGTAGAAACTAGATGTTGCATAGAACATGAACCAAGAAAGAAAACACATTCTTGGTCTTGTACATTTGTGGAGTGTAGATAGTTGTTAAATTATTTTCATTTTATAGTTCAAGATTCGAAGAGAGTACAACAGAGTAACAATTTGTAACAATCGCAAAATGCCGGCTTTTACTGGCATGTGCTCAGCTCGGCACTCTGGCTGGCACTTCTGAGGTTGTAAATGTCAGAAAATTATTCACATATTAGCCGCTCCTGAGTATTAGCCGCATTTCCGGTTTGGGAGCAAAATCTTAGTCAAAATGGTGCAGCTTGTATTCGTGAAATTACTGTAACCTTCATGGATGAATGAAACTGTAAAGTCTAGAGTTGTCACATGAGAAACTGTAATGATACTTAAGAGCAGAAATAATCATCTGTACTGGTACATGGTTTCCCTTTTGATGAAGTGATTTGAAGGAAACAAAAGCTTTTTCTCTACCTTGCAAAGCTATAGTCTTATTTTGTACACATGTGAAGTTACTGTGGAAGGTTGGAATCCTGAACTATGAATATCATTGAATTGTAAAATTCTGTTGAGTCCTTGCTTCCATATTCCATGTGATTTTGAATGTGAAAAAATTGAAAGGTTTCAAATTTTTTTTTTCCTTTTATTCTGCTCAAATAGAAGAAATGATAACTCACTAACCTTATGCCAAAGTCCTCCTAAGGTACAGTAAGTAGTCCTAAATGCATTTTAGTTTTTCCATTTGAAATCTTTGGCTGATGGAAGGATTAGAACGTTGGCTATAAGCAAGGCTCTTGCTGGAGGTGGTTGTACTTAATTTCTAGGCAGTGTGTGGCTTAAGGCTGTGCTTTAGTGTTTTATCTGACTTCAACATGCACAAAATAGTACCATCTCTTACATGACTTAGACTGCCGGAGTGTACAGTTCTTTTTTTGCCTGCAGCTGTCATTATCTGAATGATGGCAGAGTTTACAACTTGTGTATTGTGGAAAACTTGTTCCCTTTCCCTGTTGATAGCTGTGAGCGACTGGGATGCTTCTGCTGACGTTCTTCAGCTTCAGTGCTGCAACAGGAAGTCAACAAAGTAACCTGGCATCAAAAAATGCAGCAAGGAAAGAAACAAGGTAAAGCCTAACCAAGTGGTCTTTTTGGGTTATGGGAACCATTCAGATTGAGTTTTCTGAAAATGAGGCTTCAAAGTAAATAACAATAAAATTAAATGCTTAAATCCCCTCTCTTTCCTGGACTTAGTAGTGAGTTTAGGATGCATTGGACAAGTATGAGGCAGTTGGTGAGCTAACTGAAGTTTTAAGTTAGTGCTGTTCTTATCATTGAAGTACCTTTCTCATGAAGAAGAAATGGAGAAAAGTACTCTTTCCTCCCCTTCCATATTTGTAAAATACTAATAACTCATCTTCGTGTTTAAAGTCTTCTCTGGCTTAAATGGTCACATGTCTCTTTGTTGGTCCTTTACGTTTGTTGTGTTCAGTATCTGTTGAAATTGACGTTTGTTGTGTTCAGTATCTGTTGAAATTGCAGGAAACTAGAACTCTTGAATGGAGTTCTCTGGAAAATGTGGATTTTAATATTTGCAATGCCAGAGTTTAGCTGATGTTACTCTCACAAGAAGGGCTTTTCTTTGTGAGATTCAGTTCTGTGCAAATCTGTTTTACAAATACAAGAATGTGTTTTTTTGAGGGAAAAGAGTAAGTGGAGCAGCATGCTTGAAAATGGTTCTGGTTTAAAGAATGCAGCAATACACCTTTGGTTTAAATAAAGCAAGCAGAAAAATTTAAAGTTTCATATCCTACCAATGTCTTAAATGTGTTTTTTGAACAGAACTTTTTAGAGATGGTGGTAGAAACATATGTAAGTGAGCTAAGTTTCTAGATTTGGACTAAAATTGATGTGCAGATCAGTGGATCAGCTAGGAAGTTTTTAATTAAGCGTGCTAAGTAAGTCATGTGGCGTATCCAAAAGCAGCACTTTGTTACAGGGGAGAAGAGCTGTTTTCTTGGGGGCAAATGAAAGAGAAATATTTCATTGAGCCACTCTTCTAACTGCTACCAGTGGGAAGAAAACATGGAGTCTAAAGTCAGTTAAGAAAATTTGAGAGCAAAATTTATACTCTTATTTTATAGCCTTTTTCTGTTTTTAAACAACTTTTAATATGGGACAAATTCTTACTTTTGCCAATATAAGCAGGAATACTTCAATGACTGTGAATCCAGGTGTCTTAAAAGTAGTATGCTGTGGAGAGCCCTTATGCCAAAAGCCTGGACAAGGTTCTGCACAAGGATGCTTGGGATATCCTTGAGTGGGACAGGTGAGCAGGTGGTAAGTGTTGTGGTGGGTGTTCTGCAATAGAGACAAGGAGGTGAGCAGAGTTCAAGTTGCTGCAGCTTAAGATACATGTGGAGAACTAAGTACCCACCTGATTACTTGGACTTCACAAGAGATGAGTAGTCTGAAGCATGAGTTGGGATATCAGGGGAAAGGCGCATCGGGAAGTGAAACTCATGGTCTTTGTCTTAACTTTAGCAAAATAGATGTGAATGTATTTTTTTCTCTGTAAGTCCTATAAGGGCAGAGTGAGCAAACATTAATTTCTGCTTTGACTTCTCTCAAGTACACTGCCTGTGTAAAAATAATGGCATTGAAGTTACAAAAGGAATGTATTTTCTGCTGAAACGTCTTTATTTTCTGTTCTCCCCATCCAGTGGAAAAGATTTTTTAGAGTGTCTTTCCTCAAGAAAGGCTGTACATCTTAAAGACTTGTCTTGACTGATTATATACCCAGGGCTATACAGTATAGCATCCTTCAGTAAGAAGTTACTGGACTTGAGAACCTAAAAGATTTTTTTTTTACTTTTCCAATTTATTGTACAGTATATATGAGAAGTTAAAGCTATTAAATTTTCATGATTTTGTAACTCTAGCAACATAAATTCAAAAGACTGGCCTCTGATGTGCTGAGGGGGATGTTCTAACGTATATGGAGACATCCTTTGTTGTGGCTTGAAGAGAAAGCCTTGGTTGCTCTTGTTGAAGACCAGTGTTTTCTTGTTAAAGAAAAGTATTTCTTCATCCAGGCCATTAAAGTGGCTGGAATTAAGCTAAAGTGAATAAATAGAAACATTCTAATCTAGTTATTCATGAACACGTATTTAATGTTTCTTTGTGGCTGGTAGTAACTAGAGCAGCCATGTAGCTTTATCGGATGTTGAAGTCTTGACTTGCATTGAATTTAGGAATTTTCTATACCAGCAGACATGTTTTCCAGTTCCCCTCCTGTTTAGGATTTAAGACCTCTACAAAACAGCATTTTGTCTGTAGGATAACATCTTTTTTTTTCTCCTGATTTTTTCCGTTAGGAAAAAATAAAGTAATAAAAAATAAAGTAATAAAAAGTTCAACTTTTCTGCAATTCTTGGCAAGGCATTAATATTTTTTGCCATTGCCTCTGCATATTAGGAATGCTCACAGGTAATTTAGGGGAATCTCCTCATTTTGAAGTCCATAACTACCAATGTTCTGGTTGTAATCCAAGTTAGGGACTGGATGAGTATTATACAAGGAGTATGCATCACTTGAAGTTTAAGTTGCTTTTCACTGTCACTGTTCGTGCAGCCTGGTTTGAACAAGTTGGATATAGTGTCTGACATGAGAAAATGTACTGACTGGTACTGCATGTTAAAATGTAGTGGAAACCAAATTGATTTAAAAGTACTATAGGCATGCCTTACCTTCTGAATCGTGTTACAGTTAATTTTCTGTGGAATTCCTGAGATAAATGGGGTTATACTGTTAGCCTTCTGTAAGCCATCAGTGTGACAGCTTGGACTTTTAAATTCAATGTTTAGAGTATTTATGTACAAATTCAATGTATTGGAAAAAAATGGGGGAGAATACTCAAAACTCATAATTCAGTTTTGGTTTTTGGAAAGTACTTGTCAGGTTTTATGCGGAACATCCTTATCACAATTGTAAGTCTTATAAACAAAGGCAATTAGATAAAGTTACTTGAGTTCTATTTTAAACAAAATTTTACTTCTCCATTCCAGTTTTTTCTTCAGTAGTTTTTTGTTCGGTTGGTTTTGTTTTTTTATTCTTGTTAGTCATAAATTTTTCAGTTTCTCTTCTTGCTTTTAGTGAAACAATATATTCTAGATGTGGATAGAAGAGTTATTTTTCTGATCTTCTTGACCTGTTTTCTCGAATGATTTTGTGAAGGGGAAAATAATTGAAACCAAAACTGACTTTGGTCAGAATGCCTCACCTATTTCAACTTACTGTTTTCACATCCCTGACCTACTAACAGCAAAACGTCTCCTAGAAAGCTTTTTTTCCCCAAGACATTAGGCAAAAATCTTGGACAAGTTAAAACTCTTAGTGTTCAATGTGGTTTGATTATGAAAATTCTCACCTGCTTCTGCAGGTGAGGAGGTTCAGCGTGATAGATGCCCAGACAAGAGCAATAAAAATTAGTTTTGGCAGGGTCTTAAGTCTAATCAAATAGTAAAACATCAGTACAGTTTGTCGTTTCCAAGCCTAGGTAACCTTGATGAGCTTTTGTTTGGAACATGACTTACTAAACTTTTCTTTATTTCAAGTTCTGTTGAACTTGCATAAAAGTGTGTGCAAGTATCTGCTTATCATGTTCTATTTATTTTTAATGCAGTGTTGAGATATGCCAGTTTGGGTTTTTATTAAGTATTTTTTCTTCTCTCCTCTCTGTTGACTCTTTCTGCCGTGGTTCTTTTGTATGGAACATTTTGGCTAAACTCATGGTTGTAGGTTTTGTTGTGGTTTTTTCTTCAAGTGGCATTTCTTAAACGGATAAGCACAGCTTCAGAGGAGTCATTTCATGGAATTTCTGTTCCTGTTACGTTCCTTTGGTAACATGGAGTGTGTAGTCCTTGGATGGTTGAGCTCAGTGCCTCAACCAGTCTGGTGACAGTGTTGTTGTTGCTGGAACAGACACCTGCCTCCCATACTACAGGATGCTACCAGATACGCAACACTGGGAAGAACTACCATGGGCACACTGAGCTTTTTCTGTGAATCTGCCTGTTCCATGAAAATAACATGCTTTTTTTCTCTATCAAGTAGTTCAGAGTTGAGTGCACTTGGTTTGCAGCAGATAAAAGGAAACTGGGATACATAAAAATGAAGCACCAGTTTAATATGCTCTTTGAGGATGTTTCCACTTTCTTGGTTATTGTGAAGCTTCAAGACTGCAGGCAGTGAAATTAATTGTATTTACAAAGTAATCACTTGGTCATTTGAAGTAGCTTGAACACTGCAGGGTTGAGAAGTTTTCTTAGCTCTTGGCAGAACCGTGCAAAAATTTATATGAAGCCTGGAAAGTCATGTCTTCTGGTTATGAGGTGTCAGCCTCTTCCAGTGCTGTCACATATAGTTTATAACTGGATGTAAACAACCTTGAACTTTGAAACTCTGTCTTAAATTAAGGCTTCTTGTTTGTTGTGGATTTTTTGTTTGTTTTTGGGGGGGTGGTTTTTTGTTTGTTTTTTTCTGTGAAAACCAAAATACTTAGCCTTTTTGATGTAGAACCATCTGGTTTAGTTCACCAAACCTGCAGGTGTAATCTGAGGTGCTGAGGCATTTAAGTTGCTGTATATATCTGAGGGTGTTGTTCCACCTTGTAGTGAGGCCATAAAATAACCACTGTTACTATGAAGGTGAGAAATTTTGCATTTGAATTTTGTGTGTGGCCAACTGTGACTCTCCTTGGTTTCCTGTAACTGCTAATATATTTCCTGCTGGTGGCTCCAGAAAGAGGAATTGAGGTAATTTTGCCTGTGACTATCTTTGAAATGTGAATTCCACTTAAATGATCATCTACACTCTAGGAATGGAGCTGTTTATTTTGGCCTAATTTTGTAAGTATGCTTTTGTCCTGGTTTAGGGCAAATTTGGGAGGAAACCTCTGAATGGGGTCCCTCTAGGAAACAGATTCAAGCAATCTGTCCCCCGACTGCTTCAGGGAAAAATATTTCCTCGGAGAGAAGTGGAAAAAAACCCGGTTTATTTAACAGGCAAAAGCACTCCTGTGCACAAAAATGAACAATACTAAACGGCAAAACCTCTCGCCACTCCCAAGAGATGACAAATTCAGAAGAGTCCCTTCCGTGGGTTGCACCCCAGCTCACTCAGTCTGTCCTCGGTCCCTCCAGGCTGGGAAATGCCAGGCCTGGTGGGCCACAGGTATGAGCTCCTGGTGCTCTTCTGGGTTTTCAGTCCAGGGCAGGTTCAAACATTTCCAGGAAAAAATGGAAAAAACAGTCCAGGGAGCTTCTTTGCCTCAGCTAGTGAGAAAAACTAACCAAAAGCAAAGGAGAGCACTTTCTTGCTGTCCACTGCAGACAACACAGTCTGTGTGAAGAATGCAGGGGAAGCAAGTGCAGTCTCTGATAACAAACTCTGCACTTCTTCTCTCTCCCTTCACCCCTGAAACCAGTCTTAAAGCTGCCAAACTCAATATTCAGCACCAATAGAACAGATGGTTTGGGGATACGAGCATCATAAAGTCACTCCAAGACAGCTTTGCTTTTTATTTGCTGACAAACGAGGCTCTCAATCTGATTTTTACATAAAAACTTATAGCCAGAGAAATAAAAACTCGAATATTCTGGTTGACATTTGAAGATACAAAATTTTAGATAAGCATTTTATTCTTTGAATAATTTCCAGTAAGAACTAGATAGCTGCTTTGTCTTGGTTTCAAGTAGTACAGACCACATGTGCTCCCTGTGTGTCCCTGTGTATCCCTGTGTGCCTCCAAATCTTGGCCTTCATGTTTCCTTGTGTGTTCAGACTCATGGTTTGCCTCCATACTTCTCCCAGTATACACACAAATTAGAGTTGTTGTTTTTGGCTGTGATTCAGGGCTCAGAATTTACTGTTTTCCAGAAAAAAAAACGTGTTTCTACTCAGAATTCCTTGAAATATAATCTGGCTGCAGTCCATTGTTCTGAATAGGAGGCTAAAACTGTACTTAAATATGTACTTAAAAATGCCTGCCTTCAGAATGTCCTATTTTCCTCTCTCCTCAAAGGAAGTATGGTTAGATTGCCATAACAAGTACTCTTTGTTGTGGTACAGTATTACTGGAGAAAAAGTGATTCTGAATGTTGGTGATTATCTACAGGATAATAGATTTCTGTTAGATATGTTGGTGTATGAAGTGGATGCCCGTGATGCCCATAATTACTCTTCCAAAGGTTGAAGGGTTTAATGTCTTTCAGTGTAACTCAGAATGCAAATATATTTGAACCTCGTAACCTTAATTAAACAACCATGATACTGGAATCTCTGGCTGATGTGGAATATTAGACTTTTTGAGTACAGTAATTTCACGATTATAAGCTGCACCATTTTGACTGAAATTTTGGTTCCAACCCGGAAATGCGGCTTGCACTCAGGAGCGGCCAGTATATGAACAAAGTTCTGAAATTTCCCATCCTGGAAGTGCAAGCTGTGGTGCCGAGCCGAGCACCTGCCAGTAAAACCGGAGATTGTGCGATTGTTACAAATTGATTACTGTGTTGCGCGGCGGGTGGAGGTGGGCTCCCTGCTGCTGGCAGCGCGGGGGTAGATGGGGGGCTCCATGCTGCTGACGCCGTGGTGGTCGGAGAGGTTTCTGGCTCCGTCCCCACCTCCCACCACGGGTGCGGGCGGGCTCCGTCCCTCCCTCCCGACTCCCACCGCGGGTGCGGGTGGGCTCCATCCCTCCCTCCTGCCGCAGGTGTGAGTGGGCTCCTGCTGGCACGGTGGGGCAGTGCCGGGCCAGGGCGAGCAAACCTGGCAGCTGCGGTGCAGGCGGTGGGCAGGGGCAACCAAGCCCAGTGGTGGGAGTGGCAGATGGCCCTGAGCAGCCCCGCCGAGTGGCAGTTGCTGAGCTCGGTTACCTGGCCCCATCGGCAGCCCCGAGCGGGCCGAGTCCGCCTGGCCCTGATCTGAGCCAGTAAATCCCGCGGTCCTGCGATTCCATTACTAATTCATTACTTTGTTGCATGCAGGTCCTCATTGCGCATGAGAGTGCAGTTTATAATCTGGTGCGGTTTATATATGGACAAAGACCTAACTGTTGCCAGCACCCGGAGGTGCGGCTTATAATCAGGTGCAGCTTGTAATCATGAAATTACTTTAATTTCAGAGGACTCAATTACTTTATAATGTATATCCACTTAATCGCAGAACATGCAGTGTGCTTAAGGAAAGCCACTGCTAATTTGTTGAAGCAACACTAGGTTATTTACACAGCAGAGTGGTTAAATCCTTGCTTTAATGGTAAAAATTGCTATTCACTTAAATGTCTGAAATAAGAAATGTGGGGTTTTGGTTCAAACTTTAAAAATATATTCAGCTTATTTAACTTGTCTTTAGGAAGCTTTATTCCAGCAAGAAGCATGGTGAGTTTCTGTTACTTTGGAGTATTGAAGTAGTGGTGCACTGAATTTTCTGTTATGGAAAGAGTTGTGAAGTGTGTATTTATTACTTTTTAAGAGTTGTTTCTTATGTTGTGGTAATATCTCTAAAGATGTCACCTTTGGAGTCACCAGAGTATTAAACAATTTTCTTTGAGCCTCTGTATGACAACTACGTACCAAATCTAGTTGTTGATAAAATCTTGACTTCATTCAAGTTCCTGTTTTGTCGGGTCTGTCTTGTTATTTAGTTCCCTATATGTGGAAGTCTGAGGTCAAAAAAAGATGAAATACACACTTTTCTTCAAAGGGTTCTCCTATGACACGATGAGTCTTCAATGCAAAATTAGATTTTCATCTCTAGGATTGCTGTACAGTAACTGCAAGCCTTTGCAAGGCATTTGAGTCAAATTGTTGCTCATTGCCATGGAGCTGGTGGAAATTTCCTCTCTTTTGGCAGAAGTTAGTGTTACTTCACTGTGGTAGTAGATACTTTGAAGCTGAAGGAGTTTATAAAAGTTGGAAACTGTGTAGATGCCAAACACCTTATTCGTAAGTTGTGGAAACTCATGTCTTCTGAAGAGGCTCTGGTCTCATAATTTTATTCCTTCCATACAACTGTGCTTTACTTCAGCAGTGACAATGTTACTTCATTGTGGTCAAGTTCTGCTGCAGGCGGAAGAAAAGTTGCTGGCCTTGGAGATGTTTAGTCTAAACAAGTTGTTCCTGAATTTGGATCACCAAATGGATTGATCTGTGGTTGGCAGGGTGCTGTGTGCTGGGGAGGCTCCAGCTCCCATCAATTTCTGCATGGTTACAGACTTTTTTACCTTGTGGTAATGATGGGAGCTACTACTCAGTGTTTTGCCTGAGTTTGTGGTAAAATCAGTTTGTGGTGTTGTGGTAGCTTTTTGTATATTCTAACTTGATTTGATGTTATAGATGGGCAGTGTTGAACTTTTCAGCTTCCCTGGCTGAGCATACTCATTTCTGATGAGTAAAAGGCACCAAGGCTTTCTGAGATGCTGTGTTTTGTATGGCATTTCATCCTTTCATTCAGTCTGGTGTACATTTTTATATTGGTTTTATATAAATGGTATAGCAAATATGTAAGATGCATATGATGTCTTTTACTTTAACTCAAAGGTATACCAAAGTTGTTACAAAGATAGTTTTTAGAATTAAAAAGATTAGGTGATATTCTCTTTTTTTACTGCTGTAATTGACTTAAAATGGCAGCATGTTAGGTAAAATGGCATCTTTATTTAAAAGCAGTTGTTGGTTCCTCTTTTGGTTTATAATTTTTTTCTCTTCATCTGTTCATGTGTACCTCTATAAAACAGAAGATGCAATTTTACTATCTTTTGCGATGTTGAGGTTCCAAGTCCCTTGTTATTATAGTTCATGTTCTGCAGCTAGCAGTCCTGTACATTGTCTTCTGCTTATGGAAAAACTTTATTGGTGGAGAAACCTACATCTGTTCTTTTTCTCAGATTCTTAATGATGTGGTGTACCATGTATAGCAAGTTTGTTTGGTAGAAGTCTTAGATATGATACAGGTTAGTGACTGAATCAACAAAGATTGTGATTTGAAGAGGCAATGAGGAGTTCTTTAATAATGTGTTTATGAAATGAGTGGTTGTTCTGATCTCTTTAGACAATGTTCTACTCAACTATTACGTTGTATCTTTTAACTGTGATTATAAAGCCAACCTTTTCCTTGTCGCAGAGATAAAGCAGTTGCATTGACCTTGGCTGATCAGGTCAAAGTGTATTTAGCAAAGGTGAGTTGTGTATACCTGATTTGAAGAGAAAATGTCTGTGTGTAATGTATCTTACTTTAATTTTACCTAGTTTACTCTTTTCTCAGCCCTCTGTAGATAAGACCTTGGGGTGTTTTTTGTATTATGATTTACGAGTTCAGGCAGCTGGTTATGTTGTTAATACAGACCAGGAAGCAAATATTTATTGCATAGCTACCTCACAAGGTGAAATATCCAGAATTTAGGCATTCAGAGTAAATTACAGAAGATATACAGAGATCTTCAAGTCATCAAGTTAGACAAAATAGGTGTGGTAAATCAAACTATTAGACCTAATGAGATTAAGACATCAGTGTTCAGTGCTTATTTTTACTAGAAGTTGAAGACCAGTGAAGAATTGAAGGTATTACCAGGTGTCCTCATAACCTAATTTTTCCCCATAAACATTGCCTCCCTGCCTCCACTGAAGGTGGGGACAGGGCACTTTGATATTGATGAACTGACGTTTGGCTGTAACCAAGTAGAGCTGTAGCTGCTTTGAATTGACCCGAACCAGTGAGGTTTTCATGTGTGAGCGAGCTCATAGGCACCACCACGTACTTCTAAGAATGTGCCACTGTGGAGTCATTCTTAGTTCAGAGTCCTCTCTGTTGAATTTCACATCCTCCTACAAAATGTTTACAGGCAGAAGCAGCAGGGTAAGCAGACAGAAATAGAAAACCAAATTGTCAGTTCTGTAGTTCTTAAACACTTTGAAACTTGTTGGCTTAGCTTTTGTATGCTTAAAGCAGCAGTCTATTCTAAATGTAAAGGTTAGGAAATTACTTGTTCTGCTTGCTGTCCTCTTGATTAGGATGAATTGACTTTCTTTTTCTTTAGATTCTTTTTTGCTAAATATTCCCTTGCCTCATTTAGAGCTATTTCCTGTTTAGTGATGTGTTCAGCTAGAGTATGTGTGAATGCTAATTTCCCAGGCTGTGTGTAGGTTGATTCCTGCCTGTCTCTGAAGTATTTCTCCAAGAAAATCTTGAGCACTAATGGGTTGGTGGCTTTGCTGTTGAACTCTGTTAGGTGGCAGTAGCATTAAGAAAGTGAAAATAGTCAGACCTCAGCAGTTTGGAATTCTCCATAGGGTGTAGAATTGAGGTAGATTGGTCAAATGTCTCTTTAGTGTAGATGGGTCTGCTTTAAGTCTGTTTTGCTTTGTTGCAAAAAAAAATTTAAAAATAAAAAACAAGATTACTACACCACTTTAGAGATTATGGTTTGGAAATAAGCTCTCAGGTTAGAGTTACATTTATTTACAGCCTCACATGGTTTTGTAATATTTTTATCTGTGGATACTTTTATTATGGCCTGTCATGCCTAGATGTAGGTAGCAATTGGTGGCAGAGGTATCCTCTGGTATAAAAAATACGTGTGGCTTGCAGTTCTAATTCAGCTTGCAGTCTGAATGTGTACTTCATATACAAACAGATGCAAACACAGAGTGACCGTACTGCCAAAGACATAGCTCTCACAAGTTTCTTAAGGGTATGTTGTCAGCATGCTAAAACACGTGGCATGAGACAGGACGGGTAAAGAAATTTATATCAAATGTAGGTGGAAACAGGCCTGCAATCCTTCAAAGCAAAGGCTGAGAAGTTTGTGGGCAGAAGTTTTATATGGCACACATTTCTGAGCAGCTGTATTAGGTTTTTGTGGATATTGTTTTGGCAGCAGTGAGGCTACAGGGGTGGCTTCTGTGAGAACCTGCTAGAAGCTTCTCCCATGTCCAATAGAACCAATGCCAGCTGGCTCTAAAACAGACCAGCTGCTGGCCAAGGCCATCTGCGACAGTGATAGCAGCTCTGTGATTACATTTTTAAGAAGCAGAAGGTACCGATGCAGTAGGAATGGTGGAGTGGAGTAAGAATATGCAAGAATCAGCCTGCAGACCAAGGTCAGTGCAGAAGGAGAGGGAGGAGGTGCTCCAGGTGCCAGAGCAGAGATTCACCTGTGGCTGGTGATGATGACCATGGTGAGGCAGATGTCACAACTGAGGTCCGTGGTGAAGCAGAGGTCCACTTGCAGCCCATGGAGGAACCCATGCTGGAACAGGTGGATGCCCAAAGGAGGCTGTGGCCCTGTGAGAAGCCTGCACTCAAGTAGGGTCCTGGCAGCACCTGTGGAGAAAGGAACCCACACTAGATTTGCTGGCAGGACTTGTGACCTTGGAGGGTACCACAATGGAGCAGTTTGTGAAGAAATGCAGTCTGTGGGCAGTACTGGCTTTGAAGAAGTTCATGGGGGACTATTTCCAGTGAGAGGGATGCCATGCTGGAGCAGGGGAAGAGTGTGTGGCCTTCTTCCCTGAGGGGGAAGGAATGGCAGAGATAACAGGTGATAAATCAACTGCATCCATAATTTCCTGTCTCCCTGTGCTGCTGTGGGGAAGGAGGGTAGAGAACATTGTGAGTAAAGATAAGCCCATAAAGAAGGGAGGGTAGGGAGAAGGTGGTTTATGAGATTAATTTTTATTTTTCATTATGTTACTCTGGTTTGATTGGCAATAAATTTAACTAATTTTTCACCAAATTGAGTTTATTATGTCTGTGACAGTAATGGAGAGGTGATCTCTCCCTGTCCTGAGCTCAACCTGTCAACTTTTAGTTACAGTAATTTCACGACTATAAGGCGCATTGGATTATAAGGCACACCTTGGGGAGTTGGCAAAATTCCAAACTTTGTCCATATATAAGGTGCGCTGGACTATAAGGCGCACCTTTTTTTTGCAGCAAGGATCCGTGCCACATGCAACCAAGTAACTAATTAGTAATGGAATCCTGCAATCATGGAGTTTACTGGCAGGTGCTCAATTTGCAAACACTTTTCACAGATTGGTGTACCCTTTAAATGCAGCCCCAAGCGTCCTCCCTGTGCGCGGGCCCCGGCACTCCCTCCCGTCCTCAGCTGGTGAGGCAGGAGTCGGGGTGACCGCGGCTCGGGGCGGCTGCGGCTCACACCTCGGGGTAGCTGCGGTTCAGGGCAGCTCAGGGTCGCCAAAGCTCACGGTGGCTCGGGGCTACCCACGACCCGGGAAGGCTTGGGACTGCCCACAGCTCGGGGCGGCACGGGGCTGCCCGCTCCCTCCCTCCCCACACGGCTCCTGCTAGCCGGGGGCTGCCTGTGGCTGCCCAGTCCCACCCACCCCACACGACTCCTTCTGGCCAGGGGCTGCCTGGTCCCACCCACCCTGTGCCTGCAACCGCCCGCTCCTGCCCCGCCTTTGTGGCTCAGCGCTCCCATGGCGCCGCCCCTACTCGCGGCTCGGCTCACAGCTCGCACTTCCAGGTTGGCAAATTTCTCAACTTTGTCCATATATAAGGTGCACCGGACTATAAGGTGCACTTCTGGGTTCAGAGCAAAATCTTAGTCAAAAGGGTGCACCTTATAGTTGTGAAATTACTGTACATTTTTTCTCTCTTCTTGTCTAGCTGAGAAAGCGCAGTAATAGAGCAGTTTTGGTAGGGACCTGATATCCAGCTGTAGTCAACCCACCACAGCATTGGAACTAGTGATGTCCCCTTATTTATTTATATACAGTAATTTCACGAATACAAGCCGCACTGTTTTGACCAAAATTTTGCTCCCATACTGGGAATGCGGCTAATATTCAGGTGCGGCCAATATGTGAATAATTTTCTGACCTTTTCAACCCTGGGAGTGCAAACCAAGTCAGTGCAAACTGCAAAGTTGAGCTCCTGCCAGTAAAACCCTGCATTTACGCGGTTGTTACAAATTGATACTCTGTTGCGCGGTGGGTGGAGCTGCTCTCTGCAGGCAGCACAGGGGGTGGGGAAGGCGGGGCAGCTCCCTCCTGCTGGCCCCGCGGCTCGGGGAAAGCAGGGGCAGCTCCCTCCTGCTGGCCCCACGGCTCGGGGGAAGGCAAGCAGCTCTCTCCTGCTTGTCCCCGTGGCTCGGGGGAAGGCGGGCAGCTCTCTCCTGCTGGCCCCACGGCTCGGGGGAAGGCGGGCAGCTCTCTCCTGCTGGCCCCGCGGCTCGGGGGAAGGCGGGCACCTCTCTCCGCTTGGCCCCACGGCTTGGGGGAAGCAGGGGCTCTCTCCTGCCTGGCCCCGTGGCTCGGGGGAAGGCGGGGCAGCTCTCTCCACTTGGCCCTGCAACTTGGGGGGCTCCCATCCCCGCGTGCCGCCGCCGGAGCAGGCGGGCTACATCCCCGGCTCCCATGGCTGCTGCAGGTGCCGGCGGGCTCTGTGCCCCCCCTGCCGCCGCGGGGCAGCGCCGGGCCGGGGTGACCGAGCCCAGCAGTGACGGCGGCCGGCAGCGCCGAGCTGGGCCACCCGGCCCTGTCGGCAACCCCGAGCCCTCATGGCCCGAGCCGAGCCCGGTAAACCCCGCCCTGCTGCGATTCTGTTACTAATTGGCAACTTTGTTGCACGCGGGTCCTCGCTGCGAACACAGAGCGGCTTATACTCGGGTGCGGCTTATTTATGGACAAAAAACAAAATGTTGGCCGACACCCGGCGATGTGGCTTATACTCAGTGCGGCTTGTATTCGTGAATTTACTGTATTTGTTAGTTGGTGACCTTGGTTTCATCCTCTCACAGGCAGAGAAGGCATGGATCTTGACTTGTCTGGAGCAGAGCATGTTTTTGCTGGTGCCTGGTATGTGTATGCTGATTAGTTGGCTCCCTTCTGCCAACCAGGATGAAAGAGCTGGAGGAGTATTCCTGGTTTGCTGATTGACAAATGTCTCTGATATTTCTGTTTTATCAGACTAAGCTGATAATGACCAATGGGGTCCATGTCTTTTTGTGGTGAGGAGGAAAAACAGATGCGCAAACTAGTGACCAAGTAAGCTTAATTAGCTCAGGTAACCAGTTTAAGAGCAGTGGGGTAACCAAGATTCTGAATCTACAGAAAAAAAACAGCGTAGAAAAGAAGACACAGACAAGTAGAGGTGAACTTTGCTGATAATTTGTCCCTTAAGGCAAAAGTTTAATTTTTTTACCCAATATATCAAGTTGTATTTTAATCCCTATCATTACACTGAGTGCCTTGCAAGCATTTCCTAATCATGGAACGTTGCCTCCTAAAGAAACTGTCAGCCAGAAAGACTGGCTTGCTGTGTGAGGCTTTCAGTTCAGTCCCGAGGACTTTCCCAGTTTATACTTTTACTGTCTTTATACCAGTTTTTTGTCTTGCTTTAAGTCACATGATAGTTTTTCATTAATAGTGGAGAGACAAAAGTTGATTTGTAGTACTCCTATACGGCAATGCCTGTTGTGAGGTGAACTCTAAACAAGTGCTTGGTTGTGGAGCTTCTGCAAGCTTTGATTCTTGTCATCATGAGTGGAAAGAAAATAATGAGGACAGGGTGAAGAGCATCAGCAAGGTGAAGAAAATTTTACAGGTGAAGAAAACGTGGAAGCTGGGAGGTCTGGGTTGATTTGCCGCCTCTTACTGCTGCTGTCCTGGAACTGTGAGCAAACTCTGTGTGCCTGGCTGCCATCCGGCTAGCTCTGAGTTTTTAAGAAGTGGTGCCTATATTATGGAAACCTCTGGTGTGGCCAGAGTGTGCCAGTATAGAGAAACACTATCTCACGTGCAATTTCTTATTTCATGTGAAACTGGCTATGCCTATAAAAATGCCTTTATAACCATGTGATTTTATCCATGGTAGGATTCTTATTGTTCAGGCATTACTGCTGATGCAGGCAAATAGTGTTTTGTCCAGTGCCTCAAACAAGTGACTAATGGCCTTTTGCTATATTATCAGATATTCTGAGGCCAGTTAGAGTTTATGAAGCCTTTGTGTATTACAGTGATAGGGACCCGAGGGCATGGACACATGACCAACTATTGCAGGTCAACTGAGCGAAAGGCTCCATTTCAATAGTTGTGTGTGTTCATTCAGTTCCACAGGAAAAGAAAGTACCGTAAAATCGCGATTATAAGCCGCACCATTTTGACTAAAATTTTGACCCAAACCCAAAGTGCGGCTTATAATCAGGTGTGGCTTATATACGGACAAAGAACGAAAACTTGCTGTTTTTGTTTGGAGGACAAGTGTCTGCTGAGAAAGGCAGGAGCTTCTCTTTGAAATGGAGAATGTAAATCCTCTCTCTCCAAATTATTATAATTTTAAAATCAAGGGGCTTTCAGGCAAAGATATGGAAATTAAGAATAACAGCTCTTTTCTAGGGAAATTAAAATAGAAATACAGTACTACAAAGAAGCAAACTCCAAACCCTGACAAAGTCAGAGTACAACCTGACACCCCGTCAGGCAGGGTGTTGGTAGCAGTTCTATTAAATGGTGGCTGCAGTCCTCTTGCAGTGACAGATGTGGTTCAGTTGAAGCAGTGGTCCTGTAGAAGGTGCAGTTTCCCCCTGGAAGTCCAGTGGTGATGTGGAGAAATCCAGTTTTCCTCTGGAGTCCAGTGGAGAAGAGGGCTACCTTAGTGTCCTAAAACCTCTGTTTTTATCTTGGTAGGAAATGTTGGGCTCTTCCCCCTGGCTGGAGCAACTTTTAGTGAGATGAAGTAGTTTTATCAGTCCCACAGTGGGATTTAATGGGCCATTAGGAGAAAATGACTCGCTGGAGGAAGGATGAGTTGTGAAAAGATAAAGAACAATGGCCTGCCTGGTTTCAATGGATGGCCAATTAGCAGAATATCTGCCGTGGAGATAAGGATCACTGCCCCCACCCTCAACAGATGGTGATAGAATAGATACTTTTTATCACACTCTGTATTGTAACGTGTGGCTTATAATCAGGTGCGGCTTATATATGGACAAAGAATGAAAAATTGCCGACACCTGGAAGTGTGGCTTATAATCAGGTGCTGCTTATAATCGTAAAATTACTGTAAATAAAAGACAGTGAAACTATCTCAGGGTGACTGTGCAGCTGGAAAGCTGTAGCACACTATTCTGTAGTAAGTTCAGTCACATAATTACTACATGGTGGATTGTTTGCATGGCCATTTTCTGAAGGACAGAGTCATAGTCCACCTGAGACTCTTCCTTCATAAGATTTTGGGAAGGGAATTGTAGCATGGATTTTAATTGTTTTATGCTTAGGGCCCAGCTTCTGTGATAACGTGTGTGGGGAGTAAGAAGTCTCTTATACCAAGACGGGAGGATGCCGCCAGGATATAATCCTTTCTGGGGCCTTGCTCCAATTCTTCCCCTTGAGATCAGTGGTATGAATTGCAATGTACATAACTGTATAGGACTTCTCTGTACAACCAAGGGGATGTTACCAAGGACTGCTTAAAATTTATACAAATCTACTTTTTATAAAGATCATCATGTAGCTGGAAAATAGTTCATAAATAGTATGTGATAACCATTTTTTTGTCTTTTTGACTACTGAGGCACTGTAATCTAATATGCATTGTTCTATACAAGTTTGAAATAATTTAGGTAGTAAGATGTAGGGCAGCTTCATTTCAGTACTTCTGGAATGTAGTGACTAAACATCCTCTTTCTTTTCTTGCTCCCAAATCCCTGCTGAATAGTTACTTCATATTCTATGTATGTGGTTTCCTCCCCTCTTCTCTTCTACATTTGTTAGTTTAAATGTGTTTATGGGAGAGAAGAAATCTTTTGAGAGTAATTCTTGACTTTGAGAAGTCAGGGTGATTTCCTTTCAAACCAGAGGTCTTCCCTACTCAGATTTGCTCATATAAGTTAATCTGAACTGAATCAACGATCTCAACTTGAAACCTGACTGCTTAGTCCCTTTCATGTGTTCTGTGTTTTTAGTCTTGCCAGGCATGGTCATTTTCTCTTTGTCTTGCTTGTTTAAATAATAATTTCTTATCAGTTGATTGAAAGTAATTTCATTACTATATTTTAAAGCTTTAATAAGGGATGTGGTATTTTATTTTTCTTCTTTTCTTTTTATAAGCGTATTCTTGCTTTCCTTTTCCTCCTAGTTTTCCTTTGTTGTTCTCTGGCTTCTACAAAACGTGTTCTTTTTTCTCTCCAGGTGTCACTACTTCTGTGGCTACTGAACTTTCCTTTGTTGACTTGGCATCTTGCACATCAGCTTCTGTTGTTACTAATGAAGTTTCCTTCCTTGTTTCTATTTTAAAGCATTTGGGGTGCTATTCTTTGAGTGAAGTCTGTTGTGTGATGCATTGGCTGTAACTCTTGTTTTTGTCACTACTTGTTTACCACTTCAGGTAAAAATTATGAGAAATGGTGTTTATCCTATCTTGAGGATAAGTTATACTCACATAATAGAGGGGTAGTTTTTCAAGACTCGAACAGATGAATTTTGGTCTTAGTATCTGCAACAGAACACCTTATTCAAAACTTTTGATAAGGTCAGTTTTGATGAGCCAGCTACCACTAAAATCAATAAATTAAAATAAATTACAAGAACTAAGTAACTAGCTACTTCTTTGTCAGCACCTTGCTCAAAAGGCAGGAGAGCTGGCAGATTGTTGTTCAAAGCCTTTCTGTTTTTCTGAGAAGTAGTGACCAAATAAGTGGATGCCCTCAAGAGGCTAGATAACTAGATACTACTTTTCTAAGAGAGATAGTCAGGTCAGAGCTCATTTGAGCTTACCCCTGAAAGTCTTCTAAATCAGTGACATTATATAACAGATTCTGAGCCACCTTCCCTGTATTCTGTTCAATGATTTTTCATGAACAACAAATAGTAACACTAACTTGTATCGTAGGTCAAAAAAATGCCCTTATTTGTTTTTGAACCCTTTGAGGTAAATTTTACGTATTTATAATTGCAGATTTTTCTCATGCCATCAAAATGGATTTCCACTACTGGCCATATTCCTACTTCTTCCTATATGGTCTTGCTGGAGCTTAAATGACCAGACAGTGAGCTGGTTGAACTTGCTTATTCATCAGAAGGCTAACTCTGAGAGTAGATGGTTTTCTGCTGGGGTAGTGAGTTGAATTTGCTTAGTTTTGTAGCTATGATGACTAGAAATGGGACAGACTGGATGGCTGGGGGGAGAGGGAGGGCAGAAAGGAGTGTCCCTTCTGATGACAACAAAGTATTAAGTATTAGGTCACCTTAGCAACCTTGTTTAACCACACCCAAAACAGCATAGTTAAAGAGTAAAGGCACTTGCATCTTTGTCCTGAAGGGGTGGCAGACATCCTTCCTTGAGTAGCAGTTTCCTTCATTAGATGGAAACCTGCAGTCAGATTTTCAGACACAGGTCTGTGTGCAGATCACTTGCCTCATGTAATGGTGACAGTAGGTTAACAGTCATTTTATGATTATAAGCCACACCTGATTATAAGCTGCACTTCCGGGTGTTGACAGTGTTTTGTTCTTTGTCCATATATAAGCCGCACCGGATTATAAGCCGTACTTTTGTTTGCAGTGAGGATCCGCGTGCAACTTTCACAAAGTTACCAATTAGTAACAGAATCGCGGGATTGCAGGGTTTACTGCCTCAGCTCGGGGCTGGGCGGGCTCAACTCGGCGCTGCCCCACTGCCACTGGGGCCATGCGGGCTCGACTCGGGGCTGCTGTGGGCTCACACTTACGGGTTGGCAAATTTCTGAACTTTATTCATACATTGTCCGCTCCAGAGTATAAGCTGCACTTCCAGGTTCGGACCAAAATTTTAGTCAAAATGGTGCAGCTTATAAAAATGAAATTACTGTACTTAGAGCTGAAGTTTATCATGGCAGTGGGTTGCAAAACACTACTGAAACAGTTTTTCATGTTACATTTATACTGATTGTTGAAAAAAACAGAGACAGCAAAGACTGGGATCTTTGGGAGTCAGCATCTGTAGTTACAACTTGAAACAGCAAGACTTCTGCTTCATTCAGTTAATAACGCTTTCTTCTGAATTTTTTTGCTATGTATTCTTACCACCTCTCTCCTCTAGCAACAAACGAGGGTGAAATGTTTGTTTCAGACACCAGTGAAGACTCCATTTGAATTATAAATTGTGTCAACTATAAGGAAAGGAGAGGGATGAAAGATGGGTGTACTTGCCAAAGAAATCCTGGCAGTACCTAGAGATCTCTGTTGGCATTACCATTGCTTTTTAAGAGAATGGAATAGGTAAACAGCTTCAGATAAGCCCTGGTATGTGATGAGCTATACTTGGCAACTGGTTACTTGTATATGGAGTTTTCTTGGAAGAGCACCTATTCTGGTGCACCAGTTGATTTGCTGAGCGTAGAAACTTCTGTTTAGGTTTTATATTTAGGGATTGTCTTAAATACAGACATGATGCCTAGTCAGATACTGCTCTCGATATATGACCTAATTAAAATACGTGGTTTGTATTTTGAGTGTACTAGATATATTTTGTGGCTAGTTTAAAGGTGGGTTTAAGAGCATTTCAAATTCTGATAGACTTTTGGTGCAGCAATATTAATTTTTTTATAAATGCAAATAATTATTTGGAGTGATTTTTATGAGGGAAATTATTTTGGTGTTTAAGGGCATTCAGATTTTCAGCTTTTTCCTTTGAAAAGTGAATATCAAGTCCAGCAGAGACCAGCTGAAAGTCAGCATTTAAAGTACAGTAATTTCACGACTATAAGGCGCACCGGATTGTAATGCGCACTTCCGGGTGTCAGCAAATTTCCGAACTTTGTCCATATATAAGGTGCTCTGGACTATAAGACGCACTTTTTTTTTTGCCGCGAGGATCCATGTGCAACAAAATAACCAATAAGTAACAGAATCACATGATTGCGGGGTTTACTGGCAGATGCTCAATTTGCAAACATTTTTCACAGATTGGCGTAGCCTTTAAACGCAACCTCAGGCACCCTCCCTGTGCCGTGGTCCCCAGCACTCCCACCTGCCCCTGGCGCCGCCTCCGCCTCGTGCTTGCACTTCCGGTTTGGCAAATTTCTGAACTTAGTCCATATATAAGGCGCACCAGATTATAAGGTGCACTTCCGGGTTTCGATGAAAATTTTAGTCAAAAGGGTGCGCCTTATAGTCGTGAAATTACTGTAATTTTATTCACGAGGCATTCACCTCATGTGCTGAAACTTGTACCTAAAGGGAAGAATGGGAAAGTTCTTGGTTAAAACTCACATTCTTCAGCCTGTGCTAGTGGTGGTGCAGCATTTCTTGTAAATACACTCATCTTGGAAAAATCAGATGAAAGCAGCTTATTTCTGAAATTAAGCAAGCAGCTCCAAAAATGGTGCTCAAACAGTTCTACTGTTTGCTATCATCCAAATCGTCACATCTCCAAATGCCAATCCAATTAGAAGTGTGAAACTGTCTTAGTTTAGATGCACACACGGAAGTTAAGTGTTTTCTGTAAGCAGTAGTATGTTACTTGCGTTTGTTCCATGCAAGTAGCTGGAGAGTGGCGAGGTAGTGTAGGGTAATACTCTTTCTTACTTCATTCTCCTGATATTAAGTGTGTATAATTAATGTTTGTATGTTTTATATAATGCTTATATGATGATGAATGGTGTGATAATCAAAGGCAGATCTGCAATTATGATATGACGGTGTAGTGCATGAGCTTTTTTCTGTAAACTTGTCTGCATTATAAAGACATTTTTAACAACTGTGTGAATTACAGGATGAAATGAAAACTCTGTATGAGTGGAGGGGTACTTTGAGAAATAGCTCTGGAATTTATTATCCCTTTTGGGAGAAGATAATATGTTTTACTCTACAGGAAGTAGAAATATTTTGAGTTGCTTTGTTTCTGATGTACAGAAATACAGTTTACTCAGTGCTTTCTAGTCCATCGTTTAAAAAAGCATTCATGCCGAAGGCATTTAAAATTACACTCAAAAACTGCTATAGTTGCTCCCATAAACTTGGATTAGGAGCTTTCAACTTCTCTGTGAGGTCAGGAAACTTTACAAGCACTTGCTTATCTTCTGAAAAAAGAGTATGTTGCAAAAAAAGAGGTGTTCTCTTGAGGCGTAAGTATGTGAAAGTATGAAAGTGGCACAGTGGGTGATATACCTGGAGATATCATCAAATGGAAGGACACCACTCTTACCACATTGAATGGGTTGTTGGCTGCCAGGTGGTTTGTCTTCAGGGGTTGGAAGCACCTTTTAAAAGGTAGCCAGAGGCTAAAATTGACTTGAATTTTAATGTAGTCGCTGTCTAATTAGCTTTGTGGAAGCAGTTTCCAGCTTGCTAGCTGGTGGCTTTCTGTCTGGTCCTGGCATCAGACTGGTTAGTGCAGGTATGGTCTATTACCTCTGACTCGTGTGTTTCAGGAATGCCAGAGCTGGTGAGGGGACAGCAATTCTGTGTGCCCCTTGATCTGTAGTACTTTACGGTTTGGGAACTGATTTTTTTTGCACCCCGGCCTTTAGGTGGAATGAGTTTAAATTCTGTGAGATTTTAAAGCCTAAAATTAATAATTATTGTCCCCATGCCACAGGATATTTGTGATTGCTCAATGAATTTGCAGTAAAGCAGGGTAGACGTTAAGTAACGCTGCTGTGAATAGGATCATGCTGTTTGGACACCTGCCTTCAGAAGTTTGGGAGTATAAGTTATGATGGGTTCTTTCCCAGCTGCAGAATAAACACTGTAGACCAGATTTTGATTGTGCATGTGTCTGGACAGTGATGATTTTTGATGAATACACATTTGCCTTTAGTCACAGGGAGGCTGTATAGCTGCAGAGAAGGCTGAAATAATGTCAGTGACCATCTCTTAGGTCTTGAGATAGTTTGGAGTATATGGCTGAGTGTGGGGAGAGATACACTTCCTGTTTAAGGGAATTAAAAGGAGCAAACTAGAGGCTGGCAATGTAATTCTGAGTCACAGATAGGGAAGATAGGAAACAGGACAGGAGAAGAGCTGAAAGGAGCAAAATAGATCTGAAGAGCGGTTTAAATAAACAGAGAAAGGATATGGGAATACGAAGTAGGGAAAACATAAAATGAAACTGGATAGCATAAGGTTTAGGTGGATATAACTAGTCTTGAACATTATGCAAATGTGTTTGAAAAATTCATTTCAGTTTTAAGTTCAGTAAGCCTACCAGATATGTCAAGCGAATGTAGTGCAGTTTTATAGCAATTTCGACTTGTTCTTGCCCTCTGAGTGAACCTAAATGTACTGAGCTCTAGTTGGCCATGTTTTGCATTAAAACAATCAGAAACTGCATGTTGTACCTGCTGCCATAATTGTCTACTGTTCACAAACAGAATTGTGACACTCCAGAGGCTTGAGGTGGGACAAGGAAGTTTTTGTCATTACAATTAAGTGTCTTTGTATTCCCCAGGGTTCTTGCTTAATTATGAGATGTGGGTTTCTTTTAAGGAGTTTATGGTATGATCAAGTAACTTCAGACTCTATTAAAAAAATGCTGCCTATTCCAGGTGGTGCAGTAGTAAACACAGGGCTTTGTAGCCTTTTTGACCTCAAGGGATTTTATCACTTTTTTCCTTATCTCAATTACAGTAATTTCACTATTATAAGCATCACCTGATTATAAGCCACACGTTACAATACAGAGTGTGATAAAAAGTATCTATTCTATCACCATCTGTTGAGGGTGGGGGCAGTGATCCTTATCTCCGCGGCAGATATTCTGCTAATGGCCATCCATTGAAACCAGGCAGGGCATTGTTCTTTATCTTTTCACAACCCATTCTTCCTCCAGCGAGTCATTTTCTCCTAATGGCCCATTGAGTCCCACTGTGGAACTGATAAAATTACTTCATCTCACTAAAAGTTGCTCCAGCCAGGGGGAAGAGCCCAGCATTTCTTACCAAGATTAAAACAGAGGTTTTAGGACACTAAGGTAGCCCTCTTCTCCACTGGACTCCAGAGGAAAACTGGATTTCTCCACATCACCACTGGACTTCCAGAGGGAAACTGCACCTTCTACAGGACCACTGCTTCAACTGAATCACATCTGTCACTGCAAGAGGACTGCAACCACCATTTAATAGAACTGCTACCAACCTGCCTGACAGGGTGTCAGGTTGTACTCTTGACTTTGTCAGGGCTTGGGGTTTGTTTCTTTGTAGTACTGTATGTCTATTTTAATTTCCCTAGTAAGGAACTGTTATTCCTAATTCCCATATCTTTGCCTGAAAGCCCCTTGATTTCAAAATTATAATAATTTGGAGGGAGGGGGTTTAAATTCTCCATTTCAAAGAGAAGCTCCTGCCTTTCTCAGCAGACACTTGTCCTCCAAAGTAAAACAGCAAGTTTTCGTTCTTTGTCCGTATATAAGCCGCACCTGATTATAAGCCGCACTTCGGGTTTGGACCAAAATTTTAGTCAAAATGGTGCGGCTTATAATCATGAAATTGCTGTAGTTAATTGACAGAATCTCAGTGTTAGTATTAATTGCTAGGCTTCTTTGCTGTTATGTATTGTCTCTACCCATTATAATTGTAAGTAATTCTTGGTGTTTTTCCTTTCTGTTTTTGCTGTTCTGATTTGTTTGGAAAAGACCCCAAATTACCACTTAAAATATTTATCCAAACAGTTATAGTTAACTTAACTGAATAGAGGAGTCTACAGATAGACTGTCATACAACTTAAACAACCATGGAAAGTCTTTCCAGTTCTTCCAGTTGAATATGTAATGATAAAACAGTTCAGAAATTGATCATCTTGATGATTTCTGTTTGCTGGAAGAAGACTGTTGGTCTTGTCGTAGAACAAAACTACTGTTTCATTTGAAGTTGTAATACTTTTTATACACTCATCTCACTTTATTTAAAAAAAGAACATGATTTAAATGTTGATATTAATCACAAAAGTTAACCTGTTAAACTGTTAAAGGATATGTGGTCAGGCATAAGTAACACCAGACAAATAGAGCTGAAGTCATGCAAGCAGATGTAAGTGGGCTCTGGTAACAGATTCAGTGACTTTTGTACTGTGATATCATAAACATTATTTTCAGGAAACTGCTTACGTTTGAAGATTAAAGATGTGCAATGTCTGTAGTAAAGCATTAACAGGTCAGCATTTAGTGTTAGTATATGGAAAATCTGGAATTTCTTAAAATGACTAGGATATGTTGCAAAACCCCATAATCTTAAAATTGTTCTCAACACCTATCCTATCAAACCACTGAGGTTTTTAATGTCCTGTGAAGAACTGTGTAACTCGTGTGACTTGTAGAACAAACAAAAATGCTTAATTTCTTCAAGGTGCTTTTATTGTGATCAGTGATAAGGATTTAAATTATGAGAATATAATGATGACAAATTGGCTTTTGAGCAGTGTATTCTCTGCATCATCCCTTTGCAACATGACAGTTCCATCCATATCTTTTTGAAGGACTTGGAAAGGTTGCATTGTACTCCACAAGACTCTTAACATGGCTGAACTTCTTTTTATGCTTGGACTTGAAATACTCTTTCAGAAAGTTGTGCATCTAAATTTTGCAGCAGTGTTGGGGCAAAACAAATGAAATTGATACCAGTTAGTAAATAATTTAGTAGATTTTAGTGTATTGTCATCTGGGATTTTTCTTTTATAGGTCAGGTTTACTTTTTCTTACTTTGGTTTGGTGTTTGTTTCTTTTCCAACTCAAGTATAAGGTGAGCAAAGATATTAGAAAATGTGTCTATCATAGTTATATGAAGTGTAATATTTGAGAATTGGGGACTTACAAGGTACCCTAGTTTAAATACATGGAGAGAAATTGCTTATTTTAAAAAACCACTTTAACTACAGTAATTTCACGACTATAAGGCGCACCCTTTTGACTAAGATTTTCCCTTGAACCTGGAAGTGCTCCTTATAGTCCGGTGCGCCTTATCTGATGTACAAAGCTGCGAAATTTGCCAAACCGGAAGTGTGAGCTGTGAGCCGTGGGGGGAGCCAGCAGTGCCATGGCAGCCGGCTGGAGGCAGGCCCAGGGGCTCGCGGCACTGCCCCTCTCGGGTCCAGGCAGTTCCGGTGGCCCATAGCCGCCGGGTGAATGCGGGCCAGGGGACCCGCGGCACCCCCACTCCCAGGTCCAGACAGTCCCGGGGGCCCATGGCTGCTGGGTGAAGGCGCGCCCAGGGGCCTGCGGCACCCCCACTCCCAGGTCCAGACAGTCCCGGGGGCCCATGGCTGCCGGGTCCAGGGGGGTCCAGTGGCTTGCGGCACCGCCCCTGCCGGGTGGAGGCAGGCCCAGGGACCAATGGCTGCCGGGCCAGGAGGCGGGGCCTTGGTCAGCAACCGCGCAGGGGGAGCTGGGGGCGGAGCCTCACTGCAAAAAAAAGTGCGCCCTATAGTCGGTGTGCCTTATATGATCTACAAAGTTGCGAATTTTGCTGACTCCCCGGGGGTGTGCCTTATAGTCCGGTGCGCCTTATGGTCGTGAAATTACTGTAATTTAATTTGCTAGTAAAACAAAAATTGCTGCTTTTATATCTGCTTGTTACTAAACGTGTGGCTGTGTTGTTAACTGCTTGAAATGACAATTGAAGCATTTAAGTGGGGATGAAGCCCTTGATCTTTAGTACCTTTGTAGTGTTTGGAGTATTCACAAGTGCTGTTATTCCTGTGCATGCAGTTCTTTGTGGTTGTAGCATTTCAGGCTGAGTTCTCTGTGTTGCCAGTTCAATGGGTAATTTCTTTCACTATAACCTAAAGACATGGAAAATCCCCAAATAATTTTTTTACAGTTTCTCTGTTGTTGCTGTGAATGCTTGTTCCTCTCAGCCTGCACATGGAGTGAGAGAGGGCATGGTCTTGCAGCAGATTGTGCTGTAGATTTTGGTCTCTCCAGAGCTTCCCAAGGCCATGAAAGGTGTCATTAGAATCCATTTGCAGCAGGGCTCAGGCTGCTGGCCCAAGACTGGAATTGCACTGGATCACTTGGTCCTAGAAGTGCAGCTGTTTTCACATTCAGCATGGCTGATCAGAGCAGGTACTCTTTCAGGGTCTGTCTGTGTTGCCAGGTCTCAATTCAGTCCAGTGCCTGACCACTCGGTAAGAGTTTTTATTCTATATAAGTTCTCTTGTCTCAGGGGAAAAAAGAGGTTGTGTGCTCCAGGCCTGTCTTTTATGTTATCCATCACAGCATCATGTAGTATTGAAAGCTGTTTTGAGACGATCTTGTAAAGAGCAAGATGAAAGTACGGTAATTTTATGACTATAAGGTGCACCAGATTATAAGGAGCACTTCTGGGTGTTGGCAAATTTCTGAACTTTGTGCATGTATAAGGCACACCGGACTATAAGGCGCACTTTTTTTTATTTTTTTTTTTTTCCCCCCCAGTGAGAATCCACGTGCAACAAAGTAACCAAGTAGTAATGGAATTGTGTGATCGTGGTGTTTACTGGCAGGTGCTCAATTTGCAAACATTTTTCACAGATTGGTGTACCCTTTAAACATAGCCCCAGGTGTGCCCTCCCCTGCTCGCGGCTCGCACTTCCGGGTTGGCAAATTTCTGAACTTTGTCCATATATAAGGCGCACCGGATTGTAAGGCACACTTCCGGGTTCGGACCAGAATTTTAGTCAATAGGGTGCGCCTTATAGTAATGACATTACTGTAATATTAATGTGTACTGGCTCTGTGCTGCTGCCCTGAAACTTAGTCCAGAGGAGGACCCAGTAATAGAGGTTTGGGTCAGAAGAGCAGGATGTAAATCTGTTCAGAAGCAGAAACTAGAATGAGAGCCTCACTACCTCGCTGCTCTGCACCCTCATTTCCAAGGCAGAGGGGAATATCAGTGAGGCTGCTTTGTTTGTTAGTACTTGAAACCAACCATCTCCAGATGCTTGACATGACCTTAGCTCTTTTGAAGAAACTTCTGTAGCTGAGATACTGACCAGTGTTTTAAGCTTGTTAGTTATGCTCCACCTAATTTAAGATTTACCTGGAGAGGATTGGTGTTCATGAAGAAACAGATAGCCTTTTAAAGGTGTGTTTTACTCCAGGTGGAATTCCCTTGAGATAACATCAAGGAGCAATAACTATGGTTGGTCACACAGCTGGGAGCTGGGTGTGCACTTCTAACCTGGGCTGCCTTTGCTGACATTGAAGCTCTCAGAGATGGATCCTGTGGCAAGAGGTGTGTAGCTGTTTAGTAAGCAAGCTTTTCTTGACTCTTAAGTATCTGGAGTAGTATGCAATTGAAATAACTAAGCTTTGTGTCTTCCTTCTCAGTCTTCTCTATCCTGAAAACCAGGCTTCTCATCACATCTGCTTAAGAATCTGTACTTTTCTGAAGCCTGTCTCCTTGTAAGAATACAATGAAAATTAGATAATAAAATAATAAATAAAATTTTAATAAGTTTTCCTGGTATATTAAACCAGTTTGAAATATTTCATATTAACATTTTCTTTTCCAGTTTTGATTTAGAAGGTAAGAAGTACCATACTGAGTCAGGTATTTGGTGCTTGTATAGCCAAATATGCAGTCTTCAACCATAGTTTAGGTAGTACAAGTGAGCATGGCTGTTCTGTGAGTTACTATCTTCCCACTTTCCTAGGATCCAGTCATCAGACTAGGAACATTAGAGCTACATCCTTGTGTGCTGCTTTTAGTATTTGCTTGCAATCCTGAGATAACAGATTTCCAAACTTCTTTACCAACTATGTTAATCCTACCTACGGCCATCAAATATTTACTGCCATTCAAGTAAGCTTTGAATGTATTAGACCCTCCCACCCCCATCATCTTGCATTCAGATTGACGAGCCCCAACCTCTTCAGTCTTTTCTTCCAAGGCAGCTACTCTATCTTTAATCGTTTAATTGACCATTTCTATACCTTTTAAAATTCTGCTTTGCCCTTCTCATATGCTATTCTTGTCTCCACATCTTGGTTCTTAAGACTACAGTGCACTAAGATTTTACTTAGCAGCACAGTTACTTTCTACCTTCTTCTGAGTTTTTCCTGAACTGGTTATGTCCAATATCTAGATTGATGTTTTAGTGCATGTGGCACAGTGAGCCTGTAATTTAAGGACTGTCAATGATGACTTCAGGATCACTTCTTTAAATTGTAAACTCCAGCTGTAAATTCAGTATAGAAGACTAATATATTTTGGTTTTTTTCTCTCTTCCTATTTATTTTCATAGATCTGTTTGCGTTCTGCATTGAAGCTTATCTACCACACTTTACTTCATTTAGTGAGGGCCTTCCAGAGATCACAGTTACTGCCATTGCAGCTGGCTGACCTGAAAAAACTTATTTTTATCTGAAGATTTGGAGGATTTGACTGTGCAATTCTGTCTAGGTCAGTGAAGGTGTTGAATGATTCCTAGTGATGCTGTCAGGTCAGCTCCGCTGTTGACTCTTCTCTGTAGTGGAAAGTTGACTATCTTGCCATTTAACCAGCTTTTTGCCTATAATTGAATCTTTCCTCTATAACCTTGACTTTTTGCCATAGACTGTTAAAGGAGCAGTCTGAACTTTTTGAAAATCCAAGAATGTGTTTTCCTTAGATTTCTTTTACCTCTTTGCTTGCAGTGCTAACTGGATTTCTGTAAACCAAAGACATAATCAGTTTGTTTCAGCAGTTTATTTGCTATGCTCTTAATATTGGCAGTCTTGCCATGGATTGAGATTGTATTTACCCTGTATGTGCCCCTAGAGACTGCCACTGGAGAATTTTTTTGGAGAACCAGTTGTTGAAGAACTTCATAAAATCTTGCCAGTAATGAGGAGTTTCCTGTCCTGACCCAGTGTGCCCAAAAGCATAGGTTTCAATAATGTGAAGTGATTATAACTCAGTTATAGTTAGAGCAGCCCTGCAGATTTTTAACTACACTGTGTTACAGGGCATATTAGACTCAAATTGGACAGATGGCTTCATGTAAATATGTATGTGACTTACAGTTCTAGTCACATTAATTCTGGCAAAAATAAAAGAAAAATTGAGACAATTGCTGAACCATTCCTAGCACTTGTGTTACAGGTCTTTTCTGATAGTCAAGAGAGTTTAAACAAGAATTGTCTGTGTTAAGACTAAAAACCCCTTACCTCTTGCTACCTTTCTCTTTTTTTTGGTACAGATTTACATTAGTTTTCCTAGTGGGAAAGACTGTCTGACCAGTTCAATCCCCCATGCTATTTTTTTTTTTTCCACAACTGTGCTGTGAAACCAGCTGGTGAGATGATCCAGACTTGCAAATGTGTTTCGTAAATTTAAAAACATAGGTTGCTTTCCTTTTCTTCATTGATATTTAGAGCATAACCACACAAGCATTTTCATGAACATGGTTTAGTGTGTGATGACTTATGGTAGAGGGGAGAACTGCCACAATGTGGGTGCGACTTTAATCTGATTTTTAGTTAGCAGACAAAATCAACATGCAACTACAATATCAACCATGTAAAATCCATCAATTTAGGAGTTCTAATCCTGTTCTTCATAATCTTGGCTACTGTGGTGATTGTGATATTGTTTTCATGAAGTTCACTGCTACCCTTTTCTGGTACAGTGTCATTGTTTAAATGCAGATACGTAATATGCAGTGAATGTTGACTTGTGGCCATAGGGTATGGTGATAGAATATTGAACTCCTCTAGCACTGCTTTGATCTAGAAAGACTTGTGTTGGTGACAGTGATTATTGAATCCTGGTAGGCAATATGGAAGACAGCAAATTGCTTTTCTGCTTGAATTAACCTTTATGTTGCATTCAGATTGCTCTCATTGATTCTGAAGCTGAAATAATAGAATGTGAGAGAACACACATATGCAAAACCGCAATACATTGTACCATGTGATAACCTACTTGCGAGTGATGTTCTAATGCCAAAACTCAACCATCATTTTAGAGATAGGAATGATGGCTGTGAAACCTGTGAGCTCAACTTGTCTTTTGGAAGCTTACAAGCGTCTGTATATTCACCAATTTATGTCGTAAGGGAAAAATCCTGTTAAATGTTGTGTTTCTCATAATTGGACCAGCTTAAGGTGGTTTTTTGAAAGATGGATTGTCTGTTTTGTTGATCATGGCCACAGATGGAACTAGATGTAATTTGTAGACAATGTTGCATTGCTCTGTCCTATGTGGATTCTGTGGTGACTTCTATATCTGATGGGATAAACGATAGGATGATGGATTGTGAAATTTAAAGGAGTAACTTAGAACTAGTGAAAACCAGGTATATCTAATCTGCTATGTTGAAAACCACTGCAGTGGTATTCTCAGGATTTTTTTTAATTGTGCAGAAATCTCTAAATGCTATTGGCTGAATGCAGTCTCTCTTGCTGAATGCATTTCTGAATGCTGTTTGTTCTGGTGTCTGATTTTTTTAAAACCTAGTGATGTTTCTTAAACAAACATGAAGACCCAGTGGTTTTGTTCATGGTTTTCAAAGTCCTCAAAGTGTTTGGGGAGTGTGCGCCTATCTTAGCTGTAGATCTTTCTATTTTAATATATCAAGGAAATAATGAACTTCTTGGTTTTAAGAAATGGCTGTTAGTTAATTTGACAGAGCTTTCTTGTTGCATAAGCCACATTGTGCTTCCAAGCCTTAAAGGCCACAGGTCTTGTAATGAACAAGGGCATTTTCTCCTCTGGATATAATTTCTAATTCTGCAATGGAATGCCCTGGCTTTCTGCTCTTGAGGCCTAATTTTGAGGTGTCTAGATTCTTTAGTGATGAAGAGACCTTCTGAAGTACTTGGAATTGTGCAGGAAGCCAATTTTTATTCATCCTATGCATGTCCATTTATTCATCTGATCCCAGTTTTCTGAGGAATAATTCTGCTGCCCTGGCAAATGAACTAAGATTAAAGATAGATGAAGATCTGTCATTGGGATAGATGGTAATCACCTGTTAAACTAAAAATCCCATCTTTGAATAATGTCAGTATTACTATAGTGTTTGGTGTTGGAAATAGGGTGAATTTGGGTTTGAATATTTCCCACCCATCTACTTTTGATGAACCCACACATTAACCACCTCTGATCAAGAGCAATACGTATAAATATCTGCAGGTTTTTCTTCGTTGCTTTGTTTGTGATGCAGACAGCAAGCATTACATCCAGTAGTTCGTATTAGCTGTCAGAATCTTTAGATGTGACAAACTAGAAGGACCAGTATTTGGATTAAAAACTAGATTGTATTTTCAGGTCATCTTGCAGAGAAAATAAGTATTTTGCAAACATTATCACTAATTACAAAGTTGTGTACCGACTGGGAAAAGAACTGGCTCTTTTAATTACACACTGAATTGTGGGGCTGTTTGATTTTATCAAGGATCCAAAGTGAACTATTAGATGTTTTCTTATATGCAGGTGTAAAGAAAAACAGAAATCCGGGTTCATTTCTTGGCGGATAAAGGACAACTAGTGATTTGTTATAAAAACATGTTTATTCAGCAGAATGTTTCTACTAAAAGGAAAAAGAGTGTACTTTGTCATAATTTTATCTAAGCTGAAACATGAACATTTTTTTCTGCTTTTTGTTGGATTTTGACACAGTTTTAAGATGATGAGTCTCATCTTGCGTTTGCCAAAATCCTTCTCTGATAAGTTTGATTAATGCGTTCATTATCTCTTACAGTGCCAGGCTGTAATGTCTTAATGAAATTTCATTGTGGGTTTGTGGTTGAGCGTCTGCTACTGCGGAAAATAATTTCTGTTCAAGACTTCCGATCTCAGCCAAAATGCAAGCATTCAAGCATATCCTATATGTTCCTTTTCAATAATTACTTTCTTCTCAACTCTTAGTTACTGCTGCTTGATCTTTATTTTATGTTGTTGTGACCTTCTCCTGTTCCCAAATTCATGCCAAGTGGGTTTTGATCTTAGTTTATTTAGTCTATTTCAAGACGCTAGTTTAGATTATACTGTTTCTGGTCCAATTGGAAGATGACAGATGAATTTATGAGAAAGTTGAAGACTAATCCCATGTAATAAAAAATGCCTGAATGCTGGGTAATATGCCTTAGCTGGCACATGCCTTAACCATCCTGGTGTTTGAACAGAATTGTCGCTACTTGCTACTGTAGATGTTGAGATAAAATTTCAGTTTAGTGAATAGTCTTGACATTGATATGCTTTAGAGGTGTCCCTTTCTCCTTATGCCTGTGTAGAAATGGTTGATTGGCTTACTGTGTGTATTAGCTTCAGATCCTGGGCTGGATTTGCAAACTCAGAAAGAAAAATCCAGAGATACTGCCTCTGGCTTAGGAAGTTCCCAAGCCATCTGTAGCTGAGTTCTGGGAGAGTATGCTGGGATAGCTATCCCTGCAAGTTTGTCCTGTTTTATACTCTTCCTCAAATACTATTTACTGCTGTAAGACAAGGGAAAATGGGGTAGATGGAGCTATGCTTTCTCTGTTACATGCTTTCTTTATGTTGATAAATATCATATTTGAGCATTTTTTTAATATGAGCCCTTATAATAAAGGAATTGTGTTCTTCAAAGTGCTTTGTTGCTTACTGTCCTCTGAGGCAGATAATGAAACCTTTGTCTGCAAGAACATTAGATTGTTTCCTCTGTATTTACTCTCCTCTGAGATGGATGTCTGTTACTGTGTTAAAAGTAGCCTCCTTACCTGTACCAAGATAAAGCATTGCCATTATTCTCCAGCCGTAACAGCAGTAAAGAAATATTAGACTCCGTTGTTTCCTTATAGAAATGGAAATCTTTTGAATGTACTCAGTTCTGGCTTCATAATACCTGGTTTATCATGCCTGAGATTCCTGGGATGAGGGTATATTCAAGAAGAGAAGGAGAAGCTAGGAGTGTTGAGACCTGTTTTCTCTTCCCTCAAAGACAATCAAGAAATACAGTAATTTCATGATTACAAACCGCACTGATTATAAGCCGCACTTCTGGGGTGTCAGCAATGTTTCGTTTTTCCTCCATATATAAACCACACCGGATTGTAAGCCGCACTTTTGTTCACAGCAAGCATCCGCGTGCAACTTTCACAAAGTTGCCAATTAGTAACAGAATGATGGGATCACGGGGTTTACGGGCTTGACCCTGCTCGGGGCGGCCACCAGGGAGCGGCCCCAGTCCTGCTCGCTGCTACCACCGGGAGGCAGGGGAGCAGCATGCCCGGCTGGTTCCACTGGGAGGAGGGAGAGGGGCGTGCCCAGCCGGTGCTGCCGGGAGGCGGGAGAGGGGCATGCCCAACTGGTGCCACCAGGAGGAGGGAGAGGAGCGTGTCCGGCCGGTGCTGCCAGGAGGAGGGAGAGGGGCGTACTCAACCAGTGCCACCGGGAGGAGGGAGAGGGGCTTGCCCAGCCGGTGCCACCGCTGCGCCCCCTGGGGCCAGGCAGCACTGCCACTGCGTTGCCACTGCCCCGCTGCCTGGGGCTGCTGCTGGCTCAGACTTCCAGGTTGGGAAATTTCCAAAATTTGTTCATATATAAGCCACTCCTGAATGTAAGTCACACTTTCGGATTGGGAGCAAAATTTTAGTCAAAATGGTGCGGCTTATAATCGTGAAATTACTAAGAAAACTTGCTGCATTGCTGGCTAAAAAAAAAAAAAAAAGCCTAGGTGCCTTCAAAAGCTACATGGATTTGGTACAGCAGCTGTTGAAAAACTACCCCTTCTGGATAGGTATATGACTTTTGCAGATATATATATATGGATAGATAGGTATAGATATGTAACATAAATGCTTGTTGCCTTAAAAATTGTTCTTGTATCTTTAGGCTTATCTTTCATTTAGTACCACTTATTTTCTGCTTTGCGATATCTTCAAGCATGATACTGCCTTTGTCCAGTATGGAAAACAAGAGAATTTGGCAAAAATATGATTTTGTTACTTATTTTTCCTCGTACTGGCATAATTGAGAGGAATTTTTGCTTTAAAAAATGATGTTCTATACTCCCTGTTTCCAGATACCTGTCTCTATTTTAGAATTTCAAACCTCAACAGTCTTCCTTAACAAACAATTACAAGAACAGTTTGAAAATTTCAGCTATATGTGTATTTTTCCCTGAAAGCCTCTGTCTGCTCATATGCTGGCAAAAAGGAATTACATCTCCAGATGCCTGGGCTCATTCTTAAGAGAAGTATTACTATATTTTTCTTTCTGGAGAAAACTTATTCCTGTTTTGCAGGATTTTATTTTATTAAAATCCGTATATTGCAATAAAATATTTGGAGACATCTGTAGTTTGAGTTGTATTACAGTAATTTAATGACTATAAGGCGCACCTTTGACTAAAATATTGGCCTGAAGCCAGAAGTGCGCCTTATAGTCCAGTGCGCCTTATATATGGGCAATAATTCAGAAATTTGCCAACCCGGAAGAGTGAGCCGGGAGCCGGCAGGGCTATGGCTGCTGGGTGGAGGCGGGGCCGTGGGACTGCGACTACTGGGTGCAGGGTGGCCTGGGGGCCCGCGGCACCCCGGCAGGCTTGCCCCGGCTCTGTGGAGGTGGCACGGAGCAGTGGCAGGCATGCCCTGGCCCCGGGGAGGCGGCACGGAGTGGCGGCGGGCATAGCCTGGCCCTGGGGAGGCAGGGCCGAGCGGCGGCGGGCGTAGCCCAGCCCTGGAGAGGCGGCGCCAAGCAGCGGCGGGCATGCCCTGGCCCCACCAGGTACAGGCGGCCCCAGGGGCCCATGGCTGCTGGGTTGAGGTGGGGCCTTGGCCAGCAACCGCGCAGGGGCAGCTGGGGGCAGATCCTCACTGCAAAAAAAAGTGCACCTTATATAATGTACAAAGTTGTGAAATTTGCTGACTCCTGGAGGTGCGCCTTATAGTCCGGTGCACCTTATGGTCATGAAATTACTGTATTGTCCTTTCACTGTGGAAAAATTCATTTGAAGTAGGTGTATTGTTTCTGAGAGAGGAAAAATAAACTTCTTAGTAGGTTTAAGAAGCCATAGGAGAAAATTATACTTTCTGTTATCTAAAACATGCATTTTAAGGGCATATAGTTACTCTCCAGAATAAAGGTCTGTGCTGGTGTAATGTGTGATGGTTTTTTTGTAACCATAATACAAATATTTGTCAATTGTTTGACAGTATGAGCTTTGAGAAGGCAGAGGATGTGGTGCCCAGGTGCTTCCACTTGGGTCCACCCATCTTGGCTGATTCAGCCTACCCTTGGCACAGGCTGTCATGGCAATTGCTCTGGCTGCTTCCATCTCTTTCCTCTGCCAGCCCTAGTGCTCACATTGCTTTAGCCAGGCAATTCTGTTCCTCCAGAAGCAGCTGGGATGCAGTTCACCTTCAGATAGCAGCCATTTGATACCTGGTAGGAGGGCAGTGTGGTGTCTGGGCATGGGGAGGGACGGGAGGGCCAGAATAGCCCCTCTGGAGGCAGCCTCCTCCACAGGCTGCAGCTCCACCGTGCCATTGGGTGTGGGTTTGTTACACTTAGCGTGGCTTTCTTGGGAGTACAGGCAGTAAGGAACAGGCTTGTTTCCCAGTTCTTCCTTTCCTCAGATCTAGCAACTGCTTGTCTTTAAGATGAGTGGGTTCAGCTTGCTGATTTGAGGCTTGCTTTATTTTGGAGATGGATTAGTTGGTCAAGATCGGTAGCCAAAACTGACTCATCCTCAGGCTACAAAATTGCCAGATTTGCTATGGCAGGAACATGAAAGTGGGAAATAAGACCATCTTTTTTCGGCAGTAGCTTCCATTTTGATCAGATTATGTATAATGTGAAAATGAGCTGTAGTTTCTCTGGTTACCTTAACTAGCTTTAGAGATGTCCAACAGTTAGTTCTTTTTCTCTACTGTTTTTATTACTTTAAAAAATAGATACATCTCAAAAGGAGGACTTACCAGTGGTGAATAGCTTTTGCATCTGGCTTCTAAAATTCTGCCTCATCTGTAATAATAGGTCCTTCACCAAGATAGCTACTCTTGCTATGGACAATCTCTTCATTGCACTGATGGCATGCCTACAATTTCTTGATGTTAGTTGAGATGATTTCTGCTTGAATTCAAAACCATCTTTAACCTAAAAGGACCTGTTCCATTCCTGTGCTGTTCTGTGGCACAATCTAAAGCAGTAAGTCGAGATGGGTGCAGAGGCTGTGGAGTCTCGTAAAGGTGGTCTGTGCTCTGCAGCATGAATTGTACAGTGTAGCACAACTTGATTTTGCTCTCTGGAGAAGCAGTTGCAATGCCTGTTTCAGTCTTAGAATGGTGTTGAACCTCAGCTCATGGTTGTCTTAGGGATTCAGATTGACTACTACTAATTTTTGACTTTTTATGGATATTGGTTCCGAACAGCTGGCAGTTCTCTTACTCCTCTTCCAATCTTAAAACATAGTAACCAAATGCTTCATAATTAGCTTCGTCTGTCTTTCTCTTTGGGATTTGGTTGCTGCCTCAGATTCCAGACAATCTGTTTCTCACTGATTTTGATTTGTCTCATTCACTGTCTGGGCTGGACTCTAGGTACAAGATGCTGTTTCTTGGTCATAGAGAGAATATCATAACAACATGCTGTATTTCTGTGCTGCTTTCAGTGAAGCTGAAGAGTAAGAAAACATGTCAGGTCCTAATTGGACAACATAGTTATGGAGTACTGAACAGACAGGAGAAATTGCAAAGGGAAGGAGAGTCCTCTTACGTTCCAGAGAGCAGAAAAATGTGTTAGAATCCAGGGCTCTTGCAAGGGGAGATCTTTGTCCTTTTCCCTGCCAGGAAAAACTTTGCAGGCTAAGTGGGTGTTACTGTTCATTGCACCTGGATTTCCAAGTCCACCTATGATGCCCATAAATACAGAAATTGCTCTTCATTTTAAGATAAAAATTTCAGGGTTTGAGGGTACACCTTTTTGATAAGGATTGGATTCACGGTGTAGCAGAAGAGACCTGCCAAGGAGACTCCAGAAGATGTGGAGCTGCTTGCTTTGTGCCCTGCTTCTTTCTCCACTGTCTGGCAAGGCTTGCACAGGCCACAGAGAACTACCCAGAGGCTCTGCTGGCTTGAGCTGCCTGCAGAAGTGGTGACAGCAAGTGTTTCACACCCCTGGAGAACTCGCCTGTGGGTTCAGTGGTAATATGCTTAGTCTTGCTCCAAATTTTCTCCTGCTCTTGCTTCTGCTTCTCTTCAATTTTTGATGCTAGCATTTTGGGGGATTGAGACGTTTTGGGTTTTTTTCACCTATGTTTTGCTTACAGTAATTTCACGAATACAAGCCGCACCAATTTGACCAAAAGTTTGGTGGAAACCCGGAAGTGCGGCTAATATTCGAGGGCGGCTAATACATGAACAATATTCTAAAAGCTGCCAACATGGAAGTGAGAGCCTGCGGCAGCCCCAAGCCAAGCTGGAGCCCGGCCGGCCCCGGCAGAGGTGGGAAAGCCTGGCAGAGGCGGGGCCAGCAGTGTGGGGGGTGGGCGGCAGAGCCTGGGCCAGCAGGGCGGGGCAGGGGGGGGCGGCAGAACCTGGGCCAGCAGGGCGGGGGAGCCTGGGAGAACTGGGGCTAGCAGTGCAGGGGAGCATGGCATAAGCAGGAAGGCCGGCGGGTGGGGCTGCCTGGCAGCGGGCGAAGCCCAGCAGAATCGGGGCCAGCAGCGTGGGAGAGCCCAGCGGTGTGGGGGCCTGCAGTGCCGACCAGGGTGAGCAAACGCGGCGGCGGTGCAGACGGGAGGGGACGGCCGGCGAGCCTGGCGGCGGCAGCCCCACCGGCAGAGCCTGGCAGCGGCGGCAGCCCTGCCGGCTGGGCAAGCTAACATGGCGCGGGCGGCCGGCATGCCTGGCAGCGGCGGCGGCAGCTGGCCCGCTGACAGGGCGAGTAAACGCAGCAGCGGGGCGGCCGGCATGCCTGGCGGCGGCGGCGGCGGCTGGCCCGCCGGCAGGGCGAGCAAGCGTGGCAGCGGGGCGGTGCTGATGGGAGAGGGGGGCCAGCGAACCCGGCGGCGGTGGCAGCCCTGCCGGCTTGGCGAGCAAACATGGCGCGGGGCGGCCAGCGTGCCTGGCAGCAGCGGCTGGCCCGCCGGCAGGGCGAGTAAACGCAGCAGCGGGGCAGTGCTGACGGGAGAGGGGGGCCAGCGAGCCCGGCGGCGGCTGCAGCACCACCCGACCGGCCCTGTCGGCAACCATGAGCGGGCCGAGCCTTCCTGGCCCCGCCCCGAGCCAGTAAACCCCGCTATGCCGCGATCCTGTTACTAATTGGCCAATTTGTGAAAGCTGCGCACGGATTCTCGCTACGAACGAAAGTGCGGCTAATATTCGGGGTGCGGCTTATCTGTTGACAAAGACAGCAACATTGTCGAGGCACCGGAAGTGCGGCTTATACTCCGTGCGACTTGTATTTGTGAAACTACTGTACTTTTGCTTTATTTTCTTCTTTCCTTAGCTTATTTCCTTTTTGGTTTCTCCCTCCTAGCAGGAGCAGGACTGCTGTAATTTAACACAGTTTAAAGATATTTTATTTAAACCTCCAGTAGGAGAATAGAGACTCTGTCTAAGATGTATTAAGATGTTCTTAATTTGTGCAAGTGTGTGGTCGAAGGGGTCTTGGCAACTTGCAGCTACTGCTGGTGGCTTTCTGGGAGTTTTGCTTAATGGTATGGTCTTACGCATTTAAAGCATCTTGGTGGATGCAAAGAGACAATGAAAAGGAAAAAACAGTGGTGATGTTTGTTCTAAGGGGTCAGAGGTATGCTTGTCTCAGTGACGTGTACATTTAACTGGATTCAAAAATGCAAACAAATGCAGTCAGAGCTGAGCCAGGCAGTCTCCAGCAAGTAGACAGCCTCCCTGCTTAAGCAGTTTGCACGAAACTACTTTAGGGAGAGGTTTGCAGGTCATACCAGGTATTCTTCGAGGGATGGGAGTTCTGGAGTCTCCGACAGTGGTCTTAAAGTAGGTGTGTCAGTAGGTGACTAACAATGGATTTGCTCATCAGCCCTGCTAGAAGACACCGATAGACCCGTTCAGGGTCAACTATTGAATGGCACTAACAAGTGGATAAATACGATCTGTTTGTAACTTGGGGTTCTGCCTGTCAGGGCTCAGTTACAGGGATTTATAAGTTACTCCGTGTCAGCTGAACTGCTATCTGTCTTTGGCAAATATTTGCTAAATCATGTTCTCTGATAATGTAAGAGGAAAGAGTAACTAAAGGAAACTTCAAATAAGAAATTGTAGTACTGTTTAGGCTGAATTTCTCGGTTAGTGGGAAAGGAAAGGAGAATACTACTGAGGTCACAGTCTTATGCTAAAATGATGTCATACTGTTTCTGTTCATTCCCTATCTCTGTCCTTGTCTCTTGTGCTGCATTTAACGTGTAAGCTTTTTGGAAGTGAAATGACCTGATCTAAGATTATAAAAACAAAATCTGTTATGATTGCTTTGGGACTTGCTTCCTAATCTGTGGAATCACCTTATCTAAATTTAAAGTTGCTTTATATAGCTAAATAGCATTTGTGGGGTGGGTTCTTCTGCATGTGGGTGGAGAGACAGGAGAACAGAAAGAGTGCCTACTAAAAATAACTTGTTAACAAGCATGAGACTGCTTATGAAACCCCACTGGCAGCCAGTGTTTAGATTACCTTAATTGTACGTTTCTATGTTTTTTTTCCAAAGCAGAAATAAAAGTGTAAGCATTCTTGTGGATATTTTGTTTAGTCGCAGGAAAAAAATACTTTTTATAGTACTCCCTAGATAATTGTGCAGAATTTTTTCCTCACCTGAGTGTTAACGGCAGCTCTCTTTAGACATTTACAGTTTTGGTTTATGTTTGCCGTGACAAAAAGAGTACTTGAAGCAAACTCTGTGTTAATGAGATAGTTAGCACAAACCTTAAATGTGCCTCCGAACACAGTGGTAGGAGGGACAGCTTGTAGTAAAAGGAATTTTTTTTTCAGGCACTGCAAGTGCCTTATGGATTGATCTGTTGGTTTACAAATCAGTGGGGTGTTTGAGTTGCTGGGATTTCATGGCGACCGATGTAAGCAGCTGATTGTTGGAATCCCATCTGCCACAGTTGGATCCAGGGAGGTCATCTGATGGCCATTGTGGTAGGCATCTGGGCTAGATCAACAGGGCTCTTCTCATCCGTTTTCCTCTTGGGTTTTTTGATTTGGGTTTTTTAAACTGTTCAGAGTCAAGTTTATGCTGGAGTAGAGGAGCACAACTGTGTGGCCAGTACCATGCTGGGCTCACTTTGACTTCTGTGGTTAAAATATAAAAAACCTGTAGGAAGTCAATGTCTTAGAACTTCATGTGACCTCTCAGTGGATATTTTAACAAGCTTATCATGTGAATGTTCTGGGACCTGCTCACCGCCCTGCTTATTCTTTAGAGGTTTGTTTGCAGTCTTTAGCATTAAGCTTTTAAGGGGAGTGAATTGAATGCCCCCTCCAAAAGTCTATTATTACCTCTAAAGAAAGACTAATAGCCCTAATAGCATTTTGAATGTCTGAACTGGGATGCGGTTACAGTAATTACAGTAATTTCACGAGTATAAGGTGCACCAGAGTATAAGGCACACTTTCTTTTGCAGTGAGTAACCGCGTGCAACAAAGTAATGAATTAGTAACAATTGCACCAGCCATGCTGTCTTGGGTTGCAATACAGGATGTGATCAAAGTATCTATTCCATCACCATCTGTTGTGATCAGGTGGGGCAGTGATCCTCATCTCCATGGAAGATACTCTGCTAATGGGCCATCCATTGAAACCAGTAGGTTCTTTATCTTTGCACCCCCATCCTTCCTCTAGAGAGTTATCTTCTGCTAATGGCCCATTGAGTCCCACTGTGTGACTGATAAAATTACTTCATCCCACTGGGAGTTGCTCGAGTCAGGGGGTAGAGCTCAGCCTTTCCTACCTAGATAAAACCTGAAATTCTGGGACAACAAGTTGCCCTCTTTTTCCTTGACTCCAGAGGAAAACCAGACTTTTTTTCCATATCATCGCTGGACCTTCGGAGGGAGGCTGCACCCTTCTACAAGACCACTGCTTCAACTGAACTGCAGGAGGACTGCAGCCACCATTTAATGGGACTGCTACCAACACCCCGCCTGACGGGTGTCACCCTGACGGGGTGTAGGGTTGTACTCTGACTTTGTTTCTTAGTTTGGAGGACAGGTGTCTGCTAAGAAAGGCAGGAGCCTCTCTTTGAAACGGAGAATGTAAACACTCTCTCCCCAAATTATTATAATTTTGAAATGAAGGGGTTCTCAGGCAAAGATATGGGAATTAGGAATAACAGTTCTTTACTGGGGAAATTAAAATAGAAATACAGTACTACAAAGAAACAAACTCCAAACCCTGACAAAGTCAGAGTACAACTTGACACCCCATTAGGCAGGGTGTTGGTAGCAGTTTGATTAAATAGTGGCTGCAGTCTTCCTGCAGTGACTGATGTGGGTGTAGAAGTTTCCTTCCAGTGGTCTAATAGTGATGTGGAAAAATCTCGTCTTTTTCTAGAGTCCAGCAGAGAAATAGAGCTACTCGGTGTCCTAGAATTTCAGTTTTTATCTAGGTAAGAAAGGCTTGGCTGTCCTCCCTGGCTGAAGCAACTCTCAATGGGATTAAGTAATTTTATCAGTCATACAGTGGGACTCAATGGGCCATTAGCAGAAGGTAACTCTCTGGAGGAAGGATGGGAAGTGCAAAGAGAAAGAACAATGCCCTACAGGTTTCAATGGATGGCCCATTAGCAGAGTATCTCCCACAGAGATAAAGATCACTGCCCCACCTGATCACAATAGATGGAATAGATACTTTGATCACATCCTGTATTGTAACCCAAGACACTTTGTCAGTGTTTGGGGTTTGTTGCTTTGTGGTTGTATTTCTATCTTAATTTTCGTAGTAAAGAACTGTTATTCCTAATTCCTACATCTTTGCCTGAGAGCCCCTTAATTTCAAAATGATAATAATTTGGAGGGAGGGGGTTTACATTCTCCATTTCAAAGAGAGGTTCCTGCCTTTCTTAGCAGACACCTGTCCTCCAAACCAGGACATGTGCTGAGCCCCACAGCCCCGCAGGGTTCGACTTGCAGCTCGCACTTCCGGGTTGGCAAATTTCCAAACTTTTTCCCTATATAAGGTACTCCGGAGTATAAGGCGCACTTCCAGGTTCAGACCAAAATTTTAGTCAAAAGGGTGTGCCTTATACTCGTGAAATTACTGTAATCCACATGCTGTTCCTTCTGCTAAATTTTAGTTTTTCTTTTTTTCCAGCATAAGTATTTGGGTGTAATTGTACCTGCATATTGCTGTAATTTTATGTGTTTATTAGATCAAATATAGGCATCTGAGGTATGCCTTTACTTATCACAGTCTGCTGTTGCTTTTTCCTCTTTTAGTGACACAGTTCCCTCAAAAAGAGGTCAGTTGAGCTACACAGTTTAATTTTTATAAAGTGATATAATTTTTCTGAACTGTTTACTTCTTATTTTGTAGTCATAGGATAGTTGTTTTTGCTTGGCAAAAGTTAGTCACTGGTATTCTGTTTGCTTTTTGTTCCATTTTTCAGTTTTCCTGCATACACTTAACACTTAGTACTTCAAATTTGCCGTTTTAGAAACTGTTGAGTGAAATATAATGCTACCATTTTTTTGAAGTGACAGATTTTGCCTTCTGCAAGGTAAATTTTTTTGGAAAAAGATTTGTTTTCAAATGATTGACTTGTAAAAAACACTGTTGTTTGGGACAAGTGGAAAGAACATTTTCCTTTTACTTCCTGCCTTTGCCTCCAGCTGGAAGTGATGGCAACTTTGATTTCAGGGTGTTTTGGAAGCCTGTGGTCTTTGACTTGAAAGTTGTTGCTGAAATTTGTCCTGATTATTTGTCTTGGGATTGAGCTGAAGTTAATTGATCCATAATTAGGTGTGCCGATTTTTTGATCATTAGCGATAAAGCCAAAGAATGACTTGTTACTCTTCATGTTTTCATTATTTATCACTTTATTGTGTTTTTGTTTAAATTGAATGCAGATTTGTTGTGAAAAGCAGCATGTTTAATATTGACTTATGACACTACTGCATTAGTGCTGAGTTGAAAGAAATTATTTATGTGGGTATTGAACTTTGTGGACTTCTTAAGACCCTAAGAGATATCATGCTAATCCTGTGCTTTGTTATTTCAAGCCTAGCAGTTGCAGTTCAGCAATATTCTTTGTTTAAGAAAAAAATCTAGGCTAAAATAAAAATGTGTTGCAAAAATAACCCTATCTTTCAGAGTTTTTAATACAAAAGTATTTTTTTCTAAATTTTGTTGACCAGAGAAGTTGTGGATACCCCATCCCTGAAAGTGTTCAAGGCCAGGCTGGATGGGACTTAGAAAAGCCTGGTCAAGTGGAGACTCTCTAGTGATGCTTGGGGGTTTGGAACTGGATGAGCTTTAAGGTCCCTTCAAACCCAAACCATTCTGTGATTCTGTATGATTCTAGGAATTTTTATCTTGTAGTGTTTCCCACTAGGTAACATTCATGCAGTTCACTGATGATAAAGACTTTCAGAGCAGCCGCTGATCTCCTTCTTCCTTCATGTGCCATGAACAGTTATCTAAGAAGTCAAATATTTTATTCCATAGCCTTATCTGATGATCAGCACCAGATTTGAGCAGATAGCTCAAGAAAAGTTTTCTCTTAAAACATTTGTTTCACAAAGTAGTCAGATCTTGTGACTCTCCAGTTATCTGCAACTGAGAAGTGCCACTGCAGTTCTGACAAACTTCCATCCCCCTCTGGTTGCTCATTTCTTTCTAGGTGGTTGTGTCAGCTGTTGTTTGTAACCTAATCCCATCAACAGGGGCTGAATCCAGTCATGTCAGGTTTCTATGGAAGTGACTTCTTGCCTGTATTGAGCACTGAGCAAATTAAGATGAAACAGTGCAGCAAAGCCTTATGAAGGGAGGAAGTAGTCAAGTGGCTTAATACTGATCCGTATCTTAATAGGGAGGTGAGACTGAGATTTGAAATAAGTAGTGAAGATATTTAAGGCAACGCAGTTACATGACCTCAGACATTGTACAGAGTGTGTTGTAGGTCTGTGAAGTTTTCTTTTACGACTTCAAAACAACGTAAATAATGTCTAATGGAAAAGCCCGTGAGCATGCTGGTGAGGAGGAATGTAACAGCTGGAAGCTGTTACAAGCTGTAAGCAAGAGGAAACACGTAAAGTCAAAAGAGAGGAAAAGGTGGAATTTGTAGACAGTGCAAAGGATCAAGGTTGTATTTGAAGTAGGACTAAAACTGCTGTAATCATTGTACTAATACATTGTTTCTTCACTTCAGCTGTAAAACACATGGAAGAGGTGGAAGAGGGCACACGTATATAGTTGAGAGGAAAAAAAGCAATCTTAGATCTCTGTGCCTTAAAATCTGCTTTTACTGCTCAGTCAGACACTAAACAGCTAAAGGGATGTAGGACAGACATAATTTTGGACTTTTTCCAGGCCCATTCAGTAGAAGGTGTGTGTGGGTGATCAATAGCAAAGGATGCTTTTCATGGTCCTTGAGGACTGAAGTGAATTTTATTGAATGACACCTCATTTGTCACAGGCCAAAAATATACATGCAGTGCACTTACAGATGGTCACCTTTGAGCTAAGTAGTAGGAATCTACAGCTGGTAGGGTATATATATGACTAAATGCTTGCCCAATAGCAGGATCACTAATCTCATCTGGGTAAAAAAAAAAAACCACATCTGCCACTGTGGGGTTTTTTTTTTTATTTTTGAGATTCCAAAATAGGGTTGCATCTTGCACTGATGGTCTATGGTGTTCTAAGTGGAGTATGCTCATTTCTTCCCACAAGTTGATGAATATTCTCTGCTTTCTACAGTGCTTTCACTGATTTTACCCAATGCTTGTGATTTATCTACCATGTGGTCATCATGTGCTAAAGGCAGAAAGTGAACTAGATCAATCAGAACACTTGGAAATTGAAATGTCTGGATTTAATTTTCAGTTTCACATCAGAATTATTGAGAAAGTTCCTAATCAAAAAATCCCAAACCCAAATACCACATCATGGATGTTAAACATCAGTACTGTGTGAAGAAATGCTTTAAGGGTTTCTGTCAAACATAACAAGTGCAAGTACAAGTGTATTATAGTGTGATAACTATTTTTCCTCTACCCTGCATGTTATAAAGCTGGTTGGCATAGATGATGGTTATACAGTCACATGAATTTGTTTTTTGGTTACAATAAAGCACAGTCATATTGCTGTTGGCCCTAGAATTAGTATTTTGCTATTTAGTCCTTTCTTCCTTCTGTAATTTTTCTATGTAATGTCCTAGTTCTGTTGTAGATCTTACAGTCAAAGGTGTCAAGGATATTCGGTGTTTGGCAATTCCTGCCTATCCATTGGGGACACCAAGTCTTGACAGTCCAAAACGAAATAAAAGGTGAAGGGAATGAGATAAGAAGACTTCTCTTTAGGACTTGCTGTGGTATAATGCTTCTTGGTGTTTGCTGTTAGGAATCTGTTTGGAGATACTGAAGATTACTGGGCAGGGCTGTTTCCTCTCTGCTCTCTTCCATCATGCGGAGGCTAAACCCAGCATATCTGAAAGCTGTTTAGTGAACTCCTTTATGGGCTGTTTGGCTGGCAAGTCAGCACTTGCTGTCCAGACAGTTAAAACTGGGATAACCATTCTGAACTGTTTATGTTCTTGTGAGCAGTACCTACATCTGGTTAGTGCAAGGAGTGGCAAAACAGGCTTGGGGCCTCTGGATGTTGCTGCGATACAAACACATTATTTGTATACTTGGAGCAGCCGTGAGTTGTTTTATCTTGGAGATCAAAGCTGTCAAGGGTGCAAGGTAAATTTTACGCCTATAGTCCCTCAACAGGTTCAGCGATACTGAAATAGAATATAACTGAAACTCGTAACAGGTTTAACTTAAAGATCGGAGTCCTTATGATGTGTTTTGTGGATGGTTTGCAGAAACTTGTTTCCTGAAAGCAGGAAGCTGGGAGGAAGCTCTGTGAGGCTTAATTCTCTCTAAATTCTGGTAAAGAAACGAAGTAGTTCTTTGTGTAATGTTTGAAGAGTCAGTGCATACACTTCTAAGCACTGATGATTTCAGCAAGTTTAGTTAGGAGCTGTTTTCCTGTAGACTTAAAGGAAAGTATCTAAAACTGACTGGTTTCTCATTTGAACTCTGAAAAGTTTACTGGGTGGCTGCAGTTTGTGGGCTGCATATTGGAACAAAACACTTGAAGTGGCCTGAAATTCAGGATTTACTTTTGTGGACAAGGAGGCCCCTGAGACAGTTGCAGCTCTGAAGAAAGTCCTCAGAGCAGATTTCTTGATATCAGATACTTCAAATCTCAACCACTGTTGCAAGGGACAATTATTTTTATCTCTAATAGTTCATTCGTCTTGATTTTTGGAAAAATGGAGAACAAAACTCATTAACAGCAATCTCAGATCTTATGAACCCTGCCATAAAGAAAAAAAAAATGCCTCTCAAAATTGAGCAGGTAGGGGATTGCCTTTTATTTTATGAGAATTGGTGTAGTAAAGCACATGTAACTTATTTGTATATTTGATGAATTAGAATGCTAATCATAGAATGGTTGGGCAAATAAAATGCATTGCTGCTAGGGGAGTTACACTTGTTACACTTTCAACTTGTTTACAAAAAACCCCACAAAACATTTCTTTGTATTTGTGGCTTCCTTCCTTTTATTTCTTACAGTTATCAAAGAGGAGAATGAATTTTCCATGCAGCTAGTAAGCTTCTATTTACGCTTCTCTGTCTCGCTGTAAGACATTAATCTGTCTTTTTTCACCGATTTCTTAGGTACAGTAATTTCACTAATACAAGCCACACTGAGTATAAGCCGCATTGCCGGGTGTTGGCAAACGTTTCGTTCTTTGTCCATAAATAAGCCGCACCTGAGTATAAGCCACTCTGTCGTTCGCAGCGAGGACCCGCGTGCAACAAGGTTGCCAAATAGTAACAGAATCGCAGCAGGGCGGGGTTTACTGGCTCGGCTCGGGCCATGAGGGCTCGGGGCTGCCGACAGGGCTGGGTGGCCCAGCTCGGCGCTGCCGCTCGGTGGGACTGCTTGGGGCTGGCCACCGCCACCGCTGGGCTCGCTCGCTCCGGCCCGGCGCTGCCCCACGGTGACAGTGGGGGCACAGAGCCCGCCGGCACCCGCGGCAGAGCTGGGAGGCGGGGATGGAGGCCTACCTACTCCTGCGGCGGCGGCACGCGGGGACAGAAGCTCCCTGAGCCACAGGGCCAGCAGCACGGAGCCTCCTGCCTTCCCCTGGGCCGTGGGGCCAGCAGGAGAGAGCCCCTACCTCCCCGTGAGCCGCAGGGCCAGCAGGAGGGAGCTGCCCCGCCTTGCCCACCCCCTGTACTGCCTGCACGGAGCAGCTCCACCCGCAGCGCAACAGAGTAACCAATTTGTAACAACCGCATTTGCACTCCCAGGGTTGAAAATGTCAGAAAATTATTCACATATTGGCCGCTCCTGAGTATAAGCCGCATTTCCGGTGTGGGAGCAAAATTTTGGTCAAAACGGTGTGGCTTGTATTCGTGAAATTACTGTAAATTTCATGTAGCATCAGGAAATGGATCTCTGGGTAGTGACTGTGTTTGAAGGATATAACAAGCTGGCAAGAGAGTTCAGTAACCTTGGATGCAGTTCAGTCAGGACACATGAAGAATATTAGGCTTTGATAAGAGCAATCAGGTGTGTAAGTGAAAATTGGATGAGTATTGGACAGGCAGCAGCTCCACAGAGGAGAGTTCGGTACACAAGCTGATCATGAGGTTGCAACATTCCACAAGCTGCAAACATTATGCTGGGCTGTACAAACAAATGTGTTGTAAGTCGGACACAAGGAGTTGCCAGTGTGCTGGGTAGAGCTGAGATGAGCTTCCTTTGCAGAGTCTGGTTTTAGGTGCTGTACCTGAGTAGTTTTTAGCAGTGAGGGGAGAGGTTGCCCAAAGAGAAATAACTTCTCCATCGTAATAAGATTCTTTGCAACAGTCCTCGTATTTGAAGGAGGCATTGGGGGAAAGATAACAGGGATTAGCTGTGCCATATTTTTCCCCATGCCATTTTGGAGCAGAACAAGGAGCATTTTGCCTAAACTGCACTAAAACTATTGATCAAACTGTCTTTTGCAAAAACTTTTCTAAATGTGTGAGAAGCGAGGAGAATACCTGGAGAAAGTTGTGAAGGTTTGTTACTAAACAGATGTGATGAGCTTTTCTTAAGAATGGTTTCTGTAGAATTGTGACTGCTATGGAATAGCAAGTTCTGGTTTTTCTTGCGGCCTTATTTGGTTGTGTAGTCCAAGCCTGAAGGGAAAGAAATTCCCCGAGTGTGCTTCTAAAATGCTTAAAGCTTTGCTTCTATTACGAACAAAATCAGACTTTGAACAGCGTGAAGCACTGTTGATAGTAACAGTGGGGCTAAGAGTAGGTGATAGTTGCTTAGATATTTTCATGGGAAAGTGTCTGTGAAAATGCCAGTAAAACCTCCAGCTGCTGCATCTGTGCCAAAGCACATTCAGCTTTGCAACTTCCACTACAATCTTGCCTCCTGAGCACTGTCACTGGCTATGTTCCAGTTCATCTTGAGATACCAGCCAAAGACATGCTTTTGTCATCCCTCTCCCCCTTCTTCCCCTGCCCCAGCAAGTGCCTCCCTTCTTTGCAAAGAAGTCCAGGCATGGAAGAAGGGACTAACAGGACTGTGCCATGGGGTTCAGTTTAAGTTTCACTTCAGGTGCGCACAGTCAGATTTGACAAAGATCATGCTTCCTAGTGCTGCAAACTGAAGCTTTAGATGTGGGTGGATTTGTAACAAACTTAGTGCTCCTGGTTTTTGTTGCTAGATAAATGCCTATAAAGATCAGAATGCTGATCTGAGCCCATACTGGCAGTTTGGTTTCTTCAATTATAGGAAAAATATGGGAAAATGCTTCATTTTGATAATACAAACAACACTGTGTTTAGTATCACTTACTTGATAATCAGATGTAGGGATAAATACTTGGCTTCTCTGTGCATTACATTTTATTGCTCAATTATTGGCTTCTGGAGAGCAAATTTTTGTTAGCAATAATCTAAATGAAAAATTGTCACAATTTAATATATATTGGTAAAAAACACGCTCACTTTTCTTTGCATTTTGTCAGAGATTTTCTGTTTTTCTCTACATTACTGAAGTACGTATGCTGATCTAAATCTTTGTCTTATCCTTCTCTCTTTAAGTCTTGTTGGTCATCTTGTTTATACATGTATTTTCATTATTTGTGCTATCTCTTGCTTTACAGGAGACAAAGATGGCAGCAAGGTGACTACAGTTGTGGCAACTCCTGGACAAGGTCCAGACCGACCACAAGAAGTCAGCTACACAGACACCAAGGTGATTGGAAATGGATCTTTTGGTGTTGTGTATCAAGCCAAACTCTGTGATTCAGGAGAGCTTGTGGCCATTAAGAAAGTCCTGCAGGATAAAAGATTTAAGGTGAGCCTATGCATAAGTTCATAGTATTTTCATGAATGTTACCTCCTGTTTTCCATGTCTTTGATGGCAGTGTTTTTGATGGCATTGTTCTTAATTTATTTTCATCAGATCATATAAATACACATTAAAATTTTTGTGACTAAAGAGATGGAGTATGATAAAGCAGTAGTTTAACTTGAAAATCAGTGAGTCATTATGATTATTTGTATTAGTGCAAATCAGGAAGCTAAGAATCCTGATTTGATGTGCTGTTTCCATGTTGCAGACCAGATTTCTCAGACAATGAGCTGTGGAAACAAGGGAAAAACTTGTCTTAAAGTTACTTTTTTCCAGCAAAACTCTTCTCCAATCATTAGTAATTGAACTGCTGGAAGGAACAGACGCCTTTGTTCTTAGTTGCTGCACCTATAAAGTTGACGGCTATATTTGAGTAAATCAGAAATTGTGAAAGCCAAGCAAGAAGATAACAAATACAGAGGCCAGGGCAGTTTGGCCTGAAGATTGCTTACTTTTCTTGTTACCTGGATTATAAGTGTGTTGGTGATTTTAATGGACTAGTGATCCTTTATTCTAAACAACTAACCTTCCAAGAAGGAATCTCATTAGCTAATGATTTTTAAACCAAATAAAAGTTAAGAGCCATAAGCCACCTCATCACTTCTGTTAGTCCTTAGCTTGGTACTTAATGTGCTTGATTGCCAATTGCTTTTCCTTATAGTCAGATGCCTACGAATCAACTTGTGCAAGCAGTATATGATAGCAGAGGTACTGGTTTTAACATTTCTTGTTTTCACAGTAAGACCTCATGCCCAGCTAGTTTCACTGATAAGTATTTCTAATTTGTGTCCTTTTGGGTAGAAAAAACATTGTTTTGAAGTGTTTCAAAGGAATTAGTGAATGTCTTCTTGAGTTTTCAGATTGATGCTGTCACTACAGGCAGCAGCATATCACAGATGCATTAGTTGAAAAATGGGAAAGATACACTTAAATTAAAGTAATCCAGAGTTGTTTACTTCTAATTGAGGAAGGCGTATAAAGATCTTACATAGTGCTTACATCTGAGTTACTTCTGGACTGTATTATGGGTTGAGGGTAATTAGTACTCGAGAAACATGAAATATGATGTAAGAGTGCCTTATTTTAGGAGGATAAAGAAGAGGTAAAACAGAAAAGGGAAAACAAATTCTAAACCTAGTACTTAAAAGGAGCTTTTTTTTCTTCCCATTGCATAGGTTTAAGGGGGAGGGTTGGGATCTTCCCTATAACCTGTCACGCTTGGTAGATGTCCGCTAGCGCTTTTGACAGGACTCTTTGATTCCTTTAGTCTTGTAACTCTGGGGTTTTGCAGTGTGTAGAATGAAAACTGGGGCAAGCATTTTAGTTCCTGACTGTCAGATGTTAACAGTTTGTGACATCTAACTTTTTTTAAAATTAATTTCTCTTGGACATCTAGACTAAAATGTTGGTCTTTGATTGCTTTTTATTTTGGTAGTTGGTTCAGTGACATTTTGTTATCTGACTATATATATTTTTATTTTAGAGTGTTTCTTTAAGTGATTAAAAAAATGACATCTTTTGAATATTAGCCCTTTCTTTGTTAAAGTAAAACAGCTAAACTGAAAAGCTAAGTAGGGTGTTTCCAGTTTGGACTCCGAATTAATTGTCTAGATTTGATAATACAAGCTGAGACCATCCAATGCCTGGAAACTTTAATATCTCTAAACCAGGTGTAATTAATGGTTGAGTCCATGTGTAGGTTTGCAGATAGATAGGATTAATTTAAAAATACTTTATAAACTTCTTTATTTGTATGGGTCACATCTGCAGTAGTATCCAAGTTATGTATTTTTTCTTACTCTAATTGCAAACTTCTATCCCAGCTGCACAACATAACCTACCTGTTGTCTAAGTTCCCTAGTTTTTTCCATCATTTGTCAGTTTAGTCCTCCCATTCTTTTCATATTCTGATCTAGAAGTGTATGGTATTGTGGCAGGAGGTGTAAATTCTTGCAGCAGAATGGTTCAAATGCAGTGTAGGAGCAGACCAGCTCTTGTGTTCAGAGAGCTGAGCTGTGGGTGCAGCACAGCTAGGCTGTTGCCATACCTGCTCAGCTGCTTGAGTCCAGATCCAAGGGCCTGGTCAGTGGACTTCCTTAAGAAATCTGCCACTCCCCTCTCATTAATCCATACTCCTATTTTAGCAATGATTAAGGGGAAAAAGCTAATCTTTCTGTAGGCAGCCAAAGGTGGTGGTAGCTTACTTGATTTATTATCACTTTCTGAAGGAAGAGAGGAGGGGGCACTTCAGAAATACCAGTCTGCTCTGATCCCAGTGGTGGATAAGCAACAAGAGGAAAGTGATGTGTGAAAGTTGCTTCCTGGTACTTACATCATGAACGAAATTTTCAGCTTTATGCTTCTGGCTGGTGCCTGCTTATCCCTGTGGTTGTCTATCATGATGTATTTGCCTTGGTACATGTGTACTTGGTACAAGTATAGTTTCTTAGTCATGATTTCTTAAAAAAAATGCTTTGGGAAGAGCCAGCAGATAGTCTTGAAACTGAAAGGACATGATTCAGAAATTTTAAGAAGTCCCAAGAGAGTATAACTTCTGGGCTCTTGCTGCATTTTGTGAATGTGGAGGGCAGTTATTGTGTTGGTATGGAATATGTGCCTCAGTTGCCAATTTTAGATCTCTGTCAGGAAGCTGAGCTGCTTTGTCCAGATTTGAAGCTAGCTTGAAAGCTGGAGTTACCAGAGACGGGTTGCGTTTTTTTTTTTCCCTTTTTTTCCTTTTCCATTATTCTAAGTCAGCCTCCCAGCACTGGTCAGACCAGAAAGAAGTTGAGTGTTAAATCAGTGCTGAAGAGTTGAATCTTATAGTTTCTGTGATGGTAAAGATAGTTTGCAGTGCTCCTTCTTCTACTCCCTCATTGCAGTTCAGTGGTTCTTCTGTTTGACATTGCAGTTCCTGCATGACTGTGTTTTAAACGGGATCTCTGAATTGTTCTGGATTTTAGAATGTGTGTCTAGAGTTCAACTTAATGTACAGCGATAGTACTGGTAGGAATAGTAGTAAGACATTGAAGGAAATAAATAAAATACCACCTAGAGATTTATGCTTAATTTCAGTTTGTAGTTCTGCCTTCAATAAGCTTGTTCTCCATTCTAAGTGTGAGGAATTAAGTAATGTAATATTGGGCAATTACCTTATTTAAATGAGTAGTTCACAAACTATGTTCTGTTGGCCATTAATCTGTGAAACAACTTGTTTGTTTAATTTAATTAATCAAAACTCTTATGGAAGGTGTTATATTTTTGGGGTGGTGGGTTTTGGATTTTGTTTTCAGTTAAAAGTTTAACAGGGGTGAGAGGAATGGTTCTCTTTGAAAAATACTGTAGGGCAGCTGTTCATAAACTTAGGGACCAAAGTGCTTTCAAAATTTCCAAAAGACAATGACCTGACTTTCACAGATCTGTGTTTCTGCTTCTATTCCACAAATACATAATAATAGGTTCTTATGCAAAGCATCATTAGGTGCAGTTAAAAGACTCATAGTATTTTCAATTATTTTCATCCATGTGTCAGTGCAGGCCCTCAAGTGATACAGCCTAATTGTGATGCTTGAAAAGAAAATACTGGGGGCACAAAAATTCTTGGTCTGCCTTTGTGTTAGCATTTTCATTGGAATATTCTTCAGATTAAGAGTCTGTCATGTTGCTGTCTAATCATGCAAAAGCCAATAATAAGCAAAGAGGCATGTTAGTATAAATAGTTATTTTTTTGTTATTTCTGTCATTCCGTTAAGGTTTTTAAGAAATCCTAATGGAATCAATGTGTGAATTGCTAGAAGTATTTCACAGCTGACTGAGAATAAATAGCTACATTTCTTGTATCTGAATTGCAGTACTTGATGTTTCTGCTTTTAGGGCTGGGCTGTTGAAATCTAAGTGATGAAGAGAGTTTGTACTCCTGTACGTTTTCAAAACAGTCTAGATTGGGCATCAAATTTCTTGTTAATGGCTCACACAGACAGAAAGTGTGCAGCAAGAGAAAGCCAAATTCTGTAATGGGAACCATTCATGCTATCCAGTCTGTCAAATCATTAAAGGACTGCTTTGGTTTAGCCTTCCAACTGTGTGTGCCCTTGGCTTAGTTGCCTGAATTATTTAAATAGGCAGATCTTCTGGAGTGTGAGAGGATGTCAAACTAGGGCCCTGATGGTCCATAAATGTGAAGCACTGCATTGCTGAAGCTGAGGCCACTGAATAGTAGGCAGTGCTCTTCCCTATTTTTAGTTATGGAAGGAATAGGTGTTGTGAGTATTTGCATATTTAATGGTTCTTGGTTTTTTGGTGGTTCTGAGTTTTGTTTTGGTTTTATGTTGGGTTTTTTTTTTGTTTGTTTGTTTGTTTTGTTTAATATGTGAAGTCTTAGTGTTAATTTGAGCTTTAAAACCCAATAAAGCAACAGGATGGAAAAATAAGTCTGTGTTGAGGTTCTGTTTTATTTCTTCCTCTGCTGGTATGTGTACTTTTGTGAACTGTACTTTTGTTTGAAATGCTACTGAAAGCAACAGCTTTCCTTCAGTTCCTGCCTCAGATATATCAAGCTGCTAAGTATAAAAAGATCCTTTTCAAAGTAGCCCATATGTGCTGTTTGCATTAAATTATTTTTAGCAACTTTGATCATAGCAGCTCCCATGAAAAATGTAAAACCACAAGAATTTTCATTGAAAAATTACTAGGTGTTTAGGTTTTCAAGTTCTGTTAACTTTTCAAGAGACTTTTCTGTTTAAAGCATTCAGAAATCTAGAACTGGCCCAGTTTTTTCTTAATAGATTTTGTGTCTCTGATATGGTTGAAGGTATAATTCTGTGCATGTGAAAAAGTGAACCCGTTAGTTAATGATTTGCATCTTTTGCTCTCAGAATCTTAGTGGTTAACAGACCACTGTGAGAATATGACTTCAAATTGGGTTACATTAGTTCCACTTACGCTGATTTCCCCCCAGCTTGTTTCTTAGCTCTTATCTATAGCTAGTGTAGATACAACAGACAGTAGCATTACACCGGAAGTCTCCATTTCAGGGCATTTCAGTCTGTTAAGGCCGCTGTTGGTGTATCGAAGCTGTTTTGAGCAGGGATGTACTCAAGTTACTTGGGCAACCTGACTGAAAGAAGAGTTAAAACAAGTTTTGTTTTACAGTCTGTAAGCTTGTGCTGTGGATAGTCATGTCTATATACTGACAAGCAGACACGAGTTTGACAGCCTAGACTCTTGATATGTGTTAGTTGTAAAGCTTTAAGGGAAGTGGTATCACTATCTCTTCTGTGCAGGTTTGGTTTCCCTTTGTTGTGTTCAGACAGGATGTGTGCATCATCTTTGGCTTTTTAATGTTTTAGCAGATTCATCTTCCAAACTCCTATATATCGTAGCTTTGTTGTGAGAATGTTAAAGGTACTGTTGAAGAGAAGCCATTGTTAGTGCTGGATATCTCATAGAAACCTTGACTCTTCCTTTGTGTGTGCCTGAGTTGGGGATCCTTTCTTTCAAGCACACAAGTGAATATTGAAGTTACAGAAAAGACCTCCAGGATTGATTCCAACCTTGTACTGATCACCACCTTGTCAACTAGACCATGGCACTAAGTATCGCTTCCAGTTATTTCCTGAACACCTCCAGAGAGGGTGACTCCACCACTTTCCCTGGGTAGTCCATTCCAAAGTTTAATAACCTTTCTGTGAAAAAACTTCTCCTGACGTCCAGCCTAAATCTCCCCTGGTTCAGCTTGAGGTTGTGTCCTCTTATCCTGTTTGTGGTTGCCTGGGAGAAGAGACCAATCCCCACTTTACTACAATCTCCTTGAGAGCAATAAGGTCACTCTGGATCCTTCTTTTCTCTCCTACTTCACTCCTTTCTAGAAGGGAATTGAATGTTATGACAGAGGCTATCTTCATCTTAAGTCAGTGTTTAAAGTCTTGAATACAGTGTAGAAGTTGGATTTGCTCTGATGTATTCATGATTATCTTTTTACTGAGACATTTCGTTATCTGTGCAGGTTTCCTCTGAACTAAGGACTGAACTTCTTTTTGTAATTGAATCTGTGTGGGAACTAGCAGAGCTCTCTCATATCTCCATCTAAGGATCACTGAATATTCAAACATTACGGTAATTTCATGACTATAAGGCGCAACTCCAGGTGTCGGCAGATTTTGCGAATTTGTACTTTATATAAGGTGCACCGGACTATAAGGCGCACTCTTTTTTTTCAGTGAGGATCCGTGCCACGTGCAACAAAGTAACGAAGTAGTAAAGTCTCCCTGCCCATGCTGCTTCGGTGCCTGGGGCCGCCCCCAACTTCCCTGCCCACACTTCTCCCGGCACCTGGGGCCGCTCGGGTCCGCTCCCTGCCCGTGCTGCTCCCAGCACTTGGGGCCGCCCCCCGCCTCCCTGCCAGCACTGCTCCTGGTGCTCGGGCTACCCCCCGCCTCCCTGCCAGTATTGCTCCCGGCGCTTGGCACCACCCCCCGCCTCCCTGCCGACGCTGCTCCCAGTGCCTGGGGCCGCCCCCTGCCTCCCTGCCAGCGCTGCTCCCGGCACCTGGGGCCGCCCGTGGCCGCCCCGCCATCACTACTCGGCTCTCCCACAGCGCTGCCCCACCTCGCGGCTCTCACTTCCGGGTTGGCAAATTTTGCAACTTTGTCCATGTATAAGGTGCACTTCTGGCTTCGGCCAAAATTTTAGTCAAAAGGGTGCGCCTTATAGTAATGAAATTACTGTAATGTTTAAGGCCTTCTCTTAGAAGAATGCCTTTATTTACTGTATCTCAGTTGAGTTGGAAGTACCAATGGGATAAAACGTCACAAAGGAAAAACATGGTGATGAGAATTAGTTACCTTTAAGCACTTTTAAGTCTTTGAGAACTTGCACGTCATAGCTACTTTGAAGATCTGAAGAATAGTGAATCACTGTTCATAAGGCTATCATGGAGGTATTGATCTCTAAATGATGCCTTCATTTTAGTGTTAAATAACACCCAGGGAAATAGATCTGTCTTCTGACTGATTAGATGGTTTGTGTCTGTATCACAAGTGGGGATGGAAGGCTGAAAATATTTTTCAGTGACTTCAGCAAATATTGTGAACATTTGTAAAAGCAGCACTAGAAAGATAATTGAACCCAATTCAAAACTGCCCTTGTATTCCTGGCTGTCCTCATCTAAGGGGATACAGTCCCTCTTTAAGACTGATGCTATCAGAGAAGATTTCCAGAATGGGAGATGCCTGGGCATGTGCTCTGGTTGTTTTTCTATCTCCTAAATAGCTGGAGGGCTATGTTTACTTTCAGAGAGGTTTTCTTTAATCTGTGCTTTAACTCTTGTATAGAGGCCAGATTTGTAGCTCTGGTCCAACTTAGTTTAGCCCGATTATCAGAGACATTTACCAAGATAACAGCTTTTCTTACAGCAATACTTAGTCTGACTGTCTCCCGGAAGCCTGTTTGAACCAATTCTGTCATTGGCTGTAATTGCAGTTGCAGTGCCTGTCTGTTCACAGCAACCAAAAAGGCTGGGTAGAGATCTGAATTCTCACTCACAACCATGTATTTAATTCCATTTTCGAATTTTCTGAAACCTTCCTAATGGGTAAAAAATGTTTACCCTTGCTTTTGACAGTCTTTGAAGAAAGCAGTGTTTACTGTTCATTGTATCAGCTGCAACCTCCCTGGACATACTTCAGTGGCCTAGAAAATCTAAGAATTCCAAGAATCATATTTCTAACTTTGTATTATTTTAAGGTCTGTATAATAAAATTATTTGTAGTTATGGCTGCTCCTGCAAATATTTTCAAATCTGACAGCTGAATTGGATGCCTGATGGCTATTAGTTCAAAATAGATCTTCAGTTTGGTACATGAGATGAAATGGAGATTGTACTATGAGCATTGATTTCAGTTTTCTCCATTTTAGCTGCTGAGTTTGGATGATAATTAATGTCCAGGGAATGCAGTGTCATCCAGCCACAGCTGGCCCAGGAAAGAGGGCGAGATACTCTTCATCTGCAGAAGTGGCTTTGTGTGTTTTGAGAAATGTTTCCACTTGTTGCCCTTTGGAAACCCATATGTTAGTAGGGAAGTGGGCCCTAGGAGTGTGTTCTTTAAAAAGGGAGGAGTTGAAAGATCTCTTGAAGGTTTTTCTGCTTTGACCCATGGATATTTGCATGAGGCCTTTTATAGATCCATGCCTCAGTTTAAGTGGTGCATTTATTTTGGATTTTGAGCTTTTCTATTTCCATGAGTTTTTCTGTGGTACTCCCTAGACTAGGACCAAGATGATACTTTAAAACAAGATAGCAGTTTTGTCAGTCTTCTCTTCTTGCTCACTTCTAGTGTATAACTTGAGACTAAAATTAAACCTATCTGTCCTATGTGAATTTACTGACCAACAAAAAGAACCAGATGATACATTACATTTATAGAAAGTCTTTTGCCCCACTAGTTCACATAACTCAGACAGCTACTCCAATAATGCTTTGGTTTATTTCATGTTGTCTCTCAGGTCTTCTAAAGGAAATTATTTCATATATCTGATGCATATATTTATATATAGTCTATGAAATATATATTCTGTATGTATACATTCCTAAAGTAGCTAGAGACTGTTTTGAGAGACAAAGGTTAAATGGATGCTATCCTGGAATAATGACATTCAGGGTGGAGAGTGAAGTTTAAAAGAATTCCAAACCAATCAAGCTATGGAAATGCATAGTTTAAAGCACACGAATAACTGTAACTGCCACATACTGACAGCATATTACAACTGTAAGAGTGTCCTTGGACATTGCAGAATTCCTGATTGTGGTCAAATCAAGTTCAGTTTTGAAAGATAATTTCCTTTCATTTGACTTTTTAACAATGCTGCCTCTAAGTCCCTGAGAAGGACTGGCATAGAAAAACAGTAACCCTGCATGCAGTAGGGATAACCTCTCTATTTTATGTTTATAAATCAGTTTTATGTCTGGATCACACCTGCTACTTAGAGGGAGCCTTGATTATGGCATGGATTTGTAGGTCTGTGTAATGAAGGTAAAAATTGATTTTAATGTTCTTCATTTTTTAGTGGTTTATGGAGTGATCTTTGGTAGACTTTCAGGGTTGCTACCATGGAGGCTTTATATCTTTACATTTCTCAAACTGGCAGATTACAGGCCGGTGGAGCAGATTTGGTTTTCTGATTCTCATCTAAAAATAAAATATTTACTGTCTGACAGTCGTAGTGTGGCAGAGGAGTAGACTTTCTAAGTGTGCAGCCAGTACAAGTGGAGAATTGAGGGCAGTCTTTATTTTGTGAATGGAGCCTGAACTTGGTAATTCAAAAAGTCTCAGTAAAATTCCTCAGGTCTTCTGAAGCTCAGGGATTTCGTGGTCAACTGTGTATGAGACTGTATATAAATACTAAGCTAGTTTTAGCTTTTTTTCATCTCGGAGTAGAAGCTGAAATGATCAGGCAGAGAGCAGGCTTGTCTAATGCACTTAAGAGCTTGGTAATGCTGCTGCTATAGAGAGCTTGGGCATTAATACAGGTGTTGTGTGGAAATGGTGTACCAGGAGGAACCTTCTACACATGTCTTCTAGTTAGGAAAAAGAGTGTTACATAAAGTATAAATAAAGATTAGCTTGATGGGATAAAAATGGTGCTTTTGAGACTACTTGGATGTTTGGTGCATGCAGATACTTGAAGGCTCTTGGTTGTACCATTATGTATTCTCTTTTGAAAGTCCCAAAGCATGAGATTGCCTGGCTATGAAAGATTTAGCATAAACAGTCTTTTTATCTAGCAACATTACCTACCTGTGCTCTCACTTGCTTACTAATTTCTTACTTGGTTAAATAATCTTTGGTGCAACATTCCAGTCTTAAAGCATGATACGAATATATCATTAATTAATTTGTTTTCAGTTTTTGCCAGGGAACGCTGGGTTTTTTTGTCTTTAAAAATGGATGTCTGCTAAATCAGGCAGTGGCAAACTCTGTGTCCTTTTGGAGCTCAGTATTTGTTATTCAAATATCCTGCTGTGGCAGCTATTAGACTTGGTGGGAAAGAAGGGATAACCTATAAAATGCTAGTCAGGGAAAGGATAGAAGAGATCCGCCTGCTGCTCAGTGGAGGCTTCCTGAAGCAAACAAGAGGGCAGTCTTCTCATTTATGTGTCACCAGGACAGCTCTGCCCTACCCTCCAGTGCTGTGCTGTAGTTCAGCCCTTTTGGCTTTAAAACCTTTTAATTGAGCTATAATTGAGTTTCTTTGATTTGTGACTCTTCCTTGAAGAGGATTAACTCAAGGTCAGCAAACAAAATGAGGAAGGTTTAAGTAAATGTGAAAATGGGAGTAATTTTTGTTTTCCAGTTGTTTTCTTGAGTAGACCTGACACTATAACCAAAGGGCATGCTCCTGGGAAGTGTTCAAAACTTGGAGAGCCATGTAATGGGTACAGTAATTTCACGACCATAAGGCGCACCCCTGGGGAGTCGGCAAAATTTGCAACTTTGTAGATCAGATAAGGCACACCGGACTATAAGGCGCACTTTTTTTTTGCAGCGAGGCTCCGTCCCCAGCTCCCCCCGCGTGGTTGCTGGCCGAGGCTCAACCTCAACCCGGCAACCATGGGCCCCCAAGCCCACCTGTACCCAGCGGGGCTGGGGCATCCCCGACATTGCTCCGTGCCACCTCACCGGGGCTGGGCTGTGGCCGCCGCCCCTCCGTGCCCCCTCCACAGGGCCGGGGCATGCCTGTGCGGGGACCGCCCCACCTGCACGGGGCCAGGGCATGCCTTTGTGGGGGTTGCCCTGCCTGCACAGGACCGGGGCGTGCCTGTGGGGAGGCTGCCCTGCCTGCACGGGGCCGGGGCATGCCCGCTGCCATTCCACCCCACCTCCACCTGGCAGCCATGGCTCTGCCGGTTCCCCCCGCGGCTTGCAGTTCTCACTTCCTGGTAGGCAAATTTCTGAACTTTGTCCATTATTTAAGGCACACCGGACTATAAGGCGCGCTTCCGGGTTTGGGGGGAAATTTTAGTCAAAAGGGTGCACCTTATAGTCGTGAAATTATTGTAATTGTTTGCTGCTAAAGGCAGTATTTGCACTGCCCATTGCTTCTTGGAAAAGTAGTACCAGGACATGGGAAAATAATAAAAGAAAACTCTTTAAAATATTTTGTCAAGCATCTAAAGTACAGAGGCAGTTCAGACTGTTAGGCATATTCTAAAATTAGCAATGCTTCCATTCTTTTCATGTGACTCGGATGCTTTCTGGTCCCTGATGACTGAGAAGGTGAGATGTCTGTGACCGACAGAATTATTTCCAGCCTGCACAATACAATTACTTTTCTACTACTTTACTTTGCATGTTTTTGAGGAAAGCTTATTGGTGCTTTTTGTTCCACTTTGTTTTTTCCATCGCATTTTCTGTCTGCATTATGCAGTGAAATATTTGGAATACTGGAAGATTAAATTTGAAGGATAATGTAGATTGAGGTTTTGCTGGACTCTCCTGTATGATCTATCACAGGAAATAAAAATGAATCTCATTTTTATTTGAGTGGTTTTGTAAGAGTTGTATCAGGTAATAAAATAAGAAATATTTCTAGAAAGGTAACGAGAAACTTACTCTGTTAAGGAACATTCTAGTTACAGTCCTTGATGCTTTGGCACTGTGTTGATACTTATTTTAAAATATAATGAATGATGTCAAAGAAGTGGTCATTGAGCATTTGTAATTTTTTTTGTCCAGGAACAAAGAAGGGACTTACTCTTCCTTAAGGTGAAATGTGAGGTGTGATGTTTATCATATTTTATCATATGTTACAGACATATAACTAAGGAGAAGGCAGTCTGCTTTCTTCAGGGTGGGTTTTTGTTTATGCAGTGCTTAGTACAGTGAACTGAGATGAGTAATGGAGACTCTTATATGTGTCATGATGCAAATAAGCAGACTACAGACATCTCTATTCTCTAGTTCTTCTAAGATTTGAAACCAGGTCTAATTGTTACAGGCCCAACAAAGGTGCTCATTTTACATCTTTGTGCTGTTTCTTTTAAAGCCTAGCCATGGTTATTAGACTGCTTAGGTCCTGAGCTAACTAGTCAAAATACAAATATCTGGTCTGAATCACTGAAGCATAGCTATGCATGTGGAAAACAACTGCTGGATCTAATTTCAGGGGTTTTTTTAAATTTCAAAAATCACCCTTTCAAAAAAAGCTCCTTGTTTTCCCTCCTAAGCTTTATCAAGTGATGAAGATGGAATCTGTAACTTGATGTCTTTTAAAGACATCCTCTTTTTCTTCATTCAAAGATTTATCCAGGGATCTGCTTATCAGACTGTAGGCCCTTTTGCATTCATCTTTCTTCAATCTCAGCAGGCACATTGAGTCATGGAGGTTGTACCAGGTTTTTTGGGTTTGAACACAGGCATCTCATTTAAACCAGATGAGTTTAACAGTGTAAGCATGTTTATGGGCTGTTTAGTCCCTGAAGTGGAACATTGCAACTTATCTGGGTATTGTGGTGAGACATAAATACTACTTGCTGTGCTGTTCACCGGTTGCACTGCTCTTGCTGCAAGTGGACAGAAAATAATTTTTTCCTTTCTTTTATTTTTTTCTTTTTTAGAGCAAAACTTATAGTAGGTGTTGACATTGCCAGTGAACATGTTAGTAGAAAATTTAAGTTTGCTGTTAAATAATAGAGGAACCTTTAAAAAGATGTGTTGCTTACTACCATGGGAATTAGTAGTAAGTATGTAGGTGTGGAAATGAGGACATAGCAGTTTGCTACTCCAAAATGTAGTGCATGGGCTAGAGAACATTAGGAAGATTCAGTTCAGTATCTTATGTGGATAGACTTGCTTGTTTTCTGATGCTGAGCAATTTTGTAAGCACATTTTAAATGAAGTCTGGCAGGTGTTAACAGGATGTAATGTAGAGCAGGACAACTAAGGTGAGCACCTATTTCTGAAGAATGCCTTAAAATGAGGACTTTTACTTTGTAGTGCTCTGCAGAACATATTATATAAATAATGAGCAATTCTGAGTTATAAAATTAGAAGGTGGTAACAGCTTATAACAGATAATAATCTTCGGTTGAGGCAATGGTATCAGAAACTCTGTAGTTTTTTAAAAAGTAGTTCTATATTCTTTCTAGGTTAGATTCTTCTAGTAGTGCAACATCACAGTAACTTGTCTGTGGGACCTGGAACTTCCTTTATTATACTGAACTTATTAACCCTATCTACTTGTCATTTAGATATCTGTAAAGGCAGAAGTATGAGAACATACGAAATGGAAATATTTTTTCCCGATGTGCAGGAAACCACAACAGGTTGTTTGGAATCAGCATTTGATGAACCACAGCAAATAGTCAAGAACTTGGTGCTATCTTCTTTTTTCTTTTCTTTTTTTCTTTTTTCTTTTTTGTTTTGTTTTGTTTTTTAAATTTATTTTTACTAAGTCAACATAAGGACAAGAAAGGACGCGTTTTGCAGGTGGTATGCTGGATTTCCTCATAGGCAGTGACTCTGTTTCTGTAACTGCATAACAGGCATAAAGGTTATCTGGTTTCATGCAGGGCTAACAGATCTAGCAGCACAAGAAAGTAGTATGAGACAGAGGAAAAACTAGGGCATGTTGAGGGTTGCCTGGAGTGTTAAAGGTGTAAGAGAGTCAGTGTATTCATGGAACAATTTCTGTGGCAGCATGAAGGCCATCAATTAGCAAGAAGGATAAACAGTGACTCTTGTTTGGATTTAAACTGAAGAATATCTCTTAGAAAGAATCCTCTTTGCTAGTGAGAACAGCCTGTACACAGTCCAAAAGCACAATGCTGTGCACAGGTGGTAGCAGAAAGTCACTTCCTAGTGGAGCTGTGGCATGCTGTCCTACTACCTTGTCTGCATAGATCTGCTTGTGGATGATAATGCTGTAGCTGACTTCTTGAGTAGATAATGAACTTTCCAAGAGAAATAAATGTGTCTGAAACTTTTCTGAATTCACCTGTCCAGTTAAACAGTGTAGAAAGTTTTAACTGATTCACCTTTAAAAATTATTTGAATGTAAGTATACAGTAAGCACAATGGTGATTCTTATTTTAACCTAACCTTGAGTGCAGAATGTGTAGGGAATGACACTGTCTTGCTTAAATAAGCAAGGCAGGCAGTATTGCATCCTCAGCAGGCAATAACCTTCCTTATTTCATGCGGTTGGGATTTTGAATGCAAAAGGGTCTCAGCACCCTTTGTAGAGAGTTTGATTTTAACAAAATTGGAAAAAGATATTTTCACTGGTTGTGTGGGGCAAGGAAATTATTTCACAGAATTACAAAATGAGCAAGGTTGTAAGGGACCACAGTGGGTCATCTGTTTCAGCATCCCTTCTCAAGCACAGACCACATGGCATAGAATTGCTTCCAAACAATTCTTGAGTATATCCAGTTAGGGAGACTCTACAACCTCTCTGGGCAACCTGTTCCAGTGAATGGTTAATGGCACAGTAAGCAAGTCCTTCCCTCGTATTCAGGTGGAACTTCTTATGAATCAGTTTCTACTCATTGTCTGCTGCCTCATGGTTTAACACAACCAAGAAAAGCCTGGCTCTATCTCTTGACACACTCCCTTTGGGTACAGTAATTTCACGACCATAAGGCGCACCAGACTATAAGGCACACCCCCTGGAAGTCAGCAAAATTCGCAACTTTGTAGATCAGATAAGGTGCACTGGACTATAAGGCGCACTTTTTTTTGGCTGTGAAGATCCGTGCCGCGCGCAACAAAGTAAGGAATTAGTAACGAAATCCCACGATTGTGGAGTTTACTGGCATGTGCTTAGATTGGAAACATTTTAACAGATTGGTGTAGCCTTTAAACACAGTCCCAAGTGCCCTCCCCGGCTGGCGAGGCGGGGCTTGGGGCGGCAGTGGCTCGCGACTGCTGCGGTTGGGGACGGCCACGGCTCACATCTCGGTGTTGCTGCGGTTCAGGGTGGCTCGGGAATGTCCGTGGCTCAGGGCGGCACGGCACTGCCCACTCCCTCTCTCCCTATGCGGCTGCTGCTGGCCAGGGACTGGGCAGTGCCGCCCAGCCCGCACAGCGACTGCTGGCTGGGGGCTGCCCACTCCCGCCCCCCCTCGCAGCTCGGCGCTCCCGTGGCACCGCCCCACCTTGCGGCTCGGCTCACGGCTCACGCTTTTTTTTTTTGCAGCGAGGAGCTGCGCCGCATGCAACAAAGTAACAAATTACTGGCAGGGGCTCAGTTTGCAAACATTTTTCACAGATTGGTGTAGCCTTTAAACGCAGCCCCAGGTGCCCTCCCAGTGCTGTGGGCCCCGGCACTCTGGCCCGCCCCAGGCTGGTGCGGCTCCTGGCTCCCACTGCGCAGCCGCGGGTCCTGGCTTCCCCTGCCCAGCGGCTGCAGCTGCCGCGGGCCCAGGCACTCCCGCCCGGCACTGGCTGGCACAGCTCGACGACTTCTTCCTCCTGCACCGGGGCCGGGACTGGCGCTGGCCGGCTTCTCATTCCACCCGGCTTCTCGTTCCGCCTGGGACCGCCCAGCTTCCCATTCCGCCGGTGCCCGGTGCTGCCCGGCTTCCCGTTCCTCCCGTGGCCGGCGCCGCCCGGCTTCTTGTTCATCCCACGCCCGGCGCTACCCGGCTTCTCGTTCGTCCCATGCCCGGTGCTGCCCGGCTTCTTGTTCCTCCCGCACCCGGTGCCACCGGGCTTCCCGTTTCGCCTTTGCGCGGCGCTGCCCAGCTTCCCGTTCCACCCTCGCGCGGCGCTGCCAGGCTTCTCGTTCCTCCCGTGCCCGGCACTGCCCAGCTTCTCGTTCCTCCCACGCCCAGCACTGCCAGGCTTCTCGTCCCTCCCCAGCCCGGCGCTGCCCGGCTTCTCATTCCTCCCGTGCCTGGCGCTGCCCGGCTTCCCATTCCGCCCTCGCCCAGCGCTGCCCGGCTTCTCGTTCCTCCCGTGCCCGGCACTGCCCGGCTTCCCGTTCCACCCTCACCCAGCGCTGCCCGGCTTCTCGTTCCTCCTGTGCCCAGCACTGCCTGGCTTCTTGTTCCTCCTGTGCCCAGCACTGCCCAGCTTCTCGTTCCTGTCCCGCCCGGCGCTGCCTGGCTTCTCGTTCCTCCCCCGCCCGGCGCCGCCCAGCTTCTCGTTCCTCCCGTGGCTGCAGCGGCTGCGCCACCGCCAATTTCCCCCAGCCACAGGGGCCACACCACCGCCACTCTCACCGGCCGCCCGAGTCGCGCCACCTCTGCCCCGATGCCGCTGCTGGACGGGCTCTGCTCAGCTTGAGGTTGTTGCGGGCTCGCACTTCTCGTTCCCCCCGCAACCGGGCCGGGGCCGCCCGGCTTCTCATTTTCCCCACGCCCAGGCCGGGACCAACCCTACCCGGCTTCTCGTTCCCCCTGCGCCCGGGGTGACGCTGCCCAGCTTCTTGTTCCGCCGGGGCCGGCGCCCCCTCCCTCCCTCTCTGCGTGGCTCCTGCTGGCTGCGGCTGCCCACTCCCACCCCACCTCGCGACTCGGCGTTCCCGCAGCACTGCCCCCTCATTGTGGCTCACACTTCCGGTTTGGCAAATTTCACAACTTTGTACATCAGATAAGGCGCACCGGACTATAAGGCACACTTCCGGGTTCGGGGGAAAATTTTAGTCAAAAGGGTGCGCCTTATAGTCGTGAAATTACTGTACTTACAGTAATTGATGAAGTCTCCTCTTAATCATCTCTTCTCAAGGCTGAACAGGCACAGACCCCCTCAGTACCTTCATCATTATTGTTGCCCTCTGCTGAACCCACTCCAGGAGCTCCATGTCTCTCTTGGACTGTGGAGCCCAGAACTGAACACAGCACTCCAGGTGTGGCCTCAGGTGTGGCTGAGTAGAGGGGCAGGATTGTTACTCAACTCCAGGTTATCTCCACAGCATATCTGTTCCATGGGATGTGTGTAGTGGGAGATCTTAATCAGTGAAAATGTGATCTTGTAGTGGGAAATATTTGGCAAGGTCAGTGAAGGTTTTCCTACTTCCGTTATTAGTGGATGTTTTAATGACATCACTCATAATCCAGAGGATTATGAGAATCCTATCTTAACACTGTGTTAAACACAAAAGAATGCATAGTCTGTTGAAAAGGTGGTAGGTGGTGTAGGAAGTACTTTCTGACATAATTTGTGATTGACTTGCATTGAGCCTCTTCTACAATTGTATTTTTGGAAACAACTTACAGGTTCAATGAAGTTAAATGTCATGTCTTCAGGTTTTAGGGTCCCAGATGACTAGGAACTTGCTTGGAAGCATCTGGTGGTGGCTGCTGACAAATCTTTGGATGATGTGATACGAAGATGATTGGTCTGACCAAGTCATGATTGTTCCATCAGTCCCTTGTTTTCAGCAGTTCTCTTCCATTTACTTGCTACAGGGTTATGTACAAATTCTCATTTTATTCTGGAAGCAAGGTGGAAGTCAGGATGCTCACAAAGCTACCTGGAGCAGCTCTCCTGTGAAAACAGGCTGAGAGAGTTGGGGCTGCTCAGCCTGGAGAAGGTTCCAGGGACATCCTAGAGCAGCTTACCAGCACCTGTAGAAGGTTATAATAGAGCTAGAGAGGGACTTTTTACAAGGGCATATATAATAAGACAAGGGGGAATGGATTTAAACTGAAGGAGGTTAGGTTTAACCTAACCCAATTAGATGTTAAAAAGAAATTCTAATTGGGCAAGTGTTTAGACACTGGAGCAGGTTGTCCAGAGAAACTGGATGCCTCATTCCTGGAAATGTTCAAGACTGGGTTGTATGGGGCTCTGAGCAACCTGGTCTAGTGGGAGATGTCCCAGCCTAAGGCAGAGAGGTTGGACCTAGATGATCTCCAAGTCCCTCCTGACCCAAACCATTCTGTGATTCTATGATTTTTGCACATACTGGGGGAAGAAGAACTGGGCTTCATGGTAATTAGGTTGCCCCTGCCCTCTGTTAGTCCAGCTGGACCTGGTGCTTGAGAAACTCTGAGACTGGAAGCCCATGAGGTGGTAGTGTAGCCTTTTGAAATTTGCTAAAAGTGTGCCACTTTAAATTCATGATGCTCACCTAGCATATGAAATAATTTCTTTCTGCACCTTTTTTTTTTTTGGAGATCTCTATTCCTTTTTAGTGTGACTAAGTTGTGAATCTAATCACAGTCCAATCATAGCTGTGTCTCAGCTTTTTAATTTGTCATTTAAAAACACACCTTTTTATGTATATAGTTACTAAAACTATTTTTTCTCTGTTCTCTTCCTTTGGGGCAATTTAGGCTAGAAGTGAACGTGAAGATTTCCTAATTTTTTCATTTTAGTGCCGTGACACCCTTTTGCCAAAGGAAATGATTTCTTGAAGATGGGACAGTGTTTGAAAAGCGCTAATGCTGACTAAGGAAAAAACCCTCAAGCACAAAGTCTGATAACCTGTTTTATCAAACTTGGAACATAATTCTTCAACAGCTTATAGTAAATTTGTACTTTGACATAGACAGCTTTTACTTTCCAAATGTGTGATAGGTTGTCTGTATCTAGCAAATATCAACCAGTGAACTTATTCTGCTGCTCTGGCAAGAATGTGCTGCTACCTTTTAATATGAAGATTTGTATTTGGGGAAGCTTGAATTGGTTTTATATATAAAACTATGAAGGAATGTTGAAACATTCTTATATGTGAGGCTATAATCTGAAATTTGCTAGGGTATTTATTATTTTAGGTTTATCTTAGACCTGGTATTCACTTGTGGTAGGTTTTTTCTTAGTTACAGCAGTAGCTAATAGATTTTGTTACCTGCTCATGACAAACTTAGCAAACCAGGGGATGGGAACCCACCGTGAATTTGAGGAGACTAGCTTATTGTGTATGGGCATAAGGTAAGGAGTGTAAGTTCCAATTTTAACTTCACTGCTGGAGTTGAGTCAATTTCTTCTCCCATTCCTCCAGCCCCAGAGGAGGAGCTGCCCAACCTTCCTCTGAATTCAGCAGGGAATGTGTAACCTTTTAAAAGCTTAGTTATCTTGGAGCTCATTATTAACAAATTTGTACTTCTTGAAAATTTAATTCTGCTTGGCAAATACAGTAATTTCACGACTATAAGGCGTACCCTTTTGACTGAAATTTTGGTCCAAACCCGCAAGTGCGCCTTATAGTCCAGTGCACCTTATATAATGTACAAAGTTGTGAAATTTGCCAACCCGGAAGTGCGAGCCGTGAACTGAGCCGCGAGGGGGGACGGCACTACCATGGGAACGCCAAGCTGTGAAGAGGGGCGGGAGCAGGCAACCGTGGCCGGCAGGAGCCGCGCGGGGTGGCCGGCAGGAGCCGCGCGGGGTGGCCGGCAGGAGCCGCGCGGGGTGGCCGGCAGGAGCCGCGCGGGGTGGCCGGCAGGAGCCGCGCGGGGTGGCCGGCAGGAGCCGCGCGGGGTGGCCGGCAGGAGCCGCGCGGGGTGGCCGGCAGGAGCCGCGCGGGGTGGCCGGCAGGAGCCGCGCGGGGTGGCCGGCAGGAGCCGCGCGGGGTGGCCGGCAGGAGCCGCGCGGGGTGGCCGGCAGGAGCCGCGCGGGGTGGCCGGCAGGAGCCGCGCGGGGTGGCCGGCAGGAGCCGCGCGGGGTGGCCGGCAGGAGCCGCGCGGGGTGGCCGGCAGGAGCCGCGCGGGGTGGCCGGGACCGGGCAGCCCCCGGCCAGCAGCAGCTGCATGGGGAGAGAGGGAGCGGGCAGCCCTGCACCGCCCCGAGCTGTGGGCGGCCCCGAGCCGTGGGCAGTCCCGTGGTGCCCCGAAGCGCCCGTGGACCCAAGCCGCCCCGAACCCAGTGGGGGGTTGGTTGGGCCGATCCTAGCCTGCACGGCTCTGGCAGGGGAAAAGCGGGACCGATCCAAGCCCGCCTGGCCCCGGCAGGGGAAAGCAGGACCGATCCAAGCCCACCCGGTCCCAAGCTGCCCAGAGCCACCCTGAACCACAGCAACCCCGAGGTGTGAACCGTGGCTGCCCCGAGACCCCCTGAACCCCGCCTTGCCAGCCGGGGGCAGGTGGGAGTGTGTGCCGGGCCCCGTGCATGAGGAGGGCGCTTGGGGCTGCGTTTAAAGGCTACGCTAATCTGTGAAAAATGTTTGCAAATTGAGTACCTGCCAGTAAACTCCACGATTGCAAGATTCCATTACTAATTTGTTACTTTGTTGCGCGCGGCACGGATCTTCGCGGGGAAAAAAAAAAAAAACGGTGTGCCTTATAGTCCGGTGTGCCTTATATAATGTACAAAGTTGTGAAATTTGATGACTCCCAGAGGTGTGTCTTATAATCCGATGCGCCTTATGGTCGTGAAATTACTGTAATCATCTGCAGGCTAATTCCACTTGCCAGTTCCACTCTCCCTTTACTAATTATGGCTCAGTCTTCAATTTCCATTTCCCTGTTCTGTGTCTTTTAATTTGAACCTTGTTCAAATTTCTCTCAACCTTGTTCAAATCTCTCAGGTCTGAGGGAGTCAGTTGGATTGAAATAAAAACCCCCCATGACTTGTAACATCAGGAATTTTCATGTCATGTAGCAATAGGCCTGAGACAAGGGGAAAAGAAACATTGGAAACAGCACGTACCTGCTCCCTAAATAAATTTTTTTTTGACGGTGAGGAGAAATAATTTTTGTTTTGCAAGTCCTTTGGAATCTGTTTGCATGAAACATCTGTTACATCATATGTAAAAGAAGGCCAAGAGTAATAAAATATTTCATTAATGTTTAATAACATAGTGGTTAGCAACCCAGCAAATGTCTTATGCCTGTGGGAGATTGGAGCTTATTTGATTAGTAGATTAATTGCAACCTGTTCTGGGTTATGATTTCAGGTGTAAGATTCTATGGATGTTGCAGGCTCCCTGAGGACTGATGTTAAAGACATTTTCATACTTTCTTTTTAGTTGAAGAGTTAAAAATCAAAACATGAGGAAATAACCTGACTGCTATTTCTAAGAAAGGGATTTTTACTGTAAGAGTGTTTTAACAAAGACCGTCTGTGCTTCCACTGAAAAAGAATGGCTATTATTATTTCTGAAAGCATAGCGCTACCTTTTACAAAATAGTTTTCCTTTCAGTTTTTTCTACTGCACTTTATTTCAATCTTGTAATGGACTCGAGCAATCTCTCTAAGTTTCAGACTTTGTTGTGTTTCTCTTTTAACTTGGGTACACTGCAATCCCTTCTGCATCTGGATTTGCTGCTGGCAGAGCACAGCAGATGCTGTAGAATGGAAGTATAAAACTGAGCTGTTCATCAGCTCACAGTATTTGAAGCAAACACTTAAAAATTTAGAGAATTTCAGATTGTGGTCTAGAAGTGATGTGATGCTGGAAAACCATGTGTCTTCAAAGCTGGGTTCAGAGTCTCAAGCTTCAAAAACTGGAAGGAATTTAGAGATGGTATTAACAGACTCGTCCACTCCACTTCCATTCAAAGAGGCAACAGTGAGTTACTGAATTTGTCTTCCACTGTTCAATTAACTGCTGAGATACAGGAATTAAATGAAAGAAAAGTCAGATTTTTTTTCTGTTCATGCAAGAGAGATGAAGGTTTGTTTTATCTTTTAACACAACCCATTTCTGTTTCCAGTTATAGGAAACTATGTGTAATAACTGTATGAAGATAAAGTTGTCTGCTTAAGGACTCAGTTCTGCATTGGAAAAAGCAGCCTGGAGATGACATAATATGGCACTTGCATTGCTGACTGCCTAGGGGAAGAGTTAGGAACGGGAGAGCAGGTGGTCTCTTCCTGAGAAGGGATGTAATGCCTGAGTTTATTGGGACAATAATAGAACAAAAGGAATTAATAGGGTAAAAACAAGGTGTGTGTTAGTAGCTCAGATTTTTATCCATTACGCCTGTGAGCTCACTCATTACTGTGTAGTTGGGGTTCAAATCTGTCTGGTTCTGAAGGGGCTAATGAAATCTAGCCCACCTTCTTGTAGCTGTGTCATTTTTGTTTCACTCGTTACTCTGGATCTTTAGTTTAAAGCATATTTTTTACTTCTGCAGCTCCTGCCCACTCTGAAATTTCAGTCAAGCTGTTAATGAATCATGGGTTTGCAGGTTGGGAGTGTGCTGGTGGCACCACCTACGCTTACCTGAACCCTGTGCCTTCAGCTTGCCCTGGCCTGGCTCCAGCTCCAGCCCAGCACACTCTACCCACTGGCTTCTTCAGGCAGGTCCTGCCTACTGCTGCCGCATTCAGAGCAGACACTTTTTGCCCTGCTCTGTGCCTATGCCAAGGCTGAAGGTCGGTGTGCTTAGTAATAAATTTTGGATAGAATACAGCTGACACAAGCGCTTTGTGCCTGTGGCTCGTTCTGAGTATTTGCAGGCCAGCATATCAGGAACAGTTTGCAGTACAGCCTGAGGTTTTTGCAGGATGAAAAACAGCAAAAAGTGTAACAGTGTTGTGGATCTTGGTAACAAGATGTAGCTGGGTTTGGAGCCCTTGATCCTGGTTATGTAAAACAGAGCACGATGCAGCCACAATGTGCTGATTTGCATAGAAGTGCATACACCAGCATTTTGTATCTTGGTCCCCCGGCAGCTTCCTCTGCTCATGCTCTTGCATGGCATGGTGCACATGCACTCATTATTCTCATGTTGTGTAGGTACTTAGCCTCTGGATTTTCCCTTTGGCAAGCAGGAAGAGATGTAAGAAAGGGGAGGAGGTGAGGGTATTTAAAGCAGCAATTTTGTATTTGAACAGTAAACTGCTGATGACTATCACCAATTTTTTGTTCAGTTTTGTTTCTTTGTTTTTTGTTTTCCTTAGGGAATCTGAGAATGTCAGCAATATATAAATTAGTATTTGATCTATGTTTTTGTGACTTTTTGGGTTATAAATTTGAGGTTGCTAACTCTCAAAACTGCTTGTGTGCATATGCATGTATTACACATTGGTAGAGGTTGCAGCAGGACAGGGTTTGTGGACTTTCTGACCTGCTGGGCTCCAGGTATTCAGCAGTCATCTAGGGGACAGCACGATCTGGGTGGTGGGTGTTGTGGCATTACAGCTCTTGGTATGTCATAGATGCAGATATTTAATAGATAGTATTTGTTTGTTGACATTATCCTCTATTTTTGGATTAAAGGTCATGATTGTGTGATTTTGAGATGAACAGATGTGCTAAAAATGGAGCCCACCCCAAATTAGATCTGCTGGTGTTGTAAATATGCCATGACTGACAGGAGGGGGAGACTGTGGCTTTGTTCTAATCCACGCCTTAAACGTAAATGAGGAAAACAGTGATCCATATTGACATTTGTCTCCACTTTAAATTGCTTGCCTAAAAAATGGATTTAACATGGGTGGGTAGCTATTGATGACCAACATGGAAAGATTCCCAGCCTAGACTTCTGTAGTTAAGCCCTTTTTGCACTACTTTTTCTCCAAGGACTGATGTATTCATGATGTATTGGGGCAAGATGGATATAGGAATTGGCCTTTGTTCTGTAAAATGACTGAATTATTGTATCTCTATTAAAATCAGTTATGTGAGAGTAGTTACTGTAATAGTTTTGCTGACAGCAGGATAGTGTTAAAAGCACTTTTGTGAATGATGGAATTTGAAATTTGTCTTTAGAGGAATGGGTCAGGCAACTTCAAGAGTTTTTGGAGAGGATATGGTGCAGCTTTTATTTTGTAGACTGATTACTAAACTTAGGACAAACTACACATACTAGGATTGGAGCTTTAGTAACAATATTAGTGAAAACGTGCTAAATATGCTGGGGTTTGTGATCCCATTATACCTTGGTAACCTTCAAGGTGCTGTTTCAATGACATCCTCTATGGTCTTGAGCCTTTTTGTTTCGGTAAGTTTTGCAAAGCTTACTTTAGGAGGTATGGCTTCATTGTTGTGCAAGCAGCTGTTTCTGCAAGGCACTGAGCCTAGCTGGCTAGGATCACACTGAAAGTCCTCTCAGCATGCACCTGCTGCCCTGTGCTTGGAATCCAACCTTTTTCTTATGGTGGGAGAGATTCAGAATAAAGAGTTTTTTTGCTTCTGGATGAAAAATGCTTTGAATCTTTCAAGCCTGAGCTTGTTCTCAGGACAGGCTCAGCAGCGCAGCAGGTGAAGGTGAGTTGATGAGATGAGTCATTCTGGGTGTAGAAGTGGGAAGCAGGAGGGAGAAAGAGGCAAGCCCTGCTGTCCCATCGCTGTCTTCATGCATCATCACTGCTGGAAACTGGTTTCTTCCCCAGTTTTCCCATTATTTTCTCCTTGTGCTCTTCATTGTGGGAAAACCTCTATCAAGGATAAGAAATGGGGTAGAATGGGGAACATTATGGTGGAAGCAGAGAAAAGCAGGAAACAGTAAACACAACATATATAAGAGCAGGAATAGTGTGTATACTGAGAAATTTGGATCTACTGGTGCTGCTTCCGTCTGTCTCTAATGTCACAGTTCATGCAATTATGCTCCATTTTCAATTTTTTTCAATTTGATAGAAGAATATGAGGTACTGAGCTTCATCATTTGAAGGTATTATACTAAGAAAAATAACAATTACTTTAAAGAAGTGTAGAAATAAGCATTAACCTTAGTTGCTGTTCCTACTTGATTTAAGCAAGAAGTCTGATGCTGAACGTACTTGTTGAATTAGACTGGTAGTTCATCCTGCCTTTCCATCTAAAAGATACCTTCTCTAAAAGTTCAAGAGATATGTAAATTGCATCTGTTTAAAATAACCAGGTCATGACCTTGGTGTGACAAAAAGCAAAAATATAAATTCCTACTTTCTTCCATTTCATCTTACTGAACATAATTCTCCAAGAACCTTGCTGAGACTTAAAAAAGGTGATTCAGAAGAAAAACAAAAATCAAAACCCAGAATGCCCGTCAGCTAATGAAACTGAGGAATTTGCTTCTGAACTGGATCCAGGTTATATTTCTCTACTTCATTGGCTGTATATTGACAGTGTCATGCTGACATGAACTGTACAAAACCTTTTCTCTTCTTTTGCTGTAGTCCAGTTCAGGAACTTGCAAGTCTATAAAACCGCATGTCTGATGAGCTAGTCATTTTATCCCCTGCTGTAAGAAGGGGTGGGAGAAGGTGATTGAGAGGATGTGAACCAGGGAGAAGGCAAAGAATCAGACTAGGAGTGATGAATGCCAAGTGGTTTAGCTCTAGAAATCCCTGGATGGGGAGGAAAAGGAGTGTATGTGGCAGGGGGAGTGATGATTATCTTAGTCTGTAATAGCAATTGTAAGGCAGAAGTGACCTTCCTTTGGTGGTATCGTATCACCTGCAGCGTTAGCACAGACCTGAGGGATTGGGAATGTTATTTCAGAGAGAAGGCAGGAATCTTCACGCATGAATTTTATTGTATGTGCTTTGAAGTTATAAATCTGATTATTTGGCAAGCTTTAACCAAATCTTTAACCTTGATAAGCAACCAGTTTTCCTCAATTTAATGAACAGATAAAAGGCAGTCTGGTCTAGGAAAGTTGTCTTCATAAGTGATGAACAGGGTTTTGTTCCATGGCATTTGCTTCAGTAGTTAATGAAGGGTTTAAATGCACTGATCATAAAGCAGTCTACGTCAGCAGCCTTTGCCTTCTGGATAAAGAAATCTATTTTAGATAAAGAAATCGAACTGCAGAAAATTTGCTTAGTAATCTGTTCATAGTCCCATTGGTTTGCGGCTCCTCAAAGAAATATGTGCCGCGGCAGCACATTTTGGTGGGAACGTCTCCTGGGTCCTGTGGCAAGGCCAACGCTGAAAGGTATTGCTTTCTGCAGTACTTATAGGCCTGGTACACTCATTAGAAAATTCAACCCTTTCCTTAATGTTGAATGGGTGGGAGAAAAGGAAAGTGTATCTACTTCCTCCTCTCTGAGTCTTTGACTTCGCGTCCATGCTTCTTGGAAGACAATAGTGAGTTAAGGATAAGCATGAGCCTTAGGTTTTCATCTACCTTGTATTTTGAATGGCACTGTCATCCTTTCTCATCAGCATGTTTGAAATTATTTTAGTTTGCATTATCTTTAGACATGCATTTTGTCTCTTGCACTCAATGCATGACATCTGTGACTGTTAATTTCACTCAAGGTTCCCTGGTTATAATCTGTTATTTCCCCTTCCCCTCCAAACAGTTCTGCACTGGTGTTTAATAACTCACATCATAATGTAAAAAGGTTGTTACCTTTAAGATGGTATACAGGGAACTGTATCGTAAAGTGAGACTACTTGAAATATTCATCTGAGAAAAAAGTAATTCTTGACCATGAACATCAGTAGCTGTTCCCCTGCCATATTCAATTTGTGTTTTGCAACTGTTCAAGTATTTCCAGTTTTAACTCCACCAGGGAGTGGTGATTAGGAATCAGCCTGGTTTTAAGATAGCTGAGGTGACTGTTTGGCTAAGATTGCTGTTTAGATATGTTTCCTTCTGCCTAGTCACAGGATGCAAGATATGGGTTACTGTGTAACTAGTTGACATCCCTGATACTAGCTCCTCTTGAAATACTCTGTGCAGGTGCAGCAGATGGTCAGGGATGAGTGCTGAAGGAGATGGATCAAAGTGGAAGGCATCACAGTAGGCAGAAACTGTGCTTGTGCTAGGACGAGATACCAGAATATAAATATAACTTCAGCCTAGCATTAGGATAACTTTTGCTGATTTCTTTTTTCCAGTGTATCGAATCAGCAAGTACGCTATCTAAAGAACACGAAGTGATAACCTGAGTATGTACAGATATATTAAGACGCTAGTAGAGCTATTACCAAAATAAAATGTCCACATTAATGCTTAGCATATTCATGTTTCTTCCAGTAAATCCATGAGATAAAAAATATTATTCCCATTTCACAGTCAGTAGGAGGAAGGGAAGAAGAAATTACTTGCCATAAACTGGGTTATGAAATGCTGGTGGAATTTGGTTGAGGTGCTAGAACATGAAGTGTGTTAGGTTTAGTCCTGTAGTAATACTGTTAAAGGTTGTAAAAGCCAACAGGAGAAATTAGTTTTCTGTTATAATAGGTAATTCTGTAACCACTGGGATCTAGAGCCATCCCCGCTTTGCCTCACTAATTGAAATCTACCCGATGTTGTATGGTCCAGGGAGATACCCCATGGCCAGAAGTGGTTTGGACAAGACAAGAGGATGGGATTCTGTTGATCTGAAGTATAAATTGTGCTATGCAGCATAGGAACCCCAGCCATGACTCCCAAAATTGACTTTTTAAAATTGTATTTAATAAAGAATGAGTACAGTAATTTCATGACCATAAGGCGCACCAGATTATAAGGCGTACTTTTTTTTTTTGCTGCGAGGATCCGCCCCCAGCTCCTCCCACGCGGTGCTGGCCAAGGCCCCGCCTCAACCCGGCAACCATGGGCACCCGGGCCTGCCTGTACCCGGCAGGAGGGGCGCCGCGGGCCCCTGGGCTTGCCTGCATCCGGCAGCCACAGGGCCCCAGGCCCGCCTGTACCCAAGAGCCAAGGCTCCGCCAGCCCCTCTGCGCCCAGGAGCCACGGCTCCACCAGTCCCCAGGCTCACCTGTACCCAGGAGCCACGGCTCCACCGGCCCCCCTGCACCCAGGAGCCACAGGTCCACCAGCCCCCAGTCTTGCCTGTACCCAGGAGCCATGTCTCCGCCGGCCCCCAGGCTCACCTATACCCAGGCGCCACGGCTCCACCAGCCCCCCTGCACCTAGGAGCCGCGGCTCCACCATCCCCCGGGCTCACCTGTACCCAGCAGCCGTGGTGCCACGGACCCCCCTGGGCACGCCTACACCCAGCGGCTGCGGCGCCGTGGGCCCCTGGACTCGCCTTCCACCCGACTCCGCCGGCCCTACCAGCTCCCACCACGGCTCGCACCTCGCACTTCCGGGTTGGCAAATTTCCGAACTTTTGCCCATATATAAGGCACACTTCCGGGTTCGGGCAAAAATTGTAGTCAAAAGGGTGCACCTTATAGTCGTGAAATTACTATAAGTGGCAAATGTGAGCTCCTGTTCTTACCAGGAGAACGCTTTACTCTATGAGATGGTAGGCATATTGACGAGGTTATGTGGTGAATCCTCTATTCCTTTTTTACAAATTTACTCCATGAGATTCCAGGAGCTATATGAAAGTCTTACAGGCTCTCCTTGCTTTCTCTTACTTTCTCTCTTCATCTTGCAGTATAGAATAGGCCTGTCGTGGTATGCACCAAACGTTCTTAGGCTTTAATCAGTTCAGAGGCGAGGGAGGCTCAGGGAGGGACTTGCTTTCTTCTTAACTACTGGCTGAGTAATTGCCAGCTGATAACTGTGTGAGATGTCACTCACTGTGTTTGTAAAAAGCTGGCTAATACTGAAGTATTTTTTCAATCAGCGGGTGGCGGGGTCGATAGGATTAATGATACTGCATCTTACGTAGTGCCTCTTTTTTTTAAGGCTACATGGCTTAGAGGAATTAAAAGCAGAGTTTGTAACCATGTTCACATTAGAAGCTCTGAGTGGTTCTCGTGGATTTCCTTAACAATTAATTGTAGTGACAAACACCATATATGACCCTCTGATAACACAGAATCCGAAATCATTGTTTTGACAGCAGCACTGCACAAAGTGGGTGTTAGTTCTGTGCACTTAAGTGTGGAAAACATGTGGGGGCTAAAGAGTTCTCTTCCCAAGTATTCTTGAACTTGGCCAGAGTTAATGATGCTCGTAAAGACCAGTGAATTGGTCGTGTATTAGTTCTTGTTGGCTTAGAATATATGATTAGCAATACCATGATCAAAATAAAAAGTGGAATACCTTCTGTTTTCGTAACTGCAGATTGTGTATTAATTGAGAAAGGAAAAGCAGCGTTGTGTAAATGTGACTAGAGGAAAAAAGTATTGTAGCAACAGCTGTGGAATTAAGTGTGAGAAACACAGCTGTGCTAATTTTACTTGCTTGTTTTTACTCATACCTGCATTTCAAAACTTCATTTGTTTTTACCAGCTAGGCTGTAAGATCCTTCATTTTTTCAGGCCTCATTTATTCAATGGATATTGCAGTAAAGTTCCCAGTTTCTTGTTCATTTGATAAACTTTTTTTATTTTAACAGCTTTCTCAGGTTAATATAAAATGGGAAAATAATGCTATTATTCTGTCTGTCTAAATTGATTTAACCTTGGTTGAACAAAAGTGGAAATTTAGTTACCTAATCAATTTCAGATACTTTTTGTTGGTATTGCAAAAAGAATGGTAGTGGAAAAGATCTTTAGTTACAAACCTGTCTTGCACTGTAGAGAAGGGTGGACACATAGGTGGAAATGTTATGTTTGCTTTCATAATGTTTGCATTAATTTTACAATATTCAAAGGGGTTAGGCTTCCCATCCTTCTGGCTGATGAATTGTATTATTATAAGATCAGAATTTTAAAATGGCAAGGTAAGGTTTTCCTGCCTTTTGCCACTGACCCTTTGATAGAACAAATAGATAATTCATGGAATCTGTGATGGATTGGTTGACATTTATTTCAGGGAGAAAATAAAGTTGACAACATTCTCAGTGATAAAGCAATTGCAATATATACTGATAAACACGTGAAAACTGTTGCCTCTTCCCAACGTAGTTGTTCTTTGTTTTCTCAACTTCTGTATCCGTGTGGTAAAGTATTCACAATGGTACTTTACCTTTTTCCACAAAAAGTTTTTCTAATTGTTTACTTTTCTCTTATTTCAGAACAGAGAGCTCCAGATTATGAGAAAGTTGGATCATTGTAACATTGTCCGATTGCGTTATTTCTTCTACTCTAGTGGAGAGAAGGTAAGAATGAAAAACAAAGGAATGTGTCCTGGTAATTGTTGGGGGTATAATTGGACTATCTGAATGTTTGGAGACAGAAATGTGAAGATAATAGACATAAAACACTGAGCAAATGCTATAATGGTGCCCAAACAGTCATACTAGAACAGATGTTTTTCAGTACAGAAGTGTGTGGTCCGTAAGGAATGGTGTTAAACTAAAAATACAAGACTGCGGTAGATTTGCATATGTACTGCCTCGTTCTTAATTTAGTGAATGGCAACTGGGCTTTGTGTTGTAGCTCTACCTTTCTATATGTGCAGATAGATTTTTTTCTATGATTCAATGTTAAGCATTTTAGATTTAAAGCATATATGAGAATTTTCCCAGAACTAGTCTGTATGCTTCTGTCCCCTTTCCTTGTGCATCTGTTCCAGATGTTCCAGGTTGAGTTTCAGAGCCCAGAGGAAAAAATAATATATGATCATATGATTATAGCATTTGTCCGAATATTTGAAGATCAAATAACTGGATTTAATAACTCTCAAGAAGAGATACTGACGTTTGTTTTCATTCAGTCCAGGTTTAAAAATTCCTTGTTTTTTTCAAGAAGAGCTTACAAGGTTTAGTTTTAATGTGAAATTATAATGTATTCCTTTTCCAAGTATGTAACAGCATTTTGCAAATAGGAGAATTTCAGGATGAAATGGACTTCAAGATGGCATCTTGGTCCAGCCCTATCCTTAAAGCAGGATCATCCATGGAGTAAAAACAAAATCATTGTGGTCTGTGTGGGAGTTAATGTAAGCTGTGAGGTTGGGAAATGAGCTAGATGACCGTCTGAATTTTCTCTGATCTTTCTATATATTGTTACAAATATTTACATAATTTCTAGATAATTTATATAGATACTGCCATTTTTTTCCGTTTTTAAGGCAGATTGCATCCTCAGTTGTCTTCAGATGCTGATAACTCATGTACAGTGCTATAAAAGGCTGTATATGAGAGACAGACTGCTAACTGCAGATTCATTAAGTGGGTCAGCCATCTGGGAGACACAACCCACTCCTTTCATGGTCTTTGGAGCCAGAAAAAGAGCTAACATCTCCAGGATGAATTGCTTTTGTCTTGTGCAGTGCACAGGGGGATAATTGGAGGAGATCTGCTGTTGCATGAGAGGTGTTTTACGGGGGACCTGGCCCTGTACTTTGCCTGTACCTATAGAAAGCTTGCAAAACTACAGCATTCAAGGAGAAGTATTATTTAGGGGTTTTTAATTTATATTTTTTTATCAATGTCCCCTTTCCTTTCTTACCATTGGCTGGTGCTAAAAAGCATTTGCAACTATATTTTGCTGGTAGTGCAGTCATTTTTTTAAGCTGTAAGTATTTTGTTCATAAACAGAAATTCATCAAGCAGCATGAGTACAAAAAGGAAAATGCTGTGAACGAGGCTTGGGTTTGGGATTTTTTGTTGGTTGGTTGGCTGAGTTTTGTAAAACAACTTGTAACTTAACTGAAGTAGGATTTCTCAGACACAGAAGACAACTTACTTATCTAATGGCTTTCAAAAAACTCCTGCAAACAGAGAAGTTTTAAAACTGCTTAGAATACTTGTCCCAGGAGTTTTTGTGTAACAGTAACTTGAGAAAAACGCTTTTGGAAACTTTAAATTATGTTGAACTTGATTTTGCATTCTTCTGTTTGAACTCCTCATGGCTGATTTTGGCAGCACTAATTTTGCTTTTAAAAATGTCTCTATCCATGACCAATGAATTTTTATGCTTCATTGAGATGTTTTCTTTCATATTACTTTCTGCTCCTTGGTCTTCAAGCCTCTGCTCTGTGCCTTTTGAGACTTCCACTGCTACCCTGTTGCAAAATAGGACAAATGGGAAGCAGTCCCTGGGGCCAACACACGCCCAGCAGAACATCAACAGTGTAATGCTGCAGTTCAGGTTGCAAGGTCTCTTGCAGTTCAATACAAAAGGACACTTAATTAGCTGCAAGTATTTCCATGTAGGTGGCAGTGTATGAAGATAACTCTGTGATGGTTTGTATGACTCATGCCCGTTCTTGCAGCTCCCAGGAAACACCTGCAGAAGAAGCGGTAGCAAACACAAGCTGAGTGTTAGCACAGCAGCTTGCCACAGCTTTTCCTCCACGGACTATGGGATATAGCAAGTTGCTTTTGTTGCCTTCTAGCAGACTGGTACTCCACTAGGAGGAAAGGGGCTGGAGTTTGCTGTTTGGGAAAAGCTCTAGATAGCAGCAAATTGGTTCTGAAGTTCATGTGGGAAGGAAGGAAGGACAATGTTTCTTTTCATGCTTTTGTCAGTTTTGGGAAGCAATAGCATCTGTTCCTTCATATTATGCTCATAAGCTGTCTGTTTGGGGGGTGGAGAAGGGAGAAAAGTGTAATGTCCCATCTGGTAACCAGGATTGATATTTAGGAAGCAGTTGCAGATATAGATGATATGTCCCCACAGGTTTATATAAACTTATTATTGAAGCCAAGTCCAATGGGAAGAGTACAGTAAATTCACGAATACAAGCCGCACTGAGTATAAGCCGCATCTCTGGGTGTTGGCAAATATTTTGTTTTTTGTCCATAAATAAGCCGCACCTGAATATAAGCCGCTCTGTCGTTCGCAGCGAGGACCTGCGTGCAACAGCGTTGCCAAATGGTAACAGAACGGCGGCAGGGCGGGGTTTACTGGCTCAGCTAAGGCTGTGCAGGCTCAGCCCGCTAGGGGCTGCTGATGGGGCCAGGAAACCCAGCCCGGCGCTGCCGCTCGGCGGGGCCACTGGGGGCCAGCCGCTGCTGCCACTGGGCTCGGTCACCACGGCCCGGCGCTGCCCTGTGGTGGCAGGCAGGGACGGAGCCCCCCCAGCTCCTGCGGCAGCAGCGGCCCGGGTCCCCCGCCGCCTCCCCGGGCCGCGGCAATGGCGGCGCGGGGCCCCCCCGTCTCTCCCCCGGGCTGTGGTAGAGGAGGGAAGGAGGGAGCTCTCCCGCCTCTCTCCCCGCCCCTCATGCTGCCTGCAGGCAGCCAGGCTCCACCCACGGTGCAACAGAGTAGCAATTTGTAACAATCGCAAAATGCCGACTTTGCAGCAGCTTGGCTCGGCACTCTGGCTGGCACTTCTGAGGTTGTAAATGTCAGAAAATTATTCACATATTAACCGCTCCTGAGTATTAGCTGCATTTCCGGTTTAGGAGCAAAATCTTAGTCAAGTTGGTGCGGCTTGTATTCTTGAAATTAGTGTAATATAAAAATCTAAGCATTGTATAGCAGAAAATGTGGTGGTGTAGTGGTGAGTTGGGCTTGCAGTTGTTGACTGTCTTTGTGAAGAACTTGATGATCCTCTGCCATTAATTCATATTTGTGAAAATTAAGTCTAGCAGCGATGGGAAAATCTCAGATGCAACTCTTATACTACTGATCTCTTGTCTTGGTTTGAATGACAGGTATTTGCCAAGAAAGGCAGGAATCCCTCCCTGAGATGGAGAGTGAAGATTCCCTCCCTCCAATTTATTATAATGTGGAAATTAAGGGGGCTCTCAGGAAAAGATACGGGGTTAGGAATAACAGTTTTTTGCTAATATATCTACAAGACAAACAAAACCAACATCAGCTCTGAAAATTAGTGACAAAACAGAGCAGTAACTCAGTTCCAGTCCTTTTTGGCCGCAGATACCATCTTCCTGCGCGCAGTCCCGGTGGCAGTGGGGGCAGGGCAGGTCCCGGTGGTGGGGGGGGCAGGGCAGGTCCCACGCAGCTGCAGAGGGCTGGGATTATGGTGGCAGAGGCCCAGGTGGGAGAAGGGTGGGGGAAGGACTCCCCTCGCTCACCGTGTGGGTCGTGGCTCTCAGCTGGGTGCTCAGCGGTAGCAGGCTGGAGTGGGGAAAAGCAGCAGTGCAGTGGCCAGCAGCAGCGAACGTGGCTCCCCGCGTGGGGATGGCAAAGGTAGGTGGTGAGTCACAGCCCGAATGTCTTCCTCTGACAAGCACGGTCTAGAGTGTGTCCCCAATAGCGCGATTACCTCTCCACCTCCTTCCCCCACCCCTCCCGTGGTCTCATGGTGTCCTCCCTACCCCCTTTTGTCACTAGACATTGTCCTAGGGTGTAGCTAACAAGTTTCTTAACATCAAAATGGGGAAAATTCCGCAGAGAAGAAGAGGACAACCCAACCCCCAACATCTCTTTAATTAGATGTTATGTTGATACTTATATATCAAGCATTCTTTTGCATAAAGATTTTCCTGCCACTGTGTTTAGTCCACCTGTTCCTGTTGCTTGGACTTCTTCCTTGGTGCTTGACACCAGCATCTCCAAGCCCAGAGACTTCTCTTTCTGGGTTGGATGTTTTTTTTGTTAGTTGGTTGGCTTTTGGGGATTTTTTTGTAGTTTTTTGTTTGTTTTGTTTTGTTTTTTGCACCGATGTTCAAGAAGGTTAAATCTGTCTTGATTTAGAGATCCCTCAAAGGATTTCTCCATATCTAGTCAGACTGGCACTCTTTGAAAACCATGTGCCGAACAGTCACTTTAATTCATTTCAAGTGCTAGATATTTTTAGACACTGGGGAACCTTAAAACTGTCTTCATTCTAGCAAAACAGGAGGTTTCATTCTTGACTGGAAAAGTATCAAATAAAAAAACAAGTCTAAAATCTCTTGCTAGTAAGACTATTCCTTAGCTATGTCCAAGTTATAGCGCTAATTTATAGAGATTTGGAGCTTTCCATTGTGTGTTTCTGCTGGCTATGTGGAACTGGTTGAAGGGCTCAAGCTCCCTATCTTTTCTTTTTCCTTGTGATGAACTCTCCCTTTTATGTCTCCCATTTGCTTAAACTTCTTTCCTGTTTTTGACAAAAGCCATCAAGATTTAGCAGCGTGAAAATCGTGTATCAAATGTGGCTTCTCCTTTCTTTTCTGTGACTGGGTGACTCCATCTTGTCTAAGCATCTTTGAATTTACAGTGCCTTTATACAGCAAAGTGTGGGTATATACACATATATATATATGTGTATATATAGATGTAAAAGTTGTTCTGAGTACTAAGTATTAATCATGTTTGACTAATGATTTCTAGTCTAAAAGAGCTCAAGGAAGGTATGTAATTTATATTAAGATGACAGTTGACAGGCTTGGCATTCAAATTGCTTCTATAAACTATTTCCTCCTCAATTCATTAATTTTGAAACTTTACAGACATTTGTCAGACCTATTGGATAACCAGTTTTTTTAAAAGCCTCTTCCTTAATGAATTTGCCAGCAAAGATTCTGATTTTTTCTTCTTTTGAGACTGTGTGAGATACCTGATAGCAGGGCACTGAATTTCATAGCTGTAATGTGCTTTTCAGTAATCTAAAGTGTGTAATTATATCTGATGGAATGAGCCAGAGGGAAAGAAAAAGCAACCAAATAATGGGTTGAATTGTGTATGAAAACCTCTCCTGATGAACATAGTCATAAGACTTTTCCATGCTGCATTTCTGTGATTCATGGTTTTCTAGGAGAAAATGAGTAGGATTTTAGGACTAGCTAGGTTCACTGTTTGATAGCTTTGGTATTATGCCTTGGGATAAGGTCTTGAACAAGATGCCTGGTTTGCCTGTCAGCTTTCCACTGCAGATCAGACTGTATTAGGAAGGCGTATATTTCAGGGTTAATTTTTGCTACTTTTTCTTAATTTCAGGAACTGCTTTGCATTTAGCATGATACAAAAATGTAGGTCTTGTTTTACTTTTGCAAGGGGAGATGATCTTGCCACCTATCCTTTCTAGCCTAATTCTGCTGAGAACCTTTCAAGCCATGTTCCAAGGCAGGGTAAACATGAGTATGGGAAATAATTCCTCTGACTCCTTTGCCAAGAGTATTCCTTGATGTTTTACAGAATGACCTAACTTCTTAAATCAACGGCTGTCAAATAAAATTACTCAGCTGTGTAAAACATGAAATGAGTTCCTGATTCTGCCTTTTTTATCCCTCTTTATCTGGTTAGATTTTTGTGGCATTTCATAACTGTCAATTTTTCTTGTACGGATACTTTAGAGTGTTGAATAGACTGATTGATCCATACCTGTGTACAAAAGAGAATGAAAAGTTACTGGAGGGATTTGTTTCTCTATCAGATCAAAGAAAAGTAAATACAATTTTTCTTGAGTAACTCCACCTGTGGGTTATATCCTTTTGTTTTTCCTCCTTAAGGTGGCTTAGTATTCAGAGGACTCAAAGCAAAAATGGCAGCAGAGAGAGATCATCAATAGGCAATATGCTGACACTTTTTTGGGGGCTGAACTGGCCCTTCTGCATGCTTTAATTGATGTCAGGTCTTATTTAGCTTTAGCTAAAAGGAAAACTAGGCAAAAGTCCATGGAGGCTCAGGATGGAAATGTACTCCCATAGACTTAGGCTGAAGTTTAAAATAAACATGCAGGAGATACATGCTGTGCTGCATCTGTAAGTTTCTGTTCATGATCTCCTGTGCTTTGGCAGCACTGGATTAAATGGCAATGAAGAAGTTTGGAAGAAGGGGCAACTGTCTGATTTGCAAGCTGTATCTCCCTGTTATATCCTCCACCTTCAGAGAGGCATGAACATCACCACTATTTCTTGCAGTAGTGTTCAGATGAGTCTTCATGTAAGAACCATCCATTCTGGTCACTGTTAAATGGGAACCATTTGGTTTCTTAATTGAACTTTAAAAAAAAAAAAAGGTTGTTACTTCATAAAAAAGGCGATTAACATAGCCTTGAACCCAATTTTGCACTGACAGTCTATGGAAATGTTTTGCACCAGCCTAGTGATGTGCTGAAGGCCATCACTAGAGATGAATTTAGTAACTACCATTCATTCAATCCCTGGCAGATCTTGTGTGTTGTCAACAAAGAAGTAATTAATGCAAATTATGAGGAGTTTTGTGATGTTAGTATCTCTGTAGTCCTTGCCTGAGGCCTGCCAAGCTTATTTCAAAAACGGCACCAGTCATCCTATAATGATTATCAGTTACTGCTGTTAGGGTTCGCAACAGGCTGGGAATTTCCTTAGTTGTAGTTTTGAGCAGTCTCTGGTTTTCAGTAGGTTTTTTTATTAGAAATAGTTTTGTCTACGTGTGGTAGGGCTTCACAAAAGCAGAGCAGGCAGCACTTCACAAGAGCAGAGCAGGCAGCAGTGACTAGATCCTTAGTGTGGGAGGTGCGTGCAGAGAAATTGTGAAGCTTTGAGACTTCTCGCTAGGCTGGTGAGCCATCCAGTACATCTCCTTGGTCACTCTTCTGTTCTCAAGTCATTCCTCTGCCAACTCTAGCTCCTACTTTCGTTTTCCCAGTGGTGGATGGCCATTAGAAAGGCAACTTGCGTTGTTTGTCCTGAGGCAGGTGTGTAGTTTAAACAATTATTGTGTATTGTCTCACCTAGTTTTTTGTCATGGATATATCTTGAATCAGAAATTCCTACTCACTCTGGAAAGTAGTGAACAGTCAAGGAAGCAGTGCATCTCCAAGACTGCTTTTTATTTCATAACAAGGTATGCAGGACAGTCCAGTGATACAAACATTATCTCTTAATTTTCGTCTTTCAACAGACTTATGGCCAGTTTATGGCACAGTCCCTGCTAGGGAGCTGGGGTTCAAATATCCACAGCTCACTTATGTCAGTCCTGCCTTTTAGATGTTGGGCAAATGTTTCCAACTTCTTAGAAATTCTCCTTCGAAGTACATCTATAAGCTTAAGGACTTAACAGGGCATAAAATAAGAAAGAACCATCAGGGATACCCAAATTATTTTAATGTGTGACCTTTTCCTTTACAGTAGCTGCTCTTTAGAGGGGAAAACTAGGTCATAAAATGCCTTTTTTCTTTTTTTTTTTTTTCCTGACAAAGAATGTCTTAGTGCATCACCTAAGAACCTCTACTCTTTCAATGATCAAAGGTAGATAATATAAACCAGCTGTCTTCAAACAAGACCCAAGAAAGCTCTTACATACGAATTTTACTGTGAGTGTTGACTTCTGACCTTATGCTGCCATCACAGCTGACCCACTTGGCAGTTCCCATCTACATAACAATACTGTGTTTTACTGAAAAGTAATGAGCATTACAGAGCAATTTGGTAAGTTCTGACAAGTAGACATAGGAACAGAAGTTTTGGGACAGATCTCAGTTCTCAAACTCAAGTCATAAAGAGTGAGGGATTAGGAAAGGAGATACTTTGCCCAACATTTACAGTACTATTAAAAAGTATCGGTATCTCTCTGAACACTGAAGTTGAATCTTCAACTGTTCTTACACCCCTGGATTTATCTGTGTGAAACCACAACTGTATCTCTAGGCTTACACTCTCTTTATTTTGCTGGCAGACAAAGCTCTGTTTTGAAATAGATGTGGTTGTAAACTGCGAGTAAAAACAGACACACGTGGCCACTTGATGTCACCATTCCTTCATACAAATAAGGTCAGCTAGCACATATTTTGCATTTTCGATTTTTTATTGTGTATCATGTTTACTCATTAGTTAGAGTAGGAAGGCTACAAATTTTGCTTTGTCTTTGAAAGTGTGTAAAAAAGTCTTTTTGTATCTTTAACATCCAATGTCAACCTTCAAAATAAGAGAAGGAGGGTGGGTCTCACATGGTGCTTGATAAAGCTGATACATACAGCTGATCTGGTGGAGTCCGTGGAAAACAAAGGAAAACCCATCCCAACCCCACCAGAACCACTGTCACACTGCTATTAATCTGCCAGGGGATACTGAAATGAGCATGTTCATCACTTTGTCCAAATGTGGAGCAATACATTTGGTCACCCTAGAAGAAAGAGCACCCAGAATAGTTTCTTAACCTTTTAATCCTATTACTTGATGTTCAGAGAAGTCTTCCTTAGATTCCACATAGGCCTTGGCAGTTCAGAAATACTCCCAACATCTTATTAGATGCTGACATATTTTCAGAGTATGAATTTTCGTTTTGCTGTCAGTCTGGTGTTTGGCATGTATGACCCCCCTGGCTTCCATCATCATGACTATAAATATTGGTTGCTGCTTCACATGTGCGTGTTGAAAATGCAGTGTGTCTGATATATGAAAACAAAAGCTAACAAAAGCTTTTAGGAACCACTCAGGATAAATTTGAGGTTTGTTGAGGTAGGGCATGATCACAGAGACACAGTATTTGAACTATCACTGCAAGGAACAATCTAGAAAAGTGAATCTTAGAGTTCAATAGTCATTGCTTTATTTTTATTCAATAGCTGTTTTTTATATTTACCTCAATTAAGCGCAACTGGAGGGTGCTTTAAACAGATCACAGTGATTTTATGATTGTAAGCCGCACCATTTTGACTAAAGTTTTGGTCTGTAGCCAGAAGTGCGGCTTGTACTCTGGAGCAGCTTATATATGAATGATGTTCAGAAATTTTCCAACCCGGAAGGAAGATCCCGCAGCAGCCCAGAGCCGAGCTGGAGCCCACGCGGCCCCAGCAGCGGGGCGGCGCCACCGATCCGAGCTCATGATAGTTCTCTGTATTTTTTTTGTGTTTTCAGTCTTGTGCAGCTGCGCGGCTCCCCACCCACCTGCGCGGCTACCTGCCCGCCCGGCTCCCCGCCTGCCCGTGCGGCTGCCCGGCTTCTCATCCGCCCAGCTCCCCACCTGCCCACGCAGCTGCCCGGCTCCCCGCCTGCCCGCGCAGCTGCCCGACTGCCCGCCCACCCGGCTCCCCACCCACCCGTGCAACTCCCCACCTGCCCGCGCGGCTGCCGAGCTACCCGGCTCCCCATGCAACTGCCCGGCTCCCCACGTGGCTGCCCAGCTCCCCACCCACCCATGTGGCTACCCGGCTCTCTGGCCACCTGGCTCCCCACCCGCCTGCGTTGTAGCCCGACTCTCAGGCTGCCCGGCTCCCCACCTGCCCGCGTGGCTGCTCGGCTCTCCGGCCACCCGGCTCCCCACCCACCCGCGCGGCTGTGCGGCTGCTCAGCTGAGTGGCTATTTAAAGGCAGTGCAGATTCGTTGAAAATGCTTGTAAAATGACCACACTATTGTTCGTATCTTTTTCCACTTATTAACAAAACTTGCAGGGTACCCTGCTGCAGCTATTGTCTGTATCTTTTTTCGCTTGGAAATAATGTTTCCAAGGTCAGCACCTGCCAGTAAACCCTGCGATCCGGTGATTCTGTTACTAGTTGGCAACTTTGTAAAAGTTCGCTGCCAACGAAAGTGCGGCTTATGATCAGGTGCGGCTTAAAAATTGAGGAAGACCTAAATGTTGCTGACACCCAGACATGTGGTTTATAATCCGGTGCGGTTTATCGTGAAATTATTATTTGGACTGAAAAAGAGAAGAGTTTTAGAGTGGAGTTTGAGACCTCCATGCAGCCTTTCCTTTATCAGTAAGGCAACATTTTCATTTGCACTCAGTGCTCAGCCACACTGTGTGTAATGCTTATGTACTTTCATCCTGTTTTGTCTCCAATTTCTGACACAAGAAATAAAATGAAGATGCTAAAATGTTTTGGCTCCTGTGTCCTAGTCTTTCTCATGCCTCTTATTATGGTACAGGTTATGTGAGTATTTGCTTACATTAAGAGTTCCACCAAAGTGAAGCAGTGCCGGAATTGGTAGTTCTTGAGAGGTGCAGAGCGATTTGGAAGCAAAACAGTGGTTATTTTGCTGTGGCTCATTTTGGAGCAGTGTTTGTCGACTGAGGATTTATCTGCCAAGTGATTTATCTGCAGCTTCTAGCACCTGATACAGTTCCTGGTACATGAGCCACACTGCTGAAGTCAAAATCCTGGTAAAATACTTAGATCCTGGGTTTCGGAATCTGGCTTTCTGCCGTTCCTCTTTTTTATTTTGAACTGTATGTGGTCATAACCTTAGCAGCAAGCACAGGAGACTGTAAATACACATAAACATTTGACCGGCAGCAGAAAGCTAGTAAACCCCAATGTCTTTAAGGAGAAGCGAGTTATTTAATGACATCTTGTGTTTGCTTTCTGTATTTTGTATGCTGCAGCTTCCTCTTTTCTCTGTAGGTCATTTCAGATGTGCTTATGACAGTCAGGTTACCTTGGTTTGTTCCCAGACCAGCAGTTTTGAAACAGCAGTATGGAAACAAGTCATTTGTGGCATATACGGTGAAGTTTCTTGTAATGGAAAGATAAACCATGATTGTCCCAGTTGATCCTCGAGCAGTTGCCCTCATTTGGCAATTTCTTTGAGCTAACCCTGTTTCCTATTGCAATACATCTGGGTCAGTGGAAAAATATGTGTTTAGGAGAAATGCATGAGGTAGGAAAAACAGGTTACATCATGCTTAGAGCTTGTCAGGCCATGACTGCTTCCTAGGTTGTCTTGAATCTTGTTGAGGGGAATCCAGGTAACTTGGGTATTATTTTCATCCAGTTCATGCTCACTGAGAATGATCAGGGCTTGTGAAAACTCTTTCCTGTATGTTTATCAGACCAATATCAGATGACATCAAGAGGATGTCTCTCAAAACACTTGAATCATCTTTAATTCATTATAGCAGTCATTAAGAGAATTTCTGGAGTCAGTTGCATGTGGTAGAAGTGAAATATGCCACTACTTACATGGTCAATGGCATAAGCATTGCCTTTGTAGCTGCTTATTGGAGTTCTGGGTCCCTTGACTGGTACATCAAAACCTGATAGTTGATGGTGGGGGGGAAAGGTGTTCATGTGCCTTTGAGTTCTGTGTGATACAGATTTACACAGGAGCAGTATCACAGAAAACGTGTGTGCTGTTTGTTTAGGTACTGTGGATGGCATCAAAACTCAGAAGTGAAACCTCCATCTCTAAAGACGCCTCGAGGTTTTTTGTGCTTATGTCATGCTATTGAATTGGTCCCATTTTTAATGGAATGTAAAATTAGAAATAAAAATGGAGGCACTTAAAAGCAAAGCAAAGATTATATGGACTAGAGAGTAGTTCTGTAATTCTCAAAACTCACTGCTGTGAAATAGCATAGACAGGGTTTTACTAATCATATGTTTTACAAGTGTCCTTTTGCTTGTATTATGAGAGGATTATAAAATCACTATAATTCATTTTTTAGTCATTTTTTTCCTCAAATCTCTTATGTAAATCTTTTCAATACATGAAACATGAATCCTTGGATCGAAGTCACCAACCTCAGTAACAGTACTCAGTGATTTGTCACCAGTAAGACTTTCCCATCCTCTGAGAGGCAGACATTTAGCATATTCATCAGGTTGTACCTTCACTGAAGCAAACAACATTCATATTCATGAAACTGTTTTCTCTCATGGTTGACAGGCTACCTTACCAGGCATAAGCTAACTTTGAATTTTCAAGGACATTTATTTTTGGTATTTTATAACTAAATCTTGAAAGGTCTGACCTAAGAAGAGGTGGTGGATGGATTTTATTGGCTTGAAGTGGGAGTCAGGAAAATAAGCACTTTTCTTATTGCAGGGAAAGTGCTAAAATACAAATTTGTTTCTTGGTTTGTTTTTTTTCCTTGTATACATTTGCATGTCTGTGGAGTTTCAGAGCTGTCTGGTATTTCCTCTGCGCTGCTGGTAGTTGTCCCTTCTCATCCATTTAAAAAATTTTCTTCTCCCCAGCTTGGTCCCCAGAAGCCTTCACATTGTTCCTAGTTCCTGGGACGGTGCTGGGAGAAACATCAGCATAGGCAGGGAGGAATGACGTAAGCAGGGTCATGCATGGTGACTTGTTCTATTAGGAGGTATTGTTAAGAGCTATTAAAATGTCCCTATGTATTGTCTTTCTCTAAAAAAGTTCTAGATGATAAAATAGCAGGTGCAGGAGAGGTTACTTCTAGTGAACTCGCTAGCTTTCAAAATAACTTTTCATGCTAATATCGTTAATTATATCCACCCCCCAACATTAAATGTATTCACAATCCTGGTAGGATTTGCACTGAAGACTGCATTAAAATATCAGAAGTCTCAGACCTATTTTACTGATGAAAATTCTTAATTTTGCAGTTAAGCACTATATGATTATAGTACTTTGTCATTTAAGTCCTCTTTGTTCTTTCTTTCCTTTGTACCTTAATGTATAAGGTACTTTATAATGTAACAAAGTACCTTATTATAAAGCTACTCCTGTTTTTTCTCTTGTGTTATGTTCCCCAAAATCTCTAACTTAATCCTAGATATTAAAAATTTTACTTGAGACTGGTTTTGGATTGTTCTCTTTTGTCATTAATAAGTTCATATGTTTGAGATTACTGGACATCGAAATATCTGTAAACAGGTTAACACTGGCTTACTGTATCCAAATGGTTAATATATATTAATCTCTTAATAGCTGAGAATTCAGTAAGTATATATTTCTAATTAAACTAAGTATTTCAGTATTTCAGTAAGTTGTATTTCTAAAAGATGAAGGTTATTTGAACTTTTTCTAATGTGTTGTTGTTAGGGGCTGAGTTTTGAACTTTAAAATTTACACTTCTTGGGTTTTGGCAGGCAAGGGACTAATGAGTTAATAGCATGTTTTAACTAATTATGCAGATGTTACCTTGAAATACTCTCCTAATGAAAATATTGACTGGGCATAAAAACTATATGCTTGTCTCCATTTATAATCTGAAAATATCCTACATTGGAAACCAGAACAATTAACATGACCTTAAACGTAAGTTTGACAGAAGTATTAATGCACAAATGCAAAGCCTAAATAAGTTCGTGGCAGTTCACACACTAAAGATGGGACTCAAAATATCCAGAGCTTTCTCTTCTTTTAGTTTTCTCTGAGCACTTCTATTGTACTTCATGCCTCAAATCTATTGCTGATTTGTTTTTCTTCTCTATTCTCTTTCAGAAGGATGAGGTGTACCTCAACTTGGTGCTGGACTATGTTCCTGAAACAGTATACAGAGTTGCCAGACATTATAGTCGGGCCAAACAGACACTCCCTATGATTTATGTCAAGGTAGGTAACTGACAGATGTGGTTAGGTGAAGAAAGATATTATAGAAATACACTGTGAATACTCTTTTCTGACATAATAGTAAATTTTCAGAAATTTTTAGAAGCAAATAGATCTTGAGGCTAGGAAAAGAGTTTAGAATTACTTCTTGTTATGGCAAAGGAGGAAGAGAGGGTTGAGACTTTAACAAACACTCCCAATTTTTGACCTTACAGAAATCTTGGAATGGGCTGGGGAGACTGAGTGTGGAGGGAGTGTTTTGTTTTCGAAGCAGCTTAGACAGAGACTGACACCAGCCAGGTTAGCAACCTTCCGTTTCCTGAGATGTTGAAGACATAATAGAACAAAGGTCAGGAACTAAAAGAGGATGTCAAGAGGATGTTCCCTAATCTGTTATCTTTCTCTTTTCCTCGCGTATGAGTTCATGTGCTTTTGTTGTGGTAGTGAAAGCCACATTTTTGTCTCCACTTGAAGCTCATTGGCTTATGTCTTCAAAAGCTACATGGGATAAGGTGCTTGTGTGCCCATTGTGGGTTCAAAACCTTACTCAGGTTGTCTTGATCATTTACACAGGGGTTAAAATCAATAAAATTTCTCATTTTGGGACCTCATTGTTCCATTTCATATATTGTGGGACCACAATCCACTAGTGAATGATGATGTTTTCACATGGTATTAACTTGTCAATATGACATATAGTAATATTTGGAGGAAATTGCCAACAAATTTTCCTGATGCATATTGATTTCTCCAGACTCCTCTTTAAAAGTGTAACTCTTAATGTAAGGTTTGGCTGAAGAAAAAACTTCAATTTGGTTGAAATAAGATGAAAATTTCAAAGGTGAAAGCTAAAAATAGTAATTATTTCAATAATGAAATTTTGTGCCGTAACTATTTGGATAAATTGTAAATGCTATGTCTCTGGAATAGGCATCACTTTTGCATGATTTTTAAGAAAGCACAAATTTTATCATCCAGCAGACTTCAGGAGTCACTCTGTTTGGTCTGTTGGTGGAACAACATGTCTTCAGGTTATGTGCTCTCCAAAATCTGTGGGCTTGGCTTTTGAGAAATTACAGTAATTTTACACATATAAGGCGCCCCCTTTTGACTAAAATTTTGGTCCGAACACGGAAGTGCACCTTATAGTCCGGAGCATCCAACCCAGAAGTACGAGCCCGCGGCAGCCCCGAGTGGGGCCAGGGCTACCAGTCCCCAAGCTGAGCCAGTAGACCTCGCAATCATGCGATTCCGTTGCTAATTCGTTACTTTGTTGCGCACAGATCCTCACTGCAAAAAAAAGTGCGCCTTATACGCTGATGCGCCTTATATATGGACAAAGTTCAGAAATTTGCCGACACCCGGAAGTGCGCCTTATACTCCAGTGCGCCTTATACTTGTGAAATTACTGTATTTGTATATCTTTCATCAGTATTCTTGCCCTAATTGTTCAGTTATGGGAACTTGAGAAAATAGTTCTTCCTTACCCTTTCAGAGAAAAATCTGCTTCAACTCTTTCATCTTGCAGGATGCCTGGGACTTCCTGTTCCAGGTAGCCTGGAAAGCTCTTCTTATTTTTCTGACAAGGCTTTTATATGATCCTGTATTTTAAAAGTTATTGTTACCTTAATGTCATTAAGGATTTTGCAATTTTCCAGGCATCTTGGCTGTACAAAGGTCAGACCATAACTATTTGTTCACTTCTGATGGATAAGTAGACAGGTATAGAGTTGCTTTGGGGTAACAAAGTAACTTATATGTTCACAGAAGCTGTTCTAGTAGTGTTCTGGTTAATTTTAATTTGTGATTTCTAACCTGCTGTGAGGAGTTCTTGGAAATTTTGGATTTGCCGTGTGGAGATGAAAGGCATACTTGCTAAATCCCACATGTTGACCCCTCAAGTTAGAGCAGTCTTTTGCATTATTTTGCAATACACTTGCACAATGCATATTTAAGGGACTGGAACAGGCAATTCGGAAAAAAATGTTTGTTTGCTTTTCTTTGTGCAGAGTTGTGGTCTTCAGAAGCAAGTATGAAAAACAGAGGCCTAAAGCCAAAATTCAAGCAATTCTTCTCCCTCTGCTACTTCCCTGCCAAAGAAATAACAGAAAACAAGGGGGAGAAAAAGTGTGATGACAAAGATAGCAGTGAAAGAGAGGCAAACATGACCTTATATCAATATCAAGTAATTAAAAATGGTTGTATAGACTGTTAAAGGTGAACTGTGGAAAATACGCATGTAAAGGAGAAGTGTGGAGGTGCTTCTGTGGTAGTGTCCTTCCTGTAGCTTGATTTAAATGGAAACTTGTGGGGACACAACAAAAATGAAAAATAAATTAGCAGTCTTTTGTCAACCTTAAAACAGGGCCTTCCATGTCTTTATGACTGTATATGCCATACATGCTTAATTGTATCCAGCAGCTTTTTTTATTATCCATAATCAAAAGTATGTAGCTTCAGAAGCTGGACATCCCCCTTGCCCTCTAAGATTTTGGCTTTGTAGTATCTCTCCTTCCTATGTTCTGCCTTGCTAAGGGGTAAGCCAGCCATGGCACGTGGGCAGAGAAGACTCTCCCTCAGTATACTTGTTTGTTGTGCCTTGCATAAAATTATTCTGAACAGTCAGTTTTATTGGTTTTGTTTAGCTTCGTCAACTAAAGGTTTTTCCTTTGGATTTTGTGGAGTATTTTTTTCAGTTGTTTGTTTGGGGGTTTTTAATAACCTGGATTACTTCACTGCTGTGAAGACTCTGATTTGTAGAGCAAACTGAAACTCCTTTACTTTGTGTATGCTTTTTGTGATTGCCATTATTTACATATGTTGGAAAACTGGCACAAGTATTTCTTTGGAATTATGGTAATTATACTGTCTCAAGGGACACATAAAAAGGTTTGAACCACATGTGTGTGTGTGTGTGTAGCAAAGGGCGTGTGGGGGAGGTATGCAAAGGCCTTGCCCACCTTCATAGCCCTAATAGGCATTCATGGTCTTTTTCTCAGTGATTTTGTTTTTCTTCTCACAACGGTTTGTGCTAAACTAATTGTTTACCCTGATTTTACTGGTATTTCTGTGTTCCAGTTGTATATGTATCAGCTGTTCCGGAGTTTAGCCTATATCCATTCCTTTGGAATCTGCCACCGGGATATAAAACCACAGAACCTCTTACTGGACCCTGATACTGCTGTTCTAAAACTCTGCGACTTTGGAAGGTAAAGTACATTTGTCCCTGAAAACTGGTGAAAAGATCTTCCTGTAAAGTGAACCTTAATGCAACTTTGCCAAGAAATTCTGTGTCCCTTACAAGGTCTTTAATTGTAACTTAAAAGAGGAATTACTGATACTTTATTTTCCCCTAAAAGTAAGTTCAAAGGAGTGTCAGGGAAGAGCTGGAAAAGAATATTCAGAGGGAGGGAATTCAACTTCATTCCTCTTATTTTTGCAGGTATTAGAAAAATAAAATCAATACAACATGACATAGGGAAAATACTGTACCATGGAAAAACAGAACCAGTTACTTCAGTGAAATGTGTTTGGGCAAGAGAGGACAGGTGTGGTGGCATTGTAACTTAAAAAGGCTGATGTTACACTAGTCAGTCTACTTGCATGTACAGCAATTCACTTAATGTTGTAAATACCATGAAGGTTCAAAATCAGAAGCAACACTTCCCATTGAAGCTCTCGAATAGTGGACCTATATGTTCTGGTTTCCAAAGGCACATTTATTTCCAGTATTCACTCAGAATCACCTTTAGAGTTCAGCCCCCATCTTAGAACTGATACAGAAATTCTGGCAATCTGCAGTGAGACAGGATATAGATTTTCCTCTGGGAAAGTTCAGTCTTTAGATTGTACTGAACTTTGTGGACTAAAATAGTTGGGGTATATGTGTGAGAGGTCACAGAAGCTGCTGTTGCTAAATTTGCTTGCCCATGGTGAGTGGGAATGTCATATGGGGGTTATTCAAGCAGTGCATCATCATGGCTGGTGCCATGGGATTTCCTTCTCATCTCTAACTCACCAGTGTTGGAACAAAGCAGGAATCATGCTGAAGCTCAAAACTGACAATGCATAAAAAGGGACTGTTTTTTATCAGTGGAAATTTGTTAACTGTGTTTTCTGTATAGAAAATTGAAAACTGAGACTTTTAAAAATGGGTTTAAAAAGTTCATCTGAAGGCTGAGAGGAGTATCTGGAGAACTGAACCCTGGATTTGACTGGCTTGCCACTCTGCAGTGTTTGGTGCTATTTAGGTGAAGTGTCATATTTCCAAAAGGGAAGTTTTGTCTTCCAACTCCTTTTTGTCTAGCACTTATTCAGTAAGAAACAAGCCTATAACATGCCTATAGACTCATGTTCCCAAAGTAATGTGCTCTTGTGGTCCATTCTGTTCTTGCATGCTTTCAAAGAGAAGTACTGAGGCAATACTGTAGGTTAGATCCTTTGTGGCTGATAGATTACAGTATCAGAGAGAAACCTTCCTGTTAATCGTGGACCATTAACGTGTGAATACAATGGCAAAGGCTTTTTTTTTCTTTGTCACCTCGTACCACACTCCCTTGAGTAGCAAGGGGGCAGAATATTGGGATGGAAATTAAAAACCAACCAGACAGAAAAGCAAACCAACAAACAAAAAACCCAAACAAACAAAAACATCCACTCAGTCTATGTGAGTATCCAGAGCTTTTGAACCTCAAATGGTGACTACATTTGACTGAACTGTTTTCTGCTGTAAACAAACCTTTGTATCTGGCAAAAGACAACTGGCAGCCAAAAATTTTACCCCATTTTCCACCAAGATTGTAGACAGAATTTCCTTTGCTGTCCCAGTACAGGGTAGATGCTTGATGGATTGGACTGATTTCACAGTGCATCAAGTTGTCAGTTTGCATCAGCTTAGACCGTTTGGGAATCGTGAGTGGGTGAAGAGTGCTAAAGCTTAATATCGGTCTGCACAGCAATATTGTTAAAGTGTTCATTACTGAAATATTGTTGTTTCCTTTCCAGTGCAAAACAGCTGGTTCGTGGAGAACCCAATGTGTCATACATCTGCTCTCGGTACTACAGGGCACCAGAGTTGATCTTTGGAGCCACCGATTATACCTCCAGTATAGGTATGTGTGTGCATTTGGTTGAAATCTTTACCAACTGCCTCAGTTTTTATCCTGTACTGAAGTGTAAAGGTTTCCAGAGATCTCAGATATAATCCCCAGGGGCTGAATTTGGTTGCAAATTACTAGGTACCACTTTTCAAAGAAATGGAAATGTTTTGTAGATGGCTTCTATGCTTCCTACACCCTTTGAGATTTCTGTATCAATTGCACTAGGAAAGGGGCTTTTTCAATGTAGGGGGAGAAAATCTAATGACAAGTGGAAAAAAAACCCATTTAGTGTTGCCATTTAGCTTAAGAGTAGGTGTGAGATCTCAAGCCAGAAAAGCATTTTAATAACTTGAAGTAACTGTAAAGAGTGTCTGTAGAAAATCAGCTTCTGATGTGCTGTGGTTTAGACATAGATCTATAATTTATTTACAGTAATTTCACTATTACAAGCCGCACCATTTTGACTACAGTTTTGGTCTGTACCCGGAAGTGAGGCCTGTAGTCCGGAGCGGCCAATATATGAACAATATTCTAAAAGTTGACAACCTGGAAGTGAGAGCCCACGGCAGCCCCAAGCCATGCTGGAGCCCGGCCAGCCCCAACGGAGGTGGGAAAGCCTGGCAGAGGCAGGGCCAGCGGTGCGGGGAGCGGGCAGCAGAGTCCAAGCCAGCGGCGCGGGGGAGCCCAGCAGAACCGTGGCTAGCAGTGCAGGGGAACCCAGCAGAACCGGGGCTAGCAACGTGGGGAGCCCAGCAGAACCGTGGCTAGCATAGCGGGGGAGCCCAGCAGAACCGTGGCTAGCAGTGCGGGGGAACCTGGCGGCGCGGGGCTGCCCGGTAGCACAGGGGAACCCAGCAGAACCGGGGCTAGCAGTGTGGGGGAGCCTGGCGGCGCGGGGCTGCCCGGCAGCGCGGGGGAGCCCAGCAGAACCGTGGCTAGCAGTGCAGGGGAGCCCGGCAGAACCGGGGCTAGCAGCATGGGGGAGCCTGGCGGTGCGGGGGAGCATGGCAGAAGCGGGAAACCTGGCGGCATGGGGGAGCCCAGCAGAACTGGGGCCAGCAGCGTGGGGGAGCCCGGTGGCGCAGGTGCCGACCAGGGTTGAGCAAACGCGACGGCAGCGGTGCAGGTGGCGGGGGGGGCGAGCGAGCCCAGCAGCGGTGGCAGCACCGCCCAGCCGGCCCTGAGCAGCCCCACTGAACCGTAGCGCCGAGCTGGGCCACCCGGCCCCGTCGACAACCATGAGCGGGCTGAGCCTGCCTGGCCCCAATCCAAGCCAGTAAACCCTGTTATGCCGCGAGTCTGTTGCTAATTGGCAAATTCGTGAAAGTTGCACATGGATCCTCGCTATGAACGAAAGCGCAGCTAATAATCCATTGCAATTTATGTATGGACAAGGACCTAAATGTTGCTAACACCCCGGAAATGCAGCTTATAATCCATGCGGCTTGTAATCGTGAAATTACTGTACTTGGCTTTTAGTAAAGAGTTTATAGGGAGAGGTAAGTGTGGCCTAATGGTTGATTTTAAATTCTCTTTTCAACTTTAGAATACTGTGTACAGCAATCCTTCTAATTCAGCTAATTCTGCTAGCTTTTGCTGTCCTTTAGTCATTGATTTTGAACACAAAGAACTCTTATATACCTGACACGTAGCTTTGTTATGGAAATACTAAGGAAGGTGGAGGTTTGATGGAGACCAGGTAACAGCCAGGTTTTTTTACAGTAGGGAGCTAAAAATGATCAGCAAAATGCAAAATCTTGGAGATTAACAACAGTATGTTGGCTGATTGTTGGTAACTACTTCAGTTTTTCAGTCAAGATACTACCCAGGCTCCTTCTAGTGCAAAAGAGAGTCAATTTAGCTCTCAGCACAATACTGGGGAACCTTTTACCTTGCTTATGGACTTGAGTCACTTAGGCAAGGTTTAATGTTTTCAAAAGGGTTTGGAGATCATGAGCAACTCTTGGCAAACTATGTTTAGAACCAGTATATTTAAACTTACTATATTTGAACTAGTGTGAAACATAGTGGCTGACTGACTTGTTTTAACTCTGCAGTTCTTAAAAAAAAAGAAAAAAAACCCCACCTCAACACATCCCTGAAGACTTCCCTGCTCTCACTAATTTTTTTCCCATTAGTTACTACATTAATTTCATGACTATAAGGCACACCTTTTTGACTAAAATTTTGGTCCAAACCCAGAAGTGCGCCTTATAATGCGGACGCACCTTATATATGGGCAAAGTTCAGAAATTTGCCAACCCAGAAGTGGGAGCTGCAGCCGCCCCGAGCCGTGGCACCCCTGGTGCCACGGGAGCCCTGTGCCGTGGTGCCGGGGCTGCCGCGGCTTGGGGCAACCGCAGCTCCCACTTCCGGGTTGGGTCGGGGTGGCCCCAAGCCTCAACAGCCCCAAACCGCTGTGAGCCACAGCAACCCCGAACTGCTGTGAGCCGCGGCAGCCCCAAGCTGTGTCCCGAACCACAACAGCCCCGAGCCACACCTTGCCAGCCAGTGCCGGGGGTGGGTAGGAGTGCCAAGGCCCGCATACGGGGAGGGTGCTTGGGGCTGTGTTTACAGGGTACAACAATCTGTGAAAAATGTTTGCAAATTGAGTACCTGCCAGTAAAACCCACGATCGTGATTCCGTTACCAATTCGTTACTTTGTTGCGCACACTGCAGATCCTCGCTGCAAAAAAAAAAAAAAGTGCGCCTTATAGTCCGGTGCGCATTATATAATGTACAAAGTTGCGGAATTTGCTGACTCCCGGAGGTGCGTTTTATAATCCGGTGCACCTTATAGTTGTGAAATTACTGTATTCAGTATGTATTGTAGCACTTCTTGCGTATCTTCCTGGCTGGAAAAAGAGGCCTCCAGAGTAGTCTGGGGAAAGTAATGGCACAATAAAGATAGAAGAGCAGAACTTAATGCTGACAAAAGTGGCAACCCTACCCCTGCTCTTCCCCCTGGATACCCTGGCTCCCACAGTTTGCTGTTTAATTTGCTGATTCAGCATCAGATGACAAGAGATTTTGGCATGTTAACTTCCTGATGTGTGAGTGCAATCACCATTATTGTGCAGTCCAATAACCTGCAGAGCCCAGGTAAAAGCAAAGAGTTGTGAGCTCGTGAATGAGAATAAGGTGGCTGATCGCATTTGACGTATTTTTGCCGGTTGAGGGCTAATAGATTGGCTCAACTGCATTATCAGAGTGCACTGAGACCTCTTGTGTCAGAGGATAACTGCATAAAACAAGTATTTTATGTGTCAGCAGGAGAGACTGCTTTACAGATAAGCCTGTGAAATGTCTCTTGCTCCAACTGCAGACCCTTTTTCAAGTTGCGCTTTGAATTTTTGTTGTTTTACCTGCTGGCCCCAGAAATGGTTCTATTAAAATTCCATTCTGAAGTGCAATTTTTCACCTGCCTCCTAAAATATCTTGAATTTCAGTCATTGTTCTGACTTTCTTGTTCCAAAAACCCCCACCTGTCCCTCCAAGTCCTTTCTTTGAAATTTGCACTGAATTGCTTGAAAATTAAGTTAATACTCCTTTATTCTTTCCTGTCCTATCCACCTTCCACTTCTTTCTCAACAGTCTTTGGATCTGGGAGATGAGCAGGAATGAAACTCTTTTATAAGCTTTACAGTTTCCCAGTGGTCTGCAATATGCTAGAAATTCTAAGGGTCAATTTTGTGGTACTGATGTTTGTACGTTTGCTTGGTAGGCAGCAATGGTGCATAGTGAGAATTCTTCCTTATTTCATGTGGGATTTTTCATCCAAACTCATCCAGCTTGTTGGAAAACCAATTAACAAGCATAGAGAGATTTATTAAAAGAAGGGAAAGAGCATGAAATTATTAGTGCTTTATCTGTGGCTCAGAGTATAGGGAACTGTGAAATGCTTCAGTATTGTAATACTGCCTTTTAAACTGAAATGTTGGCATGCTTATTATTTTTAGTTCTTGTTTTTCTTGTGAGTTGTTAGCATAACAACCTTTTCCCACTGTCGTCCTTATCACTGTAGGAATCACTCTTGTGTGTGTGGTAACAAAAAGTGAGCTTTACGTGTAAGGCAGGAATTATTACTCCCCCAGTTAAAACTACAGTAAAAGTAAAATCGGTGAAGAATACGAAGCCAAAAAGTGTTCTTAAGTAGAAATTTTACTACAGTATCTGTAAGGTTTCTAGCTTTTTTTTTTAAAGGTTTTTGTTGTTTATTAATGTAACTGCAGGGCTTATGATTATAATGTGTTGCAATAGGATAATTCCTGGAAGTATTTCTGAGCAAGAAGTACTTTTTAAAACTAGGCAGTGACACTGGTGACCCAAGATTTGTCACCACAACCAGCTCCATTATGACAATGTCAGTTGTTAGTCATCTTGTTTAGCATTGGAACCAGGAGTTGCATTAGGCTGTCTGGCTTCATCCAGGTTGTCTTTAAACACACAAATTTGTTCTGTGACATTATTTGCTCTTCAGTGTAGCAGTTGGTTCCAGGATGTGTCTTTTCATCCTGGATGTCACAACAAACTGTAAACTGGCATTTCACTTCTAGGATCTTGATTGTTTCATTGAAGTGCATTACTTCAATTCTAACCCAGAAGGACCCTTTAAAAAATAACTGAGCCAGGGGTGTGATGGTTGTAAAGTACCACATTACTGCTGCATTTAAATAAATAACATAGTAAGAGTAGCTTCAAATCACATTTACTGCAGTTAGTGCCTCCAACAGACCTGGGACTCTATTTTTAAAATAATGACCTATTTGAAATTTTTAATAGTCATTGTTGCCAAATAGCTACAAATCCATACTCATAATAGCTCTGTTGTGTGCCAGCCTTACAACTTTACAGGACTTTTCACTGGTCAGGCACAAATACTCATGTCAATTGGGTGCCTTCATAGCTTGTACAGTTTGGGCCTTTGTGCACCTTTGGCTATGAATTCTGCAAGTGTGTGTATGTTAGTGTGCGTCCCTAAAGCTTGCTGGGAATGGTCATTGTTTACTTCCTGCAGCTGATTTGCAGGAGTTTGCTATTGTTGTTGGTTGTGGGGGTTTCTTGAGGGGGAGAGAGGGAAGTAGGGGGCTGGTTTGTTGGTTTTTTTTCCCCAACCAAGCCCTTCAGCTATGCCTTGACAGTGTTTCGGCTGAGGCTTCTTCCTTGCCAGTCTGTGTGCATTACAGCATCCCAGAGTATGTTGATGACATGGTGGTGGCTGTGCTGGTCATATGAGTGATGCTGCTGCTGAAAAACCCTGGAATGGCTGCTCATGTTCTTCTCCTACATTGTTCTGGGACATGGCACTGGAGTAGGAGTGTGTGCAGGTGTTTCTATTCCCACGTGTTCCTTTTGTATGGAGAGAAGCTGTGCAGCTGAACTTTGCCTCAATCTCGTGTTTTTTCCCTAGGTGAGGTGGCAGAGCAGGAGAGGGCTCATCAGATCCTGATGGTGCTTCTGCACAATGAGGGGCTGCTGGTCTCTGTGTGTTTGCTGCGCTGGCAGGAGTTGGGAGCGTTTCAGAGGGAACATTTATAGCCACTGTCAGGGAAAGATTGATATGCATGACCATGGCTGGCTTCTCTTGGGGTGTCCAAAAATAAGTATCATGAAGTTGTTCATTCACTTTCCTAGCAAGTGCAAGTGTTTCACCTCCGCAGTCTGGAGCAGAAGCTCTTCCTGCACTTACGTGTAGTAGGCCTGTCTCAGAGTTTCTTGGGTAAGAACCATCACAAGATACGTCCCAGAACTGTTCCCAAACAGTCTGAAGGATTTGCTTCTTTCTCAGATGGCAACTTCCTGTGTTGAAAATGAGCAGGTCTGTTAATTTACTGAACTGCTGTATCATCTGTCATTGTGGTTTCTTCTCATTGCAAAAGAATAGAGATACCTGTGTTTAGTTTTTGTTCCAAATACTGGAACAAACATCTTTTCAAGCATTTTGATGTTTCAGCTTTACTCTTTCTCCTCAATCCATGGATCTGTGGGGGGTTGATGTGCAAACCACCAACATAGTACGCCTGCCTGTAATCCTGAATTTTGCTCTTGTTCTGAGATCCCAAGTACTGTTTCAAACAAGCAGCAGGGAAAAGCACTTTGGGATCTGACAGGTGGTAACTAGAAGCTGTAGATTTTATAGCTTCCCAGGACTGCTTTTCTGACTCTTCATTTGTTTTCAGTTTCCAGAGCAGCAACTTTGAGTCACCTCCAAGATGGAGGAAGTCCATCAAGATGAAGGGATAGTGAGGCAGAGATAAATAGATGAGGGTAATAAAAGAACTAGGAAGGTAAATACATCCCATAAAGTATCAGATAAATGGAAGTTCATAATTTGTTCTAAGTGGATGAGAGAAACCTTCTTTTTTTCCCCCCTTCCGCTTCCATGTCCTCCAAATAATGAATTCGAGGACCTAGAGTGTAATACAATGAATGGTGTTTGTGCTGCAAAGAAGAGGGACCACTTTTCAGCTTGGAAAGGCAGAGATCAGAAAAAATGAAATTTGTGGACAGGGTATTAATTTCCAACTAAAAATGGCCATTGCACACTTACAGAATTAAAGCTAAGGAGTGTATTTTGCAGGTGGTCCTCCCAGGTGCTTCTACCAGATTTAAAGAGAAATACAGTAATTTCACGCATGTAAGGCGCACCCTTTTGACTAAAATTTTGGTCTGAACCCGGAAGTGCACCTTATACCCTGGAGCGCCTTATATATGGACAAAGTTCAGAAATTTGCCAACACCTGGAAGTGCACCTTATACTCCGGTGCGCCTTATACTTGTGAAATTACTGTACTTGTTTTCTTACCTTCTGTAATGCTAGAATGCATTCAAGCATTCAAAAGCAAGGGCATTATGGAGATTCTAGTATTAGACAATGTCCATCTAACAGCTCTGAAGATCAATAAAGTAGTAGAAACAGTTTAAGAAAAGTTTTGTAGTACAAGAGGCTATATGAATTTTTGTGTGTTTAAATTAATGGAGGTAGGTTAGGCAGTAATGTTATTTGTCTAAGTGTTCTTTAGTCTAGGAAAGATACGGCATTAGCTACAATTATAATGTGTGAAAACTATCTGAAATAAGCTTATATGAAGGTTGCTGTTGCCTGGCAGTTGAATTTATTCTCTCTCCTATTGTTTAGACTACATTTCACTGATGGTATGAAGAAAGTACCCTTGCCCACTTTCTTAAAAGCAATAGTTTTCAGTATTTTCTCCAAAAATTTCACATTGTCCCAATTAGTTTGGCGTAAGGACCATTTCTTGAAGTATTTTAAGATTCTCTCTTAACTTGTTTATTAGCTAATATAAAGCATGTGAATGAGTGTCCTAGTTTGCTTTACTTAACTTGCACATACTGAAAAGAAATAGTTCAGAAAATGCTGCTTCTCCTGTGAGAGAAACTGATTACACCACATATTAATCTGTAGCAGTTAGCTCTGACTATACTAAGACAGGAAAGTGTATGGTAAGGAACTGTCAAAAACTGATCACTTCCTTTAAGTAACATGTGTTTAAATACAGAAATTAGTACTTGTTTACTTCAGGCTTGACAAAAAATGTTACCATCCTGATGTAGATAAATTTTAAAATGCAAGATGTAATGGTTGTGGGGGAAAATAGAGCAGTCTATCCTGTAACCAAATTTTAGTCAATGGCATAAATTCCATCAAGCTTCAGCAGAGATGAAATTTCTTAGTTTGTTCCTTATTGTACATCACTTATTGCGTATATTGTGTTTTGTTTCTGTCCCTCCTTGGGAGCTGCTCAAGTTAGCCTCCACTCTCTGGATTTCATTGAGGGTACTTCAAGAGTTTGTTCTCTTTCTTGCCCAGGGAACATTGCCCAAATCTTAATTTGGAAGTTGCTGAAATAACATGCCTGGAAAAAAGATGGGGATTTTGAAATGTCTGTGTTTTACTTCGGTGTATTTAAAGTATTAGCAGGTAAAATAAAGAAAAAGTAAATAGACTTTTAACAAGACATTAAATTGCCTAGTTTGGAAGAAATTACTTGGAATTTTCAGTGCGTAAGGAACTACTACATAGGTTTCTGATGGATTTGTTTTATGTTTGAGGGATTAAACCCAACATGAATGCAGCAAGTATTCCTCAGCCATTGCCACCTATTTCCTCATGACCTACATCCTTGCTTTTTTTCCTGTGTTCCCATGTGATGCCCTCAGCTTTCTCATGTGCCCTCTGCTGTTTGTGCTTGGCCTTCTTGAACAAGAACCTGCACGTTGTTTGACTTTTTTGCAGTTGTCGTTCGGCAGGGCTGAGGAAGCCCAGTGGTTCCCCCAAGGACTGAGCCCTCCTCACCTTGGAAGCAGCACTGATGCTCCACGCTGTTTTTATAGAATTTTTTTATTGGATTTGAGACTTCTGCCCTGCAGACTTGTCTGAAATAGGCTGGTGGAGTGCAAAAACATTTTGGGAAACTAGGAAAAGAAAAAAAAACAGCACAAAGCCAACTTCATGGAGCAGCCAGACCTTAAGGTTATTTAAAACAATTTTTAAAAGCCCCAGTCTAATCTGAAAAAAGTAATGCTAACATAGTTTCAAAATCTTAAAAGGAAGTTAATTGGAATTGATGACTTACTGTCCCGTCAGTTTTGTGTTTGTATATATTCTGTCAAATATTTTTCCTTACCATATATAAACTTTATAGTGCAAAATAAGGCTTTGAGTTGTATATAATGATTACAGATTTGGTGTAACTACTTGTGTTGTAAAGGACAGTGTAAAGGACTCATCTTATTTAAAACCCTTTAAAGGTATCTTTAAATAGACTTTTAAGTTACAGTGCTTCGACTGCTTAGTGCATTTAATCTATCTCTTCAATACTCCTGAAGCAATCTATGCTATCTGTTGTGTAATCTCTAAAGCCAATATACATGGGAGACCCAAAAAGTGATGCTTTACATGGTTTTGCTGTACATGTTGGTCTAACAGCAGGAGCTATCAGAGAGAGACATTGATCAGCAGTTAGATGCAATTAAATGTTCTCTACATGATTCCTTCTTAGTTTGGTGTCCAAAAGAGATCTTGGTGGCCATACTAGCTGTTACTAAATGTGACTAAAAGATTTAAAAACATCTTGTACGTTTGCTTGTTGAAATTCAAGACTCAAACTTCAAATTATTTCTGGTTACTGTTTGCAAGTAGTTACATTTAGGATAAACATTTAGTTACATTGCAAGTAGTTACTTTTTAGGATAAACCCTGATGCAATATTTGTACCAAGAAATTAGGTAGAAGTGCATTCATTTGATTTGGAAGTGAATAATTTCAAAAGCTGAAGTGATGACAACAGTTTGTCTACTGTATGTTCCAACTGACATTCTTGAGAAGAGGAGGGGAAGTATTTTTGCATAGCCTTCTCACTATTTCCTTTGGAAATGGAGGAAGAAAAATTGTGTTTTGAATTGCAGATTATTTTTTTATAAATCCTTAATTTCTGAAAGCTTTTTTTTATTTTATTTTGCACCACTCTGTGGTGGTTGTGACAAGGTAGTAATAGATGGCTTAGAGAACTGTCAGAGATGTTTTTCTTACTCAGACCTTTAGCCATAACTGGCAGGGATGTGTATATCCTGCTTCATAGAACCATGGAGTCATAGAATGGCTTAGGTTGGAACGGACCTTATAGATCACTTCATTCCAACCCCTTGCCATGGGCAGGGACTTCCACTAGATCAGGTTGCTCAGAACCCCATCCACCCTGGCCTAGAACACTTCCAGGGATGGGATATAGTTTTAATACATGCAGGAATAATGATTTCCGTCATAGCATAGATTATCTCAGGTGGAACAGGCCTCAGGAGATAAATTCTTCTAGGGGATAAGGCTAGCTCATAAAAGCAAATGAGAGTTTAAAGAAATATGGGTGGAAGGGGACTGGTTTTCCCTTTTGGGGTGTTTCTTTATAGCAGAGGATCTACAGATCTGTTGCTGATTGCTTGTTTGAGATTTTAGTGTAAGGTTTCAGGTATTCATTCAACAACTGATGACTTTCTAGAAAACCTTAGTACATCTATTTTGGGGGAGAAGCAGTTTTCTGCATCCAAGTACAATATTTCTACTGTGTTGAGCGGCTTAAAATTGTTTGCTGTGCAATTACAGTAATTTCACGATTACAAGCCGCACTGATTATAAGCTGCATCTCCAGGTGTCAGCAACATTTCGTTCTTTCTTTGTCCATACATAAGCCGCACCTGATTATAAGCTGCTCTGTCATTCGCAGCGAGGACCCACGTGCAACAAAGTTGCCAAATAGTAGCAGAATCGCGGGATCAGGGAGTTTACTGGCTCAGTTCGGGCCGTGCAGACTCGACCTGCTCGGGGCTGCCAACGGGGCCAGGTGGCCCAGCTCGGCGCTGCCGCTCAGCGGGGCCGCTCGGGGCCGGGTGGCGCTGCCACTGGGCTCGCTCGCCCCAGCCCGGCGCTACCCCGCGGCGGCAGGCGGGCACGGAGCCCCCCCACCCGCTCCTGCGGCACCGGTGGGAGGCGGGCATGGAGCCCCGCCGCCCGCTACTGCGGCGCCGGTGGGAGGTGGGCACGGAGTCCCCCCACCCGCTCCCACGGCACCAGTGGGAGGTGGGCACGGAGTCCCTTGCTCCCATGGCACTGGTGGGAGGCAGGCACAGAGCCCCCCTGCCCACTTCCACAGCACCAGCAGGAGGGAGCGCCCCGCCTCTCCCTCGGGCCGCAGGACCGGCAGGAGGGAGCACCCCGCCTCTCCCTCGGGCCGCGGGGATGGCAGCATGGAGCCCCCTGCCTCTTCCCCCCGCGCTGCCGGCACAGAACCCGCCTCCATCCGCTGCGCAGCAGAGTAACCAGTTTGTAACAACCATGCAATCCCGGGTTTTACTGGCAGGTGCTCAGCTCGGCACCTCGGCTGCACTTCCGGGTTGGAAATTTCAGAAATTTTTTCACATATTAGCCACTCCTGAGTGTAAGCCACATTTCTGGGGTGGGATCAAAATTTTAATCAAAATGGTGCGGCTTTTAATCGTGAAATTACTGTACATTAGATTCTCACAAACACTTGATACAGTGTTTACTGCATTTGCTTTGTTAGCTTTTTCATATTAGTTAATTTCATTCCAAAAATAAAATGCTGTATTCTGTAGTGCACTTAGATACATTTCTAAGTTGCTTCTGTAATATTTAATTGCCTAATTATTTAAGAAGATATACCTGCAATAGATTATGAAAAACTTCTTCATGTAGAAGGAATAGCTCCTAAGGGCTACTTGAGGTTTTTGGTATACATGCAAAAATTAGTATAAGGCTTCTTCTACAGATACTGTTGACATGTGATCTATGACTTGCTGTTCTGTTGCTCATCCTAGCTAGCAAATAGGATTGGGATAAAGATTAGATCTGGAAGTGACTGGTTAGACAGGCTCTTCCCAGATTCCTTAATCATCATGTACTTCAGGATACCAATAATACTTGCAGTACCAGTTCACCTGACAGTGCACATATGCTTTCAATATATGTATGAAAAACTGAGGCTGTTCAACACTCAGAAATAGTAAAAACATCAGCCATTGTGTGTATGATACCTACGCATAATTCATGATACATGGGATTTAAACTGACACAGGGTTTGGGCAAATTCTCAGTTTACAAATGGCAAGCATTTCATGGTCTTTTCCCTGCATGTGTGAGTTCTAATGTCAATATACTGTGGCATTTAACATGATTTTCTGATTCTCATTATCTCACAGTTTGACTTCTAAGACTGTCTGCACAGTGTTGTTTCATATCAGGTATCTGGTAACATTAGGATAGGAATGTTTTTATTTTTATCTGTGTTGGATACACTATCAGACATGGCAAAGGATAAAGTAAGTAGCTTAAAATGACTGGGTTTTTATGAATGGCTTAATATGTATATTTTACTGATACCTTTCCCTGTCCTCCACCTTTCGCTTTTTAGATGTGTGGTCAGCAGGCTGTGTATTGGCTGAACTGTTACTAGGACAACCAATCTTTCCAGGTGACAGTGGAGTGGATCAGTTGGTGGAAATAATCAAGGTATGGAATGTTAAGTGTTGTTTTGACTGCATTATTGCTTGGAAATCGGTATGAAAACATGCACTGTTATTAACTGATGAACATACAAATATTCTGGCATGGTTGTACAGGGTTTTGCATGTAAACAGTGTTTGAAAACACTTCTCATGCTATTTTGAGAACCTGATGATCTTTACTTTCTCTTCTTGCACTCATGCATAATGGTATACTGGGGCTTTTTCCCTCATAAAGGATTGCACTTCCTGTGTGCTTGGAAAAAGTGCTCATACGCAGCCAATATTTATTAATGGATGATTTTCATTCTTAAAGAGTCTGTCTCTTTTTCCTTTGTTGCACACAATTAGTACTTGGCTTTGAAAATAATGTTAAATTCCTTAGATTCTTCACATATATAGTTGCCTTCTCTTTTTCCTTCCTCTTAGCTCTTTTAAAATGAACAATGGGAAAGGGCACTTGTTTTTGAAGATAGAGAATCAGGACATATAGGGCAAAGGTACCTTCCACCTGAAGAGTCTTGTTTTTCAAGATAAAATAACTAATGTGTCAGAATATGTAACACTTATGTCCAAGCACATCTTGGTTGATTTCATGTGGAAAGCTGTGAATATTCTGTGGTTCTTAAATTAGAGTCATGGAAGAATAGTTCATGATTTGGATTCTCAACACCTTTGTCTACTCTACCTCTTTCAACTTCTGTAGTGAAGGAAATAAAATTTCCAAAGAGACCAGTATAATTTTCCTCTGAATCTATACTATGTACATAAGATGCCATTGTTACAGAGGGTGTGTACACATGCTATTCAGCTTTATTGATTTTGTCACCATGAGGGGACTGTATTAAGAGAATTTCCTTCTTGATTTTGCCACTACCTTGATGCATAAATATTTGTGTGGCATGCGTGTGAAAAGGCCCTCAAACCCCAAATCTGTGGGTGAGAAAGGAGAACTTCCTCCTTGTCTGTCATTGACTAGAAGACCTGCTGGTGTCTTTGTCCCTGTCCTAAGAGAGTGTATGACATGAACCAATACTGACTGGTCATTCTCCTGCCTGAAGGACATGGGCTGGTGAGGCTCAGGGATGTGCTGTGACATTTCCAGGCTGTCACCCCATCTCTACCAGGTTTTGACCATGCAGATCTTGCTTCTGTTACAATGAGTTTCTGTTTTTCCTGCTGAACATCCTCCAGTCAGCAGCTTTCCTTTGGAGACTCCATGTCTTCCACATACTTCTCCTATGACTTTCTTGATGTCTTCTTATTGCCTTTCTGCCCAATGTATTTCAAACTCAGTTTATCTAAGTTGAGTTAGTTTGCTTACTAATACTAATACTAATGAAAAACTAGAGTTGCTTTCAGATGTAGGGCTGATGATGGTACAAGTGACAATATTTTTAACTTCTGAGAAATGTCTTGTAGTGGTGTGCTTCTTTTTGCTACACTGCTTTTCTGACATGTGAAGGGGTCCGCATCAGATGACCAGACTGCCTCAGGATTTTGTGTGATAACTTGTGCTGTTTGCCTTTGGCTGTTTCTGAAAAGTCTTGGTTTGTTTCTTGATTAATGTCTAGGATCCTGGAAAACTAAAGCTAATCAAAGAATTAGCAAGATTGAAAAAGACCCCTGAGATCAAGCCCAACCTATGACCCAACACTGCCATGTCAACTAGACTATGGCACTAAATGACACATCCAGTCTTTCCTTAGACCTGTCCAGGGACAGTGACTTCACTACCTCCCTGGGCAGTCCATTCCAATATCTAATCATCCCTTCTGTGAAGCAATGCCTTCTATTGTCCAGCCTAAATTTTCCCTGGTGAAGCTTAAGGCTACATCCTCTGGTCCTTTCACTTGTTGTCCATGAGAAGACCCCAACCTCTACCTGAATTTTTGTAAATAGAACTTTATATTATGGTGACTGTCCACAGCTTGATCAGAAATCTGAGTGTAGAGAGGCCTCATTAGTGAAACCATAGTGCTCTGCCCTACCTTTGCTTTGATTTCACAATGTGAAAGTAAAACAATCAGGAGATGGATGGTCTTTTATTATTGACATGCCTGGCAAGCAGAAATTTGTGGTTTGGTTGAAAGTTTGCTAAAGAAAATGTTAACATCAGTTCTGCACTACTGAAGAAAACATCTGTGAACCAGTAATTTCATAGCACACCTATGCTCCAGTTGTGGCACTTAATTTGTTTACACTTCAGTTGTACTGAAGCAGAGGAGTACTTCAGTAAAATTGCTGATAGCCTTTGTACCATCTGTGGTAGTAACATTTCTTGAGTAACTTGTAGTAGTGATGATATATAGTACTGGCAAATTGATGTTATTTCTCAAGGCAGCTGAAGGAGTACCCAGTGTAAAGGATATTTCAGTAAATTACAGGTTGAAATTGTGATATTTATCCTCACTGAAATAAACTTCTGACTAATTTTTTTAAATATAGGAAGGGAGATATTTAATGTGCTGGGGTTTTCTCATCTTCTGTTACCTAGGTAGTCCACTACCCATAGAAATGAAGTGAAACAAAATGTACTGAGGCAGTATGTTCAGGAAAGTGTTGGGGAAAAATACTGTAAATCTTACAGCAGTAATCACAAAAAAGGATGTTCACTGAAACTTGAAGAAAGTGTAATGTAAAATGTGTGCCTGAATGGGTGGGTACCATGTTCTTCTGACAGTATTTGTTACCAATACAGCATATATTCTGAAGGCAAGGCTGGAAGAGAAGCTGAGTGCAAACAATCTTCTGTTGTGAAGTTTTGTAAAAACCATTCAGAAAAGCCCTAGCAAAAGGTGAAGGTGGGAATACAGAGAAGAGTTATAATTGAGAATATTGTGTTCAAGATCAACAGCCATGAGAAATTGTCTGGGAATTGGGATAACAAGGTGCTTTCCCTATAATGGTATATTCACTTACAGATATTTCTCATGGTGGGAGTAGAGGGAGAAAGTGCGTTTACATCAAATTTTTCTTCTCCTTTTGAGAATTGGGGAAAAGTAGAAAGTGAGTCAGTTTGTCTCCATTTTGCCAGTTGTTGGGAGGGATCTGTCTCATCTATGTGTGTATCCCATCTATCTGTGTATCCTTTAAAAATAACCAATAATGGAATTAAGTAGATTTGGTTTTTAACTCTTCAAAGAAGACATGAAGCGTTCTGCTCTTATGCACTTCCAGAAGGATGCTGAAATTCAACTTAGATTTGAAAGGATGGTATAAAAAAAGCAAGATGAGTGAGTTTGTTTCATGGCTGCAGTACAGTTGAGGACATGCAATTCTGCAGAAAAAAATTACCAGAAATGTTAAATATTGGCACAACATGTAAAATGTGATGTTGTATGAAGTTTCCTTTAGGGTAGGATTCATTAAAAAAATTTGGACAGATGGCGTCCACCTCTTCCATTTGCTGCCATAAAACACTAGTATTTAAGGCTTTCATTGTAACACAGACTTATTTTAATGCTAGCTGGCTGTGGGAGAAGCAGAGCTGTCGGTGAGCTTCGTAGAAGCTTGCAGGTTGGGAGCTGGGAGCTGCTGTTTGACTATCTGGGGTCCTGCTTTTCAGATAGCTTCATTAGAACTGTGCCTGAAACTTAGGGGCAGGGAAAATTATGTATTTTAAACTTCTAAAAATGGGCTATAGTAAGAAAATACCTACCACACATTTGGAAATATGTCAGACTTTCATCCTTTATATTTGATTGATTCCACTGCAGGAAGAGGTCAGCTTAGAAATTTTAGTGCTGGTTCTTAGCAATTCAATATGATTGAATCACAGTCACACTTGAGGTATTTTTTGAGCCAAGATAAACTTTTCTGTTTTCAGTTGCTTACTCAGCTGTGATTATTCAGAGTTTATTTCACAATGTCTTGGTTTAGTTTGAATTTCCTGGCCAATGCAGTAATAAATGTTATAGTTTACATTTGCCAATTTTAATATACAGTAATTTCACTAATACAAGCCGCAACAATTTGACAAAAATTTTAGTGGAAACCCGGAAGTGCGGCTAATACTCGGGGGCGGCTAATATGTGAATAATTTTCTGACATTTACAACCCCAGACATGCCAGCCAGGGCGTCGAGCCAAGCACCTGCCAGTAAAAGCTGGCATTTCGCGATTGTTACAAAGTGTTACTCTGTTGCCCTGGCTCCCTGCGGGCAGCACGGTGGGCAGGGAGAGAGGCAGGAGAGCTCTCCCCTCCTCTGCCGCAACCCGGGGGAGAGACGGGGGGGGCCCTGCGCTGCCATTGCCACGACTCGGGGAGGAGGGGGGGGGGCCGCACCGCCATTGCCACGGCTCGGGGAGTGGGGGGGGGCTCTGCCCCCGCCCTCCGCCGCCATGGCGGGAACAGGGGGTGCTCCGTGCCTGACCGGCGCCGCGGCGTGAGCAGGGCGCGCTCTCCGTGCCTGGCCGGCGCCGCGGCTTGAGCGGGGTGTGCGCTCCGTGCCCGGCCGGCGCCACGGAGGAAGCAGGGCCGGGGCGAGCGAACCCAGAGGCGGCGGCCAGCCCCGAGCGGCACCACCGAACTGGGCCACCTGGCCCCATCAGCAACCCCTAGCGGGCCGAGCCTGCACAGCCTTAGTTGAGCCAGTAAACCCCGCCCTGCCGCCGTTCTGTTACTATTTGGCAACTTTGTTGCACGCGGGTCCTCGCTGCGAATGACAGAGCAGCTTATATTCAGGTGCGGCTTATTTATGGACAAAGAACGAAATATTTGCCAACACCCAGAGATGCGGCTTATACTCAGTGCGGCTTGTATTTGTGAATTTACTGTACTCAATATTTTTTATATTTGTGAGATAGGATTAGGAACAAAGCAAGGCAGGCTGAAAACTTAAAAGGGTATAAAGAAAAACTTTATTAACAACACAAAGAAAATAATAAATTCAGAATAAGATTTTCAGACCACTCCCTCCTCCTCCTCCCCACCCCACCCGCCGCACCTTCTTAACAACAACATAGAGAGACACTTCAGTCAGTCCCTCACTTAAATGTTCTTTTCAGTTCACTTCAGGGAGAGGAGTTCCTTCTTGTTCAGCTGTAGGGATTTTTTCCAAGAGAAAAATAAAGTTCTCTTGTGTCTTCACTTTTCACGAATAGCAGCTGCCCGGGAAATCTGCAAATCGTGAAACTCCTCCCATCTTCACAGCCTTCCCAAAACTGTGTTTGTGGACCATGTCTTGCTCATGGGGTATTACTTTTAAGGGTAAACTGTTCAAAAGCAAAAGTTCTCTTCATCTCTCTTTCCTCTGTTCATGCTTCATTCTCAGGAACAGAGGTCCCCGCTTTCCCCCGGGGCAAAGGGTCTTTTTCCCCAAACACTTCAACCCCCCCATGTCTTTTCCCACGATTTATAGGAATCTTCAGTGCAGTACAGTCCACCCCCATGGAGCTTACAAAAAGATTTTTCAGCCAACCTTTGGGGCGTCTCGTCAATCTCCTCCTATCTGGAAACTTGGCTCCTGCTTCACTGACTTTGGTGTATTCTTTCGGGTTTTTCCCTCCTACTCAAGGGAGGATGGGAGGTCTGCAAGTCTTATCTGAGCATTGGAAGGGTTAAAATTTCACACAGAAGATGAAGGGGGCTGGGCCAGGCCATGCTGGAGCTGTGCCAGGATCTCAGGCCGCCCAGGCTGCACTGGCAGGGCTGGATGAAAACTGCAGTCCAACAAGCAAGTGCATGGAGGGGCTCCGCCAAAACAGAGCCCAGCTGCCTTCCCCCAGGCCACGTGGGCAGCTGGGCGGCCCTGGCCAGCCCACGGCTGCTCTGAGCTGGCGGCTGCGCTGGGGGGAAGGGAGGAGGGCTAGGATGGTAGCAACTGGCCTCTTCTCCCCCTGGCCACTGGGGCCTCCGGTGGAGAATGGGACCCGGTGGAGAATGGGACCCGGCAGCTTCCCGAGCCGCATGCGAGGGGTGGGAGGGGGGTGGGAGGCGGGCCGAGTCGATGTTACCTTGGGAGAGACCGGAAATGAAAGATAATTTTTTTCCCGACATTTCCTTGCTTCAAAATGTGATTCACGGAGTGAACTAGCTTCTCTAATTGTTTTCTCAGGCTGTCAACAACTAAACCAACCTTCAATTGGTCCTATCAATTGACAGAAGTTCTCATGGAAAAAACTTCCGAGTGTGCCCTCTCCCCAGGTTGCCTTCAATGCATAATCAGCACACACAACATAGAAAGTGAATGCTACAACTGGTTGTGAAGTTTCTTGCATTAGACTTTTTTTTTGCATGACTTCAAAATGCCATCATGTTAAATTAGTTCTTCTTTCTCATGCAGTTCTTGATGACATCCCCCCTTTAGCTGTGCTCATGACGCCTTGTCAGTTGGCACAAATTGCCCTTCCTGCAGGCTATATGCTCAACATTCTCAGTCCCTTGCTGGATCACAAGCATTTTTGGCTTTTCACAGATTTTGATACACTTTCAACAGTTGTCATGTTGTGAAAAACACGTTTCACTGTCCTGGTAAAATTTAAGAGGTTTAATAAAAAGACAATAGGAGACACACGTAAAGCAAAGGGTTAAAACTGCCGGGTAACGAGGTTTTGGGAACGCCCCTTTAAATACACTTTACAATACATCAACCTGTTGCATATTCATAGTCCCTCATGTATAGTAAAAAATTTCTGGGAACTGTTTAGCATGGCCACTCCTTGGATCCACCTTTTTAGAGCATGCGTGTTTCGTGGCTTGTGCTTTAATCCTCTTCTTATCATCTTTTAATTTGGGTGGTGGTCCCGGCCTTTTGCAGCTGGTGAGTGTTGATAATTGTCGTGTCAGCTGCAGGGCCCTATCACATGTTCACGGGCTGTTCTCTCAATTATAGACGGGTAGTTTAAGCATGCTATCTCAAAAAAACATTAAGTCTAACTTTTGCTATTAGAAGAAAAAAAGCCCTGTATTCATACAGAAAAGCTGTTTTAGCTTTATACATATAGTATTTATCCTAAAAGTTGCGAAAAGCCAACAATATGTCATGCAATTATAACAATACCCCCCGTCTTTCTTTTTACACGTCATTTGGCTTTGAGCAATATTCCTTTTATGTTTACTAATTGTTCTTTTACCAAATCTTGGACCTTACTGTCAATGATATATGTGAAACAAATCCGTTTTTCTCCTTTTGGACATTTACTTTCCAATTGGTTATTGCTTATTCCGATATTTTCTACAATCCAATTCTTTTGTTTCCCCATTTTCATTTTGTTCACAGGTGCTTAATTTGGATGGGTCATAACATTGGCTGTTGACATGGGCATGTGTAATAAGGAAAGAACCTCAGTGTCTTTCTATGTACAGCTTCCAGTAGCATCTGTAACATGATCTTGCCGACCTCCTGACAGGGAAAAGGCAGAAACAGAGTGACTGAAAAAGGAATAATAGAGGTCCAGTATGGCTTATTCCTCCACCTCCCATGCCTATGGGGTTGCCGCTCACAGCAGGTGTTATGTTCTTCTCAGTGACAGATACAGAAGCCAATCCGGTTTTGCCCTCCGCTTCCTTGTCACTTGCTGTTTTTGACACTGCTCAACTGTAGATTCCTACTATTTCCTCAGCTCAGGTATTCCCCAGCCAACCGGCATTAGTAACTCCCATCCACGAAATAAAGTTGTTATTTCAGTAGTTCTTAGTTTTTATCTGGATAGGGACAAGATTTGGTATTCAGAACTTCCTATAATGAGACTGTTAATTGTATGTATTATGACATCAGTTTTTCTACAATTTAGACCTTTACACTTACAGTAATTTCACGAATACAAACCGCACCAATTTGACTAAGATTTTGCTCCTAAACCGGAAATGCGGCTAATACTCAGGAGCGGCTAATATGTGAATAATTTTCTGACATTTACAACCTCAGAAGTGCCAACCAGAGTGCCCAACCAAGCTGCTGCAAAGTCGGCATTTTGCGATTGTTACAAATTGCTACTCTGTTGCGCGCCGTGGGTGGAGCCTGGCTGCCTACAGGCAGCACGGGGGGCTGGGAGAGAGGCAGGAGAGCTCCCTCCTTCCCTCCTCTACCACAGCCCGGGGGAGAGACAGGGGGGCCCCGCGCCGCCATTGCCGTGGCTCGGGGAGGAGAGGGGGGACCCGGGCCGCCAAAGCCGCGGCTCTGGGAGGTGGCGGGGGACCCAGGCCGCCACTGCCGCGGCTCGGGGAGGAGCGGGGGGCTCCGTCCCCACCCGCCGCCGCGGGAGCGGGGGGGACTCTGTCCCTGCCTGCCACCACAGGGCAGCGCCGGGCCGTGGTGACCGTGCCCAGTGGCGGCGGCAGCTGGCCCCCAGTGGCCCCGCTGAGCGGCAGCGCCGGGCTGGGCCACCTGGCCCCGTCAGCAGCCCCTAGCGGGCCGAGCCTGCACGACCTTAGCTGAGCCAGTAAACCCTGCCCTGCCGCCGTTCTGTTACTATTTGACAACTTTGTTGCGCGCGGGTCCTCGCTGCGAACGACAGAGCGGCTTATATTCAGGTGTGGCTTATTTATGGACAAAAAACGAAATATTTGCCAACACCCAGAGATGCGGCTTATACTCAGTGCAGCTTGTATTTGTGAATTTACTGTAATCCAATGAATATGTCCATTATTTAGAATGAGTCAGACAGGATATACTGTGTGGCATTGATGGAAGTTGTTATTTGGGTCCTTCCAATTCGTTACCAACTGGTCCTTGCTTAAGCATCAATTTGGTGTCACTGGGTTCAGATGTTATAGTCCACTCCTTAGGTTTCCCCTTAGGTCCTTTGATTCTGCTGGCGTGGATCGACACGCGTTCCCTGGTCCGGATAAGCAGCTTCAGTTGTCAGCAGTACAGTAATTTCACGATCACAAGCTGCACTGACTCTAAGCCGCATCTCCAGATGTTGGCAAACATTTTGTTCTTTGTCCATACACAAGCCGCACCCAATTATAAGCCACTCTGTCGTTCGCAGGGAGGACCCACATGCAACAAAGTTGCCAAATAGTAACAGAATCGCCGGATCGCGGGGTTTACTGGCTCGGCTCAGGCCGTGAGGGCTTGGGGCTACCGAGGGGGCCAGGTGGCCCAGCTCGGCGCTGCTGCTTGGTGGGGCCGCTCGGGGCCGGCCGCTGCCGCCACTGGGCTCGCTCGCCCCGGCCTGGCGCTACGCTGCGGTGGCAGGCGGGCACGGAGCCCACCGGCACTTGCGGCAGTGGTGGGAGGCAGGGATGGAGCCTGCTGGCACCCACAGCGGCAGCAGGCAGGGACAGGAGCCTCCCGCCTCCCCCTAGCTGCGGGGCCAGCAGGAGGGAGCCCCCCGTCTCTCCCCCAGGCTGCGCTGCCTGAAGGAGGGAGCTCCCCCGCCTCTCCCGGGCTGTGCTGCCTGAAGGAGGGAGCTCCCCCGTCTCTCCCCCGGGCTGCACTGCCTGAAGGAGGGGGTCCGCTGCCTTCCCTCCTCCACCGCACTGCCTGCAAGGAGCCTGGCTCCACCCGTCGTGCAGCAGAGTAACCAATTTGTAACAATCGCATAAAGCCGGGTTTTACTGGCGGGTTGCTCGACTCAGCACCTCAGTTTGCACTTCTGGGGTTTGAAACGTCAGAAAATTATTCACACAGTCGCCACTCCTAAGTGTAAGCCACATTTCTGGTGTGGGAGCAAAATTTTAGTCAAAACGGTGTGGCTTGTAATCGTGAAATTACTGTACCTGAAAAGGGTCTTCCCACTGTGGGGTTAACGATAACCTTCTCGACTCCATTTTCTTTTGATATCCCTTGATATGTACCACATCTATTTCCTCAGGCAGTTTTAATGCCTCTAAAACTTCCAAAATGAGGCCCTCATGTATTAATCCCTTTCCTTTTGAATTGAGTAATCTCTTCCCAGATTTTTCCGAAAGTGTGTACTACCCCAAAAGCATATCTTTGATTCAGTATATATGGTTCCCTTTTTATGTTTTAAATATTCAAATGCTCTTTTTAGAGCATATAATTCACAGGTTTGAGCTGACCAATTGGAAGGTAGTTCCCCCTTCCGACAGCCCGCACACTGTCTCCATTCCCCCCCCCCGCCCCCCTGCAAGCATCTGGAGGAACCACCAACACACACTCCCTCTCCCTCCATGAGGGCCCGCCCCACCAGATCCTCTCGAATCCCTGCCCAGCACCAGCAACCTCCAAACAATTATGTGTCAAATCACCCCCCCCGGTTCTCCACAACAAACCAAGGTGGGCCCAAACCTCCATCTATCTCCACTGTTAAATCGTCACTGTCCACCACAATTGCTTCACATTCCAACACTCCAGAATGTCAACCACTCTTCAGCCCTCCAGTGCAACACACCCTGGACTGCATGGGATGCACACACAACCATCCCACCTCCAAAAGCAAGCCCATGGCTCTCTTCTATCAGAACCGCAGCGGTCGCCACAGCCTGGATACATACCGGCCAGCCATGGCCCACTGGATCCAACACCCCCGACAAATAGGCAACTGGTCTCCCCACTCCTCCCCACTCCTGAGTCAGAACTCCACGAGCCACCCCATTCTTCACACTCACGCACAAACAAAAGGGTCCTTCCAATGAGGGTAAGCCCAAAGCCGGTACTGAGGCTAATTTCAACCCCAGTTCCCCCAATCTACAATCATCCTCTCTGGTCCATGTCACATTATCTCCCTCAGTCAATTTTCCATACAAAAACTTTACTGCCTGTGTGTACCCTTCAATCCATATTCTACAATAGCCCAATAATGCAAGTAGCTTTCTAATTTCCCTTTTTGAAGAGGGAGGAGGAAGAGACAAAATTCCTGCAATCCTTTTCGGGTTTAGCCTTCTGCTACCCTAGCTTATTAAATGCCCAAGATACTTTACTTCTGATTCCACAAATTGTAGTTTTCCCTTTGATACTCTTAATCCCTTTTCCCCAAGAAAATTCAAAAGTTTTATAGTAGCCTCCCTAAGTTTAACTTCAGCTTCCCCAGATAATAAAAGATCATCTACATATTGGATAATTTGTATTCCAGGAGGAGTGGGGAAGGTTTGTAATATTGTTTCTAAAGCTTGTCCAAATAAGTTTGGAGATTGTGAAAAACCCTGTGGTAATTTTGTCTGCCTTAGTTGCTGCTTTCTCCCAGTTTTTGGATCTTCCCATTCAAAGGCAAAAAAATCCCAACTTTCTTCTGCTAATGTGCATGCCCAGAAAGCATCTTTGAGGTCCACCACACTAAACCACTGATGCTGGGGTGGGACTTTACTCAGAGGAGTATAAGGTTTGTGAGTCCGAGTTCTCTTGTTAACTTCCCTTAAGTCTTGTACTAATCTATATTTCCCATCAGGCTTTTTTTTACTGGCAGAATAGGGGTATTATGAGGAGACATACAAGATTCCAATGTCCCGTCTTTAATTAGTCCCTTTATCACTGGCTTTAAGCCTTCTCACCCTTCTAAGGACGTAGGGTACTGACACGTACACATATGGGACATTCTTCTCTCTCAGTTGTGACCCTTGTGGCGTCAATACCTGGCCCGCCCCCCCGTTTCCTTCTTCTGATAACACCCCTATTCCTAGCTTTACCTGTAAATCCCTCCCTAGTATGTTGCTGCCTGCCCCAGGAACCAATAAGACATCTCTCAGCCAAATTTTTGTTTCTCCCTCAATTATTACATCTTTAATGATAGACACTGTGGAATCTTTTTTTTTTTCCCTGTTACTTGTGCAGTGACTTTAGTTATACTGCAGCCTTTTGGGGTTTTCAATAGGCAGGTTCTTTCTGCCCTTGAGTCAACCACAAATTCTAATTTCTCCCTTTGGGGTCCCACTTTTAAAGTTAACACATGCTTTAGATAGTATGGCGCTACCCCTTTAAGAGAAGAGGCATCTTGGGCAGCCGAGGCAGCAAGCCTGAGTCCTCCGAGGATGGGGAGGGGGTGTAGCGGAGGACTGCTACCGGAACTACCGACGGGGCAGGGCTTTCCAGCGGAAACCAGACCGGGGCACGGGCGGCCGCGTGGTTTGGAGCGGCGGTGTCCAGCGCGGACGGAGCAGCTGGGACGGGGACGGCCGGGAACGGGGCAGCTGGAGCGGCTGTGGGATATGCAGGCGGGAGTAGAGCCGCTGGCGCTGCTAGCGTAGTGGCTTGGGCGGGGGCCATAGAAGGAGGAGCGGCCGGCGCTGCCGGGAATTTCAGGGCTGGAGCAAGGGGGTACTCTGAGACTGGGACGTGTGGCGCAGCCCCGAACGGTGCGGGAGCAAGAAGGAGCAGAGAGGGCAACATATCTAGAGGGTCCTAGTTTCCTTCTTTCTTTTTTTTTTTCTTTTTTCCAGATATTTTATAACCTTCTACTCCCGTTGACTCTTTTTCCCTTATCCAGCATGCAGCATATTCTCCTTCTTCCGGGTTAACCGGTTATTTTGAATTTACAAATTCGTTTAAAGCCTGACAAATCCAAGCTTCAAAAGAGCCATATCTGGCTCTGGTGAACATAGTCAGATCTTATTTCCATTTTTGCCCATTCTGTCGTACAAAACTGGATCATCTTTACTTTTTCCTTTTCTCTTGTAGAAAGGTCAGCATCCCAATTAGCTAACATAACTCCCAGAGGGCTATCTTCAGGTATCTCTGCTGGCACTCTTTTACCCCTTTTTTTCCTGAGCCTATTTTTCTATTTTTTTGTCCCATTTTTCAGGATTTTGTCTATTCACTCCTGGCTTTTTTTTTCCACTTCCCAACACTGGAATATTACTCCTTTCTCCCCACACAGCAGTGTTATTTCACCTGACTTAAAAAAATAAAGTTAAGATCAACAATCTATACTACATTCACATTCATTCATGCTCACTCGTTTTTATTTCTTTATTTCCTTTTTCTCATTCTCCTGCCCCACTCACAACAAGACACAAACACAAAAATAAGGTGTCTCTTACTTTTTTAAGTCAGTTGTTAATATTTACCCATGGGTATAAAACCTCTATAGCCCAAGTTTCTGGGGGTCCTCAACCTGGCAGCTTTTTAAAGCCCAGATGCTCTTGGATTTCCCCTCAATTTGGCAGCTTTTTTTTTTTTTTTTTTTTGTGGGGTCCTCACTTTTCTTCCCGTTTCCCAGTGGATTGTGCCAGGAAACCCTCAGCTCCATCTGAGGGGTCCTCAACCCCTCACCCGGGACCCAGTCCCGATTACCCACGGTGGGGATTCTTTCACTCTTTTTTCTCTCGCTTCATTTCCTCGCTGACTGAGTGCCTCGCAACACGTCAGAACTGCAGCACTCAGAAACTCCACACTCGTTTCGCAGGTCTGAGGTAACCAGCCCACGTCTCAGACACACACCACTAGTCCCCCCTGATCCGCCCCACTTTTTCTTGTCCAGGCCTTTGTGCACCTAGAATTGTGAGGCTACTGCCATGGTTTTAGGGAGCCTTTTCTCCTTTTTCCTTTTGCTTTACCGTCTCCTTCTTGTCCTTCAGGTTGTCCAACCTGCAAACCTCCAATCTGCACCAGGGGAAGTGGAGCGAGGCCGCCAAAATCTGTCGGGGCGCACCCCCTGCTCTGGGACCCCTGGGGTCTTGGAGGCGAGATGTTTATCCCAACAAGAGCCCCCAGTTGTGAAAAACACATTTCACTGTCCTGGTAAAATTTAAGAGGTTTAATAAAAAGACAATAGGAGACACACATAAAGCAAAGGGTTAAAACTGCCAGATGCTTGGCAAGCTGCCAAGAGAACGAGGTTTTGGGAGCACCCCTTTAAATACACTTTACAATACATCAACCTGTTGCATATTCATAGTCCCTCATGTATAGTAAAAAATTTCTGAGAACTGTTTAGCATGGCCGCTCCTTGGGTCCACCTTTTTAGAGCATGCGTGTTTCGTGGCTTGTGGTTTTAATCCTCTTCTTATCATCTTTTAATTTGGGTGGTGGTCCCAGCCTTTTGCAGCTGGTGAGTGTTGATAATTGTCATGTCAGCTGCAGGGCCCTATCACACGTTCACGGGCTGTTATCTCAATTAGGTGGGTAGTTTAAGCATACTGTCTCGAAAAATACTTAAATCTAACTTTCGCTATTAGAAGAAAAGAAAAAACCCTATATTCATACAGAAAAGCTGTTTTAGCTTTATACATATAGCATTTATCCTAATGGTTGTAAAAAGCCAACAATATGTCATCCACTTACAACAATGTAGTTTCATTTCAAGCAGATTTGCATGATCTTCTCCAGACCTACTGTGTATTTGCAAACTGCTCTGGAAAACTGTGCCCCTCTAGAACCACAGCATCATGTTCAGTTGCATCAAGAGTTCTCTTTTATTTTTTTCTTCTTGTTCCTATTTCTTTAAATATGGTCTTTCCACATGTTCTCAGTCTGACTGGGAAAGAGAGGACTTTGACCACTTACCCCTGACAAAATAATATTTGATAGAGGAGAATACTATCTTGGAGCTCCATCTGAAGTAATAGTTTAACACAAGTATACTCTTCTTGAATGCTTATGCTATTACAAGACAGAAATCGTGTGCTGTGCTTTTTCCAAATTTTGGTCTTGAATGGTGACTCTTACTTCTTATTTTTAGCTCTTGCTTGCTGTTCCAAATGTTAGGTTGTCCCACCACTGGGAGTATCTCAAGTAGGTAACACAATATACACGTTAAAATTCATGCCCCTACTGGCTTTCAAGTGACATCGCCTTCAGAAATGTCCTCAGTTTCTGAAACAGTCACAGTGGTGGTAGTGTGGATTTCATCAGTGATCCCATAAAGGAATTAGGTGCTAGTAAACACTACTCTTCAGAGTAGTCATGCAGCTTTGTATCTGCTGGATTCTTCCAGCAGCCCAGGAGGGTTGCAGTTGCCACTTCACTATTTAAAATCCACTGTGCAAGTTGGACCCTGCTGAGTACAGTTTGAAAGAACGAGCACCTAGACCACAAGAGTGATTTTTCTTTGAGATGCAGTCAGGACAGACTACTTCGTAAATCTCCAATCTTCTCTGCACGTCTTGCAGTGCAGTAGTGGTGGCTGCAGGCCTGCCGTGCTCCCTGTGAAAACTTCGAAGTTTGTTGACATTCCTGGCCCCACAAACTCTACAGCATCCCAGAACTGTCAAGGTAAAACTGGCTGTCATATGCTTTCCAAACTAAAAACATCTTCAAGTACAGTTCCTACAGACAGTGGTTACTCTTCATCCTTCTCGCAGGAAGTGAATCTCAGAAGGGTAATTGGTTTGTTTCAAAGATAATTGTCTTCTCAAAGTTTGTGTTTATTACCTTCCCCCTACTGCCCTCAAAACCAGAAAAAAAAATATCTGTCAAAGGAATGAAACAGCAATAATTGTCTGAGCTGCCCTTGGATGGGGGGAGGTCAGCATCAGCCAAACTGCCTGAAATGTTTTTTCTGTATGCTGCTATGTAGAGTATGAGATGAATCAACCAACTTGTGAAAACTGCAGGAAAGAAGCAGGGCTTATGGGGTGGGGGTGGTGTTTGATTTAAGTTTTTTAGTTGTTACGGCACTGTGATTATTCCTTGCACCAAGGCAATTCATGGTAATTTAAGAGGAATAATAAAATCTTCTTCTCATAGTTCCCTGGATAAGTGGGAGCAAGGGAAAAAATGTATGAAAAAGCAAGTTCAATAGCATCAGGAATCCTATTCATGTGTAACTTTTTGGGCTCTTGACTGTTTTACTGCACCTAATGCTTAGTATAGACTGCAATTATAATATATGTTTCATACTCAAATGTCAAGGCGCTATTTTGGGCTCAGTTTCTGAAATAAAATAAATGCAGTCATAGTAGTTAACGAGCAGAAAGGAGCCTTCTCTTCCAGGAGACTAAGCCATAGGAGAGTGTTTAATTTTATTGGATGTGGTCCTGTGCTGACAACCTGCCGCATCTGACATGGGCTTTCACTTGGGTTCTGTCCACAGCTCTAAGGGAAGTCTCTTGGCGTTTTTTTCCCTGATGTCCCCCCATATCACAACTTGGCTATTCCTGTGCCTCACTTAATTGATCGCTTCCAGTGCTTGCAGGCAGGCAGTATAAAAAGTTGATGGGCAATTATATTCATGTCAGCAGTGACAATGGGTTTCTTCCTATTCCTGATGTATTGCTCCTTCTGTGTTATGAATAGAAAAAATATCTATATTTAGTAGACTTTAATTGTTTGACAAGAAAGAGTTTTTGAAAGGAAGTGTATGTAAAGTGGGTAAGTTTATTTTACTTTTTACCACAGACCTCTTGAAGTATTGTCTCAAGCCACGTTAACTGCTTGAGATGCTATACTGTGAGTTTTGAAAATAACTGTTGGCACACCTCTCACAACTTTCTGAAGAGGTGCAGTCATATTTGTAGAAGTATTAATTATACCATCTGGCAATCCATAAACATCAGGCTTTTAGGAAGACATTTCCTCATAAACTTGCATAGTTTTCCCAGGGAAGACCACTACATCACTGCAACCATAACTTTCTAGAGGTTTCTGATTTAAATTATCACATTCTTCCCTCTCTAGTTCAGTTACTACCAGCGGGAGCTTCTAAACCCTTGGTTCTAACCAAAATCTCTATGGTTCTAACTGATTACATTTTGGCAAACGTTCAGCAGTAACAATAGTGTCGTATAGGACCTTTATTCCACTGGGATTTGTTGAAACTCCTACAGTTTCCTTTTTCTCTGCTATTGCAACAGAGTGGGTTTGACCATAAATGACTCAGCGCAATTTCGCATAGTGAAGCAGGTGTGGGCAGCAACTGTCTTGGTTCTGAGTTGTAACTGAAGTGTCTTTTGGAACTGAATAATCCATCTTTTCCTCCTATAAAAGTTGATTGTAAGAACATAAACTGAAAATCTTTATTCTAGTTCAGGGGTTATTCCAGTTTCATATATCCTCTCTTGTTTGGTAAGGATGACATTCTTGTGAGCCTTTCTTTATCATAGCTTTTCTTTAACTGCAGGAGACACAGACCATTACTCTACTTTCACAAACCCTGTTTGTGGAATAAATAAAAATCTTTTGGGGAGATTAATTCATTGCAGATTAATGTCAAGGGAAAAACTTGACAGAATATACTGTGAAACCTGTTGTGTTCAATTTTTATCCTAGGAGAATCAGAACAGTGTCTGCTTCTCAACAAGTGTATTCTTTAGTTAATCTTAGTAGATAATGCTTCTTTATTTTTATTTAAGAGATGACAATCAGTAATGAAGAGCAAAATTAGTTGACCTGGCATCTTCACTTGCAGGAAGGTGCTTTGTAGTCTCACATAGATCTCCCCTTCATTTGTTTGAAAGTTAAGTCTTCATTCTAGTTACAGTTGATTCCATCAGACAATAGTATTTTTATTATTACAGTACTTACTTTGTTTCTCTTTTTGTTTTTCAAGTGTTAAATAGAAAAAAAAATCAGCATTTTCATTGATGAAACCACTTGCTATGAGACTCCCCAGGAAGTGGAATAGTATGTGCCAATCTGCATTGACTGAATAATTCAGTATTTGATCCTGTGTTTCTTAAAAGCTCTCTGACATTTGCAAGATCAGTGGGGATCTTACCAGTGTACACAGCATGTGAAGGGAAGATTCAAAAAGGGAGCCGGACTCTGCTTTAGCATCCCATGACAGGACAAGAGGAATGGGCACAAATTAAAACACGTGAAATTCAATCTGGACACAAACCAGTTTTTGCTGTGAGGGTGGTCAAACACTAGAACAGTTTGCTCAGGGAGATTGTAGAGTCTCCATCCTTGGAGATGCTGAGAACTTGTCTGGACGTGGTTTTGGGCAACTGACTTTCGACAATGATGCTTGTGCAGGGGGTTTGGACCGGATGACCTCCAGGGATCCATCCCAGTCTCAACCATTCTGTGATTCTGTGAAAGTTGTCCAAGGAACATCTGCTCCATAGCATTTTCAGAGTTGATACTGCAAGAGTAGCTGTTTCATGGAGTAATTCTGACAAAAATGAGCACAGTAATTCATGCTTCTTTCTCAAAAGAAAAATTTTGACCAATTTTTGCAGCAGCTTAAGTGATTGCTGTTACCAAGGTTACTTGAGGGTATTCCTAATATGCTGAAAAATTGGTATGAATCAGTGAGGTACGATTTCAAATCATGTAGCAAACAGAATTGGTATGTTAGGGGATGAGGACAGATACACTGCAAGACCTCTTACCTGTTCCAGATAGATCATGTACTGGTACAGTTTTACAGTTTATCACTTTATTCATCTCACTGTTCTAATTTGTAACTTGAATTTGGCACAGTCTTTAAAACTTCTATTCTTCCTTCGAAACTACTTCTCTTTTCAGTTTTTGGTTGGATGTTGGAGTATGTTGTTTTGTAGTTGGTTTTTTTTCCCTTTAATCTGCTTTCAGTACAAATTGGAATTGTAATCTGGTTTTACAGTCTTGAAAGAACAGAGTGAATATAAATGCACTGTGTAGCTACTAGTATTCATTTTTCCTTTTGTATAGTTATTTCATGTGTCAAAGGCTGCTATGTAGCTGAAAGGTCAGACAATCCCTTCTTTCAGCTGCCATGATCCCTCTTCAGTACCTTCTTTTCTAAGCATTCATGAAACGTTAAGTGCTGTTGCCTAGATGGCTATGCTTGAATTTAGGAGTTGCCCTCTCCCATCATCTGGAGTTACAGCTGTGCTTTTAGTGAAATATATGAATAGACATTGTGGGTTTTTCCATGAAATTGACCTTGTTTATCTAATCTGAATTCTCTGATGTTATAGGTGGTCTTCAAATACACTTGCACTGTGTAGGCTCCTGTTCTGAGCAGCCTTGGCAACCAAGCCAGGTTGATATATTTGGGCTATATTAAAAATAAATCTACTTGCTGCTTCTTAGAAAAACTATTGAAGGAATTTTTTGAGGAGAAAAAGGGTAAAGAAGGTAAACATGCTTTTTAAAAAGTATTGTTTATACTAGGGAGACCTGAATACAGTAATTTCACGATTACAAGCCGCACTGACTATAAGCCACATTGCCGGGTGGTGGCAAACATTTTGTTCTTTGTCCATACACAAGCCACACCCAATTATAAGCTGCTCTGTCGTTCGCAGCGAGGACCCACTTGCAACAAAGTTGCCAAGTAGTAACAGAATCGTGGCATGGCAGGGTTTATTGGCTCCGCTCAGGCCGTGCAGGCTCGGGGCTACTGACGGGACCAGGTGGCCCAACTCGGCGCTGCTGTTCGGCAGGGCTGCTCGGAGCCGGCCGCTGCCGCCACTGGGCTTGCTCGCCCCAGCCCGGTGCTGCACCACGGTGGCAGGCGGGCATGGAGCCCGCTGGCACCCATGGCGGTGGCGGCACGCGGGGACAGGAGCCCCCTACCTCCCCCCGGGCTACGGGGCCAGCAGTAGGGAGCCCCCCGCCTCTCCTGGGCCGCGGGGCGAGCAGGAGAGAGCCCCTGCCTCCCCCTGGGCCGCGGGGCCAGCCAGAGAGAGCCCCTGCCTCCCCCCAGGCCACGGGGCCAGCAGAAGAGAGCCCCTGCCTCCCCACCGGGCCACAGGGCCAGCAGGAGAGAGCCCCTGCCTCCCCCCTGGGCCACGGGGCCAGCAGGAGGGAGCCCCCCCCTCTCCCCCCCGCCGTGCTGCCTGCAGGGAGCGGCTCCACCCGCCACGCAACACAGTAACCAATTTGTAACAATCACGTAAATGCCGAATTTTACTGGCAGGTGCTCGACTTGGCTGTTTGCACTGACTCGGTTTGCACTTCCGGGGTTGGAAATTTCAGAAAATTATTCGCATATTGGCCGCTCCTGAGTGTAAGCCACATTTCCGGTGTGGGAGCAAAATTTTGGTCAAAACGGTGCGGCTTGTAATCGTGAAATTACTGTAGTTAGCTTTTAGAAAAGATGAGAGAGCAATAGAAGGTGCCCGGCATCTTTCAGAAAGTTAATTTAAGTAATTGAAAAAACTTCCAAGGTTTTAAAAATTACTTTTCACCAGAATTGGTAAGAAAATTATATTTAGGGAGTGAGATACCCTCATCTTTTAGAACTGGAAAGGTTTGAGAGTGATGGTCATCAAAGCTTTGAGAGCAGCACTATCCTGGCAGGGCTGGCAGCTGGGTGGCTGATACTCTGGTGGGTGCCAGACAGAAAACCAGCAGGGACAGGGCACATTCTCCTTTCAATTCCTTTTTCCTTTGAAAGTTGAGCAAAATATATGAAATCTGCAAACAATCTCTTTTTTTACCTCTTAAGTGTGTTTTCAGACACACACAAAAAAGATCTACTGGCATCTCTTAGAATAACCTTTGGCTTTTAGAATCAGGTGGGTTTTAAATCCTCGTGAGCAATGTGATGTACAAAGCATTATTGTTCATTTTATACAATTTGTCGGTCAGATTTGTCATCTAAGAAGCAGCTGTCTGTTTGAACAAGTTGCAGAGTTTTTCCTCTACTGCTACTCATTATTTAAAAGATTGCTTTGTGGGTAGGATGTGTTGTACAACTCTTATTTTAAAGAGAAAGAGATACCAAGTTCTTAGTACCTGATGATAATTTCTCTGTTCCACAAATTACTCAAACAGCAGTTATCTTACTCTTTTACCTCCTTACCTGATATTCTGGAGTACATTTTTGTAATTTCTGTTCTTCTGAATGAAAATGTACACAGATACCGCAATTTGTAACCCAATATTTCTTAATCAAGCAGCAAGGTAGAGCGCCAGCATCGTGTGATCATTTGTTGCCTAATGGTAACAGTGCAGTCTGATGAGATGAAGTGATACCACTAAGCTAAGCTATGTGGAGGGATTTGTCAAGTGGCCAAAATAGTGCCACTATAGCTTTTTATACTATAGATGAGCCTGAGCCCAGCACAGAGGAGCAAATCCTGCCTTCTGCTATCTCTTCTTCTCTCAGCAGAGCAAACTGGTGCCTAGAACTGAGTGCACGCAGAAAACAATGGGATTTCTTGAAGATACTTTGCAATTTTTATATATAGCTAGAAGACAATGGCTCTCTCATACTTGGTGATAACTGAAAAGAAAGCACTGATGCCATATTGTCAGGTTTATTCCGTTAAGGGATTTCTGAAATCCTTTCAAAAGGTACCCACCCCTACAAAGAGATGAGCAGTTGTTTGTTATTTCTCATACAATTAATTTGCATCCATAAAAAACATTGTGCAGATTCTGGGAATGAGAAATACAACTTGGTGAAAGTAAACCAGAGGTGGTATGCCTTTTAGATACTTCCAAGTTAGATTTAAACTAAGTATGTCCTCTATGTGGAAGTAATGAGATGAATAAGGAAGCACCCACTGCCCAACCCTACATGGATTTTTTTGTGAAGAGAGCAGCAGACACTCAGCAGTAACATGTTGATCTTTTAAGATGATTAATTTTTTGATACTGGGCTTGGAGCATGAACTGAATTGCCAGCAAGAGACCACTGATGTTGGAGCAAGGGCAACAAAGGTGATTAAGGCACTGGAGGATCTGCCATATGAGGAGAGATTGCAAGAGCTGGCACTGTTCACCTGAAGCAGAGAAGACTTGGCCAGGGGTAAAAGCGGGGTCTTAACAGAGTGTGTAAAAGCTTTGTGGTATGAGGGAATGAAGAAACAACTTTTCTTAGTATTGCCCACTGACGGGCAAGTGGCAGCAGCAAGAGTGCAACACATTTTTTACTCTGGACAGTGATCAAAGACTGGAGAAGGGCCCCCAGAGAGAAGATTTCCTCTCATGGGTGCAAAAGTTTAGTTATTTTGCTCTCAACATCATATTAACTTACTAATTACACAGATTGACTTCAGTTGTCTCAATGTCTGATAGGTTGTACTTCAGTCTTAATTCCATATGAAGCATGTCCAAATGATTTGCCTTTTTCTTTCCATCCTGTATAGGTTCTGGGAACGCCTACAAGGGAGCAAATTAGAGAAATGAATCCAAACTATACTGAATTCAAATTTCCTCAGATTAAGGCACATCCATGGACTAAGGTGAGTCTATATGATCTGAATAATAAAGATGTGGGCTGAAAGTAAAGTTGTTCAGTTTGTTCAGTGATTTGGTGACTTTCAGTGTTTTTAACTAAGCTGGGACCCTGCAAACGTTTGATGTAGCTGAGGAAAAGGAGATGTTGTAGCAGTACACTGTAATATCTGCTGGTCTGGGGGTTGCATGTAGGTGAGGTTTTTTTTTTGTTTGTTTTGATTTTTGATAATGATGTGTATGTTAGTAGCATATTGCAATATTCTACATACTGTCATACTATTAGCTGATATGCACAATGGTCACATAGAAAAGAGGAAAGTGTCCCAGTATGTATGTGGCACTTTTTTAGTGCTGTAAAATAGAGTGATGTGGGTTGACAGTAATTTTCTTAAATTCTTCTTTCATAGATAATATTCTGTTTGTATTTCTGTAGGTGTGCTGTTGAGATTTTTTTTTTCGTGGAGTTGCTTCTTAAGATCTCTTTTTATCTAACTTTCATAGAGAGACGCCAAATGCAATACACACAAGACAATATTACGACCTCCATGACCAAAGAGGAAACTGCTAGCAATGAAACAGATACATTGCTGCACAATTAAATAGTCTTTCACATGTCAAGCAATGATGAGTATTTGACTTGGGACAAAGTAACAGTCATTTAGTCAGCCTCTTGGATGTGGAATAAGTTAAATATTGAATCTCAAGCAACTGAAGCCTGGGTAGTTAACATTTCCTCTTGCTGCTTGAGAAATGTCTGTTGTAGTCACAGTGTATTTCCATCCTATCTCAGCACTCAGGTTTCCTTCTGCTAAGAAAGTAATATCTGTGTTTGGAAGGACTGCATGCCTAACTGAGCGCATGTCCAGGGCAGATTCTTTTGGACCAAATATTCTATGGCATTCTCCATTAGGTCACAATTAATGTTGGAGAGTTGTGCTTACAGCATAGCTTCTCATTCTTTCAAGTCATTCTGCACACAGCCCTTCCTGATGTCAACTGGGTGTAGAGTAGCATTTAAACCAATTAATTACAATTGGGTTACATGAGACTTCATTTATAAGATCTGTACTTATTATACAAATGCTAAATTTAAAAAATTTATTGCCCAGCACAATGCTGGTAATGATGCCTATCTTCTTATCTTCTTGGTGTATTACTTCTCTCAAGATCCTTTTCTTTCAACATTTTGAACATGTTGAGCCATGATAGATTGAAGTAGTAGTATTACATAGAATTGGTTCTTCTTACCCAGTTGTATTGATATAACATTTGATGATATGTCAGTGTGCACAGGCAATCCTCTTAGAGCTTCTCTGTCTTAGAATTGAATAGTGACAGAAACCTCTTCAGAGCTTTGGCTTTGAATAAACTAGAGTGACTGAAGAAGTAAAAGTGATAATATTGTCAGTTGTGGTTTTTTGTTACAACTGTGTGTGTAACTATACTGCTTCAGCTAGTTGCCAACAGGACTTGAACTTGGAGCTTCAGAAGCACAAATCTTGGACATCTAAGCCGAAGAATTACTGAAGATGACAATAGATAGGAAGTGGTTATTTTTGTTGAGTAGTTATGACCAGAGGATTCAGCAGACAGGAGGATTTTTTGGTATGTGCAAAATAACTTCTAGGCAGCTGCTTTCAGCATGTTTGAAAGAGCAGTACTGAGAATATAGTCACTCTCTGCTGTAAGCTCTTAGACATAAGAGCATTCTCCTTGTTTTGTGCTGTTTAATAGAACATGAGTATTTGTCAAAGTTGGGTTTGTAGGCCCTGCTGGAGCTAGTTTCATGAGGTTGAGGTGCCCAGTGCATATTTCTATGCAGTCTGGAACTGGTTGTTTCCAGGCCAGTAGTGTATACAAAAGTAAGGTCTTGTTTTCAGGGAACTTCCTTGGTCTGCGAAAGTGTGCATAGATGGTAATTTAAGAATTTTCTTCGGAAGCTGTAGTATCTATAGGTTGCATCTGAAATTCTGTGGTGCTGACTTGCATTGGATGGATCTGGTTCTGATCTGCTCTTTTAGGCATTTCTGGGAGGCATGGATATGTTACTTTCCTACTCAGTATTGCTGTGATTATGTGTAATTGCTACATTTGCTGTTAGCTGCTTGTGAAGAATGGTGGCTGGCGCTGTAGTGCAATGCAATGTATTCTAGGTTTTTTAAAGAGATGGAAATTATTTAACTCTGAAGACAGACAAATCTGTGAAGGAACATTGTCTTCCGAAAATCAATTTTGGGCTAAAACTGGAATTTTAAGTACAAGTTTTAATGATGTTTGAAGCCTAACTTCATAGATATATCTTAAGCTTTTCAGTAGAAATGCGTTGGTATTATCCTAATAAAGTATTGATAACTTCCTTCTTAAATTATGACAAGTCTAAATAACACTCTAAAAAGAATTTTTCTATTTTTCTGCAGCAATATTATGCAGCAATGTTTGCAGTGCAAACAGTTCTCAGACTGACTTTTCAATTTGTCGACAATTTTAGATTGAAGTAAATTTGTAACTTAAGAGTTGGAGTCTCCCATTATAAAACTTAGAGACCTCTCTCTCATCTCCCATACAGTTTTGTGTTGGCCGAGCATGTGTGTGTTTTTATACCAGTTTACATGCATGAGGTTCCTGATGATCGAAACTCAACCTGTCCCTTGCTAGCAAAAGAAAAGAAAATCTGAACTTTCCAGGAATCTCTCAAACCATTCTTCAGAAACAGAGCTTCCCTCTTCTTTTCCTCTGTCTCCTATGCTTACAACCCCAGCCTCAACAGGAGGAATCCAGGACATTTTGGTGCTTCAGCAGGGGAGGTTCTTTTCAGAATACCAATGTGTTTAGTAACTTAAATGTTATTTTCGTCCAAACCTCCCTTTATTTTCGCTTCGTACCGAATACTTTGTATTCATGGAAGTGCATCCTACAGCTTGTCTACCTTGGTCTGTGAAGTAAGTAGCGTCCTGTTATAAGAGAGGCAGTGTTTTGCAGGGGTGTGAATATGGCTGACTTACAACAGTCAGAAAAGAATAGGAAGGCTTTTAAACACAGTCATTTCTTTAGGTATATCTTGGGCTGGAAAGCCAGTCCATTTCTTCCAGTGGTGTCAGCTCATGAAATAAAAATTACAGTAATTTCAGGATTATAAGCCGCACTTTACAATACAGAGTGTGATAAAAGGTATCTATTCTATCACCATCTGTTCAGGGTGGGGGCAGTGATCCTTATCTCAATGGCAGATATTCTGCTAATGGGCCATCCATTGAAACCAGGCAGGCCATTGTTCTTTATCTTTTCACAACCCATTCTTCCTCCAGCGAGTCATTTTCTCCTAATGGCCCATTGAGTCCCACTGTGTGACTGATAAAATTACTGCATCCTATTGGAAGTTGCTCCAGCCAGAGGAAAGAGCCCAACATTTCTTACCAAGATAAAAACAGAGGTTTTGGGACACTAGGGTAGCCCCTTTCTCCACTGGACTCCAGAGGAAAACCGGATTTCTCCAAATCACCACTGGACCTCCAGGGGGAAACTGCACCTTCTACAGGACCACGGCTTCAACTGAATCACATCTGTCACTGCAGGAGGATCCAGCCACCATTTAATGGGACTGCTACCAACACCCTGCCTGACGGGGTGTCAGGTTGTACTCTGACTTTGTCAGGGTTTGGAGTTTGTTCCTTTGTAGTACTGTATTTCTATTTTAATTTTCCTAGAAAAGAGCTGTTATTCCTAATTCCCATATCTTTGCCTGAAAGCCCCTTGATTTCAAAATTACAATAATTTGGAGGGAGGGGGTTTACATTCTCCATTTCAAAGAGAAGCTCCTGCCTTTCTCAGCAGACACCTGTCCTCCAAACTAAAACAGCAACTTTTCATTCTTTGTCCATAGATAAGCTGCACCTGATTATAAGCCGCACTTTGGGTTCGGGCCAAAATTTTAGTCAAAATGGTGCGGCTTATAATCGTGAAATTACTCCTTTCTGGAGTTTTGCTGCTATTGTTCTTACTGGGTCATATCTTTTCTTTTGTGTCTTTCAGCCACCTCAACTCCTTGAGCCTTCTTTCTTCTCAGAAGTGCAGTCTGATCTGTGCCACTAATCCTTATGCTTGTTTCTGTTCTTCTGACTAAGCTTCATCTCTACCATGTAACTCTTTCCATGGTTAATATATAACCATACAAAGCCAAGGAGGAAAGCCAGGATCAAGTGCAAGACTACAAATCACAGGGCTGTTAAGTTCAACTTTGGTGATTTCCTGTGAATCTTTTGGAAGGGAGCAGGGACAGTGGGACAGCCAATAAAAGGTCTAAAGACATTCTTCATAGCTTGTGGAAGATGGGTGTTGCTTACCGTAGCCCAATTACGGCTGCCCTTTATGCTGGCATTACTCAGATGCTACCTTCAGGTCTCAGATCCCTGGGGTAATGAAAAACAAAAGCAGTGCTTGATAGCTTCCAGAAATATATAAAATGTCCAACTGTGACAACCTGCCTTTCCTCTCATCTAGCTAATAAAGGATCTGATTAGGATTGTAGTAAATGTAATAGAATTACGTAATTTAAGCCCTTTCTGTGTGGGGAAAATTACTCTCTTGGATTTTTTTCTTTTCCTCACCCAAGGATACTGACACATGTTTGCCAGTATAATATCAGGATAATGGAAGATATGTATGCATATAGATGTCCATGTTTTGTGATGGCAGAACAATATAAGTCGTAACAGCAAAGGCAGTTTACTTAATCATAACCTTTCCTTGTTTCCATTGTATAGACATGGAAGCAGTTTCTACTGTAGGCAGCTCTTAAAAATGGACAGTGAGTCTCTTCAGTGTGCTGTGGTTTGGTTGCCTTTGTTTCTTCTGTTCTGAAAGTGCTTGCAAGATTTTTCAAACATGCAGGCATTTTTTTAATATACTTTTGGTAAGATAAATTTGAGTGTACTCAAGAGTATGGCTTAATTCACCATTCCCAAATCTATACTTAGTTGCTGCCTGAATAATAATTTCCAAGTCAGTGTTCAATTGGAAAAAGACAGGAGTCATTTGCCTGACTGTGGAAGAGACAGGGAGAAAAACTGTCATGTTTAGATTAGTTTTGAGCATCTCTGCCCCACTCTTGTGCACTCTTGTAGACGAACACAGAGGACTTTTCTCTGCATTGCTCTGTCTTCACAATAAACTTGTGGGAGATTCGGTCAGGATCCTTCCCAACTTTGTAAGCACTTCCTTTGTTTTAGGGACTCTTTCATTATTTGCACTGTTCAGGGTGGTTTTTTGTCCATGTCTTTAAGCCAAATGGTTATAAGCATAGGAAAACAGTATCTAAGATGAGACTTCAGACTCCAACTCTTCCCTTCTGGTGCTTTTCCAAAACTATTGACCAATTCTGGCTGCAGCTGAAGTTGTTCAGAAACCACATTTGGTCATGCTAAAGAGTAGCTTTGGCTATTGATTTTAGAATTCATATTTCCACCTATATTATGAATTAATTTCTGCTAATGCTATAAAATACTTGCCTAATATTTAAATCTTGATATCCTCTTGTCTACATGTGTGCTCTGTATGTATGTTTGTCCATACTAATCACTTTACCTTGAATGTTGAATAATTCTGTGCTTGTAGCAGACAATCCTGTTGTCTTCCCCACACTCTGGGATTGGGACATAGAGCCTGGTCTCTCTCATTAACATTTTTCCACCCTCCAGAACTGGTTTTAGGTCTTCATCCTGTCCTACTCCTGCTCTCCTTCCTGTTGTCTACTTTTAAAGCAGATTGTTTTGCTTGTAATGCTTCCAAAGTGACTGCTTATACTGTAGATGCAAGGAAGAATACAAAACAGTAAAATAGAAAAACAGACAGCTTGTTTTGTCACTTCTAATTATAACTGATGACAAAAGAAAGTGAAAACTCAGAAATCTTGTAAGTGGGCTTGGATTTAGACGAAAGATGAAAATGCGAGCTCTTCTTTCTGAGATTTAAGTCTGTTCTTTTGTAGAGGAACAAAGATACAGTGATGAGGATGAGAAGTTTCTTTGGTTGCAGTTCCATAATTGCCATTATGTTCATCATAGAGTCGGGTCAGTTCTCTACCTCCCACCTGCATATTCCTGAAATGCATTATGCTTTGTATGGTAATAAAAACCTCTTGAGTAACACATGTTCAGGATTTGGATCAATATCCTTTACCTGACTGACCATTATGCCCAGACTGCAGATTTTGGGACAAGGGACCAGGCCAGACCTGCATGTCCAAAAAAGCAGAACTTTTATTTCCAGCATGAACTGGACTTGATTTATGCCTGTTGTGAAACTGTGCCCTGACCTCTTTCTAAACAGTACAGCTCTACTTTTCACTTGATGTGTAATGACTTTACAGGCAAAGAGTGAAAACAGCTCTGCTGGAGACTAACTTTAATTTAAAAAAAAAGGTTTTTTGGCAAGTTCATATTTGACAGCTCCTTTGGTAGCAGCAATGGTTAAATCTCTTATCTTGTATGGGTGAGAAAAAAAGCCAGGTTTGCTGAGTGCTAAATTGCCCTGCCTCTGCCCAATTAATATGCAGTAAAGAAGGTACTACCTTAACAGTAAAGGAGTGAACACTAATGCAACATTAAGAAAGGATTTCGAGTAGTGCAACTATGGAATTTAAATGCTAAGTTTAACATACTTTCTGCAGTGTACCATCTGTTTAGCCATTCCACTGCAACACATCTGTCTAGGTTGTTCATAGCAGCTGTCCCAGTGAGATTGAGAGCACTGAGGTACATTTTTGGGGGTTCTCTCTCAGAAGAAGGGGAGCTGTATTGTTCCTCTTAGCTTTGTTGCTTTTCTTTGGAGCTTGAGAGAAGCAGAGCACATGCACTGGGTAATAAATATGAACTCGTTCTGTTTCCACAGGGTCCTCAATGGAAGGAGCCCAGTAAAAAGTGTGTGGTCTCAACATGAAGTAGCTTTCAAGACAGGTTCCTGGACCTGTTCGCAGTTTTGTATTGGCTCATTTTTAAGCCACTTAACCCTTCTTCATTTTTTTTACTTAATTTTCTCCTGTCTAAGTGCCATTGGACAGAAATTCTTGACTAATCAGGTGTTTACTATTTCTGAGGTGCTTTTAGAAAAAACATAGAAGGATTTAATTGGAGAAAGAAGTTGGGGGGCTTATATATATTTTAAAATACCTCCCAACACCATTGCCTCTTTTGTGGACACTTTTTAACCCCCGTTTTATATCACGTGAGTTTTACACCCTTCAAAATAGCCAAATGGCATATTTCAGAAATCCCATGCTGAAATTCTCGGGCATTTGGAACAAGACTTGTCCCAAGAGCTTCAGATGCAGCCTTGGTGTTTTTTGTGTCAGGTGGAGATCAGTGCATACATTGCTGTCTTGTGTGTGTCTCTTCCCTCTCCTTTTGTGAATGTGTTGTGTTTCTCATGAGCTTTATTGGCTTGGGTGATCAAAATTCTGCTTCTTAGTAATTGGTATTATATGATAGCATTTCTTAAAAGTTGATTTTAGAGTTGAGTTCTACACTGATGACTTGGCTTGTAAACAGTACAAACTTTTGGTTGAAAGAAGGAGCTTTCCCTCTTAGCTAAATGCTCGTGTGCAATACGAAATACATGCTTACAAACCAAAAGAATGTGCACAGACTGTCAGCCTTGAATTGGTGGTGTGGGTGGTTCTTGGCAAAGCATGTGAGTCTGAAGCTGCTTAGGAAATTTTTTACCATGGTGTCACAAACTTGCTGCATTAGCAGCAGATGTCGTTTTCCTAATATGACTTGATGTAGCACAGCATGCTACAAGGCAGTATTCACAATCTGCATGCAAAATGCACAGTGGTTGATGGCATGAAATCATGTCTTTTAATACACACTGGCTAGAAACGCACCTTGGTGTCACATTGTGAAGCTTTGGCTGTGGGGCTTAATTATGCCAAGATGATGGAACTCGTGTTGTGTGTGGAAAGTTTGTTTGAGGAATGTCATTGAATTGAAAGTCAGAGCAACCTTTCTGTTAAAACAATACTTAGCTCTTGCCCCATGTGGTTTTATTTGAGAGCTGAATGCTGACGTGAGTGAAGTGAAATAGGAGAATTCTGTGCTTTCCATCCTTTTTCTTTCATCTTTCCATATGTGCAGAAAAATAAAATTCAGAAGGGGCGTAAACTCCACTACACTGGTAGGAACTACTTCAAATTAGTAAGAAAAAATGTGACTGCTCTGCTAGTGCACAAAGCCTTCATATGAATTGAAGTCTCTTGGGGATGAGAGCTGTGTAGTGCACCAGGGCTACTTAAGCCTGAAATGTTGAAGAAGATGGCAGTTCCATTAAAATGAAAGGGGAGTAACATTAAAAAATGTGCATTTATATCAGTTCAACTTCAGAAGGAGAGAGGAGTGTGTCAGGCCTTGCTGACTCGCTGTTGTGGTCTGTTATTATTTGAGCATCACTAGCATGCCTGATCAAAGAAAAAACTCACACTAGTCCCTCAGCTTTTTGGTGAGGTATAGATTTATTGGGATCTGAAAGGGGGTGGGAAAAGCCAACAAAAGCACCAAAAGCTGTGACTTTCGATGAGTTTGGATGAGCATCTCCATTTGACATGATCATCCGGAGATTTTTGTAACTCATCCGAAAAAAAAAAAAAAACCCAAAGAAAAAAACAGCAACCTGGGTCTCAGCCTGAAATTGCAGAAACAAGAGGTTTTGAGTTATTCAAGTGCAAATTATTCTTGAAGAATATTGTATGTAAAGCCTTTTTTTTTTTGCATTTGTTTATCTCCAAAACAGGTTCATTTTTTAAAATGAAAACTTGAGCCTTCAGTCCCTCCTGTGGACAAATAGCCTTACAGAAGGTCTTGCTTCATTTTAGAAAAATGAATCACTGCACCAGTGGGGTAGTATTTGATTGCTTTAAAAGTTCCTGTCAGTGTTTTATTTTTGGTTTCTATTTTGTTTGTGGACTTACTGTGCCTTTTGCCCGACTGCATACTAAATGTTAGTCTACCCAAACACTTTGTGCACTTAGCTTTTTTTCTTTCTTTTTTTTTTTCCTTCCTCTTTTTTCTTTTTCCTTTCATTTTTTATTCTTTTTTTTTCCCTTTTCTTTTGCTTTCACCCAAATGTATTTTAGACCAAGACAGACTTGGCTCTGATGGGCCGGATTTTAGTCCGTGCACTAAATTTTAGTCCGCAGACTAAAAATAATCCGCGGATTATTTACTAAACTGATTCCCTCACTGAGAACTATAGAGACTTTAAACTCCTGCTGAGACATATGTACGAAGGGCTTTATGTCTCACAAGTCGCATTGTCTATCCATCCTCTTGCCCCTTCCCACCATGGAGCATCAGCCCAGCATTGTCTTGGCGTCAGTGCCCTGTGGCATGGAGGTGCTGGCGTAGCCATTGCCATGGGCGGCAGCTGCTCATGTAGTTCTCAGTGGGGGAACTTCGCTGAATGGGAAGAGCTAAAAAATCATAGAGGGCTTTGCTTTTATTTCTTAGGGAATTATTCAAAAGGGAGGTGGGAGGGGACAAATTGAGGAGAAAAAAATTTCTTAAGTAACGGGTGCGATGGGTATGAGGGGGAATAAGTCCACAATAGAGAGAAATTCAGTCCATACCCACACTCCTGAGGTGTGGTACGTCCAGTTCCCGAAGAATCCTAAAGAGATAATGCCAGCAAACCAAATCCAGTGGAGGGGGAAGTCAATCCAAAATGGAGAATAATCCGCGGCGGCCTGAGGTACTTGTAGTGCACATAAATTAAAAGTATCCAAATTCAAAGTATAGATCTCGGATTTTTATTTTGTCTTCAGCACAAATTGCAAATTGCTAGGGATTTGGGTTTTTTTGAGAAAAACCCAAAACCATCCAAAAGTTTACATTGTATGTCTGAGACAGATTTACAAGTGGGATGCATCTATGGATACAAACTAATCTGGTCACTTGGTTCTGTGGATGTTTCTATCCAGGACCGAGGACTGAAAATTCTTTATTATGGAAATTTCAATTACCCTTTTAGTTCAAGTTAGAGTTTTGATTTCAATTTTGTTTTTATTTTTTTAGTAAATGCACTGGCATTGGAACATAAATTTCATATAGAAATGGTTCTATACTATGCCTCACCATTGCACAATCGATTTTTTGACATACACTGTGGTGAAGTTGGACTTGCTGCTATGGAGACTGATGTATAAAGTTTCTAATTGTGTAAACATTTACTATGTCCCCCACACCATGGATTTCTTATAATATTGGCTATATTTTTCCTTGCTGGACTATTCTCTTTTGGATTGACTCCCCCTGTTTGGATTATTTCACTGCATTATCATCTTTAGGACTCGTCAGGAACAGGACATTTCACCTCAGGAGTACGGGTATGTACTTAAACATTTTTTCAAATTACTAGGCCTAGCCTTGAAAAAAAAGGAGAGAAATGCTAGAAGTGGAATAATTGAGTTCAAGCTGCATCCTTGAGGCAGCAGCCAGGCAAATGTAACATAGGCTGATAGAGATGAGATGGGCACAGACCTGTAACTTGCTTCATGTGTTAGTCACCACTTGTTGCAGGAGAAGGCTGTGTGAGGCCTCCTGGTACCTATATTTTTTCCCCTTCCTGGTTTCTAGCAGTGAGGGCAGACTTTGGGAACTGCCTACCCCAAATGACTAATTCCAGATCCAAAGGTAGGCTGAGCAGTTCATAACAGGGTTTAGGAAACATGTTAGGGTTTCAAGGACTTGAAAAGGAGAAGTTTTAGTGGACAAGAAAATACTCCTTTTATCTATATCGGATTTGTGACTGTCTGCCTACTAATTTTCTCAATATAAGGGCTTGTCATCTTTACCTTAAGAAAATAAAATTGTTTTCTTTTTAAAATCTGTATAGTGGCTGATATGTGAACTGTGCTGAGGAGAAAAACACAGCTAAGAGTGAAGAACTGAAGTTTCAAGCTATGATAAATCAAACTTGTTAAAATATCACTGTGAAGGTGCATGAGGGACACCTCAGTAATTTTACCTCACATTAAATACAGAACAACTTCACTGCTGTGGGTTTACCTCAAGACATACACATTTGTGCTACTTACCATGGAGAGGCGGGGGGAAGCTAGAAGGTTTTTTCTTTTTAACTGGAGACAGTTTTGAATTTTGTCAGGCTGTGACTTGGGAGTAATAATTGCGTCCACTGTGTGCTGTGGTCAACAATCCAAGCTCCACGGGCAGCAGGCACAAAGCAGCTTCTGCTGCCTCTTCAGGTGGCCCTACAGTGGTAACACGGTGGTCAGTACAGGCTCTTTCCCAGCAGTGTTAACCTAAAGCCTTTCATTTTGTCATTGTGAAAAACTTCCTGTCAGTGTGAAAACTTTCTGCAGTTTGTTTTGCAATAATCTGGTAGTAGGAATAAAGTCAGGTCTTCTTGTACATGGCTCCTTGACTCCCTTAGTCAGGATTCCTTGCCACATGAGTTAGTTAGCACAGCACACACTGCAGCAAACCCAGCGCTACCGGCCCAGCTGGGTACAAAGGGCGGGAAATTTTAGTCCCTGTAGAACTTGGCTTTTGTGTTTTATTCTCATTCAAGAGAGCATATATGCCTGGTTTAAAACCTCCTAAAGGAATGCCTGTGCAAGTTTCTCATCTCTGGTTAACTAGAATGTCATTCACCGATTTAATTTTTTTTCTCCTTGGTGTTGTGTGGCTTGAGTTCACCTGCACTGGTGCAAAGGCATTTTGGATTACTTCAGTTTTTACCAAAATTGCTGGTATCAGAACTTTTAGCTCATGCCCACCCTACTTCCTTTACCCCAGACTGCATTTTACCTGCAACACACAGAGCAAGAGACAAATGCTTGAGGAGGCCATCCAGGTCATGTACATGATTAACTCCTATTTTATTTATAATGGAATGAGAAAGGAGAGTGTGGTTAGCAGTGGGTAGAACTATTCTTAGAGGTTTAAAACAAAGCTGCAGTGAATAACTGCTTTTTGTACTCAAAGTAAAAATCTGTTAGACTAAAATAGTTGGTTTTCTTGACACAATTTTCAGCTGTCCTTACAAATACCAAATGTGCAGGAATTATCCCTATAAACTTACAGGAGTAGCTTGCCAGAATAAGGTCACAGAAGGAGTAGCTTGTAAATTTGAGCTAGACATTTCCTGCACCCCACCCATGCTTTCCTTGTTTTTCTCCAAAGCTGAACAGCAGCCTCCATAGCAACAGTCTGACTGCCTGCCTGCAAAAGTCCTTGTTAGTAAGACTTCCTTCACTAGCCAGAAAAACCCCAACCCAGAACTGTAGCAGGCTGTATTATATTCTTACATCCAGTGAATCTTGCTCATTTGAACCTTCTTCCCCACCTTCACTCCACTCCATATGCATGGCTGGTAGCACCAGTGTGTTTGTCACAATTTTTGAATGAGTTTCCCCTTCATTCTCAAAGTTGTTTTTCTGAGTACGCTCTCATGAAGTCTCTTGCTGGCATTGCACCTTCACTTGAGTGCAAGGCGTTGCAATTAACCCTTTCTCAAAACCCTGGAATGGATTTTCCCACACTTATTGCAGGACTTTGATTAGCACAAAGTGTTCCAGCTTGCTGGGCAGTGAGAGGTTTAATTGCTCTGACTTGCTTCTGGTCAACAAAGAGATGAGACCTAGCCAGACAACCTGTTTCTCCTTGCTTGTTTTCTTCTTGTCCCTGCAGGTCTTCCGGCCCCGCACTCCCCCCGAAGCAATTGCGCTATGTAGCCGCCTGCTGGAGTATACCCCCACTGCCCGCCTGACTCCCCTGGAGGCCTGCGCGCACTCTTTCTTTGATGAACTACGGGACCCAAATGTCAAGTTACCAAACGGGAGAGATAAACCTGCACTCTTCAATTTCACCACTCAAGGTAGCCCGAGAGCGTTGAAGGATCCCTTCTTTAGGAGGAAGCAGCAGGATAAATGTTGGTTGTAGTGCAGATGTTACTCCTTCAGAAGTAAAAAATCTCCAAGTGATACTAAGTTTATTAAGTAGTTGCATAACCAGCTGTCCATTTCAAAAAGAGAGGAAAAGGTCTTGGAGTTACAGGATTTTCAGAGTCTTGATTCTTCCGATTCAGTTTTGCTGCAGTACTGAGGGTGTACTGGATTGCATCAGGAAGGATTGCATGCATATAGCATGTGTCTGCAGAGTGTGAGTGTGAGTATGAATAGCTCAGTCTACAACTGGGCTGATGTCTTTGTGTGAAATATCAGTTTAGAATATCATTTGGAGATGGTCCTGCTTCTTCACACCTGAAACACTGTAGCCAAGTAGTAATGCATGTTACATTTGGAAGGGAGCTTTGTAGTGTTGCTGCCTGTTTTGGTTCTGAATGCAAGATAAATAAAGATACTTTATTTTCCAGATTTTATATGCTGTACAGTTCATCTGGCATTACACTGACTCAGTCATTTAGAAAGTGTAAAAATAAATGTACAACTAACTTTCTTATTTGAAACCAGGCTGGTATCAGATTTTAAAACCATTCATCTATTTTTTTCTACAGAAGTTAGAAATGTAAAGCTGATAGCCCCCAGAATAGTTTTGCCTGCCAAGACAGAACATGTGAGACGTATGGCACACAAATATGCTAGTAATGAATTTTGGAGCACCTTTTCTGTTGTTTTTCTTTAAGTGATTAACTGCTGTCCCTCACCCTTTGAGCAAGAATAGTTCTGTATACATTTTCTATTGAAAGTCTAAAACACCTTTTGGCCCAGTTAGCATCAGTGTCATTTTTCAAACTCTAGTGCATGCTCTGCCCCTCTGAAAAAATGTGAAACAGCTGTCTCCTTCAACTCGTGGAGACTTTTTGTTTAAAAAAATAAAGACCATTTATGAAGCAAAAACCCATTAAAGTGGTCAAGTAAATAGCTTGTGCTTGCACATCATGTCCTCTGTGCTGATTTCTGCATTTGTTGTTAGAAATTTAGTTGTTACATTACAAGTGCTTCCTTGTACTCCTGGATTGCCTTTTGTTTTGCCCCTCTAAGGCGATCTTCAGTAGCTAAAATAGTTTTGATCCCAGTATCTTAATACAGCTTCACCCCTGTTCTTTTTGAAAGTATTTATTAATCATTTCATGATGACATTAAGATTGAACTTATCTACTACGTGAAAACAAGGTTTTTTAAAAAAAGCTGGAGAGCTCTATAGTGAGTCAATTAAAAAATGTTTTTCTTAGGGGAAAAACAGATCTATGTATTGGGAGTGTGTCCCTGGTTCACCTCAGGTAGTATGGAAGCTGAGCCTAATGCTCAAGCAAATGTAAAGCTCCTCTTTTGCCATTCTAAGGAGTTGATATGCCCTCCCTCACACAGAGAGTCCTGGGAATGGTAAGAGAAAACAGTTCCTGTGGAGCAATTTCCTTAAAATAAAAAAAGTCAAATTTCTGTCTGTCATCTACAGGTGCCAGTTTTACCATCTATAAGGGGAAGGCAGGACACAGGTTGATCATTAATGCATTTCCAAACAAGCTCTGTTGCAGCTGACTAGTCAAACTCAGAAAACCCAAAGTGGAGTTGTTTTTAAATACCTAAATACATTTCTTAGTGCAGTGATTTGAAGAACTCTGTAGTTGATAAATGTACAGCAGCCCTGACTATGAACTCAAGATATACAAGAAGCTTTTGCTCCTCCAGTGACTACTGTTCAGTCCTTGTTCTCTGATCTTTACTGTGCAAGGTTCCATCAAATTAGTTGCTCCAGAGCAGAAATCCCAACTGGGATACATATCAGATCATTAGCTGGATAACGAGTCATGTTAAGTCATCTGTGGTAATTTGAAAAGTAATGAAAGACAATTTTGTTTTAAATAGCCTTTGTTTTCAACAGGCAGTATTAAGTTCTAGAAGTGTTTGATTTGGCTATATCCAGTTGCCTGAAACTCAAGAAGTAGGAGATGAATGCAGAGGGCTTGAAGGCAAAACTCTTAGAAATGACAAGATAAATCTGACTAGTAAGGCATTGGATTGATTTTCCAAAAAAAATTAAACATCATACCAAATCTACTGACCTGAGCATTGATGCTTCTCAGAGTCTAGCAAACAAGCAGTGATGGTATATGGAAGATCAAGATCATGGTCTTCAGCAGCCAGCTGTAGTTGTGGGGCATGTGGGTGTTTATCTTAGAGATTGAATCTGTTGAAGAGAGCATGGTTGTCACACTTCCTGAAGATAAAATACTTTTTTATTGAAGGGGGAGTGCATTGGGATTTTTGTTTGTTTACATTTTTAATGACCCTAGCCTGTGAACTTTAATTTTTCTTTTATTTAGAGAGATAAATGTATATGTTTAAGTGTACATATAATGGAAAGTTTGTTATTGTGACCAAAAAAATAACATGGCAGAAGAATAATTTTTCCATGGAATTCTTGTAGTTTTGATATATCAAGTATGCACTGTTTCCCAACACCAGGCATTTTCTTGTGTTTGGGGTGTGAAGGTGATCTGATCTCTTAGTAAAACCGGACATTTTAATTTGTGCTCCTTCTTGGACATGTTAAGTGACTGCAAATGGTATGATTTGATCAGCAGAAAGCCAAAGGTGTTCTTCCAGCTGATGTGGATGGGTCTCATAAATGAATTGTGATAGCTGCTCTGTTCACATCATGATATTGAAAACTTTGTCTGGATTGCCTTGACCACAGTAGCTTCTTGCAGCTGTATTGGTTGTAATTAGCCCAGCCTTGAGTTACACATTTGGTTTCCATAACAAGGCTTCAGTTGAACACCCTGCCCAAATACTGTGTGGGAAATCACTAAGGACAGAGATTCTCAGTATTTTGTAAACTGCAGATAATCACAGGTAAAGCTTTCTCCAAAGTATTGCAATGTCTCATTCTTACATATGGTATGGGTGCAAAAATACATTATAGCAAAAATTCAAACAAGTTCTCAAGCAAAGCTGCTATTGAACTTCAACCAAGAGAGTCCACTTTACTTTGTTTTTATCTCCTCTGAATTGGCCTGCTCCTCTTAAAGTTCAAGACATCTGGAGTATACTGAATTTAATAAACTTCATAACAAGAAAGATAATGTGAGGTTTGAGAAGGGAACAAAGTCAGTCTCCTAGTCTCTATGAAAGTTCCTTAAGGTGGCTTCAGAGAAATGGTTTCACTTGGGTCAAACACAACAAAAAGCCATTATTGTTGCCACAGTACAAAAGGATGTGTTCTCACAATATTAGATGAGGGAGGAATGAGAAGGGGGTTGAAGTGCCCTTGCAAGGGTGTTGTTCTGTCTGATAATTGCTTCTTGGGCTACAGCGACACTGACAGTCTGTAGCTGCACCTCGAGGCACTGTGCAGCACCAGAAAGTAGCAAGTGTCATGGGGTTTCCTTGTTTTAGTTCTGCTTTGGTTTGGATCACAGCCCACATTGTTTTGAGTGATGAGCAGAAAATAATGCAGGGGTGATAGAAACTTTCAAAAGAGCAACGTAAAGAGTGGGTTCCCAGTAATAACACATTTGAGAAACAGCATTGGAAAAAAATTAAGGGAGCAACATTTTCTATAGCACAAACCAGCTAATACCCAAGATAGTATTGAAGTATAGGTTTATAACTGGTGTTCCAGTTTGACACTTCAGGATTCATGTTTCTTCAGTTTATTTTTTCATTTTAAGTGGAGATTCACAAATTCTGCGTTAACAATATGAATATATGAATTCTGAATTACTCCTGTATGAATTGAGGATCTTGTATTTGTACAAGTGCTGTGAATACTGAGGCTTTCTATAAGGACTAGCTAGGTCTGCTTAGACCTGAATGGAGTATTACGAGATAGATTAGACGGGTTGCAGGTAGTGTAGCAACCTGCTTGCATTAGTAAGTGCTGAAACACAGTCTCAAAATGTGTAGTAATAAGAGCCTTGTAATCAGGGGAGTCTTCTGCCCCTCACCCTCCCAGCAGTAATGAAACATAATGTAACAGCAGAGAAAGAAAAATCAGCCAGTGGATTGCTGCTCCCTTTAGGCCCTGAGTTTAAAGCTAGCATTAAAGAAAAGCAATAGCCTCTTAAAAATGAGCCCAAATAATTTGAGACTGTGTCCAAAACCCCCTTACTGAACCCATGCCACGATTTGGCTGGGTTTCTGTACAGCCTATGCTCTCTGGAGGTCTTGCATGAAGATCTGTCTATTCTCCTTTTCTCATTTCTCCTCCAGATGACCTCCTGGAACTCCAAAAGTCATCAGTCTCCTTCCCTGAGGTGACTGTTCACATCCTTTTTACTGGATGTTGCTTTCTCAGGAGACAGCCAGTCACTCCTGTTTCTGAAACAAACAGGATCTTTCTTGTCTCAGCTCAGTCCCACCTTCTGTGAGGCACTAGATTCTCTTGAAAGGATGCCAGAAGATTGTCATTTGTTGGCAATGTGTTGCCCTTAATCCTCTCACAGTTGTGGCTGTAAGATGCCAGTTTCTCATTCTATCTAATACACATTCTGAAGCTGTATTATATTTGGAACCTAAAAGACATGACTATTTTTTCCCTGGTTAATATCTTCATCCACAATGATTGCATCATTTTGTTGTCCATTTAAATCACCCAGCTGACCAATTCCCTTTGCCTTTCCCTGTCCTTTTAAGGGATACGTTACCTCTCCTTGTTCAAGGAGACTGGTGTGAGAGATTGGTCTTGGGTTCCTGGGTCATTGAGAAAAAATGATGCTTGAGTAAGCCAAAGAACTAATCCCTGAAGCTCTTGGAGCAACTGTTGCAGCTGCTTGCTTGCTGAACCAGTACCCAAAGCAGCACCACTGTTATCAGCCTTCTCCCTGGGACTGATTGCAGGTGGGCCTGTGAAAAGGGGATCCTTCTCCAGTGCTCAGAAGGAAGCAGCATTATCAGGCCATTGACAAGGTACAGGCTTGGCTGGTTCTTTGCTCACTCCCAAGCCACTGTCTTTCTGTAGGAAATTACTCCTTTGCACCACTGTCTGTAGTTTTGGCAGTCTTGCTCTGGAGGCTGCCATGCTAAATATTACTGTGGTTTCCTCTCGCTGGTTGGCAAAGAAGAAAATGTAATGTGACCTTGGGCTGTAAGGGCATGTGTTTCACCTGAGGTGCCATTACGGGGAACCCCTAGGAGCTGATCCTGCACTTTGTGGATGATGAGCTAACTCTCTTGTTCCACCTCCCCTCCAGAACTGTCAAGTAACCCAACTCTGGCTTCGATCCTCATCCCTGCTCATGCCCGGAACCAAGCAGCTGCTTCAACCCCTACAAATGCTACAGCAGCCTCAGGTGAGAACGTGCAACTCCCTGCTTCCTTCCCTCTCCACCCTCGCTCATGCTGCCCAGGCACCTTCCCTCTGCTGAGGCTCACAGACCACCTCAGCCCACAAAGTGAACGGGGAGGAAGGGATTGTTTCAATATGACCTGAACCTTGGTCTTGGTAGGTGATCATTTGAATATTAGCTGTGGTCACCAACCCAAATCCCAACCCAAGGCACTCAAACCTGCATATGATTGCTTAATTTGTTGGTCCTTCTCACTCAGACTTTCACTATTAAAAAAAAAGTCATTATCTCAACCTGTTTTTTAGCAATCCTTGTGGATTGATTTGCACCTAATTGCTGTGCTCTCAGCCATCCTGAAATTAACACTGAATTTGTGCATGAGTTGTGATGCCTAAAAGCTAGCTCAGAGCATGTGGCCTCTGTGTAGTATGGATGAAGAGGATTTTTCCCTAAGGGCCTTGGCGTCTGAAAGTCTAGTTAGGGAGTTCACTCAGCATACTCATTGCCTCATCTTAGTAGTTGCAGTTGTTTCCTACTGAGTTTGCTTGTGTCATCTTCAGGCACAAGGCAGATGTTTTTGGGGTTTTGGCCAGCACTGAGTTTTCTGTTCTTCTCCTCAGGTTTCTGTCAGAAACCTTTTAAAAGCTCACTGTTGGCATTTAGCCACTCCATATTGTATTCTATTTCCAGTGAAAGCTTTAAATCCTGGTAATACCAGTTGGGAGACTCCAAAGAAACTCCCAGGTGCTGCAGGATGTGGCAGAGGTGATTCAGTACATTGCATTCTTCCTCTGAGTCAGCCCTGATTCAGCACACCAGAGGCTGTGTCAGGGCTTGGGCTACCAAAGGCAGGCTACAAAACAGGTATGCTTCCGTATGTCCTGCATGCACATCGGCCCCACCCCACAAGGGCTGTCAGCCCTTTTGCAGTGCAGGACACTTCCTTAGCATAGGATAGCTGATAAGGAGAAAGCATGATTCAAAAGCTGCTCTTGAAACGTGCAGGAAAGCATTTGCTGGTTGATGTGCTAGATAATTACCTGAACTTGATGTACTTGGTCCAGCCAGTGCTGTACAAGTAGCATTTTCATACTCTGGGACAGATGCAACCAAGTTTGAATGATGAGATTTCTCTCTGAAATTATAGTAGCAGCAGATTAAAGACGCAACTTGTACCATTTATGTACTCTGAATTTAGGAGAAAGCAAAATGCTATTGTCAAATTTGTTTGTTTCATACACTTGGCGATATGTTCTCTGTTTCCCTCTTATGTGCATCTGTTGCTCAACAAGTGAGAAAACAGATAAAGTAGTAAAAGTGATTTACAAACTCCTTAATACAAACATGGACAATTATTTTAAGCCTTTCTGAAAAATACTGTTTTACCTAATGTCCCTTTCATACCTTTTAAGGAGTTCTCTCCACTAAGTCACAAGTCTTGAGGAATTAATGGGGTTAAGAAATCTTTTCAAGGCCTCGTATAGGGAGAAAATACATTACAAGTCCTAAATGTGAAGTGTTAAAAAAAAAAAAAACCAAAACCAACTAACCCCAACCCATCCCATATTATTTAAAGCTTCTGTGTGCAAGCACTGCACTGAGTTGGGATGTGTCCTCCAATTCGTAGTTTAAGACCAAATTATTATATCCAGGTATGATATCCTTGCTGATTAGAAAGAAATTGTGCAATTAAGTTCAGTATTGGACAGCTTTGGATTCTTACAGTTGGTCGTTTCTTACTCACATGGGTTTCTCACAGCAGATGGTGGGAATGTCATCAAAGTTATGATGCTTATTTTAATCTGTTGCACTTTGCATGCTGATGCTACACTTAGCAAGAGACTTTCATACAAGGGGTCCCTTCTTTCTCTATACCCCTTGCACCTCCCAGAGCAGTAAATGTTGTTAAGTTCCTCAGTAACTGCTAAAGCAGTGTGGGAACAAGTCTCCCACCTAACCCAGGGCATCCTGATAGGCAGGAGACTTCTCTGCAAAATGTTTGCATGTGTGACTAAGCAGTACAGTTTCAAAAACTGCTTTTCTGAGTAGCGATGATGCAGCAAAATGTAGCTCTCAAAGCAATAATGGCAAGAGCAAATATGTAACTGTAATACACATTATTAGTGTGTAACTTGTGCCTCTCTCTAGCAAGCAGTGTTAAAAACTACATTTATTGTCAATTTCCACTTCTCTTGAGGCAAAAAGCTGTACTTGCTCTAGTAATGGAACCTGGTTTTGCAGTGGGAGTGTGTAGCCTTGGTGCTCTGGCATTAGTAAATTCTGAATATTTATGAGAAACTCTCTGACATAGTGGCATGTCTAAAGCAAAGTGGAGGAAAAGAAAGATGAGATTTATTGGCCCCTGCTTGAAATGATGTACTAGCTTTCTGTGACTTATACCAGCCATTGATGAAAAATGCCAGTGCAGTCATATTCCCGGGGATGGATGGAGGAGGAAGAGGATGGTTTCATAACTGTGCAGCCATGGCATCTGAGAGGGGAGCGTGCAGACCAAGCTGAATGCAATGCATATCTGTTTGTGTGACTACATTTTTCTTCCTGGATCAGCCAGCAGTAGTAGTTACCTCTCTGTTAATCAGCCCTAAGATGGGAAGAGTGTACTTGCCATCTGCAGGGAAGTTGTGCCAGCAGGCATTCTGGGGTCATTGTCTTAGGCATCCTGATGTGTTGATCCTATGTAATCCCAAATGCAATGGTGTGCCTGAACTTTTAGCAACACAACAGATTAGAGATGGTGTTACCTGCCAGTGTATCATAGTTGAAAAACACCACAGTGCTCCATCAAATAAGATTTACTGCATTTGCGGTATTGACATTGAAGGAATTTTGGAAAACTTGAATTCTGTAGCCAGGAGAAGATGGGCAAGCAATTCTCTCAGGCTGCTACAACCTTAGAACAAGGATGAATCCATGACAAGAGAAGTGAAACTTGGACATTTGCCAGGTTTGCTCAGAGCTTGGATTTCTACATCCAAAAGCAGGCACAGTAGGAAAACCAGGCTATCCTCCTCCTTCCCCTTGTCTCCTCAGCTGTCCTGTGAGGATTGCCAGGCTGATGGTAGCATTGTTTCTGTATCTTTGCAGATGAGCAGCACAGCCTGTCAGCATCACAAATGCGCCCAGCTAATGCTGTCAGTAGTGCTAATGGGCTTTCTCAGAGCTGGCACCTGTCACTCTCTGAACTGTAGCCCTATCTTTCCCTTTCAGGCGGTTTTTAAGCAGTGTTATGTACCCTCCAAGAAAACTGAGGCTCTCCTTAGGAGGGAAAAGCTGAGTTGGAGAAAGTTCTCTATAATGATGAGAGATGCTTTTGCCCTCAGTTTGAAAGAACTTTTGGAAGCGACTGGCACTTAAACCCTGATGACATTTCTTTGCCTGACAGGGAGAGGTGTCAGGCAGTGGCTCAGGACAAAGAAACTGCTCTGACCTTGAGCTGGGCACTTGTCTGTCCTGTCCCGCAAAGCCGCATGCCAGCTCCTAGCTGTGCTTCCCAGCAGGGCTTTGCTATCCTCTGTCAGCATTGCCGAAGACCTAGATTTCGTTCTCTTAGGCCCAAATACTCATTTTTTATGGTAAGAAGTGAATGTCCAGAGACCCTCATACTCCAGTTGTACTCTTTTTCTGGTGCTTCAGCAAAGTGATGGTGGAATAAGCCCGTCTTTGTTCCTCAAACATCCTATCAATGCAGAGTCAACAAATGAGCTGAAATGTTAAAATAGTGCATTTTGTTGCAGACTGGGAGTCAGGGCAGCCTTGAGCTTGCTCTGTCCCAGCCTGGGGGGGCCTTCTGCATATGGTTGTGAAAAGCCCCAGGAAAATGTTCTTGGCCTGCATCACCTGTTTTATTTTAACATGTGGCATCTATATTTCTCAGAAGCTCCCTGGTTACAGTGATAGTAGAAAAGGAGCATATTTTACATGAAGTAGCTCCATCCCTTCCTCTTTTTTTCCCTTTATCTCTGTGTAGCATCAATGTAATGATAACAATTTCGGTCTCTGCTATTTTCAGAAAATTGAGATCAAAAGACACGTTTCATTTCAGCAAATGAAATACAAGCAGTTTTTGTACACATACAGAGAAATCCTTTGCCAACAGTATAGACTCCAGCTGGACTGCTCACATCAGGCGCTGCCAGCAGATGTTGCATTAACTGGAGTTTATCCTAGAAAAATTTATACTAGAAAATTAATCTAGAACAGGCATAGTAAGAGTTTGAAGTGTAGAAACAATTATCTGGCTGTCTGGGTCACTTCTGATTTCTGTGGTCATTTTTGATCTGCATGCTTGTTGGATTTGGGAATTGCTCCTTCAGGGAAATTCTCTACATAGGAGGGCATCCCTCTCCTACAAGACCAGCTTCCCACATCCCATTGGTACTGCAGTCATGCTGCCTTGGTGCTTTCATTGCATGAGCTTTTTTTTGGTCATGGTGGTCATTCCTTTCTAAAGGCAATTAATTTGGGGTGAGATGAAAGGGAATGAGAAGCTCCCAGGGCAGTCATGTGGCATCCTCTGCCCACAGGACGATTTGTCTTTCTTCCCACACAGTCCATGCAGCATTTCCTTTTCAAATAGGCATCACTCTCTTTTCCCACTTGTCAGTTGTGATTCTGCATGCTGCTGATTGATTGATTTCCTATTTTTGTCGCTGCTGTCAATGTTACTTAATTTGTGACTCAACAAGTGCTGCCCATTTCTAGCCGGCACGCGCAGTGTGGTTGACACTCCCTGGAGGGAAGGGATGCCATCCAGAGGGACCTTGGAAGACTTCAGGGGGCCCGTGCAAAACTCAGGAAGTTCAACGGCACCAAGAGCAAGGTCCTGCCCCTGGGTCAGGGCACTCCAGGCACAAATACAGGCTAGGCAGAGAATGGATTCAGAGCAGCCCTGAGGAGGAGGATTTGGGAGTGTTGGTTGATGAGAGGTTGGACATGAGTTGCCAACATGCTCTTCTAGCTCAGAAAGCCAAATGTATCCTGGGCTGCATCAAAAGTAGCCTGGGCAGCAGGTCAGGAGAGGTGATTCTGCCCCTCAACTCTGATCTCTGACACCCCACCTGAAGTGCCCTGCCCAGCTCTCAGGTCACCAGCATAAGGATGTGAACCTGCTGGAGCAAGCCCAGAGGAAGGTGATTAAGAGTATAAGGGCCTGGAGCATCTCTCCCTTGAGAGAGTTGGGACTGTTCAGCCCAGAGAAGAGAAGGCTCTGGGAAAACCATGTAGCAAACTTCCAGGACCTAATGGGGGCCTACAGGAAAACCAGAGAGGGACTTTTTACAAGGGCATGAAGTGTTAGGACAAGGGGAAATGGGTTCACACTGTAGCAGGGTAGGTTTAGATTAGATATTAGGAAGAAATTCTTTACTTGAGACTGGTGAAGCACTGGCACAGGTTGCCCAGAAAAGTTGTGGCTACCCCTGGAACTGTTCAAGGCTAGGCTGGATGGCACTTTGGGAAATCTGCTGTACTGGGTGGTGTCCCTGGCCATGGCAGGGAAGTTGGAGTTAGATGTTCTTTAACCCTTCCAACCCAAAGCACTCCATGATTCAGTTCATTGCCTTCGATTGTGGCTGTGGTCAGGTAAGTGTCTGAAGAGGAGGAGGTTTTGTTAACAGGTAACCTTAGATCATTGCTCAGCTCTTCTGTGATGGAGAAATTTTACTGCACACCCATCGCCCACCAGTGTGCTTTGTCATGTCTGATATTCTTGATGTGTGTGGAAGTCACACAGCCCTTCAGGTTGAGGTCACCAAATTTGTTCTTTCTGTCTATAAACCCTTTGTATCTTTTCAAATACACGGTTTACCCAGTCTGCCCTCTTCTGTACTCAGATAATAGGTCTTTCTGATATTTTTTTCCTGTTGCAGTATCAATAGCTTTGCAGTTAATCTTATGTAAATTAAATGGGTGAAATGCATGACAGTCTTGGAGTGTTTTGGTGTTCACCCACTTATTTATAAGTATCTTGCAGTCTTTCTGACTTGGCTAATTAGATACTATATAGAATGGTTCCAGGTGAAATTGGTGTATTTTTCCCCCCTACCAGCTCTTCTAATACTAAGAATTTTTTTTTAGAGGAAATACCTCAAGCATGTGGCCTATGAAAAGGCAGTCACAATGAATTTCCTTTTGGTATTTCTTTGCAAACCCTGTGTTTTCTTGAAATGCACTTTGACATGTGCCCTTGATCCTGTGACTTGTCTCTCTGTGAAACACTCTCCCTTGCTGAGAAGGTGTTGGAGGCATTTACTGCAGAGATCTGATCCTCTAACATGTCATGTGCTTGCATAAACCTCATTACTGGCTACAGGCCTTGATGTTAATCTGCTTCAACAGTTCAGAGGGTGGCAGATCCAACTTGTGTTGAGCAACACTGAATCCAGCAGCAGACTTGAAAGACTTTCTCAGGTAGCAAGTACATGTATTGCACATTGGCACACCAGCTGTTTCTGCCAGGGGAGCAGACTCATCACATTCTTTGTCCGTGCACATTCACACAACTAACAGACAGATTTATCATAAGAAGGACTAACAATGTGAAACTTCAGCACCAGTGTGAAACCTCATAGTGACCACAGACATTGGTGCTGGATTTGGCAATGCCAGTGTGCCTTGTCCTGCAGTTATGGGATGTAAAACAGGAGACTTCGTGCTGCACAGACAGTGTTACTAACTGCAAAACCTGCTGGAGCCCAGCCCTCAGCCCTCCGGGTTGCTTTTGCCCTGCCTAAAGACTATCTTCCATTTTTTCCCAGATTGGATTGTTCCATCTGCATACTCTGAAATCAGGAGAGCATCCTAAGCAAACAGCGTCTTGGTAGGAGTTATGGGTTTCCCCTTGTGGAGAATGTCATAGCTGTTGTTTCCAATGTGTCTCTGTTTTGGAGGTAATGCTGCCTGTTTTTTTCTCTCTCCCCTTCTTGTCTCTTGTTTGCAGATGTTAACGCAGGAGAACGAGTTCAGACCAATAGTGTAGCTACAGCATCAGCCTCCAACTCCACCTGAACCAGTACCAAGTAGCCAGCTGCACAGGAAAAATCACCAGTAATTTGAGTCTTGCTCAGCAACACTGGTCACATTTGGAAAGAAAATTAAAAAGAGGAAAAAAAAATCCAACAAAACAACAAACCAACCAACCTGTTCATTTTAGTGTTCAATTTTTTATTATTATTATTGTTGTTCTTATTTAACCTTGTAAAATATCTATAAATACAAACCAGTTTCATTGTATTCTCACTGCAGGGTGTCCAGGGCAGGGGACTAGGGGGGAGGAGGGAAAGTGGAGCAATATAACACACCAATGTCTCCCCTAGACAATCTCTTCATGTTGGAAGTTTGCTGTTGTGTATTCAAAACCAGGACTCTTGCCTCATACCCCCTTCCCACAACAGAAAGAAGGAAAAACCGAAACAAACAAATCCGAAACCTCATTCTCTGCTGAAGTTCCTTTTTTTTTTTCCTTACCCTCTTCTCTTATTTTCTTTTTAAGTGAAGTTTCGGACTTTGATGTAGTGCACAGCTTGAATTTGGTTGGGAGCTTAGCAGGGGTCATTCAACAGAGTTCAATGTTTCTTGTCAGCAAATCCATATCCCAGGTTATCTGAAGAACTGCCCTGGTTTGGCATGGGGAGTGAGCGATGTGGTAGGAAAATAGGTTGCCATGGGTTGGGGGGGGAGGGTTTGCCATGTGTCTAAGGCTTGAACTGCCAGTGGAATCCTTTCATTTTAAAAATCAATGCTAGTGATGAGGAAATCTGCAGCTTCATGTGGGAAAAGTGTTGCCTGAGTGGGTGATATATAATATAATACACACACATGCACAAATAAGCAGCAGTCGGCTCTGCCGAGGCATCCTCTGTGCCCAACCAGAGCTCCTGCTTTCTGTGTCTCAGGCCAGCTCCCAGCTTCAGCAGAGAAGAGCGGACAAACAAAATCCTCAGCAGGGGGAGGGGCCCAGCTGGTGGATGGATGTTAAGGGACTTTTTGGGAAGTGTGAAACACTGTGAAAGTGTGTTTGGTTGGGTTTTTTCTCTCCCCACCCCTCCTTGGTTCTTGATTTGAACAGGCTTCCCTTTCCTAAGGTTCATACAGGAAAAGGACACCAGGGTTTATAATGTGAACTGTAACAGGCTACTGGTTTATTTTGTAATACTTTTTTTTTAACTGCAGTTTTAACTTGCAGGATGTCACATTCTCTGATAGTTCTGATTTTAAATCCACAGCTAGAATCTGTATTTAATTTTCATATTTTTTAACCGCTTGCTTTTTCTTTTTCTTTTTTTTCTTATCTCTATTTATTGATGAGTGTTGCCACATTGCCATTATATTTTTACATTGGTAGAATATTAAAATACACATCTGAATGCTCTTGACGGTAATTTGTACCTGCTGACTTGTAGGAAAGCTGGCTCTTATATGAGTGTGTGTGTATATATATTATATAAATATATACATGTATACATAGATACTGCTTTTTTTATTTTGTCTGCGCTCTTGAATCAGTCTGACTGAAGCGTGAGATGAATGCTTGTTCTAGTCCATCAGTTCAGGGTCCAGGTTTCCTCCATGCAACAACGTGTGGTGCAAGCATCCACATCTCTCTTCCTGAAGTCAAAGCAATATTCCTTGCGAAAGGTCAGGTGAACGGCCAGATGCAGCCCCGGCATGGAAATGAGACTTTTGGAGACCTGATCTTGTGGTAGGCTTGTGGTTGGTGTCCACTCCAGCCTTATCCTTCTTCAGAGAAACTGTAGTTGCCTTTGGTGCTTACCAAGCTGTTCCTCGACCTGTGAATCTCTAAGGCAAGCAGTTGCTTTTCAGGAACACGCAGAACCTTCATGTGGCCCAGGGGGAGCCAGCAGTAGCGACTTTGGAAGCTCAGCTGCCGCAGGGGTGGCAGGGGCTTGGTCACAAGCTCAGTGTGTTTCTTCGTGTACCTTTTACACTGTCGGGATCTTTTGGAAACTGTGTCTTAGCAGCTCTGGAACTGATAAAAGCTCTGCCCTCTCCCTCTTGCCTGGCACACAGTGGGTTTTGGGACACAGGAACTCTTTGAAGAGGTGAATGACCATCTACCATGAAACCGATAAACCCTCACGTTATACCCTTCAGTGATTTGCTGTTGGGTACACAGACACACAAAAAAAAAAGGTTTTAAAGATTTTTTGCATTCTGGCTGACTGCAAAGGGAAGCATCCATGTTGAGAAACAGAAGGCTTTCCAAATCCTTACCTGCAATTTAATAAGAAGGGCTGAAGAGCGTCTTAACATACGCACTTGGCTAGTCAGTGTCCTGAAAGGTAAGTGAAGGATCTAAATCCATGCAGGAGACCCTAAAAGTAGGACAGTGGCAGGGTATGGATCTACTGTATAGGCAAGACTGCTGAAGCATTGGCCACAGGCGCTGTTATTTGGAGGCAGTAAATTACTGAGTCTTCAAAAAAAAAAAAAGTAATAAAAATATTGAAGAAAAATTTCTGCTTGTGCCAGGACATGTGGCTTTTATTTTTCATTTTTTTGTTAAAGACTGGCAGAGGGGAGTCAGAGCATTTCTCTCTGGTTTTGTGACTGTGCCAGAGTCTGTGTGTGTCTCGTGTGTGTGTATTAGGCAGGGGGGAGGGTCAGGAGTGCCCCTCTGATTTTATTTCTGTTTTCAAGCATCATAGCAGGATCACACACTCTTTTATACAAGTTAGATCCAGGTCTTTAAACAACCTTTTTTTGTAAATAAGAAAGAAAAAAAACAAACAAAAACAAAACAAACAAAAAAAACAACAACAAAAAACAAAGCTCCTCACCAAATTCAAGCTTGTACATTATTATTTTTGGTTGTTTTTGAATTTTGAGTTTTATTGTTTTGTATGTAAATATGTGGACCCAGGAACTGTTATTAATGAGCAAAAAGTTACCGTTCAGGGCAGTGATTCTGTTTAATAATCAGAAAAAATGTAGACGAGCTTTTTAAAGCCATATAGTTTTAACTGTACAGTAGGTACCGGCCTGTATTATTGTAACAATAACTCTAGCGATGTATAGTGTATCTATATAGTTTGGAGTGCCTTCGCTTCCATGATTTTTTGAATTTTATTTCCCTTTTATTTTTTTCTCCTCCTTTATTAACAATGTCTCCCACCCTAAACCCGCATCTTTGCTTCCCCCTCCCCGCCCCCCTTTCTAATTCTTTGAGTGCTGTAAGGTTTCGGTGATACCCTGATCAGTAGCGGAATCTCCAGCGTCATTTACTCCATTAGAGCCGTGGCTTTGTTCTGGGGGTCTCCAAGGCGCCCACGCTGCCTTCCTTCTCCCGCTAGCAGCAGCTGATTTCATTCGGACCCTTGCTCTAGCAGCCCGTTCAGATTTTGCTTGTCTCTCTCCCTCAACCCTGCACCCAGGAGTGTCTGGGCAGCAGCAGCTTCCGGGAGGCTTGGCCCTCCTACTCTCCCTGCGGCTGTGTCGGGGGCAGCAGCGAGCGGAAAAGGGCCCCCAGGGAGGGAAAACCCCATATCCCACAGGGCTGCTGCATACGGAGCCATCTGGCTGCGGTGGGAGCGGGGGCATCACTATAGGAGACTGTGGTGTTGTTCTCTGCCGGGAGGATTTTCTGTTCCCATTCTTCTCCCTGTTTTCCCCCCACATCCTTCCGAGAAGTAATTTTTGTTTTCTTGAGATGAGTTTAACATGACTCTTGATTTCTTGTGCCCAGCACGAAGGCCTTGTTTCTAAAACTAGTTTGCTTGTGTTTTTACTACCTTGTTAGTATTCCACATAAGATTGTCTTGAATGGGAAAACACGTAACTTTACCAAACCAAAGGTTGCTGTTTTATTTCGAAGCATCTCGTGTTCATTCCAGTGGAGCAGAGGCTGCACTTTCTTTCTGGTGACACGAAGGTCAGTGATGCCAAGATGTTGGCAACAGTCTGCTCAGAGCTGTCCCTCTCTTCTTTTACACTCTTTTGGGCTTCTTTTTTAACCCAGTGTGGTCTTGATTTGTCTTTTACATCAGCCCTGCCCTAGTGGGTCCCTGAGCCGGGCTGAATCACAGTCTGTCTCCCCCAATGGATGCTCAATCAAGACACTGGTGTTCTTTACTATTAAACTAATCTACCTTGCTAGGAAAAAAGAAAAAAAATTACCTGCAAAAGAAAATTGATTTGTAGAATACCCCTGAACACTGTCCCCTTATTTCGAAGCCAAGCTTTACCTAAAATAATGGCAGGTGCCTGCATCTTGCAACCTAAAATTCCCCCCCTTGTTTTCAGTACTTGGAAAAGCAGAAGTCAAGCAGCCTGCCAGACTCATACTCCTGTACTAGGAACCTCAGCCACCATGAAGAAGAAGGAAAAGCCAAGGAGGAAAAGCACAGTAGGGTATTCAGTCTGGGCTCTGCATTCTGGAGACTGCCAGCAGGTTCTCCTGGGGCAGCAGCTGATTTCCACGGGACTCTTGGCCCGCTCTGCTCATGGCTGGCTTTGTTTTGCAACACTGCAATAATGGCAAAATGACAGGAGAGGAAAACAGTACCTAAGAGGTTAGCTCGAGAAAAGTAGCTTCCTTGTGTTGGTCTTTCTCAATTTATTTTATTATATATATATATATATATATATATATATATAATTTGCTTGCCTGTAAAATTTGCGTTCATTAATGTGTTGCTGATGGATCACTTGGGCCTGTACACACCAATTAGCGTGACCACTTCCATCTTAAAAACAGAAATCTAAATATATATATATATTAAGGACTGTGGGTTGTATACAAACTATTGCATACACTTGTGCAGATCTGTCTTGATTTAAAGGAAAAGCAAAACCTGTATAACATTATTACTACTTGAATGCCTCTGTGACTGATTTTTTTTTTTTCATTTTAAATATAACTTTTTTTGTGGAAAGTATGCTTAATGTTTTATTATTTCCCCCGCCCCATTCCCCTTGTAAATACGTTTTGTTCTGTGTGACTCGGTCTGGAAATAGTTAACTGGTACTGTAATTTGCATTAAATAAAAAAGTAGGTTAGCCTGGAAATGAAATTTAAAAAATACCAAGTGTGTGGTCTTTATTTCAAAAAATTGTCCTACTCTTCCCTCCTCTCCCTTCTCTGACCCTCATGCCTCTTTCCACTCTGCGAGAATAGGTGGACGTGAATTTTTGTAATAATAAATAAAAACCTCAAGAAATGAGCATGTTTTCTTAAATGAGTTGTGTTATTCCATGCTATTTTTAAAGAGATGCCAGTTTGTTTATGATGCCGTTTGATTTGATGGAGAGAGGAGCCCTGGGACATAAATATTTCAAATTAAAGCCAACCAATCTTTCTTTACCGTCCACCTATAGAAGCAAACTTAAGAATCTGTGTAAACTGCTGGTTTTGAATCCTGCATTCATGGTTGTTTGGGTTGGGGTTTTTTTTGTGGGGTTGGTTTTTTTTTTGGTTTGTTTTTTTAATCATTGGATCCCATTAGTAATGTCATTTGGTGGTGATCTGTAGTTTGTCGAGACCACGTCCAGTGGACCGTTCCTCCAGCAAATCAGCACATAGTTATCTCTGAGTTGGGTTTCCGGTACTGGATAATGTATGTATTAAACATGACATGTCTATTAGTGCAAAAAAAAAAAAAAATCCTTTTGGGCTGGCTGACCTGGCCGAATCCATTCTGTCACTATCCTAAAGGCTAGATGCGAGGTCATGTGACTGCTGCTTCAATAAAAGCAAATTTATATTGCAAAAAGACTCCTGCTTTGTTTGTGCGCCACAAGCTGTGGTTGTTCCTGTGAAACCTCTGCTGGGCTCCAGACTGGAGCCTTCACTCCGGAGGCCCTCCAGAACAAGTGGGAGTAGTATGAGAAGCGGCCCATGATGGGTCCACACCTTGCTTGCTGAGTCAGGGTCCCCTTGATCCTCTCCTGATTGCCAAATGTGTGTCTGGGAGCTGTTCTGCCCCACCCTGGATGCTGGAGCTGTGCTCCTCAGAGCAGGTGCTGGCCTCCCCCAGCTCTCTGAGCGGGCTTGGGGCTTGGGTTGTGCAGGCCCTTCTGCACTGGGGTGACAGGGCCAGGTGGCCACCTGTTGGGGAGGATGAAACGAAAAAAAAGTATAAATATGATTGCCTGGCAAAAGATATTGAGAATATGGAAACTCTAAGTGAGATTAAAATGAAAGCCATTTTTAAGATACCAAACCTTAGTGACTAAATAACTAGAAAACAGTAGTATGGCCAGCTGGAAGTAATCCCCTCTTGGCTGAACAATTCTCTCTGCTTGCAGACAGGTCCAAGGGTCAGAGAAGACCCTGCTAGCTTGGCAGAAGGGGTCCAAAGAGTAGTTTTTAGGGTTTAAAGTGTAGCTCAGTATGGTAATGTAATGATTCTTATGGGCTGTATGTAAATGCTATAGGATTTGTATCTTTCATTAGATTGGTTAGTGAAAATTAAAATATTCAACACAGAAGAAGATTTATTGTATTGTAATGGGAACCTTGCTCTCTGACCTCTTTCTGTTACCACCCTCTTACCTCTTTCTTTTACCCTTTGCTCTATTACACTCTTACAACACTGCTCCAAGCCGTAGCTGGCAGCTCCAAGCAGGGCCCTTTCACCCAGGCCCTTTACAATAAACCACAAGTTCCAAGACCTGCCTTTAAAAATCTCTCCGTCTGTCCCGACCGTCCTGCCCACCGTTGCTCCTACAGCCACCCACAGCCTGGCTGCCCCAGAAGCAACACAGTGAACGGAGCCTGCTGTCCCTTCATTTAGCGCTGTCCCACAAGGTCACCAGGATTCTGCATCCAATTCGTGCTGAGACTGGGACTGCTCTGCTCAGCCAGTCTGGCCCTGGCATTCAGGGTGGCCACTTACACCTGCAAATGCATCACTGCTGAAATGACAGCACCTCTCTAGGTGAGTTTAGCTATTTAAATCTTGTTTCTGGGGGAAGTTCATCACAATCCCTGGTGATTTGGGTTGGTGGTCAATCATCCTTGGCTACTTCTCTGGATGGACATGCACTGGGGCCTCCTGTCTCTTCTGAACTTTCCTCACCTGGAATGCAAGTTGTGGGCTCTCTTTATGTGCTGTCTTTGCACAGGAACTCTCAGCTCCAGTCTCAGATCTCTCTTCTGAATGTCAGAGCCAAATGAACGGGACTCAAGCAAGCACCTCAACTTCTTGCTAAGCTGGCTGGAAGGGGATCTTAATCTCCTTCACATCTTTGTAATGTTTCCAATTTTATTGCCTCTACAGTTGTTTCAAACATCCTCCTTAAGCTGTGAGTACCAAAAGCAGCCAGATGTTCCCTACAGTGCTCTTCCCAGTGTCAATGAAGGCACTGGAGAGCATCTTGTAACTGCTGCCTGTCTGTCTCCTTGTCTCAGGGTTTGCATTCACTCTTCTGCATGGAGGATGCAGCTGTCCAGTTTATCCAGCAATCCCTCCTATTGTAACTCCTGCAAACATTGCTGGTGGGACTGTTACAGTTTCAGATCATGTTTACATTCCAGTCACCCTTTTAAAAGATGTAATGTAGCACGTTAGCATCAAGAGCCAGTCCTTGCACAACCATCCAGGGAACATCATTCTTTCGTCCTGTGAGAAAATAATTTTTGAGATCATCTGCAAACCAGTGTCAAATCCACTTAGCTGTCAGTCATCAATGCCTTGGGATGATTCAAAATGCTAATCCAAGCGTAAAGCAGCACCAAGCTGAATGCAGTACAAGAGTCTGCTCCACTGATGTGCTTTGTCTTTATCGAGCAAGCTGTCAGCAATCTGCATTGGAATTAAGTGTCAGTGTCAAGGTTACTGGCACCATTTGTTATCTGGAAGGTGGCAGCTTTTGGGCTGCTGGTGGGAAGGTCTAAGTGGCTTTCTGTGGGAGAAGAACAAGAGCCACAAAGACGGAGGAGAGAACCGAGACACAAACTGGAGAGGGGAGAGAGGAGCACTGCAGTTTGTCTGAGGCTCCATGTCCAGTGTCTTGGAGACAGCAAGCCCAGTAGATGGTACAACCTCATCAGCCAGCCTGGAACCTCGCTTCCCTCCCTGGGCTCCCAGAAGGGCTTGGCTGGGCCCTTGTCCTGTCTCCCTTGCTTGTCTTGAAGGGTGGTGTTCCTGGCAAAGGACTGGCTTTGCTAGACCAGCTGTGCACAAAGGCTGCAAGACGTAACTCCTGCCAAATCCAAGCTCTGATAGGAGAAGAAGGTGTGTAGGTGTCAATGCCCCATAGGGCAGAGCAGGAGAGCTATGCTCTGTCTGGGTGTGAGTGTTGTACAATGCAAGGAGCATTGGAGCAGAGACCAGATCCCCAAAGCAAATTCCTGCTGGAGGTCATCTCAGTTGAGAGTACAGGTGAGTGCTCAGAGCTACAAGGGAGAACTAGACTTCACAGCAAACACCTGTCTTTGGTCAGTGCAGGAATGCAGCCCTGGATCTTGCTGCATACCCAGCTAATTCCTGATACCTTGGCACAGATATTTTCTTGGTGTATCCTGTTGCTCCCTGAGTGTGCATGCAGTTGGATAGGTGTCCCATGCAGTCAGTGGATGCTCTCTGCATCACTTATCTCTGTTAACATACTCCAGAGCTAAGGCTGGGTCCTCCAGGACAAGTGGGAAATGAAGAGTCTCTTCCCTTGTGGAAGCTTGTGAGTCGCTGCAGCAGGGTGTTTCTGACCAGGGTGCTCTGCCCCAAGACTGCTTGGGCAATCTGCCCAAGCCCAGTGCCATCTGCAGATCCCCCTTGCTTGCTGCAGAGTGAGAAACTGCAGCTTTGGGCAAACAAATCCATGTTCCCGGACAGAGCCGCCTCGCAGAGCACAAGCACCTGTCTCAACAGAGGAGCCACAGGCCCTCTGTATAGTGGCAGGCCCAGGGAACTGAGAATGAAATGGATTGCTAAGGAGAGAGATGAGGGGTTTGGGCTTTTTGGTTGGTATTTTTTTCCCTAAGCAAAGTTTCTAAAAACTGGTGGGAAGGCAGGAGTTAGAGCAGGACTGTTCATTGTCACTGGCTGCTTGACCTCCCTGTGCTTTACCTCACCTCCAAGTGCTGAGCAGTATCAGAGTCCAGACATGTCCTGCTCACAGAGGGACATGTGTCAGGTTCTGTCAGAGGGAGACAGAGGCTGCAGGGAGCGAGGCTCAGGTGTGTGGTCGGAGCAGCATGGGAGCTTGAGAGGAAGCAAAGAGCATTCCCACCCCTCTCACCAGATCCCTGTTATCACCCTCCACAACTCCCCAAGAGCAGGCTGCAGCCAGGTGAGGGTCGGTCTCTTCTACCAGGTAACAAGCGAGAGGACAAGAGGAAGTTGTACCAGGAAAAGTTTACATTGATATTAGGAATAAAATTCTTCGTGGAAAGGGTTGTCAAACCCTGAAGCAGGCTGCCCAGGGAGGTGGTGGAGCTACCCACTGTGCCTGGAGATATTTAAAAGATGTGGCACTTGGGGACGTGGTTTAGTGGTAGACTGGCAGTGTTGGATAATGGGTGGACTTGGTGATTTTAGAAGTCCTCTACAACCTAAACAATTCTACTATTATTTCCTCTGGCATAACAGCAGCCATGCCCTCCTTCTCCCTTCTGCAGCTCATTCCTGTAATCAAATCCTTTGCCAGACCAGAGTGCTCAGGAGGATGCAGTGCTTACTGGTGGTTTGAGAGTGTTTTTACTCAAGGAGATCATTGATGTTGTTTGGAATGTTGCCATAAGTTAGCAGCCGTGGGAAAAGGGACTGCCCAGCTGGGGTCTCTTCGGACCACCTCAGTTACAACTCTTTTAAGATTTTTGTTTCACAGCACCAGGCCTAAGAAGAGGTTGGTCAATGGAAGCTGTTTCTGCTGGAGACAACAGATTTGGGGCCTGCACAGGAATGAAAAAATGGCTTGCATTTGGCTGGAGGCAGAAAAATTATGTTGGCAGGCAGAGAGAGGCTTCAATTCAACAGGTAAGGAACCAACAGCCTTGCAAGTGGCTGTTACTGGCTCAGTAACAAACAAAAGGGAGATTCTTAGGATCAATCCTACAGCAGCCCAGGGAGAGAGTAGCAAATGCAGCTTTTAAGTCTCTATCACCTTTATCTCACTGCATTGGCACTGCAGGGGCAGCGGATGTCCCAGCCGCTCCCCAAAGACAAGGACCAACATCCCCAGCACTGACTGAGAAGCTCCAGGATGGGCCAGGAGTGCAGGCTGCCATGCAAGCTCCCCGCTGGGGGAACTGGATAGGATAAGTCTCATCTGTTTGGGCTCTGCAGTGGGTCCAAGCCACTGTAGAGCAGTGGGCAGCTGCAACAGTGAGTCTTGGCAGGAGCAGCCACAATTCTCAGGTCCATTGGGGATGGTGTACTGAGCCAGGCAGTGCATGTGGATACAGATAAGCAGCCCTGCAGGAAGGAAAAGGAAGTAGGACATCCAAGTGCTACTTGAAAGATTGGAATGTGGCACATGGGAGGAGGCAAAGAAAAGTAGCCTTTATTCCAGCCAGTAGTGGAGGAAAAGGTGTGTGGGGTTGATGCGGTGTGTGGGAGAAAAGGAGGAATGAGAGGGAATGAATGATACGATCAGAGCAGAGAGTCAAAGCTGCCCTGCTCCACGGGTTTCAGCGTACATCCTTCCCCTCGACCTGCTGCCATTTTCTGTCTCATTTAAACAGTGTCTGTTGAGATATTTTCCTTGCCAGTTCTGCTCCAGGCAGTGGCTGGGAGGAGAGGTGGGGACGTTGGTCCAGGGTGGTCCCGGGAAAATTGAATTTACTAATCCAGGTGTACACATTCTGTCTCAGGGAGCTGGCAGTTTTGGCAGGTGTTCAAACCAATTCCTGCCTCTCTGGTGGGATGGAAGGCAGACACAGGAAGCAACAGCTCCCCATCCAAGCCCAGGCCTGATTCTGGGGTGCACTATGGTGAGGAGGCCGGATGCCAGCACAATACTGATTCACCAATCATAAAAACACAGGAAGAATTGCATGAACTGGACTTTGGTGAAAGCAGGGAAACAGCATTTGGTGGCGATAGTCAGCAATAGTGCAACTGGGCCTTGTTAAAAGCCTTGAGCATCTGAGGACCTTACTTGCAGGATTAATCCCACTCTCCTAAAGACATTGTGTGAGGGCTGAATTGAGCCAAATGAAGTATCAGGCAAAGCCTGCACACTTGCAAGACCAGAAGCAGAGGGAACAGCAGAAAGTGGCAGGAACTCTTAACAGCAGCACACACAGGTCTGTGGCAGCAGCTTTTGTGATGGTTATGTTGCTTTTAAGGGAGGCAGGAGAGATGGGGGAGTATGGCTTTGGTGTGGTTTTCTGTTGACAGAAATGCAGACTGTGCATTTCCAGTAAAGAAGGATCCAAGGTCCTTTTTGCTGAACTGAGCTTGGTGCCACCAGATTTTCTCTTCCCACACCACCAGAGCCATATTGGCAGGGAAGCCCTGGGACAATTTGCATTCATTCATTTACTACAAAGACCAATTTTTCACCATTCTCAAGGTGCAATGCCCCCAGAGATCCGTTTGGCTCAGCCTGTCTCCCCCACCTGCCGGGAGACAGGAGGCAGCAGAGTGGCACAGCCAGGCTCCCTCCCTGTGGACAGCTGGGGAAAGAAAAGCAGGACAAGCTGAATTTTCCCTATGCTTCCACTGTATTGGTGCAACCCTGGAGGCATCTACCTGTGTTTGTTTCGGGTATGGGTTCCTTCCTAGGGTTGTAGTGTCTCCTGCTAAGAGATGGAATGGTGAATTCTTATCCTGTTGATTTATGATCCAAATTCCCTCTCACTGTGCTCATTTTCTTTCTCAAAGTACATTCTGCAAAGCTTGAGAAAAAAGAACCCACATGACAATTGAAAGCAGTTTCTACAGAAGAGCTTCCTGCAGGAATCCTGCCATGGCCTTCAGTTTACATGCTAGGCAATGTCATGTGGAAAAAATGTTTTTACCCTGATGGTGTCCTTTAAATCATAATAGAAGCTGAGACATTCACAGCTCAGCCTGTGCACAGCATCTGGAGTTCCCTGACCCTCTTGTTGTCATACAGAGCTGTATCCCCACAGAAGACCAAAGTGCTGTAACCCCTGTCCATTCCCACACCTGTTGGAATAGTTATCTTTTAAACCACATCAAATTGAGCCACGTGCAGAATCTTTATTTTGATGGACCATCTTCAGAAATACAGCAAATGCCTCAATGGATGATCTTCCTGATCTAGTGTTCTGCTGCATCAAGTTTTTCATGTCTCTCCTATTACATTGGATCTTGTTATTCATGTGATTCATGTTATCCCCCTCCTTTTAACTAGGCTAAATTTGTCCAAGGTAGCCTGAGGCTACAGAGCCAATCTCTGCACAGCTTCTCCTCCCACACTGTGGAGTGTTTTGTTCTATATTTTTGTATTTGCAACCTTCCCATTTACTGACTAGCTACCAATACCGTGAGAATTGCTCCAAATCTCCAGTCCCTGATGGGACCACCCTCACAGTCTTAACCAATACTTGTCACCCCTCCAACTCCTGCCAGAAGCCGAAGCACTTAAAGAGGCTGCCAGACACCAGCCTGGTGCCCCTGGTTCAGCGACCTGGACACCAGCGGTTCTTTGATGCAGCTCTTTTTCCTCTCTCCAGCTGCTATTTACTCCCCAGTGGAACACAGGAGCATCCAGACTCCTTTCTCCTCTCCCTCCTTTCCCTCTCCCCTCCCTGTCAATTCCTATTCCTGTACCTTGCCCCAGCCTAACCCACAAAACAAAGACCCGATGCAGATTTTTTACAGGAATGCATTAATGAGCACTATTTTTGACCAGCTGCTGGTTTGTGTTATGTAGGAGAGACATGATGACTGGGATTAGCCGAACCACACCTGAGCTTTACAAACCCAGAATAAGGAAAAGATGATTCAGAGGGAGAAATGATGGCAACAGCGAGAGACCAGCCCATTACCACTGTAGCACTGAGGGCTAGTACTGATGTTGGCTGTATAAACTGTAGCCATCAATGAATGAGCACTTTTGGTGTAGTAGTGTGGCTGTGCCTGCCCCTCCAAAATGTGGTGCTTAGTGTAAATGTCCCTTTATGCGCTAAGGCCACAGCCCTCGGGAATTCTGACACGTGAGTGCTGGAGAGCTGAGAAAGCCTTGAGCTCTGTGACAGATGCACTGCGCCTGTCTGAGCCTGCTGCTTCCCAACATCTGGAGCTGGAGCACCCCCATGCCTGGAAACATGGCAAAGCCAGCACACAGCAAAGCCAGCATCCTTTCTGTATAGTCCTAGGAGCTGGAGCCAGAGTGACTAACACTGTTCCAAGAAAAGTAAGATTCTTTCCAGACCTGCTCTTTGCAGTGATAAAAAGCAAGAAGTGGTCAGCCCGAGGAGTAATATTTCTGGAAAATGCATCAGTCCCGCCATGCCCATGTCATCCTGCTATCACTTAGGTTTGTGCCAGACACTTCGTGCTTGTCAGAAACCACCCTGCTGAGGTCAGGGGCACCTTTTCTTTCTCCAAGGACTAATGATGTGAAAAGATGCTGCAAAATCTGACTGGTTTTGTTCAGCTCTAGTGCTTTATTAATAGCAGTGCTAATGCAGGAAGCCACTGGGCCTTACACCATTAAGGAAATCACAGGGACATGCTTGTCTGTGGATGGTCTCAACTCAGAATTTCCAACTTATGGAGTATTTTTTCTTTTAATGTTATTGAAGCAAGGAAATACCACCAAAAACCAGGTTCAGATTTTTATAGTTTTTATTTTATTGTGCCAGGAAAACAAACAAGGAATGCTAACTCTGCTTTCTCACTCAAGCTTCTCTAAATAATCAGAAGAGAAAAATTAGCTAATGAAGACCAAAGCAAACTGGGGAGGGAGTGAAGGAAGCTGCCACACCAAAATGTATACAGAATGGTTCAGGACAACACTGCTGGCAGCCAGCAGGAGGGACAGCCCGAAGAAGAGAGAGGGTTTTCCATCCAGGGTGCCCTGGAAAAATAAATACAATGTGCTTCCCTTTCCTTTGCCATGCTCTGAACTCAAATCACAGAGGGGCAGGGAAACATACCTCACTCATCTTCTGTCCTAGGAGGCTGTGGGATCCTTGTGGAAGCCTTGTCCAAGTTCACGTGCAACTGTGGCAGGCTGAGTGCTGTCAGCTGCACTTGGTTCAGCAGCTGTCCCACTCAGAGCTGTGCTGGCAGTCCCAGCAGGAGAATCCTCCTTTCTCTTGGTGGCAGATGCCTCCTGATGCGCGGCCAGATCAGCCAGAGCCCTCTCTGTGCCCCTGTGGATGATCCAATGAGCAGCGTAGATGTGTTTTCTTTGGGACTGCCTCACTGTGCAGAAAAAGAGGTTAGGCTTTTACTTGGAAATGTACAGCAAAGTGTTCTCTGTAGCAGAGAAGAGAGAATAGCATTTAGCAATCCTGCAGCTGTGGAAAAGTCTGTCTCAGGAAAAAAAATTCATGCCCTTCTAACTTTGGCTGAAAGTGTTCTACTGCCCACCTAATACCAGAAACCAACTTTGCATTTCACTTTGAGGACTAGCCCCCGCAGTGGGAAGCACAGCCAGTGTTCTTCTTCCCAACTTTGGGATTAACTGCCCAGAATATATTATCAGGCTTTAAAATAACTTCTTCTTCAGTGTCTGTTAAATGCAGCAAGTTTCTGGAAGAATCCAGCTAAAATCTGCCATCTCCTGTGCCAGGATTTGACCTGCACTGAGAAACTCAGTGAGTGCAAAATAAGACTCAGAGCCACAACTGACACAATGAAGTCACCTGACTACCTTATCACCTCCCCTCAGCTATTTCAGGATTGTCTCCTTTCATCCAAAGTCATTGTACTTCCAACCCACCTCCTGGGAAATAATCACCCAAGCCTAAGTGTTCACCTACAGCTGTATTACTTTTCACTATTCTTTGTTCTCCCTTTCCCCCTTTATTTCAGTCATGGGGACTGAAGTACTACGTGCCTTATGGAAGGTGTGTGGAGTGATGCTGGCTCTCATCCTGTCAGTTCCAAGACTTACTTTGGCCTGTTTCAAGGCTGAGCTGCACTTAGACAGTGAATGTTAACGCACGGGTCCTGCATGCTGGCACACAGTTCTGCTGTCCCTGTCTCAGTCACTCAGCATTACCATCCCACCCTGCTTATGTTTGTCCATCTCCCAGGTCCACTTCATCAACAATAATGCAACTGGATCTCACTTGCATTTGAAAAGCTGACCTTGACTAGCCAGCCCTCATTCCCAGGAGAGGTTTCTCTACCTAAGGCACTTTGGCTTCAATCGTGTTCGCATCAACTGCATCAACTACACTGGGAATACTCCCCTGGAATTACTGCAGTCCCTTTCTCCATCCACAGTGAATTCCACCTAAAGGACAGTGTGCTGAAATTGGTGAGTGATTGTCCTTTTCCAAGAAAGTTTTTCATATCAGTACAGTGACTTCTACATCCACTGAGGCAGGGTTCAGAATCGAGGTGCAGAAGTTTTTCAGTATGAGCCAGTATTGGATAATCCCTGCTTTTATGCATCAAAATGCAACAAAACAACAAGGAAAAAAACCACAAACTAGGTAATGGCAAAACGGGTATTTAAGGGGAAGCACCTGCAGAGTGCCAAAAAAGAATCTCAGGGAACTGAGACAACGCTGCATCATTCCTTTCAGGGAGCTAGAATAAGGAGAGTGAACCAGTTCACAAAGAAAATGAAGTTATTGGACTCCTTACCTCTTTCTCTCATAAAGCTTTTCTCAGCTTCTGGGATCAGGAAATTATAAACCAGCTCTGCTACAATCTCTTCTGACTGTAGGCGAGTTTGACTACAGGACAGATGCACAATGGTATTAGTATTTTAATTTTCTCTCCAGACCACCTCTGCAAAAACATGTCTCCCTTGTAAATATCCTTACTCTTTCCAAGGGAGTGTACTGTCATCATGGCAGCAGTTGTCAGCTGGGTCTTTGTCCTACAAATACCTGACAGTGTGACTATTCCCCTCTGTACTGCCAATGTGTTCAAGAGAGCATTTGAACATGGGATCACCCTACATTCCTTACTCTCAAAGGTACTGAGAAGCTCAGTTCCTTCTGATGACAAACTGAGTTAGACACACAGACATTGCTGAGCATTTGTGTCTTTGTCAATTCAGTCTTTGGTCCATTGCTGAGTTTGCTAAATTCCTCCTTTTTGTGACTCTGCGCTCGACTGGCCCCCATGCTCTTTTCCATGCCAGTATTTGGTGGGTTCCCAGTTGGCCCAGGGGCGGCATGCATTATCTATGCTTCATTCCCCCAAGGATTCCAATGTTCTGCTTGTGTTCGTCTAGACACAAAATACACAGCTGTTGTACCATAGGAGTCACTGTGTCGTTGGGATTTTTATGGCTCAATTAAAAAAAAAAAGCATAGAAACTGAACCAGGGGTTTGGCAGGTCCTAGAAAGTATTCACTGCTGATGCCCCAGCCAAACACAGACTGTGGTGTTCTCAACAACTTCACTCAAAGTGCCTTGTCAGACAGCCATCAATATGAGTGACCTCCATGGAAACAGGCAGTTGCTTAAAGAACAGCCACCCAGAATGAAAGGCTGTGTATAGCTGTATCTTTTAGGATCTTTTTCAAATGGATTTTCTGTAGTAGTTTAAATAAATGAAAAGATAAGTATGAATGGGTATTGCTTTAGGCAGTTCCCAGATTCACTTAAAGCTCAGTCACAGCCTCACACTGGTGTGGAGAAATCTAAAAAGGGCGATTCACAGATCACACATGTGATTTGCAAAAGGAACCTGGCACACGCTGTATGGAAATAATACCTCTGTAGCAAATAGGAACAGTGTGGTTCCCATACAGCAGTACACTGATGAAGCGGCACAGTATTGCTCTGCTATTCCCATGGCTTGGATTATGCACACAGCCACAGATGCACATGGTCAGGCATGAGTGCTGTGAACAGCCCCTCACATGCTGTTCAATAACCTACCGACTTTCCATTTTGTAACCAATGTTATTGATTTCTACAGCCCTTTGCTGAACCTCTTCCCTGGCTTGCTCTTTAGCAGTCCTCTCCATGCTACTCAGGATAACGTCTTCCAAGTAGGTGTCAATGGTTCTGTCCTGAACATTCACCACCTAGAACAAAACACCAAGATATTGTTCCTCTGCCTATTGCTGTGCCAGGAACATAGAGGAAGATTTCCAGAGAAGCATGAACAACAGATTTTCACAAGTATCTTTGTTTCAGGCAGGCCAACCTGAGATTTGTTTTGAGATGCTTTCTGTAAAAACTTATTTTCTAGTAATTCTTTCTGAGAACTGATTGAACAAAGTGCAGGTGAAAGAAAACCAATTCACAGATCCAATTCTGGTGCAGCAGGTTAGTCCTGTGAATGCAATGGTAGTTGCTCCCTCATTTCTCACGGTCCCCTGAGCAACAATTGCCAAGTAATAATCATGGGTATTGACTTCAGTAAATAAATCAGCTGTCATTCAAGTAAACCCTGAAGGACAAAGTTCCATCAAGCTAGTAAAAAACCAAGATAAAATTATTGGCTTCCTTATAATGGTTGTAGAGCCGGGATTCTAGAAATGGGTGTTTTCCTTCAGCTAATCTGAAGGGCATAAATTTATGGCACCTTGGCCTTACCTGCTTACCACTCAGAAATACAGAAAAGATGAGACGCTAAAATAAAAAAAAAAAAAAAAAAAAAGCATGATGCCAGATCCTTTTGGTATTAACCACCTCCCACAAAGTTTGAAAATTATTGGTTTAGTCAATCAGACTCCCACTCATGTCTTTCAATGGGGAGAAATATGCTTCATGCAGTCAAGAGCTAGGAAACAGGAACAGGACTATAGAATAGTTATGGAATATAGTAATTCAGTATTTTTTTCTTGATTTCACGGTTTTTTGATCTAATATTGTTGCTTCAAAATAAATGTTGTACCTCATTATTTGCAGTCCACTTGGGCCCAAGGGGGGGGACAAAATCTTTCCAAACCCTTGCTTAAAGGCATCCTTCCTAGAATAGCGCCTAATAGTTCTGCTGGGCAGATATTCCTAGAGATGATCTAGGTAGATCTGCTCTCCATAGGTGTTTATTGAAAAAATTTAGAAACCTACAGCCACTCATGTCAGGCCTAACAGGACTGTCTGTAGGGGTATTCAGATCATCCTTAATTTAATGGGCATGATTCTCTCAGGAAAGAATCGCCCTCTCTTCACGAAGCTTTCCCCCTCAATTTTAAAACTAGTCATCACCAAAGTCAGTGCTGAAACAGTTCCCATCCATCTTGACCTTCCCACAAGTAGGTAGCTCCTACAAACTGCCTACAGTCCCACCAGTCTCCCCCCTCTCCTGCCTGTCTGAAAAGCTCATCTTCCTCCTGCCGCCGGCTCTCTTCCAGCTGCCGCTGTCCACTCTCCTCTGCTTCCCGCATCCGCCTCTGCCTCTCAGCCAGCATGATCAAAGCATGGATCTTCTGTTCTTCTTGCAGCCTCACCAGCTCTTTGGCCAGAAAATCAAGCATGTTCGCCAGTGTCCTTCCTTCTACCATGGCCAAGTCTCTTTCCAGTGCTGACAGCTTTCAAAAGAAAAATGTAAAGAATTGTGCAACAAACCCCAGGAACATTGTATGAAGTCCCAGGACTACCACAGGCATGTGAGACAGCTCTGCAGCACCCACTCAGATCAGCCATGGGACACTCCCAGGAGTTTGGCACTCCTCATGCCCTGATTGGTTTCTGAGTACCTGCAGCTTCAGGCACTGAACCTAAAATTGTACAAGTTACTAACTGCTGACAAATTCAAATTGACAGTAATTATATTAAGTTTTCAGAAATGCAAATCAGACCTCAAAATTCCGGGTAACGGAAAATCAACAAGTCTGTGACAGAGTTGAGACAAGATTCCAGGTGTTCAGCACTGCTGTGCCATTCACTCCTTGCTCCAAGCACATCCTGCTTTATGAGCTGGGTATGTGTGATTGCACTACAGAAAGATACAAGATCTATGGGGAGTTCATTATCTCTAGAATGGACTCTGAAGCCACAAGCCTTGGCAGGAGGGAATGTCTGGAACTGGCTGGGATGCTGTGTGCTGTTGAAATAAGCAGGCAATTACAGAATAGACCTAAACACTAAAGTTGAAGTGGAGCTGAAATATCCCAGGCAAGTAATAATAAATCAGCTTTCTTATACAGCTGTGCCACTTGCCCAGGCAGGAAGTGGGATTGTCAATGTGGCACACATCTAGAAGTGACAGCAATTAGCCCACAGGTGTTTCAGATGAAAGATGGTGATGCAGTAACTGCACCATCCCACAGGGAGGGATAACATGGGACTAAAGTGCTTCCTCCTCTTCATTTCTCAAGGTGCTGTACATAAAACTAGTGTGAAATGGAGGAAAACAACTCAGAAATACTTTTGTGTTAGATTTTTCTTATATATGAGTCAAAAATTTTCAACTCTTCATCTTTGTTTCATGTGGAGTTTCCATCCTCTTGGCAGGAAGCATTTCTTTCAGGCTGAAATGGTCAAAAACCTGGAAAAAATCTGTGACTACCAAACCCTATAGAACTGAGAGTCATCAGTGACTTTCTGAAATAGCCACACACAGAGGAAACTCCTGCATTCCCGAGAGTTTTGAAGTTCAAAATGTTTGAAAACATGAGCCTTGGACTGTGAACCTTCAGAGACAGTAAAAAAAAAAAAAAAAAGTGAGAGTAGAGGAGGCCAATACCAGCAGAGGGGGATAGTGGCTCTCCAAAAATGAAGTTCTGAGATCAGAGGTATCTTTACCATTTGCTCTCTCTCCATCTCTATGAATATCATAATGGTGTTTGAACTGCTTTCTCCTTCACTCTCATGTGGGCTTCCAGAAGAAATGGAGCACTGTGAGTTTCTAATGCCTAAGGCTTTTATTTTTCTCTTAATTCCTCAATAGAAATATTCTCTAGTCCTGCATTCCATACCTGGGCTTCCTATGCATGAGGGAGTATCTGACAATGCTAAATGGCAAATGATAAAACACAGTCACCTGGTTCAATTTGTACTGAGATCTAGGGGGAAATTTTGTTGCTGCCCAACCAGCAAGAAACAGTGGTCTGAGTTCATCTTTGCCAGGTAAACCGCCCAGTGGATGCTGTTATTATAAAATGGAAACTGCCAAATTGCCTCACAGCTGGTCATTGAAAAAACAGCAGAGTAGTAAAAACTACAAGAAAACTTGCAAGAATGTGATAGCTACTGTATTCTCTGAAATGTAGTGAACTCCGGACAAAATTTCTTTATGATCCATTCTCAACCAGCATCTGCCATTTAATTCACTTTGCTCTGGAAGGTTGTGGCACTGTAAGGAAAAACAGGAATTTGCATCCCTGGCTCTCACTAGATCCTTGGCAGAGAATGGAGCCCAAAATTTCTTTGCTCTGCATACAGTGGCAGGTACCTCAATGTGTCACCATTGCTAGGGTTCTAGAAATCTTGAGCCCAGTGGGATTTATAAAAAACAGTTGGCTTTGGCTTCCTTTGTGAGGTTTTACACATGAGGAGGAGCCTGAGAGGGTGCCAAGCTAGAAAAGGGACAGGGAAATGACAGAGCAGTAATAAACATTCAGGAAAACATCTGACAGATGTGAGTGACAAGCACGTATTGTGATACGAGGTCATAGTACCACTCAAGTGGATTGAAATGTGGAAAAACTGAGGATCATCTGACACTGCAGTTTGTTCAAATCACTATAAATATAAATAAGTGCTCTGTCTGCAAACAAAGCAAACACAGCCTGCATAGCAGCTGTGGTCAGCGTGCCTCAGTCTGTTTCTGAGATACCCCAGAGCCTCCAGAGTAGTGAAAGAGCAATTTTAGTCCCTCAGGCATTCAGTGCTTGGCCTGTGCTAGGACAGCTTTATTGCTATTCAAATGCCTTCTGTGCTGTGGATAATAGAAAACATAAAAAATTAAATGTGAAAGTGTTGTGGTACTGCAAGCACAGAGGGTCTGGTCAGGACGGAGCTGTGAATCAACCTTCCCATCTATGCAAGCAAACCTGGTGCATTTGTGAGTCATGCTGTTGCTGTAAAGACTGTGTCATTTGCTTCTGTGCCTTCATGAGCAGCTGTCCATCCTCCTGGAGTGCATGAGTGGTGCGCAGCTCTTGGATCAGATCCAGGCGCTTCTCCTTCCCTTCAAATATCTTTAAAATAAAGATAAACAACTGAGTATATTAAATGGAGAATACAGAGTAACATAGTTTTGCCAGCAGAACACACCCATTTTCTCCAAGTTGCAAGGTCAGCTAGTTCTCTGTAACAAATTTGTGGTTGCATTTAGGCAAACACTACAGCAGTCAGGTAAATCTGATACTTCAAATTTTTTTTTAAATATTATTATTATTAGTAGTAGTAGTAGTAGTAGTATTAGTATTAGTATTAGTATTGGGTTTGGCTTTACCCAAACTACTGGAATGTAGAACAACACCACCTATGTGAAAAAGGTAATAGTCTTCTGCATACCCTGTTATACTAAGCTCAATGTCAAAGCTTCACAGTGTTTCAGCATCTCCTGTTCTCTAACCTTCATTTTGAGAGAGCCCAGCAACAGCCCAAAGCCATGAACTGGTGGGGAGGTTGACAAAACTGCTGCCATCCCTGTTACGGGGTTATGTGGCCCAGCTCTCCTTGACACTGTTTTACTTTCAATCCCACACTCTTTCCAACAGGACTTCCAAGAGCAACAAAAGGTCACAACCCTGCTTGTCATTCTCCAACTCAGTAATATATTTCTGGTCCAGCAGTAGCTGGAAGAAGATTCCTAAAACAGTGGGACATTTCACACTCTGAAAGTCAACAATCCTTCAGTGGCCTCAACCATCCTTCTCATGATCTGCATCACACAACTGGAGAACACTTGGGAAGTCTTTATTCCACCTCAAGCCACTTTTACAGTACTGTATTGCTAAAGTTCAGGGTCCTGCATGGGAACACTTCAAAACATTAAATAGTTACTGCAAGACAGAGTACCAATTGTATTCTTTGCGGACATGGAAACAAACCTTCAGAACTGGTCTGATCACAAGTGACAGACTTGCTTAATATAAAGCCCATGAGGCATGGCTAGTGAATTAACTTTTAGTTAGACCCTCTTCTGTTCCTCTGAAAGCAGAATGATGGGTCCTGCACTTCAAAGTAGTAGGCTTCAGTTGCTCCTCATCTGGGATCCAGCTCACTAACAGTGGAAACCAGAAAGATGGCATGAAATACAAGCTGTCCTGCTGGGATGTGGGATATTTTTGTGCCTGGGACCTTGGCATAATCATGGTAAAAGGTATTCATGGTCCAGATCTAGTCTAGAATTTGCCATTTGAGTAATTCTGCCATGAAGAGCCTCACTACCCCTGATTAGTGCTGTGGAAAGAAGACTGCAAACATCCTTTGCAATAAGTCATTCCCACCATCATTCTGAAAACTGACATAAAGAGACAGAATACCATGTTCTGAAGAGCCTTGCCTCGGAGCAACTTCTGCAGACAGATCACTGCCAGGTCTATTTCCTCTTCCTCCTGCCAAAACATAACAAATATCCACACAATTATTAAGCATTTCTTTGGAGACTGAGATTTCTGTAGATTATCTGTCTAACTATTAAACACTCTAACTCACATCCTGTCTGTTCTTGGCTGTTTCTGAACACCGTTCTTTTAATTTCCAGGGAAAGGAGAGTGAGTCAGAATAACATGTACTTCCATGTTTTTCAAGGGATGGGGAAGAAAAGTTGTATAATTAGAGTCTGTTTGAGATTTTACAGGGTCTTTAGAGATGAGAACCTATTGATAAGGAGACGTTGATGCAGAAAATTACTGTATGGATTTTAAGCACTATTTGTAGCTTGACTGAATCTAAGTTTGCAAAATGAGCATCAGCTACATTAATTTAATAGGTCAAGACACTAACAGGACAGAATATGTCCAAGAGAGCTATTAACAATGAAAAAGGGTTTTAAATTAAAAGGGAACATACACAATTTTTCTTTTGATATTTATTCCAGTGTTGATCTTTATCAGATTAACTCAGTAAATTTAGACTCAGAAAGTGGTAGTTTGGAAGTAAAATTAATCACAGTCCATTGTGATTTGTCTCTTTCAGAATTTTACTGGCCTAGCATTGTGTGATTGATACCAACTTGTAAGAATGACAGAGCATGGTGGGAAAGGCAACATGACCACAGAAGGTAAAAAAAGAGGCTTACTTTAAATAGAGGAAGTAGATGAAGCACAGATGGCAGCATTTTTTCTAGGTGAGGAGTTTTCTAGTTTGGAGTTGACAGTAGGAAAAGGAAAAAGTCTATTGGGTGCCTGGGAAAGATAAAAAGAAATCTTAAAATTGGAAGCATGGATTTTTAATAAAGAACCTATGAGGTCTGCATTGACATGTGGTATTTAAGAAGTGCTGGAAAAACAGGAAAGAGTGTGGGATGAGAGAAGCTATGTGGGCTTGAATCTTAGTTATCTGTTTTTTCTTAGGTGTTGAATTGAGTTTTCCAAATGCAAAAGGAAGCATTCCTGCCTTTCCACACCAGCACCAAGGAGGAGCAATGCAGAACTAACGAGGGGACTTGCAATTTGGTATGCTCTTTTTCTCTGGAAAGAAGGGAAGAATTTCCAGTCCTCTACCATATCAACTGGCTACAGTGTGAAACCCCTTCAGGACAGTTTTGGAGATGGTGATGGAACACATACTGGTAAGCCAAACTGCTTGGTGTGATATTAACTAAGATTAGGTTTGAATTTTTATGTCGAGCATTTTTCTGTACTTTTGTTTTTGAATGCTGCAAATTATGCCTTAGCAAGTGTAATCATCAGCTTGTCCACCTGCCAGCTACAGACCAGCAGGAAAGAATGAGGGGAGATGAAAAGCTTACCATGCCCTGCAGAAAAAAAAAGGAAAATAAAGGATATAGAAGAATCTAGGAGAGGTCTGCAAACTAGAGGAGGCTGGAAGAAAGTCATAAAGCAATGAAGGAATTCAGAGATGCTCTGTGAGCTTGTTGTGGTTATTGAGTCCATTAGAAATGACTGGGGGAGAGATGATGAGGATGCTTGCAGTAGTGCCTCCATTCTCTCCACTTTCTTCTGGCAGGGTTTCCTTCCAAGACCTTCAGCTCCAGAAGGAAGCACTTAGCAATTGGTACTTGTATGGGCATGTGGCAGGAAAAGAAGCATTAACAACAGGGAAGAGCCTTGTCTTTCACAGTTCCTCACAGCCACCTGGTAGAAGAAACCTTACTTGGATCTGGAAAGGCAGGAGATGTTAGTGCTGCTCTTCAGTGGCTCAAGTGGCCTGATTTTACAGGTAGAGCTTCACTGGAGAGCTCCATCTTTTATGTGCTAGCACATAAAAATTCTTGAAAATAAACAAAATGTTGACAAAATTAATGAAGATGGAATTCTGTTGTATTGGAATTCTTAAAAAAAACCCCAACTATAATCTGTAAACACACTCAAGAATGTCTACAAGTGGTAGAAAAATTTTTCTGATTTCTTTACATGTTACCTCAAATTACTGAAAAACCTGCCAAACTGGTAAACCCACCACTGCAATACAGTATCTATTGCTTACAAGTTGGTAAAGCTGTGGAAAGCTTTCCCCAAGGAAATAAGAAATTCTTGTTCCAGTAATCTTAAAATAGACTGCATAAAACATAGACAATCATACTGTGTGGAGTTATTTCTCTGATGCTCTTGGCACCATTTGTCAGGTTTTGGTTGTCCTCATTAAAAAGCCAAGCAGCTAATAGTTGCTATAAATTTTTTTATTGCAAAGGCACATCAGTTTCAAAAGGCAAAGAGTCACAAGTGTTAAAGTCCATGCTAAGTTTTGGTATAGAGTCCCTAACAGAAGCAGAAGCTGCTCCCCAGGGTCCCAGCAGGGCCAGCGTTGCTGCAGCAGCTCCTATCTTCTTTGGGCGACTATGATGGTGGCAATAGAACAGGAACAAAAGCAAAAGGCAAAGCGAAGTGCAGAAGTGAAGCGCTCTCCCCAGTGCATATATTCTTATACAGGAAATTCCCAACAAGCTGAAGACACAAACTCAAGCCACTACTTCTTAACCTATTAGAACTGTAGTTTCTTAGCACACCAGGTTATGTATAAACTACCCTTATGGTCTATCTTATTCTATCTGAAAAATGTAAGCAGTATTCTTACTATTGTTTTATTATGTCTAAAACTACGTTCCTGGAGCCTCCACTGAAACTCTAGTATCTAGGACTATGTTTTTCAACCTTCACTAGAAGTTGCACTTCTGCTCTGGCATCTGAGACCTTTTATCCACTAAAAGCACTTAAAGCTTATTCTTAATTATTCACTTGCTTGCTTACTTATTCTAAAACTTAAATTTACACTTCTACTTTATGTGTGAGTGGCTTAACATACTTCAATCCATCCAAAGGTTTTAATTGAATCCGTGCACTCTGATTTTTCTCTGAAGAATTCAGAAAGACTCTTGACTTACAGACTCCAACAATACTGCACAAAGGAACACAGCAGCACAGATTATTTAATAAGACTTTCTGTCTTCACTTTCATGGCTGTGTGACTCTTAAGTTCACAAGATTAAATTGTAATTCTGCCTGATTCTTACTACATCATGAAAATGGTGTTAGCAAGAAGACAAAACAGTCCACTGGGGCAACCAGCTCTTAAGTATGTTACTTTAAGAAAGGAAGGAAGTTGCAGCTCCTCTAAAAAGTACGGTAATTTCATGACTATAAGGCGCACCCTTCTGACTATAATTTTGATCGAAACCTGGAATTGTGCCTTATAATCCAGTGTGCCTTATATATGGACAAATTTTGGAAATTTGCCAACCCAGAAGTGTGAGCCGCAGCAGCCGTGGGAGCCGAGCTGCGAGCCGAGCTGCGAGCCGTGCTGGCCACAAGAGCTGCGCCAGCCGGCGCTGGGGGTGGGTGGGAGTGCTGGGGTCTACGGCATGGGGAGGGCACCTGGGGCTGCCTTTAAAGGTTATGCCGATCTGTGAAAAATGTTTGCAAATTGAGAACCTGCCAGTAAACCCACGATTGCAGGATTCCGTTACTAATTCGTTACTTTGTTGCGCATGGATCCTCGCTGCAAAAAAAAAAGTGCGCCTTATAGTCCAGTGCACCTTATATATGGACAAAGTTCGAAAATTTGCCGACACCCCGAAGTGCGCCTTATAATCTGGTGCACCTTATAGTAGTGAAATTACTGTAATTTTTTTCCTACAGCATATCACAGCCCCCATGACACATCATTACTGCTGTTTCAATCTCTGCAGGAGAATCATTATCTGTGAACTGGTGCATGCTCGTCAAACACTGCATCCTGCATGATGACAAGAGCTTCACTGCAGAAAATTCATTAAGTGCATGCTCAGTGCTAAGCAGCCAATGTCTCTCTGACCTCAGTAAGTCTAAATTTAATTGCCTCACTGAATTATGACAGTGTTGTCAGATCAGAAGGTTGGAAGCTACTGAAGAATAATGATAATGATAATAATAATAGTAATAATGAAGATGATGGTTTTTTTTCCCCAGGAATAAGGGAATAACATGTCTACTAATTTATCTCTTTTTAAAACAAAGTTTACTTAAGGATTCACCAACAGATACTCTAAGTTCTTTTCAAATCTTTGGCTGCTAGTATCCTTACAGAATAGAAACTAAGAGAGTCTTAAGAAGTAATGATGGCTATTTTTAACATGGATGCACACAAAAAAGATAAAGCTCCCTTCTTTCATTCCCTGGGCATTCCTTTAACAACTGTGTAGGAAACAATCAGGGATCAACAGGGAAAAAGGTACTAAAACCACTTCACTTACAATTGATGGTTTTTCCAGGATTAAAGTGGATGGCTGAGGAACAGGGCTTTCTACTTTTTCATGGACAGGGGGAGGCTTCTTTGGCTCCTTGACTTTATTCTTCTTATCCAGTAGTGCCTGCAAAAGACATCCAATTTAATAAGAACATGCGTAGATAGAACAACATAATGCCAGTCCTCTAGATGCTGACTGTTGCTGACACACTGACTACAGGGAGCTGAAAGCTTTGCAGGCTTGTGGCATCTATTTCTTACTGCATATCAACTGAAAAACTGAGTATGATCAGTACATGACGACATTGGTTGGTCAGAAGTCATTGATGGGATGTCAAAATCATATGCAAGAAGGAAGCAGGAGTTATTTTACTGTATTTACTAATAAGTCATCAGCACTTGTGAGGCACCTAAATTTTATCTAAAATGGGTATGAACTTCATCTCTACAAATAATTAATTTTCTAAGAATTCTACAACTCTTTGCCTTTAATGCTAGGTAATGCTTGTTACTGTGGTTTAGAAATGTTACACAGTTGGGAGATTTTATGAAGGGGTCAGCTGAAGAGGGTACTGTCACTGTTCTGTGACAGTGAAATGTCTTTGTATGATAGGTTATTACTACACAAGATTGAACCAAACAACCCCTTTACAGCAAAATATGTTTCAGAACTCTGCTCTGCTCATCTACAAGTGCCCTGCAGTCCAGTGGCACCCACAGCAACTGTACAGGTGAACTGGGGGAAAAAGAGAAACTGTCTTGCCGAAAAACTTCCTTCTACCAAGAAAATGTAAAAGTCCATTAAGCGTGGGTTTATCTTGCTTGCAGCTGATTGGTGGCTGATGTCACACTTTGTCACAGACTAGCATCAAAGTTCGACCACAGCTTCAGCTTTTTCAAGACATTTTCAAACTGTTTAAAAAGCCCAAGTCCTGCCAATTTCCCACTGCCAGCTCTTTAGAACTAGATATTCAGATAAGCATTTCCAACTGCATGACAATGCTTGCCTACTGCAGGACATCACACTTTGGCTTGCAAAGAAAGGGAAGGGAGTATATCTATTAAAGCTCTTTCAAAACTATAATCCTACTACTGTGTGGGTTGGGTCTTTAGTTTTTATTATTGAAAGATCATATTCCAGCAAGGGAAAGCGTGCCTTTTCCTTTTTACACTCTTTTACTTTTAAATGTTCAAATACAGTATTTCCAGGGAGGGAAATCAAAAGAAAAACTTTAGAAAAAGGTTCAGTTCTGAATTTATCTCTCCAGTAACTGGAAACTGATGGCATTTGCACAGAATTTAATTGTGAAATTAATGAAGTTTTGAAACTCCAGTAGTCATTTGTACAAAAACCCTTCTCACATGCAGGATCTGATCTTTCAGGTCAGGATAATTAATTGCTCCAGGAAAGGAGAGAGGTTTCTAAGTGGAGGGGATAAAATACTTTATTACTGCATTATTATGTTAATAATGCAAGAATCAGAACCTATAAACTGCTTTTCAGATATGTGAAATGGTTATAGCTCAAATGTTGATACATTTTCTGAACTATGTTTTGTATGTGAAGACTTCAGAGTACTCTAGCATGAAGATTACAACAGTGCTGGCTATGATTTATAAGGAGATTTGCATGGCAGGGGAAGGGAAGCAGAAAGAAAAAGCTGCTGTAGTTGCGACTCTTGAAAATAATGGCTACTATGTTTACTAGTACAATCTCAATTGCATAAGAATTTTTCTAATAAAAAGTTTCCTGCTAACCAGAATAACAAAATACAACCAGACTAATAACTTTTAAAGACAGAAAAATCTATTACTAATTTGGACAAGAGGGAATCCTTATTAATGTAGATTTGAGATATACAGTACTTTCACGACTATAAGGTGAACCCTTTTGACTAAAACTTTCCCTCGAACCTGGAAGTGCGCCTTATAGTCTGGTGTGCCTTATCTGATGTACAAAGTTGCGAAATTTGCCAAACCGGAAGTGTGAGCTGTGAGCCGTGGGGGCAGCCGGAAGTGCCACGGCAGCCGGCTGGGGGCAGGCCCGGAGGCCCGCGGCACCGCCCCTGCCAGGTGAAGGCCGCCCAGGGGGCCCGCGGCAACCCCCTTCCTGGGTTCAGGCAGTCCTGGGGGCCCATGGCTGCCGGGTCCAGGGGGGCCCGGTGGCTCGCGGCACTGCCCCTGCTGGGTGGAGGCAGGCCCGGGGGCCAATGGCTGCCGGGTTGAGGTGGGGCCTCGGCCAGCAACTGTGCGGGGTGAGTTGGGGATGGAGCCTCGCTGCAAAAAAAAAGTGTGCCCTATAGTCCGGTGCGCCTTATCTGATCTACAAGGTTGCGAATTTTGCTGACTCCCGGGGGGTGCGCCTTATAGTCCGGTGCGCCTTATGGTCGTGAAATTACTGTACTACAGATCTTGGAAGTAGCTTTATGTTTTTACATCAACACTATCTAGTGCCTGTTTGGCTATCTTTACTAAGTATAAAAAATGCTTATCATTTGCTTTCTCTAATCTGATGCTTTAAATTATTTTAAGATTTCAACGTAAGAAAATAAAAAGAAAATATAGGGGTTTTACCTTAACTGGTTCTGCCTAACTTAACAAGTTCTCATTTTAGGAAACGGAGACACCAGGATTCAAGAATCACTACAAAAGTACTTGATTTTAAAATATAAGAGTGCTAAATTTCTGAGCTACACCAAATGCTACTGCCTACATATCATACTTCTATATTCCTGATACAGACTACATTCCTTTATTCAGGTAGTTTACTGTCAAGACAGGATGTGATTGGATTGGACAGTGAAAGAACATAAGTCATCTCTTTTCGATCCTCCTGGAAAATGCAGTGAACAGCGAATGGCACTCATGCTTTTCACCATACACCGGTGGCTTCTCAGCCAGCTTCTGAGAGAAGCAGAACTCTTGAGAGGATAATGACTTAAGAAGCAACTCTCCATTCAAAAATAATTCAATCCATTCTTTAGATTCCTCCCTTATCTTCTCTGCAATCCTCTCCATTCCACAAGATCCTAGGTATATTTGATTTTCATGCACAGCACAAAGTATATAGTCATGGTTCTCTTTCCTCCTTTTTGCTCACAACAGAATCACAGAATAAATGAGGTTGGAAAAGATCTCTGAGATCATCAACTGAACACCACCAACCTATGACTGAACATCACCATGGCAACCAGACCATGGCACTGAGTCTGTCTTTTTTTTCATGTCCAGTCTTTCTTTAAACACCTCCAGGGACTGTGACTCCACCACATCCCTGAGCAGCCCATTCCAATGTCTTATCTGTGAAGAAATTCCTCCTAATTCCAATCTAAACCTCCCCTGGTGCAGTTTAAGACTGTGCCCTTTTGTTCTGTCACTGGTTGCCTGGGAGAAGAGGCCAGCCTCCAACTGGCTACAGCCTCCTTTCAGGAAGGATCATCAAGGACAGGCTGCCAACCTGCTTAGCAGTGCAGCATGGCTGCTGCATCGCGGCCGATCAAGATGACATAAAAACTCTCAGAGCTTGTGTTGGGGGTTGGGGGAGGTTTTTACTCTTTCCCTCACTAGAGAAATTTTTCCCATTATCATGCTAAGAAGTTGGCCGGGCGGCTTTTAGCTCTTAATTGCTCAAGTCAAAAGGGATGGGTGGGGGGCTCTCTCCATGGCTCAGCTGCTGGGGAGTTTGAGGGGTGGGGGTGGATGGTCAGAGGTTGCTTTGTCATTACGGGAGACACTCTCTCGCCGGCCCGAATGCGGAGGAGAGAGGTTTTTTCTCTGCGGTGGGACCTCCTGTCCTGTACTCCAACACTGCTACAGTTTCCTGCTTCTGAAAACAGCGCTGAGAACCGGTACACAAATGGTGAGCGGAGTTTGCTTCACCCTTCTCCCATCTGGGACAGCCCTGCCGCTGCCGCCTTGCTTCCCTGCTTCTGCGACTGCTACGCCTGAGAAGGCCGCCCCGCCCTGCTCTCCACTGGGACCGTGCGGAGGAGGAGGAGGGCGTCTGTGACTGGAGGAGAGACTGAGACTGAGTTTCGTTCTGTTTCGTCATTGATTTTTGTTTTCATAGCTGATGTTGTTCTTGTTTGTTTTGTAGATATATCAGTAAAGAACTGTTATTCCTAAACCCATACCTTTGCCTGAGAACCCCTTAATTTCCAAATTATAGTAAACTGAGAGGGAGGGAATTTTCACTCTCCATTTTGAAAAAAGTTCCTGCCTTTTTTCCTGGCAATACTGTCTGCTAAACCAGGACAGCTTGTCTGAGCATAAGCCAACTAACACTCTGTGGAGATCTGTTCTTGAAGAAGTAACTGCTTAAAGGCTTAAAGCCTTTCCTATGCTTTGAAACTGGCAGCGATTTTCTGCAGAGACATTCTTGGCCTCTCTAATTCTCTACCTCTTTCCAGCAAGTGGATCAAGGAAAACAGACATGGTGAGAACAGTACTTAATGCTGAATTGAGAAGTTTCTGGTTCTGACCTCATCTTGATCCAACACTTTGAAACCACCTGATACTTCACCCCTCTTAAGTCACCAGAGCATAGAGAGTCTGCCTAAAGTCATGTATTGTTCTGCACTGGGATGTCTTCTACCACCTCCTCTACACCCTGGTGTATTTACCTGCGGTAGTTATCTGTATTGGTATGTTATGTCCTTAATGCCTTGGATTTTCATACAGGTTGTCTATATATGGCTCACTTGCATTCCTTAAAGCATTGTTATCTGTGCTGGCTAGGAACTATCTTTCTTTGTCTTTTTACTTATCTGGCTTAAGACAAAGATTTTTGTTTTTACTGTAAATTTTGGGTCACTCCTGTTTCTCCCATTTTCTCTTATTTTAGAGAATTATTCAAAAACTACTGAGTGTGCATAACACTTCTGCAAAAAGCTTCAGGATGGTCCTAAAAAAGTCTGCTTCTAAAAGCACTTCTTTTTGGCTTAGTTTCATGTCTGAAAATTCAGCTCTCATTCTTAGGAGGACATAGATCCTTTTTGTAATTACTTGGATTATTACTTATCCCTTCTAAAATGCCTTAAGCTTAGGAATACCCTCAATGTGGCAAACAAAAAGGAATATAATGAGGAGAACTCATCCATCTTTCCTCATGTTTGGCCAGACAAACAAGTCTTGGAAACTTCCTTTATTAAAACTAACTGCTTCTGAGGCCAATATCTAGCATTCCTCCTATATCCGTAACTTGCTTCCAGATCATCCAGGAAAATTTTTAAAAACTCATTGTAGAGCTAGATCTCCATGTACTCTCTGAATTTTCCACGATTCCACCTCATTTCTAGGATTATGGCAGAGTATTTACAGATTAAGTGTGCTACAAGAGCACTAAAATAAAGCTTTAGAATAGAAAAAAGTGATCTGGCTACTCAGCTACAAAGATAAGGCAAAGTAACACGGTGCCCTTGTAAGATGATCCCTAATTACCTGCTTTAAACTTCTTTTCTACTGCATGTGATAGGAGGTTTGTTGGCACAATTGGGACTGCTTATTCCAAGTGGTGAGAGAGCTCCTCTCAGGGAGGATTCTCCTAAATTCTACTAATGCAAGTACTCCGCTTGCTTTACTGGTCTGTTTTTGACAGCTCCAGCAGCATTTTTAGGTGGACCTGTCAGCAAGACTCTGCTAAGACAGAACATGCTATAGCCATCAAACTTCAGAAGCAAAAGCCTCTGATGAGAGAAATGACCAGGAACAGTACCACAGAGCTCAAGAGCTAATTAGGGCAGTCATTTCTTGATTCTCTGAACAGAAAGTTTGTTTAAATCTAACAGTGGCTGAGGCAGTCTGGGTGTTTCACAGGGTCAGTACTTTCTGCTTGTCTGGACCAACCAGTCTGGTGTTTAACTCTGTACATCTAAAAGCAGCAGTTACATCTTGCATAATATATTTATTTTGTAATTTTTGTCTGCAAAGGAAATGGTTTGTGATTTTAAAGGAATATTCATTTGGCATTTTTGTTGTGGGGAAATGAGTATTACTTATGTTAGCCTCTCAGTTGCTATAAATCAATGAAGACCAAGTGATCTACACCAATTTAAGAAAGAAAATGTGCAGAATTGTCTGAATTTTTCTGGCATTCCATCTTCCTTTGTCTACTGGGTTTTTTTTTAAGAGACATTATTGTGTGAGCAGCCAGCATTCGGCTGCTTACACTTCTCTGTGGTTACAGTTTGAACACTTCACCACAGTCTCTCAAACCATGAGGAGTATTTTAAACAAGCAGAATACAATTGCTGTAACTGGAATTCAACTCCAAAAGCTTGGACTAAAATTCTGCTGACAATGAGAACCATGCTATGATGCAGATTACACCATTCTATAATTTTATGCAAACCCACCCGAATTCAAACCCCTTCAATACTTCTGTGTCTTTAAAACTACGAATTTTGTCTTTACTTTTGAATGATTCCTACAGCACTCAAGATTTTCTTTGAAAATTTTCTTTATGGATAATAATGAGATGCAATATTTCTTCTTTACAAGATTCAGCAAAATTTAAATTTGAGATAATATGATTGATTTTTCAGAGTAAGATTCCAATTTAAAATTCAGCAATAGCAGGTTACTGTCTGCTTTGAAATTATTACATTACACTAAACCAAAAGAGCTATACATATATATACACACACATACATAAAATATATATATAAAGTGAAAGTTGCCAAGTTTTACAAATTAGAGTCACTATTTTCCAAAGATACAGCAGGCAGCCAAGAATATTGCTGATTTTACATTCAACAGCATCACAAGAAGTGTACCTAAAAGTACATGTAATTTACAAATATTGTGATTGCAGATGCAAATGAGGCATTCTTTCCTTGGTGCTCAATTGCGTATATGGACACCTCATCTACATGAGCAATTGTGATAAATTAAGATATGCAAAATGCTATCAGTATGTTTGTAAATCAGATGCTGTTCTTAGGGAACAACAGTGATATGCATCCACCATAGTGACCTGATATTATGAGTGGGGTCATTTTAATCATGCTTTGCTGCAGATGTTTTCACAATATGTACTTAAAATGTACTTTTTGAATTATGTACAAAATTTTTAGAATATTAATCCAGATTCGCTTTCTTTAATTATTGGAAGCTTGACAGTGTGGCCAGTAGTGTATTATAAAATGGAACAACGAGAATGAGAAAAGGGTGGAAATTTCAAATTGACATAATATGTTCCAATCCAAATACCTGATCTGTATGAAGACAGATTTGTTTGTGCTTGTTTTCTATAGAATTGGAGCAGAATCAGGAGTGAGAGTACTGATGGGCCAAGTATCAGACCAGCACTGGTCAAACCTACAACAGTCTGCATGTTTGATCCATTCTGTCCTAGAAGCTGTTTTACAGAATAAGAATTCAGCACAGGAAATTGGAAAGAAGCTTACACATCTTCACAAGTGCATTTATGCGCAGTTCAAATCTAAGAGGAATTGACATGCTGCTGGATGCAGCTTCATACCTGGTGAACTTGTGCCAGAACTGCCTCTAGTCTTCCTGACCTTCTAATATAGCCAGTCTTAGTGATAGTGCATTTAGGTTTTGGAGCTTTTATCTTGAGCTGGAAGACAGAATGCTGGACAGATTTTTCCAGTTCACACAATCCTAAGATTATAATATGAAGAAAGATTATAATATATATAAGGATTTTAACACAAACAGTGATTAAGTAGTGGAGTGATGGAGGGAGAAACTTGAATTTTGTTAATATCTCAAGTATTTCCCACAACTAAATCTTCCAAAATACCTTACCTGCAACAGTGTTAAGATAGAAGTTTTTTACCACATAGTAGTCAGAATTGTTGTCTGGGAAAAAACCAATTCGAGACAAAGGAGCATATGTTTGTGATGAAAAGTCATTATACTCTTTGATGATATCTCGTCTCTCCAGCTTTCCCATCCAATTCTTGCTCTTAGCTATCAGTTTCCTGAGCACTGAAAAGGAAATACAAATGTGAGACAGTTCACACAAATAGTTCTATAAAAGCTGTAGCTTTGTAAATTCACAAGAGCTTTTCTTAGATAAAATAAAAACATGACAGACCAAATGCTGACCATGCACATTGATATTGTGGATGCAACTTATTTCATTTTGAATAGATGGTAACCTTAAGAATATATAAATGGCTTGTCTGAAAACTGTCTCCACCCCTCTCTTCCTGTCTTTCAGACTTACTTAAAGCACAGTCACACCGAATCTTTCTTATTTTCTCTTCTTTAGCCTTCTGATGATTTTGCCAGTGGTTGTACAAGCGTGTGGCATCCAGCTCATTCTGATTCTCCTCTCGCCTCTGCAGCAGCTTCTTAAAGACTTCCACTTGAACCTTCTGCAACCTGCAAGGAAAGAAAAGGTCAGGCAGTACTGAATGTACTCTGCAGTGTTCTGTACCATGCTGTCATGATCAAATCCTACATACCTTTACAAATAGCTCACATTGCATACCTCATATTTAATCTTTCATTTTAAAAAGGGAGTTAAGCACTGGTAAAATGTATTGTGGTAGCAGACCTGTAGATTAAATTTAAGGAAAACATCCCTTCCCAAGATCAGGGTATTTTCACAGAAACAGAAGGCTTGTTCTACCCTTCAGTCAATCCCCTAAACCTTCTTGTTCCTCCTCTATTCAGCCAATAATTAAAATAAATTAAAGAGTATAATTGGACTCCTACTTATCTATTTCCTCTTCTCTATAGGCCCACTCCTTCCTTTCCATAGCCTCCATCATCTTCAACCTCTTTGCAACGTTTGATGGACTGTCCATGGGTGGCAGTGCTGCTTCCCAAGCATGTTTTTCCCGGATGCGGTCAATTATTTCCATCTCAGCTTGTCCTGCTGGCAGCCCCCGACCTTTCAGGGACAAGAAGCATTAGCTTTTTAGGAGATTGGCAAATCTTACAAGTAGCCACCACCAAAAAGTATGAGAGCACTGGTTGAGCATAGGCCCATGTGTTAAACACAGGTAGAACTGTCAAAAGCCAGAAGGAAATACTTCTAAGGCCAGTGAGATTCTACAGTATAAGGCATGGTAGGACCTGCAGTTGCTACAGTTCAGTGCACATTAACACTGGCATTTCATTCTTCTACCGCAGGCAGCAAAGGCAGAAAAGCTTTTTTAGGAAGATACTTTCTGAGAATGAGCACTTTCTTTGGCACATGCAGTGTCCATCATTGTTAGAGGTGAGACACTGAGAAATGAGGATCACAGGTCTATTCCAGGGCAGCAGTCTTCATACTGTTTTTTAAACAGTTCAACTCAGAGCAGCTGAAGAACAGCGGGTAAATGGAAAAACTGCTCCTAGTTCACATTTATGAAACATGACCTTTCCACATTGAATTGTCCTCAAAACTCTTCATGAAATGCCCCAGAACAGCACCATTAAGTAGAGAAATATCATACTTATTTTAGAAACAGATAAAATAATTGCCCCAAACGCACACAAAAAAGGACCATCAAAGCTGGCAATAGACCAGACACTTGACAATGAAAAGTAAAGAACTTCCTGCTAAAGAGGCAACATGATTATTATAATTTATCCTACTTTCACAACTCACCCCAAGAGAGTGTAGCAAGTGTCAGAATTTCAGGGACTGAGCCACTGCGAACTATATATTCAGGGGAATAGGGATCTGTCTGTGCTTCACCATCCCTGTAATCTGTCTGAGTCCCCAGAGTTCGGAACATGAGTCCAAAGACCTGGCTGTCTCCTGCAACTGACTGTACATGCGACTCTGTCCTAAAAACAGGTGAAAGATGGAAGAAGATTGGTGACATTTATTAAAAAAAACTCCAAGCAAGCAAACCAGAAACACATCAGTCAAAGGTGAGTCTAAAATACCCTCCTTAGGTAATTCAGAAATCTTCTAGTTCTAGCCCTCATGATTATTGCATACAAATCTTCCCTATGTATCCATTCTAAAGCATTGTCTTTAAGGGACACAAAATCATTGAAGTAACATGAAGTAAGACTGTTTCAATTTAGTTTATGTGTTTCTCTTTCCAGCAATTCCAGAATAAAAATTTAATTCTGATATAAGCACATGCCATTTCCACTGACTCTAGTAGAAACTGAATTTTAATCTGAGACCTCAAAATTTGATACTGCTGAAAATCACATTAGACTACATCATGGATGCTCTACATCTCTGAGCAGCATTGCATCTATCACTGAGATTGTAATAAAATATCAGAAGATTTTACAACAATATTGTTCTACTAGAGAATCTTCTTTGCAACGGTGTCTCTTTCAGAATTCAGAGACATCTAGCTTTCTGTTTCAAGCCTGTGTTTCAGTCTTAACACACTAGAAACATGTCCTTTATTCACAAAGCACTACTTATATACTGCAAGCAAATTCTGAAACAGTCCACCACCTGTTTCCTCTAGAATTCTCAATGATGAGAACAGCACCTTACCTCTTAACAAGCTTTTCCTGTTGGTTCATTATGAAAAATAGTGGTCACCAGCTAAATAGTTTCCTGATCTTTTTCTAGTGAGATGTTACCCATTACAACACTAATTTTCCACAAGTCACTACTTACTCTGTCTTTGTATGTGCAACAGCTTCTGGAACACCTGCTGGAGGCAGTTTAAGAGGTCTGAAAAGAGAGAATGAAAGTGAGACAAGAATGAGCATAAAAGATCATTATGGTTCAGAAAAACTGCAGTCCACTAAATTCAGCAGATTTTCCACAACTCTGGTTCTGTTGCACGTTTAAGAATTGTGCCTGAATATTAAAGAACTCTTTCATAGCTATGGAAGAACAGAGGAAGTTTCACTAGTAGGACTAAGTGTTATTCTTAAATCAAACTAGAAAGTGGAGTTGCAAAACAAGACAATCATTAGTTTTGAGTGTGTCCCCAACATTTTGTGTATGTTTCACTAATTAGCTAAACTTTTTCACCTGTCACTTTTTTGACAGAGTTGTGGTTTTTTTAGTAACTGCTTGAAATCCTGAAATTCAATCCTACAATCAGCTGATAAGTTGGTTTGGACTTATCTAATTTTATTGTTTCCTTTTTTGCAATACTTTATGAGGTAACTTGAAAGTGATAAGGCCTCAACTACAGATTAATAATTCCTTCCTAGGCATTCTTGTAGTATGCATATTGCAGTTCTCTACAGATTCCCCTTAGACTCTGGGAAACTTTGAAGTTTAATTTCATATTGCAGATGACAGCATCATCTTTGTTCTTTCAAAACTGTTGATAAAGGCATCATAATAGACTTCAAGTTATTAAACTTGGCAATTTTTTTATATTTAAAGTGGATGTAGCAGCCAATAGCTGCAGAGTAAAATAGTGAATGCAATTCCAAGTGTATGTGACTAAGTCAAGAATGTTTATATGGTAGCTGTTGGTTCAGATCTTGAGTTCATTGCTGGACTGCAGTGTCTTTCTGGAAGGAGCAGAGCAGTCCTGCAGTAGGGGACATGGATGAAAAGTTAATCAAGGCTTCCCTTTGCTCCCTTTCCGCTCCTGGCAGAAACTGGGAGTTAAAAGGTTCCTTCTTAAGAAAACACCTTTCTAGGGATCTAGAGAATCACATTGGCTTTGTAAATACCTTCTTCCTTTGCACAGGATGATCTACAGCCCAAAGCTTTCTTATTAAATACAGAATGTCTGATATATTTTCTTATATGGTAATGCACAACTGAAAATTCTGTCATGGTGTGAATTTAAAAAGACCTTGTGTTTTAAGACCTGGTTACTATTAAAATTTTCTATTTTATCAAAGAACTGACAGAAAATACAGAAAAAATAAAACTCTGGTCTTTACTTAGGTACTCTTGAAAATGCACAGGAACAAATCAGTTCATTCTTTACCGTGCAAAATATTTGTAGCGATTTCTTCCATCAACTTCAGGATCTTCATACACAATCCGAGGTATCTGAAGAGAAGACTGACCTCTGAAAGCAAAAATACATGGTATCATTTAGGAAGTCCACTCAAAGCAATTGTCTTTTTTCTTATGCCTTTTTTTTCTCTCTCTTCCTTCCAGTTGCACTACCCAACATGCACACTACAAACTCCCCTCAAGCCTCACACTTATACGAGAAATTATATTTTGGTTTTTTTTCATATTTACCTATGTAGCAAAACATTCTGACACTTTATGTATATTTTCCACTATGTGTGGTCAAGAAATGGTCCTTGTTGCCTTTATCAAAACTTTCTTACAAGCTTTTTATGTAAAGGATCACTTGTACATGCTTGACTTTGTAAAGGAAACTACTTTTATTGGAAGTGGGGGGAGCAAGCTCCTTATCTTAGGGTAAAACGCTTTCCAAATATGTGTAAAGATGCAGAATGAGCAAAGGAGAAGACGCTTTCTGTGGATGATACAATTCGTCCAAAGCTATCTTCCCCTGGCCCCTGGAACTTACTTTAACAGATAAGGTCTCCTAGATACCAAGGCTGAGCCAAATTCCTTAAGAATTTAGTATTGGTTAGAAATTAGTTTGTGTAATTGGTCAGTTCACCTTTAGAATTTTTGACTTAGATTGGATGCTGTTCTTTGTATAAACTTTTTATTGGCTGTAGTTTGAATCCCCCTTAAACCTATAAATATGACTGTCTCCCCTTTGTCTCTGGGGATCCCTCCTCGACCACCCTTCGCATGAAATAAAGATTCTTGTGGAACGCATCAAGTAAGGCCTCTGGTCTTTCTCTGCTGGTTAATGTAAGCTCCTGAGAGATGGCTGACTGATATTAGCACTCTCAGGTCCTGGTAAAACAACTACCAGGGGCAAAAACAAAGCTTACAGCTTTCTACCTTTGAAAAGCAGGTAAAGAGATTTTGAGCAAACGTTTAAAAATTTAAAATCAGCAATTTCAATTTGAGTTCTCCAGTAAAGGAGAAAACTTAGGACAATCATGGGAATGTTTCAAAATCTAGGGTGGAGACACTGGAACAACCATATCTTTTGCAAGAACAATTTTTTTCCCCCACTTTGAATTTAAATCAGGTAGACCTTAAATTTTTCACTATAACATCTTGAAGAGGTTTTTTTAAGGCTTTGGTAGATCATGTGGAAAACCTCATTAAGGAAATCAGTAAGAACTGAGAAATTTGAAAGGTATTCATCAGGATTGCTATTTGATTTCACAACTGCTTTATACTCTTGTAAACCTGCACAGCTAAAGACACAGTTAAAGACAAAACCCGGAAGTTCTTCCCAGAGAAGATGTGGATGCCCCATCTCTGGAAGTGCTCATGAGCAGGATGGATGGTGCTCTGAGAGAAAGGTATCCCTGCCCATGGCAAGGAGATTGGAACTACATGATCTTTAAGGTCCCTTCCACCCCAAGCAATTCTATGATTCTGTGATGATTTTATTTCTTTGAGCAATGTATATGGCAAGTTCTGAAGGCCAGGTTTTCTACAATTTTCATTTTTAGCAGCTTGTACGAATTCTGACCTCAACGATGTATGGGCTTGTGGGTGCTGGGCTTGGGTGCTGATGCCTAGTTTTAATTACAAAGGTATATTTTCAGAGATACCATTAACAATATATAACATTGCTCAAAATCCGAGATCAAAACAGAGGATTATGTGCTGAGATGAGCTGTCTTCCAAGCCCTCATCTAATTCCTGTGAACTGTGCTGTGGAATCTGCAGAGGCACAGTATGGCTACCTGCCACAGGCAAGCTTAGAGCAAGATGCTTCATTAACCTTCTGCGACACACAATTTACTGCCAAGGTAAGTTTAAAGTCTTCTCTTCCCAAGGCTTTCAGTCACATCACATAAGAAATGAGAAGGGAATATTTTGAGATGCAATATTGTAACCTGATATACTTGTTCAGCACTAATTAACCTATAATTGTGATGTTGTGTTTGTAATTCAAATGAGTTAATTGAGCTGATGGCTAATTCCACTATCTGACTCTTTATGTATCAGACTGTTGCTCCATCCAGATGGATTTGTATTTCACTCAGCACAGGTGAGCACTTATTCTTATGATTTAACTTTATTAGCATAAATTATTCACCCTGTTACAGTATAGTTATAGGCACAATGGGAACCCAGGGAAATAGCCCTTTTCATACTACAGATCCTGCCTCTTGCATATCCTTGACTTGTATTTGCTGACTTTGCTGAAATAAATGAGCATTTATTCCCAGTAACCTTACAGAGGCAATACAACTACTGAGAAGACAGTTGGGAAATATTCTGTCTTCCACATCTGCAGCACTGTCAATCAGTGAAGATTGAAACAGAGAGGATGTATTTCTCATTTTTAGTTAATTGCAAGACATTTTGCAAATACATGTTGTTGAAATGTACAGTAAATTCACGAATACAAGCCGCACTGAGTATAAGCCGCATCGCCGGGTGTTGGCAAACATTTTGTTTTTTGTCCATAATAAGCCGCACCTGAGTATAAGCCGTTCTGTCGTTTGCAGTGAGGACCCGCGTGCAACAAAGTTGCCAATTAGTAACAGAACCGCGGCAGCGCGGGGTTTACTGGCTCAGCTCGGGCTGTGCAGGCTCGGCCCACTCGGGGCTGCCGACGGGGCCAGGTGGCCCAGCCCGGCGCTGCCGCTCAGGGCCGGCTGCCGCCTCTGGGCTCACTCGCTCTGGCCCGGCGCTGCCCCGTGGTGGTAGGCAGGGACGGAGCCCCCCCAGCTCCCGCGGTGGCAGAGGCAGGCGGGGACAGAGCCCCCCGCCGCCTCCCCGGGCCGCAGCGATGGTGGCACGGGGCCCCCCCGTCTCTCCCCCGGGCTGCGGCAGAGGAGGGAAGGAGAGAGCTCTCCCGCCTCTCTCCCCGCCCCCCGTGCCAGGCTCCACCCGCAGCGCAACAGAGTAACAATTTGTAACAATCGCGAAATGCCGACTTTTACTAGCAGGTGCTCAGCTCAGCACCCTGGCTGGCACTTCTGATGTTGTAAACATCAGAAAATTATTCACATATTAGCCGCTCCTGAGTATAAGCTGCATTTCCGGTGTGGGAGCACAATTTTAGTCAAAATGGTGCGGCTTGTATTCGTGAAACTACTGTAAATCAATTTTAAAGCAGCGCAGGTGTCAAGTTGTTAGAGAACAGTAGGCAAAATATAAGAAGTCACTGAGGTGTTCATGTGCTGGGGACATTTGAAACACTGAAAATAGTATGAAGAAAAATAATCCAATATTACTAGTATTATTATTATTATGTAAATGAAAAGACTATGTCTTTGAACAAAACCAGTGAAATCCACTCTATCACTCTTGAGTATCTTTGATTATTGTCTGGCATGTGGTAGAACTCAGTTACCAGCAACCCCTGAGCAAGCACCATCTGAAAAGCCCGTGGTCTAAAGTTAGTTGCTTAAAGCAGAAAGAACCTTTGAGAACAAAAACCTAAGCTGACGTCTGTAGTCTTGAATACAGCTACAAGAGGACTTAAAAATACCTGTGGTGTGGCAAAACACACAAACTTTTTTTTTAATATCTGTTGAATCAGAACCCAAATTGTCCCACCAGGAGAAAGCTCAGCTAAGAAACCCCTGCACTAAAAATGCAGCGCCCTGATTCAAGGACCCTGGAAGGAGCAGCAAAAGCAACCTAACCAGCTGCAACGGCACAGACTAAAATCAAAGAGCTCCCACTGAAGTAACACACATGAATCACTGAAGTCTTCATAACTCATCTGATCTGTAAGAGGCTGAAATAACTCTCCTCTTTTTCATGACAACCACTGCAAAGCAGATAGCACAGGGATGAAGGAAATGTGAAACATCCACCCTGTAAGAAACTGATGGGTAACCACACTCCACAACAGCAATTTCAAGGGAAAATATAAGTAGGAGCAAATTGCAGTCATCTCCATTTCAGTGTGCATGACTTTTTGGGCTTTTGCTTTTATGTCCATTTTAAATTGTCCAACCATAGAACACTCACACAGCAAGCTTCTGAAGAGTCTCCAGGCGCTGCTGAGTCCTCCATCTTTGACCAATATATGCAGGCACTGGATCTTCGCCTTTGAAGCACAAACTGCAGGCTGGGAAATGGATCAGTCCAGTAGCCATGCTTCATAATATTGGTGCCTTCACCTAGCATTTGTGTGGACACAAAGAAGACAGACTGTAACTTAGCCACTTCAAACAGCATTAAAGAGATCAGAATTCCAGCCTGCTGTGATTTACAGGACTGCACATTTGGGATAGGGAAAGAAGGTGGCATATGTATGTTAATGATGACAGCAAGTTAGATGGTTTTTCTCAAAATGTGGAGCATACCAGACTTAGCAGCAGATGCACAGATTTGTCTCCTGGCTGTTTTCCAGTACTAAACTTATACAGAAAACCAAAAGGTCTAATGGTTTGTTACATAAAGAAGTTAGTGCGCAGTAACTGTGAATGGGCAGCAATGTGAACTTCTAACCTGTCACCCTATGTAATTCCCTCCTATTTTTAGTGCTCTAGAAATAAAGTAACATATTCCACTTGCAGAGAAAAGTTACATTATTTTATACTGGAATGATTTTAATATTTATTAAAAATAACTCAAAGGGAGCTAGCATACAAAAATGACCACATTAAACATCTGCACCCTTCCTTTTAAGGACTAATTTCCCTGGGTAGATATGCCTTAAATTGCTACATTTATCATTGCCAATAAATCTTTGCAATTGTAAGTGATGTAGGTCTATTGGTTTGAGCTTCTGTAAAGACTGAAATCAGAACTGAGATGTGAACTGCCCCTTTGATTTCAATGGTGTTAACTCAAATGCACACAGGTGGCATTTCAAGTATTCACCAGAATGTAAGACAGTGTCAGTTGATGAAGCTCTAGGCACCCTACCATGCGTAGCTGCTTGCTATGCATGAAATTGCATTTTTGTTCCATTTATCTTCAAAAGGAGTTCAACTTTTGAGAATTTGGAATATGAACTAATAGTATCACAACCTCTGTCCATCCCAATTTGAAAAGCTACAGATTAAGAACTCAAGGATGTAGGGTTTTGAATTGTACATTATGCACTTGCTGATTGATTCTAAAACATGTTTTAGGCAAGAGTCTGCAACTACACCCATCTGCACCATTACACCTGTAACATGACAACTTTAGCGACAAGGATGCCTGTTTCCTTCATCTGGCCTGAACTGTTACCACAGCCATATTGTTGCAAGTATCTCACTGGTGAGACCTCCCAGCTCTGTGTGTTTGTCTCTCTATGGAGAAGCAGATAAACACTCTCTTGTTTTCATGTGGATATAAGAAATATTCTGAGATAACAGAGTAAGAGATATCCAGCAACATTCTTCAAATAAAAGAGCTCCTTGACTCCATTGTTGTAAAGTTGCTCAGGGCTTTTCTCCCTGCTGTCCAGCAATGCAGTCTGAGTTCAGAATACCTACCTTGCAGCCTCAGTCACAGGCATAGCTTCAGGAGGACTCTGTTTAAAATCCACTTCATTGTGCAGTCTCACCAAGTCTTTTCCACTGGCACTTTACCTGTATGCACCCCATGCAGCTATCAATCACTGCTGTCTGAAGGTGTGACTGTAACCCCCACAGACATGCCCTAGCTGGTTTTAAACTAGTTAAGGGGAATGCTGACAACAGAGGAGCAAATGCAGTAGGAAGCTAAGCATGGGGTAACTAGGTAAGGATCAGGTAGGAAGTTATACTCTGCTAATTCTGTATGAAGAATCAGCATGGATTTGCAGTCTTTATTGGCTGCTTAGATGTCGCTAGATATTTCATTTTAGTCTAAGTAGGCTACACTGATCTGCAGTGCAAGTATATCCCAAGGTAAGTCATCTACTGTGTGAAATGACAGCTCTGCTTGAGTAACAGCCCAGTAGCTGCCCACTTATTTTATCTAAGTAACATTTACAAGCTATAGTTAACAGCATTTGAAAATAGTCTATTAAAAATGATGACACACAGCTTAGGAAATTACTCAGAACATGAAGCTGAGTATTTCTAGGCTGCTGTTACAGAGTCACCATGGGCCAGCAATTATGGCTACTTCCTGTGTTGTCTTTTTTTAGATAAAACTTTTCTCTGCTTCATATTTTGCTGTTTTAAGGGAGCAGCTTAGGACTTAGAGTTTCTACCCATGTGTATGCAGAAAAAGACAAGGGGAACATGTGAGCTATCTTTGGCTAACCACTCTATCACCAAGCTGAATACGGATATTTGACTTTGGAGGGTCCTTCTCACTTCACAATGTGTACAGAAGGTCTGACAGACAAGTGAATAAATGAAAATAGTTAAATATTTGAAGAATCAGCGTAAATCATCAGGTTCCATGTCCCTCTTTAAAAGTGTGTCTATAAGAGAGTATAAAACTAGGAAGAACTGAAATGTAAGTCTCTCTATCAAACAGATGTCATCATCATGCAAATAAGCCTCAAAGCTGAAATCCTACTTTTCTGCAGAAGATACAGGTGAAAAATCTAGTAGAAAAATCTGCTTTCTTTGGAGACAAAGTCAACTTGAACAGAAAACATGATGACATGAAACATTAAAAGGGAGGCATGGTGCAATAGTAATCAGTGGTAATACCATACTATACATGACTCTCCGGGAAGAGCTGGCTTCGCTCCTTCAAATGTTTCATGGGCCCAGCTTCGTTGGAGACGCCAGGCCTATTGCTAGACAGCTGCCCGGGCGGCACCCACCTCGTGCCGAGCTCGGCGACAGCCACGGGGCCCTGGCGTAGGGGAGGCCCTGGGGCATGGGGGCCTTACGCGCCGCCCGCCCAACTCCCGGCCCCGCACCCGCCGAAGTGCTGGCCTTGGCCGTACCGGTGCCGCCAACCGGGGCTGCAGTGGAGCGGGGCCGCGGGCAGGGCGCTGCCGTCCCGGCGAGGCCCGGTACCGAAGGAGCGGCCGAAGATCCGGCGGAGAGCCCACCCCGCCGAGTGGCTCGGCCACGGCCGCCGTTCCCATGGCCACGGCGACGGGCGGGCGGGGCCGGCAATGTCCTGCCCCTGCGGCCTGCCGTTGCTGCGGCCCGGACTCTGCCCTGCCTGGCCCTGTGGACGGCTGATCGTAACTATCAGGACACTTCCTGGGGCAGCGGCGGCCCTCTGGGTTTTTCCCGGCTGCTTCCGGCGTTCTGCTGCTGGTGCTCCTGCTCCCTCCTGCACCCCGCATCCGCTTTCGGCAGAGCCCTGAGGTTTCGCCCTGCCGCCTCCATCTTGTGCCGCCTCCTGAAGAGCCGCGCCGGCGCGGGGATGTGGCTGGACTTCGGAGAGGACAGGGCACGAGTGAGGCCGGGAAAGGAAGAACGTGTGTTTTTACTTTTCAGCAGCTGTTGCTGGAGTTGTTTCTTGTGATGCTTGCTCCCCGGAACCCTCGTTTTAGTGCTTAGTAAATCTGGTTTAGCAGTTACAGTTAGGGACAGGATTTAAGTCTGGATATTCTTATTCTTGGCTTTGCTTGTCACTTAGGACTTCTGCAGCTATAAAGTGGTGAAAGTGAGTCCAGAGAAGGGCAAGGGAGCTGATGAAGGGTCTGGAGCCCAGGTCCTACGAGGAGTGGCTGAGGGAGTTGGGGTTGTTTAGCTTGGGGAAAAGGAGGCTCGGTGATCTTGCCTTTCTCTTGAATTCCCTGAAGGGAAGGTGTAGCCAGGTGTAGGTTGGCCTCTTCTCCCAGGCAACCAGTGTCAAGACGAGGAAACAGTCTTAAGATGTGCCAGAGGAGGTTTAGATTGGACATTAGGAGGAATTGGACATTGGGAGGTGGTGGTGTCACCATCAGTGGAGGTATTTAAGGAAAGATTGGGTGTGACACGCAGTACTATAGTCTGTTTGGCATGGTGGTGCTTGTTCATATGTTGATGCCTTGGGTTTTAGCTTTTATATTTTTCAAACTCTCTGCTGCTTGGTATGTAACTGTGAAACTTGATATTAGGTATTATTAAGTTCTCTTCACGGGATAGTTAGACAAAACAATCCCTTCCTAGCTAGAAAATCAAGGACAACCTTTACCCAAAAAGCATAAAACAGCAGAGGGAAAGGGGCAAATCAAGGGGTTAAGATTTCATAAGCTGAAGCTGTGGTTGGATAATTGACCCCAATATGTAGACGAACCAAAACTTTAAAAAGTGTAAAATCTTGAAAAACTTGTGATTGAGATCCATCTTGGATTCAACTTGGCCATAACCCCGCAGTGCAGGCTCTTGCACTGCTCAAGGTGTATCCTTTCAATAAATACCTATTTTATTCCTTTTGCTCTGCCTAGTCTCTGTTCCAGGTCAGCCTTTCCAGGCATCACAGTGATCTCAGAGGTCTTTTTAACCTAATTACTTCTCTGGTTTTGTGAAAATAAATTTGGTACATACTGCCCAGAGAGACCCAGAGGGTTTTTTCATCTGTAGAGCATCTCAAGAGACCTGCATATAAAACATTACCAATAAACATCATGCTTTGCAAAGCATTGCTGTTTCATCAAGGAGGAGGCTATCCTTTTATATAAGAAACAAAGTTGGAAGTTTCTTCGTGCTAAATGTAGAAACCAGAAATGGCTAATGTTTTTGTGAACATAAGGAGATTTGCAGGCAATGTCTTGGAATAGGACACACAAAAGCAGAGAAATTGCAAATGGGCCTTCTCCTCTGTCTATAATCTTGAAGCAAGGCTCTTACATTAGTTATTTTGTGTGTAAAACTGTATATCAAAGGGTTATTCACAGTTTGTCAAGCCTGACATAAAATACTGGCCCCTCAGTACCTCATTGCAGGAAAGCAACTTTAGGACTGTAGTTACAAATTCCTTGACTCTGAATTTACTTGTAGACGATTCAATTTTGAATGCTTGTTTACTTTCTTAAAGGCCCATCCCTTGCCTAAAGCAACAACTTTTTTAGGTTAGTGGGTCAACTGAAGATGTGTCTGAACTAAGAAAAGCTGTCACAGCTTTGTTTCTGACAGACATTGTCTACATCTGTGGATGTGTAGGATGTGACTTCCCACAATGGATACCTAGCAGGCTGTAAAGACCCTCATTTTACTAAAGAGCTTTACAATGTGATACGCTATTATAATTATTTATGTGGCAACAGAAGCCACTTTTTAATAGAATTCCCTGGCATTTCTCATAATCAATTTCGGTTTTCCTTTTGTTGAGGGGTTGGGGGGTTTTACTCTTTCCCTCGGTGGAGAATTTTTCCCCTTATCATGCTTAGGAAGTCAGCTGGGCGGTTCCCATAGCTTCTAATTGCGCAAGACAAAAGGGATGGGTGGGGGCTGTCTCCCTGGCTCAATCGCTGGTGGGGTTTGGGGAGGTCAGGGTGGCTGGTCGCTTTTTTCTTTCCTTGGGACACACTCTCACCGGTCCAAACACTGAGGAGAGAGGTTTCTCTGCGGTCAGATTTGCCCTGCAGCCCGGCACTCTTATACAGCCTCCTGCTTCTGAGAACAGCGCTGAGAACCGGGACCCAAACGGTGAGCGGAGTCTTCCTTCACCTTTCTCCCACCTGGGACACGGCCCCGTAGCCTCCACCTCTGCCTCCCTGCTCCTGCTGCTGCTGCTGTGGCTGCAAGGGGTCCGCCCCACTCTCCACTGGTACCGTACAGAGGAGAAGAGTACCTGTGACTGGAAAAGAGACTGGAACTACAGTAATTTCACAAATACAAGCCGCAGCAATTTGACAAAAATTTTGGTGGAAACCCGGAAGTGCAGCTAATACTCGGGGGTGGCTAATATGTGAATAATTTCCTGACATTTACAACCCCAGACGTGCCAGCCAGGGCGCCGAGCCAAGCACCTGCCAGTAAAAGCCGGCATTTCGCGATTGTTACAAAGTGTTACTCTGTTGCCCTGGCTCCCTGCAGGCAGCACGGGGGGCGGGGAGAGAGGCAGGAGAGCTCTCTCCTTCCCTCTCTGCCGCAGCCCGGGGGAGGGACGGGGGGAGCCCGCGCCGCCATTGCCGCAGCTCGGGGAGGAGGGGGGGAGCCCGCGCCACCATTGCCGCGGCCTGGGGAGGAGGGGGGGAGCCCGCGCCACATTGCCACGGCTCGGGGAGGATGGGGGGGGCTCCGCCCCTGCCCTCCGCCACCGTGGCGGGAGCAGGGGGTGCTCCGTGCCCAGCCGGCGCCGCGGCGTGAGCAGGGCGCGCTCTCCGTGCCCGACTGGCGCCACGGCGGGAGCGGGGCTGGGGTGAGCGAACCCAGAGGCGGCGGCCAGCCTCGAGCGGCACCACCGAGCTGGGCCACCTGGCCCCGTCAGCAGCCCCTAGCAGGCCGAGCCTGCACAGCCTTAGTTGAGCCAGTAAACCCCCCGCCATGCCGCGGTTCTGTTAGTATTTGGCAACTTTGTTGCACGTGGGTCCTCGCTGTGAACGACAGAGCGGCTTATATTCAGGTGTGGCTTATTTATGGACAAAAACCGAAATATTTGCCAACACCCAGAGATGCGGCTTATACTCAGTGCAGCTTTTATTCGTGAATTTACTGTAAGTTTTGTTCTGTTTTGTCACTGATTTTTCATAGCTGATGTTGTTCTTGTTGGTCTAGATATATCAGTAACTGTTGTTCCTAAACCCATACCTTTGCCTGAGAGCCCCTTAATTTCCAAATTATAGTAAACTGGGAGGGAGGGGATTTTCACTCTCCATTTTAGGAAAAGCTTCTGCCTTTTTTCTGGCAGTACCTGTCCCCTAAACCAGGACACCTTTCTTGTATCGTATTTCATTAAAACTCCATTGTTTCCATGCTGAAATTTTTCCATGCTGAACATCTGCCTTGGGTAATGAGGTGGTGTGAACTGTACTTTGGCCAAAAAATTATTCTTTGTTGACTCCACCCTCTGATATTTTTCCACATTAAGGTTTTCAGAGATTACTAAATACAGGTGGCCTGGACTTCTTTTTTTCTTATGTGGAATGGATCCAGTTGAAAACCAAGTTGAAAAGGAACAGTGGAATAACTGAATGGGTTCTTGAGAGTGCTACAAGATGTCAGGGCATAGCCTAATGGGTACAGTAATTTCACGAATAAAAGCCGCAGCAATTTGATAAAAATTTTGGTGGAAACCCAGAAGTGCGGCCAATATTTTGGGGCGGCTAATATATGAACAATATTCTAAAAGCTGCCAACACGGAAGTGAGAGCCCGCAGCAGCCCCAAGCCAAGCTGGAGCCCGGCCGGCCCCAGCAGAGGTGGGAAAGCCTGGCAGAGGCGGGGCCAGCAGTGCGGGGGGCGGGCGGCAGAGCCTGAGCCAGCAGGGCGGGGCAGGGGGGGCGGCAGAGCCTGGGCCAGCGTGGTGGGGGAGCTCGGCAGAAGCAGGGCTGGCAGTGCAGGGGAGCCCGACTGCATAGGGGAGGATAGCAGAAGCAGGAAGCCCGGTGGTGCGGGGCTGCCCGGCAGCGGGCAGAAGCCTGGTAGAAGCAGGGCTGGCAGTGCACGGGAGCCAAACTGCATGGGGGAGGATAGCAGAAGCAGGAAGCCCGGCGGTGCGGGGCTGCCCGGCGGCGGGGAGAAGCCTGGTAGAAGCAGGGCTGGCAGTGCACGGGAGCCAAACTGCATGGGGGAGGATAGCAGAAGCAGGAAGCCCGGCGGTGCGGGGCTGCCCGGCGGCGGGGAGAAGCCTGGTAGAAGCAGGGCTGGCAGTGCACGGGAGCCCAGGAGAACCGGGGCCAGCAGCGTGGGGGAGCCCGGCGGTGCGGGGGCCTGCAGTGCCGGCCAGGGCGAGCAAACGCGGCAGCGGCAGTGCAGATGGGAGCGGGGAGCCAGGGAGCCTGGCGGCGGCGGCGGCAGCAGCAGCACCGCCCGCAGGGTGAGTAAACGCGGCAGCGGCGGTGCAGACGGGAGCAGGGAGCCTGGTGGCGGTGGCAGCAGCAGCACCGCCCGGCCGGCCCCGAGCGGCCCCGCCGAGCCGTAGCGCCGAGCTGGGCCATCCACCCCTGTCGGCAACCATGAGCGGGCCGAGCCTGCCTGGCCCCGCCCCGAGCCAGTAAACCCCGCTATGCCACAATCCTGTTACTAATTGGCAAATTTGTGAAAGCTGCGCACGGATTCTCGCTATGAACGAAAGTGTGGCTAATATTCGGGTGCGGCTTATTTATTGACAAGGACAGCAACATTGTCAATGCACCGGAAGTGCGGCTTATACTCCGTGCGGCTTGTATTCGTGAAACTACTGTAAGTACTTTCTGGAGTCATATATGACGAAAAAGGTCCAGTCCCACTATTAATTTTAACTGCATTAAATTGGACTGAATGTGAGATGTTGTTACACTTTCCTTTGTTCATGAGCTGGCTGGCCCTACTGCCTCTGATCTGTTGAGTGTTATTGTAAGAGCTGGATGGAGAGATGGAGACTTCAGATGGCTCTTAAGATGCTGTTTGTTGCATAGAAGAGGTTACAGTAGTTGTAGGTCATGGGTGAGCCTATAGGCTATAGGCAAGCCGTGTGTCCTGAAGTTCTGTTCCATTCATGCTACAAAGCATTATATTTTTCTTTGCTGTGCATCTTATTACATAACAACCAATCAACACCTTTACTATTACCTATAGCCTATCATAACTACTAACATTACCGTATTCATGTTACTATTTTCCACTCATCAAAAGTTAGTATGTTACAGTGTAAGCTAAAAGTTGTTTTTCAGTTTTCGTGCAGTGGAAAACTCTTTCTTCTATTTGCAACATTGGTTTTCTTGTTTGTCTATGAAAATATTTTTGCTTGGTAAAAATATTTTTTGTTTGAGGTTAATTTATCCTTTGCTCAGAGTCATAAAAGCCCCTTCCAACTAACTTGTTCTTTGCCTTCTTAGTTACCCAGTAAGACTGACTCAGCAATTCTTTTCTTCTTTATCAAAACTTACTAACATTTCTATTCCTTCCTGTGATTCTATATTCAAAGATCTTTCTTTTATACGTACATATCTGTGAGACCTTCCTGTCAAATCCTTATCCTTCCCAACATGTTGGCACCCAAAAGATTATGTAGGGAATCACCTCTGGAGACTGATGGCTGAAAACTAACTTGTCAAAAAAAAGATAAAAGTTTTCAGGTCGCTGCATTGCTGCCTGAAGATCAGTAGTCACTCATGGGAGGTGACAGGTAAATGTGTCTGAGTGAAAAAGCTCAAGGTTCAGGTTCATGGAACTTGCTTTGATTAGTGTGTGGGCAAAATATTGGCTAATTTTTAACTATATTTCCAAGAAATCTCTGTGAACTTCAGGTATAAACAGTGGACAGCCTTACAAATGTTAAAGGTTATGTTGATTATTACTATATCAAGTGTTCTTTGCCTGAAATCTCCATATTCTTGTGGACCTGAAGCTGTGTGAGACCTGGCCAGGGCCCTAGCCCACTGCTGTGTGCTGTGGAATGCACTGCAAGGGCAAAGTGGTGAGGTTTGGTCTGAATTGATCTTGTTTATTTATTTGTTTGTTTTTAATATAAAGCACACATTTCCAAATAAAAAGATCCCAAAACACACAATGCCCTGAGGAAATATTTCATCCTTGCCATTAAACTTTGGCAATCTTGTCTATGATCTGTACTTTGGAAAAGGGACTCAAAGCTTATCTGGTAGGTTGGTCTGTGTATGTCAAGGACATACCCTGTTGCTCTAGTGAAAGTGAGGTGCAGTCAACTAAACTGTAACCAATAAAGAAAGATTCCTATTTCCTACAAAACAAAACTTGACTAAGCTTTCTGCTTAGATCTGTGGGCCATAGGGTTGAGTTTTGGTTTTTGATAGTTTTTTTTCCTATATAACTTTCCCAGAACAAGACTGTTGGTGAGCTGGGGTGTTGTCTGTCTGGATTTTTTTTTTTTTATAGACACTTGGCTGTAGGGCACACCAGGTACTCAGATGTATGAGTAAACTGTCCACACCCTTTAGAGTTACTGCACAATATCTGAGTGGATTAACTTTACATGTTGCAAAATGGCAGAAAAGTGCCCAAGTTTAGCTGCCTGTGACAAAGGTTGCACCAAATTAATTTTACCTCCCATTAACCTTGAGATAAGATAGTGTAATTTGCTGCAAGATGAATTAGTGCTACTCTGTTAATGGACTTATTATGCTGTGATGACTTGCTGATGTGTTTGAACTGTAAAATCAGACAGGGGGAAGTAGAAAATTTAGCAGGATAAGATTAGGCATTGTGGATAGTGTGATACAGGCCTGGCTGGCTGAGAAAGGCCATAGTACCCTGGATTTATTGGAAATGTCCTAAGTAAGAACAGAGCTATTGTTTGTAGTAGTTAGGCTCAAGGGCAAGGGGCCCTTGGGATGGATGCCTGAGCAAGCACGTGCTAACTACAGGAATGAGGAACAGATAAGTTGCAAAGCAAGAGTGTGTATGTGTCTGTTTAGCCTATGAGGAGCTCAGGTTTGCATTATGTATAAGCTCATTAGAAGTGCTATATTAGGCAGTAAATAAAGAAAGTAAACGAGACTCATCGATGAACCATATGGTGTCCGAGTCTTCCTTCTTCAACAAGGCACTAGTTGGGAGCAGAGCAGTAGCTGAACAAAGACAAGATGGATTGGACACAAATATGTGATTTAGGAGGAGAAACTTGGCTGGCTGAGCAAAGAAAACATAGGAGAGTGGGGTTGTAGAGAGCCAGTGTAGGAGAGGGAGAAGGGAGAGACAGGGTGAGCAGCCAGTAGAGCAGAATTGAAGAAGTTCAGACAAGAAAATGGGAGACCTAGGTGAGGAGCTGAAAAAGTGAGGAAGTGTGAATGGCAGGATTAGGGAAGATAAAGCAAAGAAGTTGAGCTAAACAGCTGATGAGGTTCTAGTCTGTTTTGCTTCTGTCCTCCGGTTTGTTTTCCTTCTGTCCTCCAAAACCTGGGAGGGAACTGGGTTTCTTGAATGTGACTTAATCCTGCAATCCATGACAATTTGTGAAACCCCTGGCAAGATGTCATCCATCTGACTTTAAGTTTCATTCTGTAGATCTGTCATCTTCTGTTCTTAACAGGAGTCAAATGGCAGCACTGTCATGGTGCTGGATGCCTGTGATACTTTGTGGCGATCTTTTCTAGTTATTAAAAAAAAAGAAAAAAATCTAAGCTACAGGCAACAAAGTTCTAGCATTAAAATCACTGTTGAAGCTTTGATATCCGGAAGTTCCAAAAGTACAGTAATTGCACAATTATAAGCCACACCATTTTGACTAAAATTTTGGTCCGAACCCGGAAGTGTGGCTTGTAATTTGGAGCAGCTAATATATGGATGATGGGGTGCTTCCCTGGCCCCAGGAAGGCGGGGCCAGTTCCCCGGCCCCAGGGAGGTGGGGCAGCAAGGCCGCTTCCCTGGCCCCGGGGAGGAGGGGGCAGCGAGGCCGCTTCCCCAGCCCCTGGTGGTGGGGCAGTAGCCAGGTGGCAGCACCTCCGCCCGCAGGGCCCCTCCGAGTGGCTCCGCTGGGCTCGCAGCTCCCAACACCAGTGGGCCTGGGCTCCGCACTACCGCTCGCTCCCGCGCAGCGCCCAGGGCAGGGCACCAGCCCAGCCGGTGAGCAGCAGAAACTTTCTCGCTTGCAGCCCCTGCCTCTGGCAGCCCAGGGCAGCAGGTCCCCAGCCTGCCCGGCCCTGCTGCCCTCGCTCCCCTGGGCCGTACCCTCCCCTCACCTGGGTGAAAGCGGAGCTGGCAGGTTTAATAAAAGTGAGTGATTTTTCTCTGTTTATTTTTTTAGTTTTTATGCTGTGTTTAAAGGCTACCCTGATCCGTGAAAAATGTTTGCAAAGTGAGCAACTGCCAGTAAAGCCCACGATGGCGCGATTGTTACTAATTCGGTACTTTGTTGCACGCAGAAGTGGGGTTTATAATCCGGTGCAGTTTATATATAGACAAAGACCTAAACATTGCCGACACCCAGAGGTGCGGCTTATAATCAGGTGCGGCTTGTAATCGTGAAATTACTGTAATCTATTTAAAATAGGTAACTGTTAGTATCCCATTTCCCATTTTTGCCACAGGATGTCGCAATTCCTCCATATATGGTCCTGCCCATCACAGGCTCTAACCTGGGTGCCGCCAGTTCAGCTCTTATACCCAAATGTGAACTGATGTAAAATAGATTCAGACCCATCCAAGGTACCAAGGTAATGCCTTGGATTCCTGTTTGTTCCCTATCCGTTCCACACAATTTACTCTCTATGTACTATAAACATATTTTCCAGGTCTGTGGTTCAAAGGGAAAGCAGCAACACAAGGCTGCAGTCAGTATCATTGCTAAACTTTTAGTCCAGAAGAAGGGAGCCTTCCTTCCAGCCAGCAAAATGGAGGAGGAAGATGTGGTCACTATAGACATCAGAATGCAGAGGTAATTCTCAAAAAGATGCTGTGAAATCTACTTCTTTGTGGATTGAGACCTTGGCTTTGTGTTGACCTTTGGCCCTAGTAAGACATAGTAACCACTGTGGAATACCTCACTCGTAACTTATGACATATTTTGTAAAAACGGCCTTGGAGTACTGATTGTGGTAAATGGAGCTTCACTAAGGTGAAGTCTGTGGTTAATTCATTCTGTTTTTCTAAGAGCCATGCTAAGAGAGGCATCTTCTCATTCAACAGCTGAAATGGGGAAAAAAAAAAAGATGAAAGTGTTTATTAGGAGACCTGTTCTCTCTTGTCTTCTTTTTCTCAGTATGACTGTGGGCACATTTCCTGTAATAAAAGCAATATACAGATGAGGATAGTCTAAAAAGTAAAAGTTCAAAGGAAATAAAGTAATAGTACTTTGTGATCACAGTTAAAGAATTCACTTTAAAGACTGCTAAAAGACTTCTGTAATGATTGTGATTAGCACTTTTAAAAAAAAATTTTAAAAGAACAGAAGGCAAAATTAAGGACATTTTCAGCCTGTGGTTCAAATTGTGACAAATCCCAAATTTTACCAATATTTCAGGCATCCTCTGGAGGACACTCATATATTTAACTTCACTTGGATTGGATCATCTTATTAAATGATGATTCTTAAAGAACAGAGCTGACATTTCGATGATTTGCAGGGGTGTAGTCAGGCATGTTGTCTTGCCTCAGGAGGAAAAGGATCTTGGATTGAATTCCTTAGAGAACTAGTGAATTCCTAATGTTCTCACTCCTTCATGTAATATCCAGAAGAATAAATGCCAATACCATTGTTCTAGCTTGCAGGTTTCAAGTTTCAGTGTGTTGAGATACTTTTCTGGGGACTGAGTTTTTGTATTTACCTGATCTGAAGTAAGCATTAGAAACTCCTGATTTTCTCCGACTATTTTAGCCATTCCCTTCACAGAAATTAAATATCTGGAGAAGTGCTACAGAGATTAATTTCAGCTTATTATGACACAGTATAACTATTCAATTTATTCCAACTCTTATTTACTCTTAAACTATTAGTGCAACACAATCTTTATACACGCCATTAAACCTTTCAGCATTTTCTTATCATCCTTTAATTGCAATCCACCGGATAAAGGTCAGGTGAGGGTAACAACACATCCAGGGGCTCAGGCCTACCAAAGATAAAAAGGTGAGGAAGCAATGACAAGACACTGGGGTTATTGGAACAAAAAAGCTAGAATCAGATGGGGTCTCAACAGAGGCCTTTCAAGGACTGGAGAAGGATGTAGTACTTCCCTCATGTAAGAGAACACAGTCTGCACTCTCTTCAGTCTTGAAAGTTCCCCTGTCTTTCCTTTCCTCTCTGTCTTTGCCTGCACACACACAGTCCTTCCCACATCACTTGCCAGTCTCACATGGTGGAGACTGAACCAAACAGGATATAGAGCACATCATTGTTGTCTTCATATACCAACTCTGAGAACCTGATAAGAACTCAACCTCTAGCATATTGATCTGGAAACATCCTCTGTTTGATACAAAGTCTTTGTATGCATTCTCCCTAGGAAAGAACCAGACCTTGAAAAATCCATTCTCATTTTAAATAAGTGACTAGTGCAGTTAATGCCAGACCATATAGGAAGCATGGAATAAAATGTAGAGTTATACAGAGTACGTACCAACCTAAGACAGTACTTAGATAAAATACTGCACAGCATATTGAAAGTCAGGGCAAAGTAGTCAGGATGTGGGCTTGAGCTCAGCATTTAGATGAAGTTTTCTGCCATGTAGATGACATATGTTCCTATGTCACTTAAAAAAAAAATTGTATTCCAGATACACAATGTATTAAGGAAGATGCCAATGTAAGTAGGCTCTCTTGAGAATCCCTCCACCTGCATGGACATGGAGATGTCCTAATGCTTCTTAAAATCTGACCATTAAGCACTTGATGGTCAAGTCCCATTGATTTTGGTGGGAACCAAGATTCTAAAGATCCTTGAGAAGATCAGCGAGAAAAAAAAAGTGCAAATGAATGAGGTGTTCAAAGCTGAAATCTAGAATGACCACTGATGTGAAAGAAATGGCTTCAGAGTGACTGAACTTTCTACATCATCTAGTAACTTTATGAAAAACAGCTGTGGGGATTCTGAATGGATTCAGAAGATATGTGATGTTGCAGGCTCTTTATAGGCATGTCTTGCATATGCAGTATTTAAAAGAAGTGAGATGCTGGAATGTAAATACATAGAAGTACATAGAAGTATGCAGCTGCAGTCAGTGACATCTCAAATATGGAATGACTCATTTATTTGTAAATACTAATGATTCCTTCCAGTTAGATCCTGCATTTCATTGAGAATGTTAAACCATTTTTTGTAGCGGAGCTTCACATTTCATAAAATATGGTCATGAGAGACTTGAATAGATTCAAACAAGCCAGGTTTGCCACTGACACAGGCATGAAAATGCATGCCATCAAGCAGAATAAAATTGTTAATAACAGCAACACTTACAGGAAAACAAAGGACAAATGGAATGTGTGCAGTGGAAAAGAAGTGAACTTATAGTTTTGCTGCATCTCAACTGACTCACAGCTTAACACCATTCATGAGAGTTGCAGAAACACAGCCTGGTTAGCAGCAGAACTGATCAAGGTAAGAAGTTTGTATTATGGATGATTTTATGGAACTACAGTATTTTTCTTCATTCCACAGATTCTTCGACTTGGGCTCTGAATGAGGTTTCCTGTGATGTACAAGCACAGACCTTAGGCAGCATTTGTTTTTTGTGGGGTGACTAATTGGAGATGCTTGCATGTAGTGGTTTATATTAACAGTGGCCCAGCTGTCAGATTCTGGTCAGTTCTGATGATTCATATAGGTCTTTTTGCAGAAGTTTGAAAATCTTGCTCTTTCAAGTCATGATAACTGATAATGGAACATGTTTCCTCTTTGGAAAGATCTTTATAGGCCGCTGTCTTGTGTGACTCTGCAATATTGGGGAAAAAAATTTCCCCATGGGTGACTAATGTGTATCTGGTGCCTAAGTGCTTTTAAACCTGGGCTATTTTTTCTGATTTTTCTGATTTTTACCTGAAAACAGCGAGTCTGACTGCAGTGTAGGGACAGCCCTTTGCAGATTTATGTGTTTTGGAGGGCTAGTGATGTTATTTTCCAAATGCAGGTTAACATTTTCTAAGTTACTAAGTGTAGAGACTATCAGAAAACAGTTGTCTTCTGTCATGCCCTTTTGTTGTGTTGGTAACACATGCAGCCATTTGAGTGCAAACACCTGTCTTTCCCATGAGTCTGTGCAATGGAATTTGTTCCAAAATGCTCAGATTTTCATGGGTGTTTCCTCCACAAAAGAGAACAGCTGTCACCCTAGCAAGCACTGAAATAAGCTTCACTGTCCTTTAAATGCACATTGAACATCAGCTGTTGCATATCTGCACTGTGGAAAATCTGCCACATGTCTTGTGTCTAAATGCTCACAGTTCCTGCTTCTAATATAGTGGGACAGGCAGGTGGTTATTTTGTGGCACAGTACAAAACACCAGCTTCCTTCTTTTGCCTTGTTACCAGGGATACTGCACACTAAACTCACTGATTCGGATTTTGCAGTGTTGCGTGCATGGCAAATCCTTAATCTTTACTAGTATGTTTTTGGACAGGGACAAGAAGGGGCTTAACAAGAAAGTGATGATAGTCCTAATCATAGTACAAACTGGTGAGAGATGTGCAAAAGACAATGTGAGGAAGGCATTAATACCTTTTAAATTTATACCAAAGCTTGCAGGAGGGTTGTTGTCTTCTTTACTGGGGAGGACAGAGCCAGAGTCCTGGTCTCAGCATGAGACCCCAGAATGTCTAGGATGCTGAGGACTGAGTCTTGCTGTTAGAGACAGCAGTTCTGGTTTTAAACTGGAAAGTGACTTCATTCTTTCAAACGACCTTCCACCTCCAGGCCGATGCCCTGAAGATTTGGCTGTGTTTCTGGCAAGAGATGATCTGTTGCAGTACTGGTTGTGTAGAGCATTCAAAAGACAAAAAAGCCTTTAAAGTAATCTTGATTCTGCTTCTGTGTTTTTAAGGGCTTGCTTGCTAGTATGCAAGGAGACTTCCTCCATACTAACTTACGAGATGGTCTCCCAGGAAGGGGATGGTTCAGTCCTGTGGTACAGAATCCTTGTGTAGAGAATTCATGCTGTAGTCCTGAAACATGAGGATTTGTCTCTTCAGTCTGGGAAGGCACTGGTGCACTGCTTCTTTGGGTGATATCAGCCCAGTGTTCAAACCCCTTGCCTTCACCTAAAGGTGGAGTTTGAAGCTTAGAGGGGATGTAAATAATCACCTAAGAATCTCTTCCATTCAACTAGATAGGAGCACAAGTCCTTCTATCCCAGCATTCTTTCTCTTACTGTCCCACTGCTGAGTGATAGCATTTGTATTTGTAGGTCTGCAACTCTGATCAGAAGGAGAATCTCTATCCTGTTCTTGGGCAGTTAATGTAAGAGCCAACAGGTTCCTGACAAGACATCTTGCTCAGAGCTTTGAAGTCCTTTACTTTCACATTATCTAAGCACTGACACAAAATTTAAACAACTTCTTTGACAATAAAACACAGCATATGGTTGACTGGACTGCTGGAGCATTGGCTGTCTTATGCTTATACTCATTCAGAACCAGAAGTACTCCTTTAGACTATATTGAAGAGGTTTCTTTTTTCAAGATGATAAAGTGGTTCCCAGAATAGGCACTACATGGAAAACATCAAAATACCTTCAGCTCAGTTTCATCACACAAAATTTCCACAGCTTAATTTACCTTCTATCATGTATATCAGAAGTGTAAAAAATCTGGAAAACCCCAGACGACCCAAGACTGTTACTTCCGACTGATATTTGATAGGGGCTTACTCAACCTAACAGTTACAATGAATGTAAATACATTTCTGAGGTTCCTTGAAAAATCAGTCCACTGGAGACAAGTATACATTTTTTGGACAACCATTCTTTTAGTGGATGAAACTGAGGACACAAGAAGCCAACAGCAATGACTGTAGTGCTGCTGTGATGTTTACCCATTATGAGCCACTGCACTATGTTCTTCAATTTTAATAAAGGACTCTACAGGGGAAATAATTTGGAAATCCACAACAGCTGGGCAGTCACTCCCTATTTCACCCATTAGTCCTCTAAATCAAGAGCTGTAAATGTCCAGTGCTACCTGTAGTCCTTGTACTCTCACACGTGGCACCAGGATGCCAAAAAATATGGCAGCTTGAGGGGGTCTTTTGTCATTATCTCTTTCACAGACTGAATTTTCACTGGCTCTCTTTTCCTGGGCAATTGTTCTGACAATTTTCTCACAGTCTCATCTCAGTAGTCTCCCCTTAGCTATTGCTCCTTGACTGGTAGATAAATCTGTTCATTCTGACACATAGCTCCCTAACATAATTCTTCTGCCACTGTCAGCAGGCAGAGGACAAATACAAAACAAAAATCACTGAGTTAACAATCAATTCTTATGCACAATGCAATGTCAGAAGAGAAGTGGCTGTGATCTCCCCTCTGCATTGTACTCCAAATTGGTGCAATCAATATCAAAATGTTAATGGCTATTCTCTTCTTTCTCCTCCCTTCCAGCTTCTGTCCTTTCATCCCACCAAGAAACGATTCCTTCTTCTGGGGTGCTTCTGTTACAAACTGTTACCCTGCATGGAGCATGGCCAAAATAGCAGTGCTCCTCCTTAATCTATTTGGAATGCTGCTTCCAGGGATGTTACGTCTTCAGACGCCATACCTTTGTGTAGACTCATCTGAAGTCATCTCTCAAGATGACTAAATTTTAACCTCCCTCTGCCCTTGGTATTCCATAACATGGGCCAGAGTATAAAATGCATTTTGTTTTGTGTCTTCCTGGTTTCTACAGGCCAAATCATTGTCTTTCAAAATTTCTTTTTAATATAAAAAAATCTAAATAAAAGATACCATTCAACTGCAAACTTGAGAAAACCTTCCTTATCTTGGGAGTTTTGCCGGATGTCCTTGTAGCCTGTAAATTTTGCATTCTTTGTGTCCAGTATCAGTGCACATCCTTTTTTCCAAGACTTGCTACTCTTCCCTCAGGTCTGAGATCACTCAAGCATGTCAAGCACACTTGGAGCTTGTTAGTTGTTCTCTGTTTCACAGACTAAATATCCCTCTTTGTTGCTTAGGGTTGAAAGCATAAAAGATCGAGCATGACAAGCACATCCTTTCGCACCAAGGGCCGGCCGGCTGGGCCGCTGCAAAGAAACTGCAACATTAATGTTCCCAGTGATGGTGACTGTGCTGTATCCACCCCCACAAAGAACTGATCCTCTGTTTTCCCCACTGTCTGAGTAGGAAGAAAAAGGTTTAAGTGGCTGGCCACAACTTTCAGCGGGGACCCGGCGCTGGCAGAGCTAAGGGCATCACTTGCTGCTCTTGCTGACTGCGGAGGGTGCCACCAGCTCTCACCTGACGACGCCATGTCTCCTCCCTGCTCCCCCTTCTGCCCCCTTCGGTACCGAGTAGCCCTGGAAACGTCACTTCCGCCCCGCCCCTGTGTGGCACCGCCCGCCCTCGCCTTGGGGTAACAGCCGGGAAGAGGCGGGGACCCGGCGGGAGGCGGGCCCGCACCTACCCCTACCAGCAGGCCGCGGGCCGGGAAGGGACGGACGAGCTCTCTCGGAACTAGCAGGTCTCGTACGGTCGCCGGCGGCCTGTTCTCTCTGCGGGCTAAGGGTGCCGGGAACTGCCCGCCATGTCCTCGGTGGCCGCCGCCAGCTGCGATGGCAAGGGCTCGGGGGAGGCGCGGGAGGAGAAGAAGCCGCTGAAACCCTGCTGCGCCTGTCCCGAAACCAAGAAGGCGCGGGACGCCTGGTAGGGACCCGGCCCCGAGCTCCCAGCGGCAGCCCCTCCTCGCTCAGGCTTTCCCCCTGCGCCCTGCCCCGCCGGGATTCCTTCCCGACCCGCCTACTCCTCCCTTCCAGGAGTCTGTGCTCCTGCCAGCGTGCGCCGGGCATTTTAGGAGCTCTCCCCACCCCGGATGGGCGATGCAGGAGTATGCGAGGGAGGAGGGAGAGTGTGGAGAAGGAAACTGTCTTAAAAGAATAATTTAGAAATGAAGAGGTTAAAACCTCATAGTCTGTATTTAAGACAGGTTTCAAAGATCATCTTTTAATGCTGCTTATAAGTCTTCACTGTTGTTGATTGAAGCAACAGGTACCAGCAGGTGATAACTTCTTTATTGTTCACCTTTGTTATTGTATAAATTACATTCTCTTTTAAATACAGCAAAATGCTCTGGTTTTTTTAAGTCTCAGAGGATGACATTTCCCAGAGAAGTTCAAAATTTGACAGTGACCTGTATAGCTTCATTGGTAATTGTAGGCATAGTCATGATCATAGGACCTATAAAATAGTATTAAGTGTTCCCTCAAAATGGAGCTCCTTTGTCTTTGAGTTGTTAAAAGTTTAAAAAACTTAAAACTTTGTGTCTTTAAAAAACTTAAATCTGATGACCAAGTTGTCTTTTTTTATTTTACTTTGCTGGTGATATAGATGGTGTTTGGTAGGTAACATAATACTGAATAGTGTTTCTGCTAAATTTAGGGGAGCATGTCTCACTACATGGTAGAGTCAAGGTGAATCCAGGGCCCCCTAAGAAAAGGGTGGTAGGATGGATGTTACTGGTCAGATGGAGTTGCCCTGGGCAGCCAGGGGACATGCCCATGCTCATTGTAATAAAACCTAAGAAGAAAGCTAAACAGCTCTGTCTTTCATTCAAAAAGCAAGTCTGAACTGCTTTTGTGATATACATGATATACCAACAATGAGAGGCTCTTACTTGGATGGGTGAGAACCGTCAAAAGTTACTATAGATGGTCAATAACTTTGTCAACAATAGCTGGACAGGTGTTTTGTTTTGCTTTTTGCTTCAGGGTCCTTAAATTGCAACTGAAGTTGGACTAAAATATCATTTACTGTTTAACCTGTTCTGTATTGGTCTCTTACTGGAGAAATTTTGTTGCTTCCCTACTGAATAATCTGAAACTGGCAAGCTCAGCATACTTAATGATATGACAGCCTTGTGTTGTATAACAAATCCTCATCCAGGCTCGCCCAGAACAGACCCTGGCCTGTTAATAGGAAGCTGTGTTATCCCTGTTGCAGAGTTTTAGGTGTGCAGCTCCAGACTTAGGTAACTTTTTGGGATAGTTTCATACTGTCCAAAACAGCACAACCCTGGACAGGATAGACAAAACCCCACCCCCCTACAAAAAAAACCCAAAACCAAACCAAACCAAAAAACAACAAAAAAAGCAAACAACCCAAAATAAACAAACAAACAAAAAAACCCCAAACCCAAACAAAAAACAACAACAAAGAAACCCCTCTGGATCCTAGTAGGGATTTTTAATTTTCCCCAACAGTTTGTCAGTTCTGTTTCTTTGATTAAAAGTAAGTGAACATTTTATTGCTGAACCCTGGAAATCTTTTTGTTTTGCTTTGCAGCATTATTGAGAAGGGAGAAGAAAATTGTGGGCACCTAATTGAGGCTCACAAAGAGTGTATGAGAGCTCTGGGCTTCAAGATATGAGTGAGATGAGCAGGACTAAGTGGGGTGAGTACAGCCTTCAGGACCTCTCCCTCTAAAGTGCCCTGGCACATCAGCTGGTATCACTGGAAGGCCCAGAGTACTGTTCATGATGGTGTTGCCCCTACAAGAGAAGGTATAGCAGTCCTTACTGACGTTACAGCCAACTCTGCTATCCTGTGAGGGTAGTGAAGCCCTCTGAGAGTCACCCTTCAGCAGTAGAGAATGGTGCCGCCTCTGTTGTCTTCTAAGAGATCCAAACCTCAGTTTAAATTTCTGGTGCTAGGGCACATTTTTGTGGATGTGTGATGGGTTTTTTTGGTTGATTGTCGTACTGTTGCTCAATACCCAGTGGAAATCCATGTTTTGTGAAGCTGTGTTTCCTTTGTCTTCTAGGTGATGTCTTTGGTGTGACTATGTTCTGGAAAGCTGCAAAATAAATTATTTCTGCAAGTTACTTCAAAGAACAAATATAAACAAAAATTCTATTTATAAAGCGTCTTTAATGATAGAGCATGCATCATATCTGTAGCTTTTCAATTGTTTGCTCTTGACCACTGCTATAGAAAATGCATTTTTCGTTTAATAAAAACCTGAAAACAACTGTCCTGGTTTAAGGGACAGTATTGCCAGAAAAAGGCGAGAGTTTTTCCCAGAATGGATAGTGAAAAACTTCCCTCCCTCCCACTTTACTATAATTTGGAAATTAGGGAACTCTCAGACAATATATGTGGGTTTTGGAATAACAGTTCTTTACTGCAAGACAAACAAGAACAACATCTGCTATGAACAGATCAGTGACAAAACAGAACGAAACTCAGTCTCAATCCTTTTGTCTGGTCAGGCCACACGGTCCCGATGGAGTGGGGGCGGAGTGGCTTTTTTTTTTCTCAGTCGCGGGAACTGCAGGAGCAGGCAGGCGACCGCGGCAGGGCCGTCCCAGGTAGGAGACAGGTGAAGGAAATGAAACCTCTGCTCACCCTTTGCATCCTGGTTCTCAGCGCTGTTCTCAGAAGCAGGAAGCTGTAGCAGTGTCGGAGTGCAGGACCTGGTCGCACCACGGAGCAAGAAAGAAGTTCTCTCCTCTGCGTTCCAGCCGGCCAGCTCGAGTGGCTCATCACAGGGACAAAGCAATTTACAGCTATTCATGCCCACCCCCTCTTTTGTCTTGGGTAATCAAACCGGCTGGGTACTTTGATATGCTAATGGAAAAAATTCTTTCCACTGAGGGAACGAGTAAAAAAACTCCCCCAACCCCTAACAACGACCAATGTTCCTGACCTCTGTTTCTTTTTAAGTAAAGAAATGGCAGTGCCCTCTTTTCTGAAAACAGCGTACTGCAGGAATGAGAGAATGAGAAAAACATGCGTAATTATTAACATAGGAACACTAATTACCACAGTGGTGTGGTTGAACAGAGAGGACTTCAGTGGGTTTTCCCACCGATGCAAATTGTGAAATGCTAGTAGCATTGCACTCTTCCAGCTTTCAGCAGTCATGGTGAAGCTTGTAGTGCTATTTGTGACAGTAGCTGTAACTATGTTTGTACAAAGGCGCAAATGCCGTCATGAAATTAACTTAGAGTCAAAACTGTATTTAATTTCCTCATGTTCAAATTCTTCCGATGGTTTTTGAATACTGTTACCCAAGCTTCATTCTTTATAATGAAAAATCAGGTGCTTCCCATCTCAAACTCGCTTGAGCCAGTAGTTCTTCAAGGGAAAGGGAGCAGAGGATTGTTCTCTGTCACTGCAAGTGACTTTTGTGTGCAGGTTACTTGCCTGAAAGTAAAGCTTTTTTTATGCTAAGTTTTTGTTGTGTTGAGCTTGTGCACACATGGGCTTTTGTTTTCTGGCTCCTTTTTTTCACTTGTATGAGATGATAGTGGGAGGGTAGTTGCCTTTGATTCCTTCTTACAGTCTAGAGAAACATTAAGTGCAATTTCTGATTTGTTACAAGTGGGGCTTCTCTGGCTTCCTACTATGTATTTGTGCAATCCTAATGTTACTCTTCCTGTGGTGAGTTGACTTTCCTGAAGATAGTATCACTGTGAGATTTGGGACTGATAATCTCTGTGTTGTGTGGTTATCAAGGACAGAGGATTTATTTACCAAACAGTGCAGGCTGTACCTGCATTGCATCATCACATGCAGCTAAATATTAAGTGCTACTGGTTGAGTCCATTTTAAGTGGGGAAATTAGTGAAGTACCTGTTTCCACACTGCCTGTTTCAGTGCTGAAAAGCTTGACATGTTTGTTTTTCTTCTTCAGAAACACATTTTGTACTAATGCTTAGGTGTTTACTCCCAGGGAAGGATCTTAATGCTGCTCAGGTGTTTTCTATGAACTTGCTATCTTGATTCAAAATCGTTTTCAACTTTAGTATGTCCCTTTCCCATTGAATCAGTACTGGCTTTTGAACACTTGTCTTGGATAAATTAGCATCCCTGGATGAAGGGCACGTACTCTAATCCAAAGCAAGGCAAGAAAATAAAATGCCTCTTCGATAATAAGAGGTTTTTTTACTTTTGCTGGATGGAAAACTGAAAGTGCTGTGAAGATGATCTGTGTGGCCATGGTACTGTCAAGGAAGAAATGAAGATTTAGTCTTGGTGGTTCGACCACTTTACAAATCTTCCTTTTAGAAATTTGAGTCTGAAAACACTAAGTTAATCTCTAGTGTGTGCTGCGAGATCTGTCTTTTGCACTGCTGTATCTCTCTCTCCAGTGTCACACTGAGACCCAGCAGAAAAGTTGTGTAGTTTCTAATGAGAGCTTTGTACTGTTATTGCTGTGGGTTGAAAGTTTCCTGTCTGCCTTTCACAGAGAAATTACAACAGGTCATCCTCACCCATGGTGCTGGCTTCAGCATCACTGCAGCACCACTATTTATGTTCTTGAAGATGTCAGATGAAGGCCTTTTTTGTCCTACTGAGTCATTAATACTGTGTTCCAGTTTATTTTTTACTCGGGAATTTACCTAACTGAAGAATGAAATTACTTACTTTGTTTTTCTCCACTTTCTTTGATGCTCCTACAAAAGAGTTTTGGCAGTATGAAAAAGTAGGAGAAATTGCAATGATGCTTCTCAGGATACTTCCTCTAACGTAGTTTTACATTTCTACTCATAGCAGTTCAGTTTTGTCTCACAGATCTAATGCAAAGTATCTTTCTCCTAAGTGTTCACAATCATGATATCCCAACTCCCCATTTTATCAGATGTCAACCTATCTTGGAGAGAAGGCTCTTTACAGATTTTTTGCAGAGGCCTAAAGGTAAGCAAGTTGTCGGGATCATATAGCGAGTATATGGCAATGGTATGAAAAACAGAACCTGGATCCCAAGACTTTTATTGTGGTACTTTAGCTATAAGATCACCTGTCCTGCTTTGCAGAGGTCAAGAGAAAGTTCTTCATTTCCCTGTAACTCTTGCACATGAGTGTTTTTCTGCTTCAGTAGCTAGGATTTATTTCTTCACTTAGTTAAGGGGCCTCTGAAGAACAGGTTCCCTGTTTCACTTCACCCTTAGCAGAAAGCACCTTTTTGAATGTACTGTACTCACCCTGTGCAAAGCTTAATTTGTATTCTTTCCTTCCCACATGTCAGCGTGCCAGGTTGGCTCTTAGGAGCCATGCAGCTCTGTATTGCATATGGTCTCATCATTGCAGAAATAGGATTGTACTGGCTAAGACCATGATGAATTCTTTAAGATTGCCATAAAGCACTGCTGCAGCCTTGCCCAGGAGACAGTTATTCCAGAGCACTATTAGCTAGGAGAGGCGGTTAGTGTGTCTTTAACTGAATGGTGCCAATGGGAATGGTGTTAGGCAGTGTAACCGCAAGCTCGGCCTGAAACACGACCAACCTTGAAACCCTATCTCTACCCCACTAACCCATGCAGGCTGACTTCATCCTGTGTTGGGAGACCATGTGGGTTGCATCAATGCCTGAAATGTAACTGCATCCTGGCAGTAGGGCAGATCCTGCCTGTGTGACCGATAATGTGCCACTTGAAGCAGGTGAGGAATTGCATTTATGCTTGTTTTGTGTAGCTGACCATGGCAGACTGACTTCAAAGGCTCCCTGTTGTGCCAATGTCCTGGGTTACCAGAGTGGGAAGTGTTGGCTGTGCTCTTTGGGCTAAATCAAGGTCTGGGGCAGGTTCTAAACAGCTATTTAAAAAATGAGAATGTGAGATGATGTTTCTCAAGGGTGCTTCCCAGCAGAGCCTGTAATCCCTCAACTAGGATTTCCCCACAAAAGGTGCTTCCAAGTGTTATACGTTCACAAAGCTTTTGGCAGGATAGTCTCATCTTCATGATAGATGAAACTGGGTGCCAGAGGCTTGCCCTTGCATTCACAGTTCTCTGGCTTTGCAAAGCTCTTCCTTGTGCCCCTTGATCTAAAACATCCCACAAAAGTGAGCTCCCTGGTGTGAGGGGAGGCTGTAATGGACCTGGAAAGTATTAATTGAGAGCCAGCCTTTCTTATTTTGCTAAGTCCCTGCCTTAGTTACGAGACACAGTGAGAAAAGGGAGATGACCATTTTTCTTTTTTGTGCTGGGTGAAAGTCACTCTCTTACAGGAGTGCAGAGCAGTGGAAAGCCTGATGTGTGACTGCCACGATAAGCTGGTTGTTTTCCCTTTTCTCCTCCTCACGCTGTGCTGGGCTTATCTGGCTGCCTGAGTTATGTTAAGTAGCGGGTGCATGCTTGCTCTCCATTCTCCTCGCTGCTTTGCTCCTTGGATTTCAATTCCAAACATGGTTATCCATTTGGGGTCTCTCTCCGTTTCACTGCCAAGAGATACACATTCCACACTCAACACCAGCTCCCTCTACTGCTGTCTCACAGTTGCTATTCCATTTGCTGCAGCGCAGGCAAGACAGGCGGTGCAAGGAGATCTCTGTCCTGTCCGTGAATTTTCTAGTTAGTGTCCTTGACTTTTTTTGACTGAGCTCTTTTGGCCTCACATTTGCCAGCTTCTTTTCTCACTGTTGTGGCTAGGAAGGGGGCCAGCCGACGCATTGTGAGCCACAGAGGAGAAGTGAACGCTTTTGGAATTTTTCGGGTGCTAAAACATTTGGTAGCACTTTTTTAGCATGTTACTCTAAAGCACTACTGTGGGACCAGACAGTGCTCAAGAGGAAGAGGAGGAGGAACAGCTACCCAGCAGTTCTGGTTTCCAACCTCTGCAGCACCTTTTGTGTATGACAATTCATTTTGAGCACAGGACGGCTGGGGAGGGTGGGGAGTGGGGAAGGATGAGTGCAAACAGCCTCTCTTGGGACCAGGCTGTTCTCCAACCTCCGGTGTGTGATGCCTGGACTGAAATTATGGAGGAAGCAGCCTACCAGCTGGCCAGCTGTATTGTTCTCTTGGGTTACATGGGGGGCAGTGGCATCTTTGGGTCCCTCTATATCTTTGGCCTCCTGGCCCCAGGCTACTTCTGCTATGCTCTGTGGGGCTGGCTGAGCGCTTGTGGGCTGGATATCTTCATCTGGAACATGCTGCTGGTCCTTGCCTGCTTGCTTCAGCTGGCTCACCTGGCTTACCGGCTCCATAGAAACACCATCCAAGAAGAGTTTGACCTCCTCTACAAGACCATGTACCTGCCCTTGCAGGTGCCCCTGGAAGTCTACAAAGAGATCGTGAAGTGCTGTGAAGAGCAGGTCCAGTCACTAGTCAGAGACCAGAATTATGCAGTGGAGGGCAAGACACCCATTGACCGCCTCTCGTTGCTACTGTCTGGCAGGTAAAGGCTCCCCCATTTCTGAACAAAATCTGACAGCAAACTGCTGTGGCTTATTGTTGTATTATCACCCTCTGTAGAAACTGGGGTGAGGATTGTTTCCTTCCTCTGAAAAAAGATCTGAGATATGTCAAGGTTTGTTGGGGAAGGGGGAAATTTCTGTTTTGAGATGTTAGTTTTGTTTTGTTTTTCTAACTTAAGAGTATTTCAGGGAATGGTTTGCAGACTCAAGCTGCAGGCAATAAAGTGGCCAGCTCAGCCTTACCTGTGGTACTTTTGATGAATCCTTACCCCTTTGTCTGTCATTTTGAAGTGATCTTATTTCTGATGAGAGTAGATTGGCTGTGAGAATGTGCTTCTCAAGGCAGGAGAGCAGTGTGTCTAGACCTATGGTCTGTGGGGGTACCAGGCACACCTCTGTGATGTGAAGAGCTGTGTGCTGAGGCCTCAGTTCACCTACTCTCCCTGGCCAGCAGTGTTCAGGGGGAAGTTCCTGTTCCCAACACCCCAACCCTCAGGGCTTTGACATTTTTCATTTTGAGCATCGTTTCATCAAAAGAGTGAGTATTCTTCTGTGATATATCCTGCCTAATCAGATGCCCTTCCTTCCCTGTGCTGTCAAGCATTTGTGATATTCCTTCTTCTGGACCACCAAGGATAACCTTAGGGACCTCTAGACAGTCACACTGGACATATAACTGAATTAACTCTGCTGATCAAGTACTGGCATTTGTTCGCCTGAGATCCTGTAGTATGCATTTAGCACCATATTCACTTAATGATTTGCAAAATCCAGATGCATACAAATAGCAATAGTGTTGGCTTCCAGTCTGCTGCCAGGAACTTGACACTAATGTTATGTAAGAATGGGAAAGGAAAAAGATCTCTAAATAGGAGCAGTGCTGAGCTGCAGGAGGTGTATCTCACAAGGATTTTCCTTTGGGGATACAAAGCATAACTTGGGGCTGCTGTTTTACTGCAGTGGCCAATCCTCTCTGGTGAGGGAGTGTGTGAAGAAGAATGGCTGATCTTCCTTTGTTTTGGTGTTGGTCCCTTTTCTAAGACATGTTAAGAACATCCTGGGTCCACCAGGATGTTGAATGGCAAAGCACTGGAGAGAAATTTGGTATGTGTGTTTCCAGTAGCTCTTCCCCTTACCTAACATCTGTGGTGAGCAGCTGGCTCTGAAGTTTACTGTATCTGCAAATAATATTGATGGGGAAGAGTATTTCTGTCTTGACCTGCAATGGATAATGTGATGCTACTTTGAGAGCATGAAACTGCTGTAACACACAGTGACTAGTTGTTGGGCACTCTTTTGCAATGGGAAGTATGCATCTTGACTGGTAAAAGATGCTCCATGGAGATGGGAATGGATTTACATTTCCTAGTACCCTCTCTATTGCCTTGTGAGGTCCTTGCTGACCCAGCAGAGTATTGCTGTGGTGGTGCTCCCTCTTAAACTGAGCAAGTGGAGTCTTGGAAATGCAGAGTATGCCTGGATCAGGAAATGTGCCTTACAATCCCTGACCCTTTCCAGGCAGCACTGGAAAGTCAAAGTTAACTCCTGGAGGCAAGAATTGCCTTGGTGCATCGAAGAACAGTGGTACATGGTGAGAGGAAAGCAAGGGGCCCCAAGTCTGGTGATGCAGAGCTATGAATAGAACTCCAGAGTGCCCTGGCATTGTCCTCGCTTCAGGCCTATGCAGGTCCTTCTCTATGCCCACTGCAGAGCTGAGTGCACATTCGCAATTGCAGGCAATTGAGCAAAAGTAGGCAAAAGGGATACTTAGAAGGCCAAGAGAAAGTGAGCAGTAATATGCAGCAAACGATGAGCTCTCAGGGTGATCTGTGAGTAATCATGGGCAGGAGGATTTTGGGGGATCCTGAGTGTAATGACTTCCAGTACCAAGACTGGTTATACCCTCGTGCAGTCCTGGAGACAGGAGGAAGATACAAGCACAAAGAGCCACAGCCTGGCTTAGAAGTACCTAGAAAACAGCAGCAGTCCTCTGGGCTGAGAAGTCCTGTGTCAGGCTGTCTTTGTAGCACGAAACAGAAAACAGGTGGAATATGGGGAAGCGGCAGCAAACAGTTTCCCACAGAGAAAGGAGGGATAGCCTCATCAATAAAACACCTGCAGCTGTCTCAAGAGGGTACGAGATACATGTGAGACAAGTATTTCTTTCCTCCCTGCTGGGACACACTGTTTGAGCTATCAGGTTTTTGTGACATCTGTTTTGTGGCCTAAGCCTGTCTGCCTCACCTGTCCTTTACAGGATTCGAGTGTGCCAGGATGGACAGTTCCTTCACTACGTCTTTCCATACCAGTTCCTGGACTCTCCAGAGTGGGAGTCACTGCGACCCTCTGAGGAAGGGACTTTCCAGGTAACCCCAGCTCAGCTTCGCTCCTTGGTGCTTTGCTGCATGGCTGAGAAGGCAGTAGAGAGGCCTCATGCCATTCAAAGCTGACCAGGAATACTTCCCAGCCAGCACAGGATTGTGTGATCAGCTGATTTAACCTTTTTTTCTGTCTTGTTCTGAAGACTTCAGTGCATGCTCCTACTATCTGCTGATAGCAAGGAGGATGGAGTATGGTGCTCCTTCCAGTTTATCAGGCAATCAAGGTGTCAGATTGCTGGCTCTCTTCCCTTATGGTGTTCTCTAGTACCTGTACTGATTCATTTGCCCTGCATGCTGCTAGCAAGGTGCATTGTCTTAGCATCAGGATGGCAGCCGTGGCAATATGCAGCAGTGATGTCAATCCATAAGCATCCTACTCCTCACAGAAGTTTCTGATGGTCATGTGTTTTGGGTGGAGAAGTAGAAAGGATGATTCACACCCAAATATGGTTCTTTCTGAGCAGAAGGATCCCCTGCTGAGAGGCCAGACCAATTCTCATTTGCAGTAACTGAAAAGATTTTGGCCTTGCTGTCAACACCCCAGTGTTTCTTTGGCTTTCCTCCTGGAGAAGATTACTTAAGCCTACATCCCTCTGTCTTTAACACACATCCCAGGATGGCCTGATACCTGTCGGGATGTCAATCCTTATGTCAGTTAGGGCATATGAGGAGGGATTTTGCTAATCCCTTGAGAGCATGCAACAGTCGTGAGGGAATGTTGCTTTCTAATGAGGATAGCTCCAAGCAGACTTGGTTAAACCAGGGCAGCTCTCCAAATCTGCTTTCCTAGGGTCTGAAATTGGCTCATGTGGAAAGGGTCGTGATGATTGCTCCTGAAAACAGTGCCAACACCAGTGATTATGGCTGCAAGAGATAGCTGCCTGTGTGACTGAGGCATAGAGCTACAGACTATGTGCAGAAATAGGGATGTTGGGCCAAGGTAATGAAGTAGAAAAGGCAACAACAGCATGGCTGTGCTAGGACTGGTGGTATCTCATGTTTTGCACAGGTCTTCAATTTGGCTGCAGACTGCTGTTAGCTCCTGGGCTGTATTTGCCCAAGAATCTAGCAGGGAGAGTGATGGCTGCGCAGTGCTCTGGGCAGGGAAATGGCTGACTGCAGGAATGTAACCTGCAAAGACATCCACAGCATTTTCTGAGCTGATTTCCGTAGAACTGAATGTTCCCAAACTTCCTGAGGGTCTTTATCCGTGGTGTGTGAGACAGCTTGGGAGCAGGCTGGTGCCAGGCTGCATCAGCCCTGCCAGCACCACACTCTGGCATATTTCCTGCTCTGCAAGACAGGGCTGGTCAGTGAGGTCAGCTGTGCATGGCATCAGGATGGGGAGGCAGAGCCCTAGGTAGGGAAGGCCACATGCTGGGAATGCCTAAACCCTACGTGTGCTTAGGGAGGAGCATGAAGAAGCAGCAGCTGTGCGAGACCAGCTGTCATCAGGTGTGACTTGACCCGTCTGTGTACTTGGAAGCACCTTACTCTTGGTGGCCTTGCTTAACCATGGTGATGTGCTTTTGGCAGCTGTTTAACCCACTAGTCTGTCTCACCTGAGTAGTTAATAAAACTGTAACTTATCTCAGCCTTATTCCTTGCAACACAATAATTTGGTTTAAAAAGTGCATGTTGGACTCTGGGTCTTTGCTGAAGAGGACATGGAAGGTTTTTCTTGCCCCTTGGCTCTGGATTGAACAATTTCAATTCTGAGGCCCCTGAAAAATGGTAGAAGCATGACTTAATCTATAAGAATAGCTGGTTTCCTTGAGCTTTCTGCTTTGGCTGTCTGCTTCCCACAGGACTCTTAGGTCCCAATGCGTGAGGGAGTTTGGTTTCAGGGTTAGCACTTTCATCCAGAAGGCAGAATTACAGGCTCTTGCTGATGCTGGAGCACTTGTGTCAGGGGGGATTTAAGAGTGAACTCTGTCTTGCTGACTTGGATTGGTGGCAGGTTTGCTTATTGCATCTCAATCCCTCAAAGGAAGGAATCACTTTCAATCACTGCCAGAAATTGGTTAGGAAAATGTGATTCCAGTCATTTCAATTTCTGTATGACCATTCTTTTTGCTTGATTGGCCTGGGAAAATTCTCAGGTTTTATCTCCTATATTTCTTTCATCAGACAGCTGTTTGCAGGGCAATGGTGTTAAATATCAAACCCAAGGACACACACATGCAGCCAAGCCATGTTCAGCTTCCCAGTGGCCCTGTGCCATGGTGGCTGACCAAGGAGACCCCTGGGCACAGAGTGGAAGGGAGCCCCCAGGATATTTTGGCTCTGGCACTTGTTCGCATGCCAGTGTCTCCATTACACTCGGATATTCTTATTTGGTCCAGGGCAGTTTGACCCTCCCTGCATTTCTTGTCTTTATTATTATTATTTATTATAATGTACACTTACATCCTATATAATGTTTTTGACTGAAATTGTTCTTGTCGTACACATACAGGAAGAAGTCTCTCTTTACACTGGCAAAACCAGAAGGAAAATGAAACATACTCTAAAAGCAGTCCAATAAACACTCATGAGTTTTCTACATATACATGAACACAATTGTCCTGGTTTAGAGGACAGGTGTCTGCTAAGAAAGGCAGAAGACTCTCTTTGAAATGAAGAATGTAAACCCCATCCCTCCAAATTATTATAATTTTGAAATTAAGGGGCTCTCAGGCAAAGATATGGAATGGGAATAACAGTTCTTTACACGAAAACTAAAATAGAAATGCAGTATTATAAAGAACAAACCCAAAACACTGACAGAGTCAGAATACAACCTGATACCTTGTCAGTCAGGGTGTTGGTAGCAGTCTAATTTAATGGTGGCTGCAGTCCTGCTGGAGTGACAGATATTGTTCCGTTGAAGCAGTGGTCCTGTAGAAGGGTGCAGTTTTCCTCCGAAGGTCCAGTGATGATGTGGGAAGGTCTGGTTTTCCTCTGGAATCCAGTGGAAAAGGCTGCTTTGGTGTTCTAAATATCAGTTTTTATCTGGGTAGGAAAGGCTTGGCTCCTTCCCCTGGCTGGAGCATCTCACAATGGGATGATGTAATTTTATCAGTCATACAGTGGGACTCAGTGGGCCATTAACAGAAGATACCTCCCTGGAGGAAGGATGGGTTGTGGAAAAGATAAAGATGACTGCCCCACCTGGTTCTAACAGATGGCCCATTAGCAGATAATATGTCCCACGGAGATAAGGATCACTGCCCCACCTGGCTTCAACAGATGGTGAATAGATACTTTTTGGTCACATCCTGCATTGCAACTTAAGGCAGCAATAAAACCTTTTCCTCTCTCACTGAGCTGTGCTGTACAATGTCCTTTAAGGCCCTTCAGGCCTACAGAGTCCATCAGAATTACTGAGACATGATGTCCTTCAGGCACAGGATTACCAGACAAGCCTTTCAGGTGGCCCTTCCAACACTCAGGGCCTTCTTGGAGCAGGGCTTGTGAGGCTGTGCAATCCAGCAGCAGCATGGGTCAGCAGCCTCCCCCAGGGCTACTTACTGGTGACTCACACTGACTGAGCATGCAGAAATATCCCCTTCTGTAGCATTTCTGTGGAGGGATGGGGGTGTCTGTGCTGCCCTGTTCCTTTCAGCTACATCACTCAGATATCAATAGGGAGCATTATCTGAAAGCAAGAGGGTGAATCGTAGCCATCCATGTGGCTGGGTTAAATGAGGACATGCTACTAATTGCATAGGAAAATGGGGTCTTTGCCTCCTTAGGGAGAGAAAACAGCAGCAGGTAAGGCTTTATCCAGTCATTCAACTAGGACAATCTGGCTCTCCAGCCCCACCATCTCCAAGGAGAATAGGATTCGAAGGGGATGAGGGTATTCCCTGGAGTGAAGCACATGGCTTCCCATGTAAGTCCCAGGCAATGGGACTTACTCCACTGGCTCTCTGCCCCACAGGTCACACTGACAGCTGAGACCAATTGCAGCTACATTACCTGGCCAAGGAGGAAGCTGTATCTCCTCCTGAGGAAGGACCGCTACATTGCCCGGCTCTTCTCCTCCCATCTGGGCTATGACATCTCAGAGAAGCTCTACTCCCTCAACGAGAAGCTCTTTGCCAAGTTTGGCCTTCGCTTTGACATCCGTTTGCCCAGCCTCTACCATGTCCTTGGACCAACCTCTTCCGAGGGGAAGTTGGAGGACTGTGAGGAGCTGCTGCCTGGCTCTGGCCAGGCCAGCATCTCTGAGCCGCCACCGCTGGGTCTGCACCCCCGGGCATCCCGGCCTGACAGTGACCTGCTGGGTGAGGACTCCACCAGTCTTGTCTTGGAAGATTTTGCTGAGTTGACAGGGTCTTTTATGGACTATGTGAGCGAAGGGGAGTATATGAAGTGAGGGCACTCCTGGCATGGGCACACCTCACCCTGTGTGGGACCTTTGCGTAAGTACCCACTTGCAGAGCAAGTCTGTGCGTGATGCATCTGCCTGGACAGAGCACTGGCCTCCATTTGCCATGGGTTTGCACCTCTGCTGTGTTTCTTGGCCTGCTGCCCCAAGGAATCCCAGAAGGTGGACTCAAGCTGTGTGGTTTTCCTAAGGAAGTAGAGCAGGGCAGAGCCTTGACTCCAGTCACTAGCTGTACTGTGGGGTAGAAGGGCCAGTAACCTAGCCATAGAAAGCTCTTCCCTGCCCAGTTCTCCCCGCATCCCTGAAGAGAGGCAGAAAACACTGAAATGGTGTCCAGGCGGGCAGGTGGTACACAAGTGATCACAGAGACCATGAGATGGAGCTATGCCAGGAGATACTCCATTAGTGAGCTGAGCAAGAGCTCTGCTGGTGAGAGAGCACACATCCCAGGAGATGCCAACAGGACTAGAAACAGCTCCAAAGTTTATAGCAGCTTGGTAGCAAGGAGTTGCTATAAATCCTGCAAGTGCTCAGTCTGGGCAGGGGGAGGAAGCTCAGGGTCCTCCTTTTCCCTGTCCACCACAGCTCATCCCAGCATTTGATTTGCCCTCCTTGTTTCTGCTGAGATTCATCTCTGCCAGATCAGTAAGGTGTTGGAAAGTCTGCCCTGGGTGCTGTAGGTCTTGCCTTCAGTCACCCGGGGTGGACTGACAGGGTAAACATTGTTTTAAGATACCCCAAACTGCTTTCCAGTGAGTGGGAATGAGATACCAAATAAGATTAAAAAATGCCAGCTCCTTACTCCACGAGGGAAAAACATTTTTGTGCCTGGTGACTGTTGAGGCAGAGGAACAATGCAGGCAAACAGAAATAGATGGGAGAGTGACTTGTACTTGAAATTCAAATCCTAGTGGCCAAGAGAGAAATTCCACCCTGAGCTACTTTTAGCTAGCCATTGCATGCCAGCTGCTGCACACCGGCTGCAGACCCCAAAATGTGCATTCCTGCTGCCACCCACAATAATCCAGCTGCCAGGCACCAAGCTTGGGACTGGGATTTCTGTCCTAGAAGTGGCCCCTGCATGTGTCTCAGTTGGGTCTGCACAGCAGGGAGGAAGTTGCAGGGCTGGGCTGCAGCTGGGGTGGCTGCCTTCTATAAAACACCTTGAACACAGAGCAGCATTGCACCCTGATCTTCTCTATGCCTGCTTGGGTCTATTTTTGCCTGTGCTGTGGACTCAGTGGCAGAGAGCATTGGCTCCTGGCATGATCTCTGACAACTCTGCAGTATTCTTCATATTATCTGGAATATGAAACAGGTGGCCAGGGAAGGAACAAATATATTTGGTTTTGCCAGAATCAGATAAAGAGTTAGCAAGAGTTTTGATTAGGGTTTTATTGTTGAGGTTGTTTGGTTTTGTGTAGTTGGTTGTTGTTGTTTTCTTTTTTAAGGAGGCACGGAGAGAAAAAAAATAAATGCACATTTGTCCTAGGACTGTGAAGCCCCTGGTTTTGCTGGTAGGTCCGCTGGCGATATGAATTTGCAGCTTTATCAGTCCTTACTTGGAGAGGCAGGAACACTGAATCACTTATGAGGCATCCATCCTCCTAGCTGTCTGAGTGTCTGCAAAAGCCTGCAATCACAAGTGAATGCAAGTAGAGTTGGGAACATGGCAAAGTCATGTTGCCTGTGCTTTGATTCTATTTTGCCTTCTCAGAAGAAGGATATCCATTCTACCATTGCTGGTAGAATTCTCCTACTTGATCAATCTCAATAAAACCAGAATTTCAAATGCAATTAAAAAGGGAAAGAGGCAGGTAGCTTTTTTAAAAAAAAATTCCACCCATTTTTGGCAGTGAGGCAGTACTGTGAACATACGCACTTGAGGTGTGTGTGTGTTAGGCAAAACTTTGCTACACAGCAAAACACTGTCCTTTCTTTCACATAGTCCTGCTGTGAGCTGGAAGCTTTTGTCTTTCTAGATCTTGTGACTGAGACAGTGTCAAGGTGTGCTTCTATTCGCAGTAGAGACCTGCATGAAAACCTATATGTTTAGAGGCTTGCATTTAAGGTGGGAGAGGAAGATGATCTTCCTTGTCTGTCAGTCTGGAGGCAATAGACAATATGGTATTTTAATTTTTAAAGTAATTACACAAGAAATCCAAAACTCTGTTTAGTGTGCTCATGTAGTGGAATGAGAGCTTCCCTGTTACCCTACTTGGCGCTTCTGTGTCCTAACCACATCACATCCCAGCACATCACAGCACATCCCATCACATCCCACATCACATCCCAGCCAACAGCAGTTCTCACATCTGGACAATATTCCACAGTGACTTGAGTGCCTCACCACAAAAACTGGTGATACAGAGGGGCTGCAGGATTTCCCTCCATCCAAACACTTGTCACAGCTCAGCAAATAATCTGACCAGGTTTGCCATGGCTCAGGTAAAGCACTTTCGTAACTTTTTATTACATCTGTAATAAACAGGGAAACCCCCTGCATTGTTATTGTTCAGGGTAAGTCCCTGGGGTCAGAGCTTCCCTGGGGCTTTCCCCTGGCCTGTGCTCTCACCTCCTTCCCCTGTAACTCCCAATGTGGGTAATCACCTTGCAGTTCTCTAAATTCCCCATGCTGAAGTGCTTCTGTGGGCCATGTTTCTTTTCTGTCACTACAACAGCCACCTTGCAACACTACAGTTCAGGAGGGCTATTCTTGAATGCCCAAAGTGCTACAAAGTTCAAACACCAGAAAATATTAATGGAAGATATATTGGCCTACTATTTGTGTCGTCTAGTTCCTTGAAATCATTTCTAGTCTGCTTATGAGTAAGATGGACTGTGATATCTCACTGATGAGCACATTCTTTCTATAAGGAGGATGATGCCTGTTTGAAGTTCTGTTCAGTACTTGCTTTAACAGTGTACTGCTGTATAGCTCCAGAGGAAACGAAGCTTTATTCCTTGCGTGGAAATGTAAACAACCAAGAGCAACCTGCTTTTTCTCCTGTTCATATTGCATTTGTTCTAGTTTGTTGCTATCAAGTGCTTGCAGGATATGTAGCTGCTGCTACCTGGTTTTTTGCAATTGCATCTTGGGGCTGCGTTTCTATTTGGCGGGTGAGATGGGTGGATGGATGCTTGATGGTCTGCAACTTGGTATCTAAGTGAGTAGTTAATGTTTTGTACCTGCTTTGAGAATAAAGGAAAAGGAGCTGTGGGCTTTGTTTAACCAATATCACAGAAGGCACTTTGGAAGGGTTTGTTTTTGTCATCTTGGAATGGGTACATAACCCTGTTTCCTGATTTATCAGTTATTGAAGAATTACATTTAGGAGGGGAGGGGAGAAGAACAGGTAATGGTGGGCTCCATGGGGTTTGTGTCTTGGAAATGTTTTAAAGTATGATAGTAATGGTGCGCTCTCTTTCTCTCTCTCTTCCCACCCCCCCACCCCTTTCTTCCTTGGCCTCCTTTTCCTTCCTCCTCTACTGCATTCCTTCTGCAGCCTCTGAAAACCATCTCCAGAGTTGTCACCCTCTCTGCAAAGGACGAGCTCCTCTGGCTCCCACTCAGACCCCTGAACTCTAGGGAGCAACAGGCTGCTTTGATCCTGAAGCCCTTCCAAGGGAGCAGATGCTCACACAGGTTTTTGACCAGAGACACTCTAGCATGCAGAGACGTCTGCCAGCAGATATATCTATACTCAGGAGCACATGAAGCACACGCTTAAGACTGCAGTGTGACACTCCAGCACCTCCTATCCCATGGCTGTTCACCAGAGCTGCCTTCCCCAGTGTGCTTCCATGGTTTGTTTTCTAGTCCTACCTCTCTGAGATTGTCAGCAGCTCTGTCTCCGAAGTGCACCAATATCCTGCAAGCAATACCAGCCTGCTTGCAGAATCTGTGTTCCCTTTGTTTCAATGATTCCCATTAAAGTCAGAGATGAAAATTCTGGTGTTTGAGAATTTGAAGAGGGAGAAAACAGCTGGAGGGAGGGATGATTTGAAGAGCAACATCATTTAAAGCATTCTCAAGGCACAGAGTAGATAGGGCAAGGGGAAATGGGCCAGCCGACAGCTTTGGTAAAGGACTTTCAATGGAGAGTTTGATGATATGCATCTCACTGGGCATCCACTCTAATAAGACCAGAAATTGCTTTTCCAGGAGTCAGGATTTCTCATTTATGACAAGCACAACTTCTCAAACAAGCTGGCAAAAAAAGACTTCTGGTTGGTTGTTTGCCCTGATTCTTGAAATAAGAAAGAGAAGGAATTGAGATTGGGAACAGGTGTAAGCAAGAACCCTTTTTTTGTGTGTGCTCAAGGGGGACGTGACCTCAGGGTGTACAAACATCAAATGAAAAAAAAGAATGGATACAAAACATCTGTGAAGAGTGCAGCCATTGGTAGGAAGGACAGTGCCTTAATGAAAACTGTGTAGAGATGGAAGGCCTCTTCCAAGTCCAGCTGCAACAGGATTTGTCTCATAAGCTTCCCCAGCCATTTCCTCAGTCAGGGAATTGGAAGTACCTGTGGGGGGAATCCTGTGTCTTGCAGAGCCTAGTACAATCTAGTTGAGCAATGGAAGTAGGAGCCTCTCCAGGACAGTTATTCAGGGAAAGAACAAGGAATGTTTGTCCTGTCAGCACAGGGAAGGGTGTCTTTCAGTGCCTCTTGGCACAGACGCGCTAGGGCACAGCCATTCTGACTGTGGGGCTGGCTTTGTGTCAGCCCTGGGCTGGTGGAGGCAGCCCCACCTGCCCTGCCCTGCTCACACAGGGGCTGTGGCCCAGCGTCTGGTTTGGCCTGTCTTGCAAGTCTCAGCAGGGCAAAACCTGTGCCCTCGGGATCCAACACTCTCACCAAGGGCCTCTGGAATTGTGGGTATGTGGGATCTGTGATGTACACAGCTCCTTGCACTGCTCACCTTTGCTCCCACACCAGGGCAGGAGCATTGGGTTGCTCCAGGCCTGGGAATCATCCTGCTCATAGTTGTTACCATGCTCTGTCAACACACTGGTGCTTCAGCCTGACCCCGCTGCCTTTCACAGTTCGGAAATGTCTGCAGCAGGTTGACACAAGAGTTGCTGGGGTCTCTTGTGTAAAGGAACCGAATGTGCAGTGGAACTGGGTCCATCTGTTGAGGTGCTTTACACATCTGCCTGAAGCAGTGGACCAGGCTGGGCTGAGTTACACACTGCTCTTCACAGGTGTCTGCTGAGCTTGTAATCTAGTCTTCAATAAGGAACTTCTGGGAAACTCTTCAGTCATGGTGCCAACTAACATAGATCCCTCTCAGGTTGTCCGAGTCCAGCACTATCCCCCTCCCAAGTGTGTGTTGGAGATGGTATTTGTTAGCTGTCCCTCCAAATAGTCATAAGGCAGAGTCCAAAATCTAGGATGTGAACTGAAAGCAGGAGCTAATTCTGCTGTGATGCTGTCTAGTGGAGCAGGAGAAAAGGGAAAATCACTTCAGACAATTATTCATGGCAAAAATGCTTCAGCATGTCCCTCACTCCTGATCATGGAATTCTTGGGGTACTTTTCTATTGCTCAGTGAAGTCAGTATAGGGAACCAGAGGAAATAGTCAGCAGAAGATGTGATTTATGGGCAGAAATAATGAAAGATTTGTCACTCTTTATTTTGCATGATTAATAATTTATGATGGTGTGGAAAAGGTGTGGGTGTGTTGTTTCTGTGGTCATGCATCCCACTGCAATCTTTCACCAATAATTTTCAGACTTCAACTACCTTCTCAGGTCTGAATGGCTGTGCTGAGTTCCTGGGACTAATTTGTGTTAGGTGGCACTGTGGTTACAATGCTCCATTCTCCTACTAACCTTCTGTTCTGAGCAGATGGTGAAAGCGATGCAAAATTGCATCCAAGAACTCTGTGCTGCTCCTGGTGCCTGCTTCACTTTGTGTGAGCTTCAGAGAGAATTACATGCCATGAAACCAATAGGGTCTCACTCTGAAAGCATCTTGTAGCTGGGACTAGTGAGTTTCCCATTGGAGCTCTGGCTAAGAATAACTCCTTCCTGTGCCAAACTTGGACCACACAGTTTCCCCTGGCTGTGGAAAAATAGTACCTCTCACCTTTAATATGAAGATTTCAGGACAGTTTAATATAAAACACTAATGAATTATACTAATACTCCCGCTACAAAAAGAGTGATATTGTCCATTCATTCTTTTATACAGATTGAAACCTTGAGAGTAAATAACTTTCCTGTCTCACTTTGAGTGCTGGGTACAGAACCTGTGAGACAAAAGTGTCAAACCAGTGTTTTAGCTGGAAGATTTTGCTGTAACCAGTTAACCTTGTATTTGTCAATCTCTCACACGCTTCTTTTGCTTGACATCTTCCCCCGAATGCAGGGACTGAAAAACCCATCCAGTCTGCTCTCATCTGGGAGCAGAGAGCAACAAAAGGTTTAGATCTCCTTTCTGATTCTCTGTATCCTGAAGGCAGAGCTAGGTACAAGCAGTAGGCAGGTCATATGAGATGTCTGTTTTGCTGGGGAGGGTGAGGCTCCAGGGCAGACATGACATTATCCTGCTGTGGGAAGAGCACAGAGAAGTCAGCCTGGGCATTGGCAGGTGGAGGTTACTATCCTAACATAGAAGCAAGCAAGGTTCTTGCACTGCTTTGCAAGAGGTAGTGAACGGGATGCTGTGCCCTGGCTGGCATGAACTGGCTGGAAGGGCGTGCATGGGTTTGTGTCCTTCACTTTTCCCTTGATCTGAGCAGCACCACTGTTGCTCTGATTGCTCCCAGCACAGTGACAGGAGCATAGTTGTGAGCCTGTGCAATTCTACAGCTTTCTATCTGTATCAAAGCTGAGTCCAGTGCTTCCAAGGGTGCAGGTTAGCACCCCTTTCAGGCAACGTGCCTTGCTGTCCCACTCATAAGTGATAAAAACACATCCATCCCAACTCTAGAGTGCAAAACATGCTACTAAGGAAAACTCCTTATACTTAAGGGAGTACCTGGTATTTTTATAGGAATGCCTTTTTTCTTCTCTTATATGGGCCTACTGGATATATTTTATCTGCCTAGAACTTCAGCCTCTGTCTTGGGTTGTAATGCAGGATGTGACCAAAAAGTATCTATTCACCATCTGTTGAAGCCAGGTGGGGCAGTGATCCTTATCTCCGTGGGACATATTATCTGCTAATGGGCCATCTGTTAGAACCAGGTGGGGCAGTCATCTTTATCTTTTCCACAACCCATCCTTCCTCCAGGGAGGTATCTTCTGTTAATGGCCCACTGAGTCCCACTGTATGACTGATAAAATTACATCATCCCATTGTGAGATGCTCCAGCCAGGGGAAGGAGCCAAGCCTTTCCTACCCAGATAAAAACTGATATTTAGAACACCAAAGCAGCCTTTTCCACTGGATTCCAGAGGAAAACCAGACCTTCCCACATCATCACTGGACCTTCGGAGGAAAACTGCACCCTTCTACAGGACCACTGCTTCAACGGAACAATATCTGTCACTCCAGCAGGACTGCAGCCACCATTAAATTAGACTGCTACCAACACCCTGACTGACAAGGTATCAGGTTGTATTCTGACTCTGTCAGTGTTTTGGGTTTGTTCTTTATAATACTGCATTTCTATTTTAGTTTTCGTAGTAAAGAACTGTTATTCCCATTCCATATCTTTGCCTGAGAGCCCCTTAATTTCAAAATTATAATAATTTGGAGGGATGGGGTTTACATTCTTCATTTCAAAGAGAGTCTTCTGCCTTTCTTAGCAGACACCTGTCTTCCAAACCAGGACAGCCTCCTTACTGTCCTTCAAAACAGAATTTGAACCTGCTTTGAAGTATCCACTTGCTTGCTTCAGGCTTGAGCCAGCATTTCAGAAGCAATGTGGATGGACATTTTAATGTCAGTATAGACACAGTTTTGTCCTGCCTGCAAGAACTTTGGATCCGCAAAACTCCTGTCAAGAATATTGTGTTGTATGGAGAAGACAATTATCTCTCTCAGGATGAGAAGGACTTGGCTACTTTTATTCCAGGAAAGTAACTAAGGCTAAAGATATATACTCAACCATGTTTGACCTATAAAATGCCAAAATAGTTGTCTATAGCCTTAGTGCTTTATAAACCTTTCAGTATAAGATACAGAAATATATTATTTGTCTCCTGTTGTCTCATCCTAAAAAATCTTCACCTGTCATGTTTTAGATGGGGGCCCATTGTGGACAGGGGAAGATGGAGAGGGAAAACAAGGACAAGGGAATAAATTCTAGTTGATACAAATTTTTGCCATAGTTTGTGACTTTAGTATCTTCAAGGTGATGTAAGCTGCAACCCTAGTCCTTCCATGGCACAACAATTTTATCCTGGGGGAAGAATTTTAGAAAACTCCTAGAAATCTACCTTTGTAGCTTTTCTCTTTCACAAATACAAAATGAGTTACATAGGGACACAGAGGTGATGGGAAAGATCTCTTCACATGTTTCCCTAAATAGGAGGAAAAAGGCATTGCTTCAAACCCCAGGCTTCATCCATAGGGTCAGTTAATCCCTGTATGACATTCCTGAGGCTTACCTGCTATTGAGAGGCAGTGGCGCTACACAGAACTTGCCAACAACGAATGGCTCATCCTTGCTCCAAAAACGATTCTTGGGGATATACTTCAGGGTAATACTATTTATCTGGCAGAGGGGAACTTGGTGGGCCAGCAGCTGTTTGCCTGTCTCCTGGTCCTTAGGTCTGCAAGGCAGGATGAGAAATTTGAGGGATGTCTTCAGTCAACCTGCAGATACAGTCCACATGCAGATCCATGGAAACACTGGAGGAATCTGCAGCATTATTGTGAAGCCCTCATGTAATAAAATGGAGTGAGAAGACTCATTTGTCAAAACAAGTTATTGCACAAGCATCTTACAGGCTACCTCTCCAAGTTTTATCTCTGTATTCAGGAATATTTCTGTATAAATATCCTTCCTTCAATCACCAACTCTTCTTACTGTTGTATATTGATTGAAACACTGCTCAGCTTGCCACAGAGAGGTAAGTGTAGATAAGTCAACATCTGTGAAATGGTGAATGGCATGGATGGGGATCAGTTGTTCATAATTTCTTCCAGTACACAAACTGGGGTCCTCAAAGAAAGCTAAGAGGTGGCAGGCTCAAAAAGAATGCACACTGCACAGAGTACCAGTCCTTTCAAGATGTTAAAATCCTTGCTTTGGGATGTTGTAAATGCCAGGAAGTTTACATGACTGTACAAGTTAAGGGAGGGGGATGGGACAGGTTTGTGGAATACAAAAGCTAGTAAGGATAAAGATCTCATCTATGGCTCTGAAAGTCCCTGAGATGTAATTAGACACAGGGAAACTCTTTGGGGAAGTATTGCTACATGCTTACACAGAGATTTTTTTTATACTCTTCTCTAGCTGCTTGCTTTTGATCATGTTAAAGGTGGAATGCTTGGATAGAGGGACCTTTGTCTATCCCTATGCTCTTACCCAGGCAATGTGAACTGAGAAATGACAGAGGTTTGGTAATGAGCCAATGACCAGAGCACAGCGAGTTGTGTGCCACAGATCTGTGCTGCCCAGGTATTTTAAGTCCCTTCTATGGAGTCCATCTAGTGGGCCTTACACTTACTTCATCTACTTGGCACCTTCCAGAGCATGGAGATCACTGATGTCCTTGTGCTCATGAAGAATGATATATGTGCTGCTAGCTTGGCATGGTCCAAGTGATGCCTTTGGTTTTAGCTTTTGTATTTTTCAAATTCTCTGCTGCTTAGTGTGTAACTCTGAAACTTCATATTAGGTGTGTTAGTGAGTTCTCTTCACAGTGTAGTTAGACAAAACCATCCCTTTCCAGCTAGAGAATCAAGGACAGCTAGTACCCAAAAAGCTAAGGGAATGGGGCAAGCCAGGGGGGCTGATGCTTCATAGCCTGGGGCTGTGGTTGGATAATTGACCCCAACATGCAGATGAACCAAAACTTATAAAAGTGTAAAAACTTCTGACCAGGATCCATTTTGGATTCAACTTGGGCGTAGCCCCAACCGGGCTCTTGCATTGCCCAAATATATCCTTTCAATAAACACCTATTTTATTCCTTTTGCTCTGCCTGGTCTCTGTTCTAGGTCAACCTTTCCAGTCATCACCAGAATCATCTGGTCTCATCAAAAACATGATGGCAGGGAAAGGGGAGACGTGACAAAAGGGTCAGGAAGAGCCTACAATTCTGCTAACTGAAGTAACTCTCAGGCACATCCTGTCAGCAGCATTCACAGCAGCCAACCCACACCAGCACACCCAGTCGCTCCCCTAGACTGCAGCAGTAGCTGCTGGGTTTTGTGTGTCTGTGTCTGGCTTGAAGATGCTAAAAATAAGAAGCATGGTAAAATTGTGCCTTCAAAAATGTGAATAATGGATGGAAAATGGAGGCCATCTCTCTATGGCATATTGTCCATGGACAGAGGACCATGTTGAAAGAGCCACTCCTGGGACTGACACTTGGTCCAATTCTGCACTGCCTTTGGATGGATTTAGGAGACTTGGCTGGTCTTCTTGGATATGGGGGTTGATGTGATGTGATGTGATGTGATGTGACGTGTAAGCACACAGCAGTGTAGCTGGGAAGTGTCTTGTGTAACAAACTCCTCACTCATCAGGCCCATGTCACCTACTAAAGCTTGGGGATATGTCTCTTGGGGCATTCTGAGCAGCTTGTGGGGAGGAGTGGGATTGGAATGGATATTTGGGAGAGGAGACGAGAAGAGCAGTGTGAGGCAAGACACAACTATGTGAGTCCTTTGCTGAAAGTCTGAGACCAGCTGATCTTAGCTTCCAAGTTAGTCCCTCTGCACTTCTGGGAAACTGCAGGATCATATACATGACAGATCATCTGAGATAAGTCACTGATCAATTGGTGTCTGAGCTGTGATGTGAGGATCTATGTTTAGATGTCCATTTGATACTCTGAGCTTGACTGCACTGGCAGGCTGAGCTTTGCTTACAGCAAGGAAATTTGCCCTTTGCTACTAGTGGGAAATAAAAGGATATCTTCAATTTTATACCCTCAAATCTGTAGGTTTATTGGTATAAGGAAAGTTTTCAGTTTAGCCTTGTTTTTCTAAGAAAGGCATTTTAAAAAAGCATAGCTTCTGTTCCCCATCCCATCCCCCGCCACAGGGCTTCTCTGGATAGGTTAACCTCCTCTAACTCCACTGTCTCATTAAAACTGGAGGGGACAGCAAAGCCTCGGGATTGCCTGCCTGGCTCACTTCCCCAGGCAGCCTTTCCCTCCAGGGCTCATATACCTCTGGCTTGACTCCCACCAAACCTGATGTTCAGCAACTGCCAAAGGAAGCCACATGGGTCCTGATCTGACCCGAGTATTACTATTTCTTCCCTCCTGCATCTGTGGAAAAGGCAGATTTGGCTTCTAAACCAGGAGGAGTTGAACAGATTGAACTCCACTGGGCTGGAGTACAAACCCAGATTGTGGTGCCTGGCTGGAAATCTGTAACCAAGCATATGTGTCACTCTGGAGAGTACCCTAGAGTGTGGCTTTCCCCTCCCCATTTTTCTCCCCTACCTCCTGGTGCTCACATCTTAATCAACAACACCATTAGCTCCAGGCCACAATATTTTGGCTTATCAGTAAGGACTGTGTGGGAGCCAGCACTGGAACCCCTATGATCCCAGGAAAGCAGTCTGGGACTCTTAATCAGACTGCTTTCCTGCTTCCTGATGCAGCCAGAAGCATGTGCTAGCTGCATTGTGGTTCCCAGTCCAGAGAAATGGGCAAGTAGTAAGAAGTGAGGAAGACTCTGGGGAATTTTTTATGGTAGAGAGATCCCCTGATGGCAAGAGCTGCAGAAGCTGTGGAGTCTGATCTTTTAATTCAGACACAGTCTGGTGGAGGATCGTGCTTTCAAGAGTCATCTTTCTCTCTACACTGTGGATCTTGGTCCCCTGCCCCTTGTTTTTGCCTGCAATGGGAGTGAGAGCATTGCTGCATTACTGCAGAGGCTTCTAACACATTTCTGACTATGCTGAGGTGCACTTGTCTCCTCTTTGCAGCTGCTGTCTTCTTGAGTATCAAGAGAAATATCTAAGCCACAAAGTCCATCTGTCTAGAGCCTCTGGTGGATTGGGGTTTTGCTGTAAGCCACCTCTGTCTGCCAGAGCAGGGCTAATAACAATCTGACAGTGATTGCAATTTGAAGTGGCACCAGGTCTGGGTATGGTGTGAAAAAGGAGCCAGTGTAGCCGCACAAAAGTATGCAAATCTGGGGCTCCCAAGGTGTTACTACTGCTCTTTGTGCTTGGGAAAGACATGGACCCAGTCAGGGTTGCTGAATAATGGTAGCACGTGCCTGATTCTTGAGGGCATTTAGGGAAAATGTGGAAGGACGCACGAAACAAGGCTGTGGTTCATCATTCAGGGAAATACACTGTTGTTGTGCTTTTCCTGGACTAGGATAAACATCTTTACTCATGGAGCTGGGAAAAAACAGGCCAGAAACATGCACTGTCACTCACATGGTGATTTTGGCTGTATCCTTGGTGCTGTTACTGCTGAAACTGATCTCAATGCTGGTGACTCTGTTTCTTTTCTTCTGCAAGTGGAACTCAACCAGGCTGTGGTAGACTGAGCAAGAAGCAAAGAATGTGGGAGTGAGGACATGTGCTATCTGTAGGACCTACCCATGACAAAAGAGGGGCTCTAGCACTTATTCCCTGGCCCCACCAGCAGAAAAGATTAAACAGACATAAGAAAGAATCAAGTCTCTGTGTTATGTGAGGCACAGGGGGCATGTTGTCTGTATAGCCCAGTGTGAACAGACAGGCATTCTCAATCCCTTTTACTTCAGCCCTGAAACCATGTGACTGTGTTAGTTCAGGACTGTGCCCACACTAAGAAATCTGTTGGAAAGGCCTTTATGGAGGAGATGTGCAGGGTTACTGCTCTTCAGTGGTGTGTCTCAGGCCCCATGGCCCACAGCAATTGTTTCTGATGGGGTAGTGTACTCTAACTACCTGGGCTCCTCAGAGGATCTGCCCTTCTGGCTCCTTTTTCTCTCATGCTACTTACCACAGAATGGGGCTGAAGGACTGGTCATTAAAAAAACCTTCACTTCCTGTGGCAGCCTGCTCATGTTGACACCTGCCTGCTCCAGCAGGCCTGTAGGAGGAAATAAAGTCAGTGCAGGGAAAGCCATGAATGACAGAACAGAAATATAATCAGTCACCTCCCTTCATCCTGCCTGTCTTGGAGAACAGATCCCTTCCTTACACCAGTGCAAATCAGAGCAAGTACAAGTTTGTGGTGCCTGTTTGACAGTTAACATTCCTTCCAAAAACCTCCTCTGGCTACCCCAGGAAATCATCACCAGAGAACCTCCTGGTGGCTTTCTTTTCATTCCTCTGCTAACAAACTGTGCTATCAGTTGCATCTGTGAAGAATGAACAAGGCTAAAGACTACCAAGTCAGGAAACAGTGCAGATGTAAATGACAGTGCAAACACAAGGCAAAATTACAGTAATTTCATGATTACAAGCCACACTGACTATAAGCCGCATCTCCAGGTGTCGGCAACATTTCATTCTTTGTTCATACGCAAGCCACACCCAATTATAAGCCGCTCTGTTGTTCGCAGCGAGGACCCGTGTGCAACAAAGTTGCCAATTAGTAACAGAATCGCGGGATCAGGTTGTTTACTCTCTCGGCTCGGGCCGTGAGGGCTCAGCCTGTTCAGGGTTGCCACCGGGGCCAGGTGGCCCAGCTCGGCGCTACCGCTCAACAGGGCCACTCAGGGCCGGCTGCCGCTGCCGCTGGGCTCACTCGCCCGGCACTGCCCTGTGGTGGCAGGGGGGCACGGAGCCCGCCGGCACCCACAGCAGTGGTTGGAGAAGGGGAAGGAGTCCGCCAGCACCCGCGGCGGTGGCAGCAGGAGGGGAAGGATCCCGCCCACTCCCGCGGCAGGCGAGGATGGGAGCCCCCCACCTTCCCCCCGGGCTGCGGGGATGGCAGCACGGAGCCCCCTGCCTTCCCCCAGGCCACGGGGATGGCAGCAAGGAGTCCCCCGTCTCTCCCCTGGGCTACGCTGCCTGAAGGAGGGAGCTCCCCTGCCTTCCCCTCCCCCTGTGCTGCCTGCGCGGAGCCCGGCTCCATCCGCCGCGAAACAAAGTAATCAATTTGTAACAACCGCATAAAGCCGGGTTTTACTGGCAGGTGCTCGGCTCGGCACCCTAGCTGGCACTTCCGGGGTTAGAAATGTCAGAAAATTATTCACATATTAGCCGCCCCTGAGTGTAAGCTGCATTTCCAGTGTGGGAGCAAAATTTTAGTCAAAATGGTGCGGCTTGTAATCGTGAAATTACTGTAATTCCTTGGTCAAATGAGAAAACCACCATCACTTATGGCCTGCATCGTTGAATAGCTGGCAAAATGGTTTGGTGAGATGAGGAAGAGGTGGCTGATCTGAGACCACCTAGACCAAAAAAGGCCTCTCTATAAGTTCCTCTGGTACCATAACTGCAAATACCAGCAGAAGACACCTCCTTTCCTCATTCCACAGCCCAGTTTCAGAAGCCAAAAAGAGGCATCTATTGCCTTCTCCCACTCCAAGGAATTCATCTTTGGGGTGACCATGGCAGAAGTTTATGAAAAAGAAGTGACTCAGCAACACTGAGTGGTGTAGAAGAACGGGATTTCAGGCTTGAACTAAAATTTCCAACTGCTTCTTTAAATAAGACATTTTTTGGAGCTGACTGCCACTGATTCTGGCAGATGATTCTGAAAACTCTCTTTCAACACATATCTGGGCCCTAAAAAATGTTTAAAGATCAGAAATGTTCAAGTTTTGACTGTTCTACCATGGGTAAAATATGAGCTCTTATAATGTATCTATAGAAGCCTGAAAACTAAACAGCTTCTCATTCTTCCCAAACAGATCCAAAGCAAATACTGTTCAGAGAAATCTGGACTGCATCTTGTGCTTTGCACTGACACCATCAGGAATGTATTGTCATCTGCTCTGGGAAGGACTCGTACTGTACCTATTCTGGGACAGGAGGACAAGAAGGGTTCTGCACAGTCCAGGCAATGACCATTTAGAAAATCTTGATGGCTTGCACAGGGGAACCCCACGATGGGACAGGGATGGTTCAAGGCACTGATGTAGAGATGTACTGCCCTCATGTGATCACAGATCAGAAAGTTATAGACTGCAAGAAAAAAATCAACCAGAGAAAGTGTTGGCTTCAGGCTTTTTGCTCATTCCCAAGGAACTAGGAGAGAAGCAACACTCCTACTGCAGTGATCACCTTCCCATTAATAACATTTCGCAGGGCATTTCTGTGGCTACAAACCCAATCCCACTGCAAGAAAAGTTCTGCAGGAAGTTAGAAGTGTATCTGTCTCTCAGACTGAATCCCTTAGAAGAGAGGGGCCCCAGGACTGTCATGTTTCTGTCAGTGTCCCATCAATCAGGCCATCAATCAATCTCTCTGTAAGGGGGTGCAGCAGCTTTGACTCCCACCTGCCCTGAAACCCCAGCTACAGCAAATGAGGTATCATAGGTATCCCAGGTAAGCTAACTCAATGCTGCTGACTCATGCGGAACATATTTGAATGTTAATGAGCCCACACTGTTTACTGTGGAAAGTCCTCTTCTCTAGAAGAAAAGGACAGTAATTGCACAAACTGTCTCTCTAAGCAGACACAACTACCAGCATGAAAACAAAAAGCAGCTTTTGTTAGCGCTGCCTGACAGCCTTTCTAGTAAAATGTCATCTCTACTGAAGCTAGGGTTTTGTGTCACAGAGAAGCATCACCAAAATCTCATTTCTTGACGGTGGTGCTGCCAAGACTCTTGATCAGTACATGATTTTAATTTCACCTGCTTCTTGTACTGCTGAGAATAGACGTGGCTGTGAATATGTTTGTCTCACTTTCTGACTACCCTGGCTGTAGCAAGAGCTGCTTGCCAAACAGCATTTTCAGAGTCTGCTAAATGGCCATGAAAACTCTTTGCTGGGCCAGAGAGTGTCCTTACCTGCAGAGATGAATCGGGGGCATCCTGGCTGATCTTTGCCTCCATTGACAAAATAATCGATGTGGCCTACTGGAATCCGGATCCCGAAATCTGAAAGGAGGTGAAATGCCACTTCATTCTCAGGCTTGGCTCTTCTGTAGGCTCTACTCTACATGTTGACGACAGGTCCCAATAATTGGTTGAGTACTGGAATAGTACTGGAGCCAACCCTAAGCTGGAGACATCAAGGTCAGATTTTCTACTTCTACATGTGCAGGTTTGATGCATGGAGCAGAACATGCTCCACGCCCTGCCATCAAAATGACTGGAAACAGTGTCTTAACCATCACCTCAATGACTCTGGTTCTTGGTTCTTTGTAAAGGAGAACTAAACTGACCACAGCCTAAATGTGAGATTATGAAGGATGATTGAGAGTTGTGTTGGTAGAGGTTTTCATCGTCTTCGGGCGAATAGTGTGACTCAAGGGCACCACATTATTCTTTGGCACGTGTTCTGTCTATGTAGATCCTCAGAGCTTTAGAGAAGTTACTTTGTTGTTGCTTCAGCTGTTGGTTTAACTCTGTTACTTTCCAACAGCACTCTGGGCAGCACCTTTTTTACATCAGGTGGGAAAAAACAAGGTAAGAATAGACTTATAAATTCCCTTCAGGCTGTAAAAGTCATGCCAAGATGATTCTGCATAAACTCACTCTGCTATACCAATCTCCACTTGTCTGTTGTTTGAAGTGCTCTGGGGTATGAATTCATTATCAAAGCCTTTAACAAGAAACTTCCTCACAGAGAACTTGAACTCACGGTAGTCTGAGAAAAAAGGGACAACGACCTACAGACTACTTAGCAATAATGATGTCAGGAAGAACAGAAACCCAGGCTGAGGAAGACAGAAGCCAGCTTACTGTCAGCATCAGTATGAATGGCTTCCACGAAGAGGGCATCCCCAGGATCCAGGCGTTCCTCAGGGCTGGCTCTGGTGTACTTAGGGCCTGCAGGATCCAGGGCTGTAACAAAATCAAACACCTCAACAATAAGTACCTTCAGCCCCTCTCTTTCTTATTTCTGGACCAGTTATTTTATCTAAAATTTTAAAAATAATGGAAGGCAGAAGTAAAAAATTATTCCCAGGTCTCAGCAGTTGAGCTCTGGAATAGTTTCTGACAGAGTCAACTTCCACTACAGCTTCCTTGCATTGTCTTTGCTGTTCCACACCCTTTTAGCAGAGTTTTAACTCAAGGTTCTAGGCTGTAAAGCCATGACTGAATTTTAAATAGCTCTGACAGAGTGGGTGCATAGTGTCTCTTAGAGGTTTGGTGAAAGAGAATCAAACTCTTTAATGCTTTCCCATATTGTATTATAAAGTCCATTAGCACTACAGTCTGAGAAATGTCACTGGAGATCCAGCAGTTAGGTGGTGAATTCAGCACCCCAGGCATAAACCAACTCAGGAATTACAAAAGTTTCATATTACCTAATAATTTTAAAACAAAGAGGCTTCTGAACCCTTTTCCCACAAATAAATGCCTAAAACTTGCTCCTAGAGTAACTTCTGTGGACTCAAAAGAACACAGAAAAGTATCATTGGCAATACCAAGAAGCAGATTTAAAATTTTAAAAAATCTGAGGTTTATCCTGTTCTTGTTTCATAGAAAGTAACCTCACAAGACTTTTTTTCGCTTTCTAGGCAACAATACTTTAAGAAGCAGGTCTACTCCACATGCCACTTAACCTTGGAGATGGCTGGTTTCACAGCTTTGGACTCAGTATCATTAATTCTCCATTGAGAAGGCAATATCAACAATATACAAATGAGAAAAGGAAAAGGAGGGAAAAAATCTTATTTTCCTGTTCTTTCTGTAAATAAAAGCTAAAAATAAGACTTTAATGCTCTTTAATCTTGATATGAACGAAAAGCTGAGAGGTTCCCCCCCCACTTCTACAGAAAAAGTTGTCATTAAAAGCTTTAAAAGATACTGAAAATTGTTATTTAGTGTGGCATAAATTTCTTAGTGAGGAGGGGAAAACCTAATATGAACAGTAGTCAATTCTAGCACAGCTCCAAGGCAAGCACATTTCTATCCTCTCTCCTCTACCCCTTCCTTCTCCAAGCACAAGCTGCATAAACTGCATTGAGATGCACATCTTTGCTAAGGAAACTATTCAATGGAGCTCTACATGCAAATTAATTCCTTCAAGCACTTTCATTTCCTCTGCAAGTATTGAAACACAGTGTTCTTTTCTAAATTTGGTAAGTGCTGCTCATTCCAGTTTCTTTCCTGCACAGGGAGATATCCACTAGAACAGGAATGACTTTGGAGAAATAAAGTCTGTGCTGATATCCAAAACTCCCTCTGGTTTTGCTCCACAGAGCTCTTAGACAATTGAAAACACTTCAACAAATTGTGTCTCTGGGGTCAAATTCCTGTGTGAGTGTACGCATATGTGTGAGGAGGCAGGAGATGAGATCAGGCATATCTTGGGTCTAACCCAACCTGTCTTCAGGCTCCTAAATCCGAACTGGAATCTGCAATGCCCAGTGTGCCTATGAAATCATAGGATAAACAGGAATGTGGAAAAGGGATTGTATTCTAGCAGACTTAAAAATGGAATAAATAACTCTACAGAGCTTCTGTTACATGTGGACAACATAAAGGGGAAGAGTGTTTCACTCTGAAGTTAATTACTGTAGTTTCACAGAAATATGTCTGCTAATCTGAAGGCATCACTAATCATAAAATTATGGTGCAGGACAGAGGCTACTCTAGTTTTCTCCTAATGTAAACTTTGATTCACAGCTTTAACAAGGGCTCAACATGAAATTCACTTCCTCTTAAGAAATGCCTGTATTTCATGTAACATGTAGATGTAGACTTTATGTAGATGTGAAAACTGAACCAACATTTCTCTGGACAGCCCTGCCAAGAGTGCAGTGAGACCTCTCTGTGAGACATACCAGCACGGGCTGAGGCAGACTGGGAGCTGAGGCCACACTACTGGAGACTTATGTCTGTCCCTTCTTAGTGGCATTCCCCTCCTATCAAAATGAATCTCTACTGTTGGGGATTCCCAGAATTTATTAAAACCATTGACAATACAATGCAGCCCTACTTTGAGGAGGGGTGATGGTGATGGTGTGTCTACTAGAACCTTCCAAAGTTTCTTCTTACCGAAATGATTCTGTGACTTTATTAATACTCCACACCTAAAGCCCGAAGAGGTCCTGAGTGCACCAAAAACTCTAAATGACAGGATCAGCCTATTACCATTTTGCTCTGCAATTTCCCCAGTGGAGCCTCTTCCTCACACCCCAGATTCTGGCTGTGTTTAAGGTCAGCTCTGATTTAATACAGTTGAATGCATTAGACCAGCCTACTGTGAAAACAGATAGCTTGTGGGGGAGAACAGCAAGCAGGCTCATCTCGGTCCTCCCAATGCTGGCCCAGGCTCTTGCCTTTGTTCCTTGCCTGAGCTGTGTGGTAGGGATGCCATGCCCTGGCCTTTGCCTTGTTGGTCCTGCTTGGTCCTGACTTCCCAACTTGATCTTGGGCTTGTCTTGTCACTACAAACTTGCCTGGTGATCACTGGAGTGTGGATGACCTTGGTACTTGTCACTGGACCTACTCTGCTCTTCTTGCCCAGACACAGTAGGACTGTATCCCTTGTCTGTGAGGCCACTGCCCACCTTACTACCCCCTTGGCTATTAGCTCACATTTTCCTGCAGAGCAGCTCACTCCTGCTGCTCCACCCACAATTGCATTGTGGATTTTAATTCTAAGAACCACATGTATATGCTGTAATTTGGAAGCAAAGCTTCTGGGTGTTGTGGGTTTTCACTAGTCGTGAGGGCTTGTACTTTTCTAAGCTGGCACCAATTTGAAGAGTGTAGCAGAGGTGGAGGGACGTTCTTGCAAATACTTGTGTTCTTTTGGCGGCATAGAAGGGACTGATGTTGGAAAGGTACTCTCAGAATCTAGGAAGAAGCCCATTTGCTTGGATCCAGTGAGCCCTTACAAAATTGAAAGACCACTCTGAATGACTCCCCTTTCTTACTCTTCCATTTTCTCTCTTGAAGGACAGGTGAGGACCCCACACTCAGTTTGATGATACCTGTTATCTGTCCCAGGCGACCACCATGGAAGTGCCCCACCAGGCCCCCAACATGTGCTCCAAGGCTTACTCCAATGATGTGGATAGATGTCCCTGAGACTCCCAGGGCCTGCAGGGTGACAATAATACAAATTAGTGTTTCTGTAGCAGAAAGGTGAAATACCCTGTCCCAGCCCACACAGCAACTCTATAACTCTCCTAATATAGGATTGCTTTAGAGGTGTACAGTGGCAAACCAAATACTTAAGGAAATTATGGGTATTGCCCTTCCTGTTTTTCAGAACCTTTCTTCGGGTCCATAGGTGCAAACCCAGCCCTAAACAGGTTGGTCAGCACCACAAACATTTCATGGAGGGTTTACATGTGGCTGGTTAACACAAGGATTCATCACCCTGATTGCATAAGTCTTGTTCAGCTGTGCTTTGCATGAACAGAATGGGACACATCTGGGTATTTCCACATGCTGGGAAGTGTATCTGCAGCCCAGAGCAAATATAACATAGCCTCAAATCTCCCTCCCTCCAGCTTCCTGGGCAGAATTTCTCAGCAGAAGAAGACTGTCCAGTGAATATGGATCTGAGAAAACCCAAGGCAGGCCTTAGGTTTGCTCTGAACTGGAGAGGCAGCTGACAACTGGGATTTTTCCAGAAAGTGTCAAAACTCAAAAGGAAGAAGAAAAATGGTGACATGCTCAAGCCTGGATTGAAAGAGGGAAAAAGGAAAAATCTGTAATAAAATATCCACTTGTGCAACTCCTGTATACAGCAGGTTCGGAGAAGCTCCCTGAACATGCTCCCTACACTGGAAATGCGCAATGGCTTACCAGGAGCTTGCTGATGAATTGGGAGATGGTGAGGGCCAGCTGTGTGACATTTTCCACTGCGGAGGGATAGACTCCTGTAGACCCATAAACCCAGTCTACCGCAATCACATTCACCTGGCTGTTGTGCAGTATGGCTTGGATAAGCCCTTCAATCCAGGAAGGTTTGGTACCCAAAGCCCTGTGGACTCAGCAGAGACAAGGATGTTAGGTGTTCCCCAAGCAGGGCATGTGCCACTGCGTTGTTCACTGGTGCTGGAGCTTTGCATGTCTCAGAGGAGGCTGTCAGACGGTAACTGAAAGTTATTTTTGGTACCAGACACCCACATCTGGATTTTTTTTTGCGGTGGTGTAATAATACTTTTCAGAATGCTCTGATTCAGGAGGAAATCAGATATTTTAACAAATGAGATAACATTTGCAGGGCTTAGGCTGAGATGTCTCTCTGTGGTGTTTCATTAAGCCACCACAGAGCCCACCAGGAGTAAGTGAGATGACTGGGAACCTGGATCCTTCTCTGCTGCCACTGGCTGGAAGTCCTTGGCCACATCACCTGGTCTTTCACTGCTACATATTCTCATCTCTATACAATCAGAAAAAAGAATCTATGTCAAAGAATTCCAGGAAAACCAAGGAGGCTCTGTTCTTCCCATTTCCCTACTGCCATCTGGTGAAGAGTGCGCTATCTTGTTTGGAGGCAACAGCTGGTTTTCTGAGAAGACCCTGCAACATCTGCTGTGGTTTCATCCTGGTTTTCTATGCTCTTTCTATTCAGGCTTTTGCGCTTCGAAACAAATAATATTATATGGTCACACCTGACTGAAAAATGGCACAGAAGCTTGCAAAATTATGTCAGTTTTTAAAAGAACTCAGCTCCAATCCCAACACTTTGAAGAACAGAAGGATAATCTGTCTACTTGGGGTTCTAAAGGCTCATTAATGCAGGATATTGGGCATGAAATACAAGCAGACAATTTAAAGGGACAATAATCTTACAGAAAATACTTATTAACTAAAAAATGTTGATAAAAGGAAAGAAATAGAAAGATGTGAAGGAGAGGAGAGGAGAGGAGAGGAGAGGAGAGGAGAGGAGAGGAGAGGAGAGGAGAGGAGAGGAGAGGAGAGGAGAGGAGAGGAGAGGAGAGGAGAGGAGAGGAGAGGAGAGGAGAGGAGAGGAGAGGAGAGGAGAGGAGAGGAGAGGAGAGGAGAGGAGAGGAGAGGAGAGGAGAGGAGAGGAGAGGAGAGGAGAGGAGAGGAGAGGAGAGGAGAGGAGAGGAGAGGAGAGGAGAGGAGAGGAGAGGAGAGGAGAGGAGAGGAGAGGAGAGGAGAGGAGAGGAGAGGAGAGGAGAGGAGAGGAGAGGAGAGGAGAGGAGAGGAGAGGAGAGGAGAGGAGAGGAGAGGAGAGGAGAGGAGAGGAGAGGAGAGGAGAGGAGAGGAGAGGAAAGGAAAGGAAAGGAAAGGAAAGGAAAGGAAAGGAAAGGAAAGGAAAGGAAAGGAAAGGAAAGGAAAGGAAAGGAAAGGAAAGGAAAGGAAAGGAAAGGAAAGGAAAGGAAAGGAAAGGAAAGGAAAGGAAAGGAAAGGAAAGGAAAGGAAAGGAAAGGAAAGGAAAGGAGACGGAGGGAGGAAAGAAAGAAAGAAAGAAAGAAAGAAAGAAAGAAAGAAAGAAAGAAAGAAAGAAAGAAAGAAAGAAAGAAAGAAAGAAAGAAAGAAAGAAAGAAAGAAAGAAAGAAAGAAAGAAAGAAAGAAAGAAAGAAAGAAAGAAAGAAAGAAGGAAGGAAGAAAGAAAGAAAGAAAGAAAGAAAGAAAGAAAGAAAGAAAGAAAGAAAGAAAGAAAGAAAGAAAGAGAAAGAAAGAAAAAGATTTTGATACTAATTTCTAACTTTTTTTTACGCTTCAAAGTGTGAAGCACACACAAGAAAAGGCAACTGGTCACAAACTAAAAGACTTCAAGTTGTGCTGTAATATGGGGTATCAGCAACATTTTCTACCAACAGCCTCCCAGAAAATTCCTGGTTCCAATTTGAGTCTGAGAATGCCAGAGTCTGTTCTTAGCAGTTGTTTTGCATATAGTTACTCTACTCTGCTGCGGAGATAAGAAGGTCACACAAGCAGGAGAGTTGCATGCCAGCCCACCCAATGTTTGGGAATGTTCCCGCAGTATTTGATTTACCAGTGAAAACTTAGTCACAGTGTTCTTTTTTTCTCTCACCTGAAGCCATGGATGATGATTTTGGTTTTCAGGCTGCTGTTGAAACTGCAGTTCTTGATGCCACCATCAGCTGAAATCAGCTCTCCACAGCTGGGGCTCGAGGAAGTGAACAGAAGAAATTGGACTTTAAGTTTGCTCCCCCGTAGGAAATTGGCTGTCTCAAAGCCAGTGCAGTGATGCCCTGAGAGTCTGTCTGTATTCCCTGCACAGGGTGGAGGGAGTGGCACATTTAGTCTGTGTCTGTGCAACAGAAAAAAACCCGCTCATTCTAAGTAATTAGGAAAATGAAGGTAGCAACTTCACTTCTATTGATAAAGATTAAAACTATGGAGCATAAATTAAAATCAGACAATTCTAGAAACTTTACCTGACTGATAAAGTTGCTTTTATCCTTTGATCGAATTCCAGGTCTGTCTGGGAAAATAACCATGGATGTCATACCAGTGTTGACTTCTGAAAGTTGTTTTACCATGAGGTGAGTGGTATTTTGCTGTGTTTTTTTAGCAGATTGGCCACCTACACCAGCTAAGTACATTTTTGAGGTAACTGTTAGATTTTTTTTAAAATGGTTGCTGACAGGGTTGCTGATTGAATAGGAAAATTTCTATTCAAATTCTGGTAGGCTTAGTGGAAGGTACAAGTCTAACTGACAATTGCATCAAAAAAATAGAAATAAGTATGAGAATGCCGATGATAAAATATAAGAATACCGATGAAAAAATATGCCAATGACAATTTCACAATTGATACATTTACTGGATGAAAATGCTTTTTGAGAAGGAAAAAGTTGCTGCTGGAAGGCACTTTGACCTAGATAGAAAAAAATAAACATCCCACCCATAGCTAGTAAAACACCTGAGCAAATTTAGGCTAGAAAGCAAGCACAAAAGTTCAGCAGTATGTGTCACTAGCAGTGTTACTTTAAGAGCTGGCGTAGTGGCATCCTGCTGCAATGACAAAACATGCATCTTCCCTTTCTAGACTGGAGGAAGTGAAACAGCCTTGAATCTGACATATGATAAAATAATTATTCATTTATGTATTCTTAAATCAAACAACCAGCTTCCCAATTTCCCGCAGAAGATACTTTACACTGGCTAGACAAAACATGGCCTACTGGGCAGCACAAAGGGGTTAATCAATATTCAGATTCCCCTAGAAGGATATGACTATCCCTTACTGTTGTCTTCCTGTGCACTGACAAGGAAGGAAGAAGTATTTTTAGAGATCAGCTTGGAAAAAATATGGGTAATGAGCCAGTCTAAGTAGCAAAAGTGGGTCCAGTGCCAGCACGGTGTGTGTCAGAAGTGGCATAAGATTAAGGCATCAGTAAAGGCAAGGCAAAAGGTGCACTGCAGTGAAGGTCCAGGTGACATGGAACTGTAATGTGATCTCTAAGGCAGTCTTGTTGACAGTACAGTTAAAGAAATGGAAGTGTGGCATATGTTTATTTTCTCTCGGCTACTGCAGATCACACTTGCTGAACTTTTGAAGCAGGAGATGCCACTGCCAGACCAAGTTGTCCCTTTTCTGCATCTTTACACTTTGTGGTAAACCTGGATCATTCATGTAAATCAGGTTAATGGAATGGAATCACTGAGAGCGGTTGAAACAAAAAGAAGAAAAGACCATTCTTTCACTATTTTTTTCTCCCCGACACCTAACAAGATTACTGCTAGGACCTCTTGACATACAGCTTGTTTAGGGAGAATTGAATTCAGATCCTTCTCAGTAAAACCTTCAATCCCTTTCCCAGGCACTCATGTTTTTCTTACCTGTTTGTGCTGAGCTGGGCAGCAAGAGGACAGTAAGAACAATGAGCAGTTTTCTCTTTGGATCTTCAACCATCTTCCTGTTTGTCCAGTACAGGTATAAGGATTGTACAGGAGAAAAACTGCTGTGGTTAATGATCAGATAATGACTCTGTAATGATCAATCAGCCTGTGCACTATTGGGAAACTTACCAAATTTGGATTTTGAGCAATTATCACTGCTCTTAATCATTAGCCAAAATTTCAAGAAGAGGCTTCACTGAGTTTTTGGTTAAAGGAGATGTTGACCTTTCTTTCCTCCCTACCTCCCTTTCCTCAAGGGAAACTTCTCACTTAAAAAAATCATCCAGTGAAACCAATGCCAGCAAGCGATAGAGTTACAGTGCTTTATCCTTGCTACCTAGACCTTTCTGCCAAATTCTGACTAGGGATGCTGGTTTATCATAAGGCCTCACAGGAAGTCCATGCCAGGAAGATTCATATCAGCCTTGCAACATATTTTTCTGCTGCATTGCTGTCTTTCCTGTATTTCTACTTTTGGTCAGATACTTGTAGCAGTGCAAATAAGGCAGAACAGCGGAGTAGATTACGTATGAAAAGTGAGGGGAAAGACAGGTTAAAATTTAACTGGTGGCCGTATCACCACAACATGCCCAGACTACAGTAATTTCATGATTATAAGCCACACCATTTTGACTAAAATTTTGGTCCGAACCCGAAGTGCGGCTTATAATCAGGTGCGGCTTATATATGAACAAAGAATGAAAAGTTGCTGTTTTAGTTTGGAGGACAGGTGTCTGCAAAGAAAGGCAGGAGCTTCTCTTTGAAATGGAGAATTTAAACCCCCTCCCTCCAAATTATTATAATTTTGAAATCAAGGGGCTTCCAGGCAAAGATATGGGAATTAGGAATAACAGTTCTTTACTAGGGGAATTAAAATAGAAATACAGTACTATAAAGGAACAAACTCCAAACCCTGACAAAGAGTACAACCTGACACCCCGTCAGGCAGGGTGTTGGTAGCAGTCCCATTAAATGGTGGTTGCAGTCCCCTTGCAGTGGCAGATGTGGTTCAGTTGAAGCAGAGGTCCTGTAGAAGGTGCAGTTTCCCTGTGGAGGTCCAGTGGTGATGTGGAGAAATACGGTTTTCCTCTGGAGTCCAGTGGAAAAAGGGGCTACCTTAGTGTCCCAAAACCTCTGTTTTTGTCTTGGTAAGAAATGTTGGGCTCTTTCCCCTGGCTGGAGCAACATCCAATGGGATGCAGTAATTTTATCAGTCACACAGTGGGACTCAATGGGCCATTAGCAGAAAATGACTCTCTAGAAGAAGGATTGGTTGTGAAAAGATAAAGAACAATGCCCTGCCTGGTTTCAATGGATAGCCCATTAGCAGAATATCTCCCACGGAGATAAGGATCACTGCTCCCACCTTCAACAGATGGTGATAGAATAGACACCTTTTATCACATTCTGTGTTGTAACGTGTGGCTTATAATCAGGTGCGGCTTATATATGGACAAAGAACGAAGAGTTGCCAACACCCAGGAGGATGGTTTATAATCAGGTGTGGTTTATAATCCTGAAATTACTGTATTTTATGTACAGTAATTTCACAACTACAAGCCGCACCATTTAGACCAAAATGTTGGTGGAAACCCAGAAGTGCGGCTAATACTCCGGGGTGGCTAATTTATTAACAAAAATGTGGTATCTGCCCTTACCTGGTACCATGCCGGTCCTGTCCCGAGCCAAAATGGTTTGAAATCCATGGTTTCCTGGTGTTCCGACGATGAACCAATCAGAGAACAGCTTCTTGCCTGCCTGTGGATGACGGCTTTACTGAGGGAAGGGGGGTGTTATCGGGGTGAGTTACCTTGGTGAGTTACCTCGGCAGTTTGATAAAAGTGTGTGATATTTCTCTGTACTTTTTAAAGTGTCTTCAGTCTTGTGCGGCTGCGTGGCTGGCTGGGCTCACACGGAGAGGGGTGGGGGAGGCGCTCGGCTCACAAGGAGAGGGGTGGGGGAGGCGCTCAGCTCGCAAGGAGAGGAGTGGGGGAGGCGCTCGGCTCGCATGGAGAGGGGTGAGGGGGGCGCTCGGCTCACAAGGAGAGGGGTGGGGGGAGCGCTCGGCTCGCATGGAGAGGGGTGGGGGGGGCGCTCGCCCGTGCAGATGAGCGGGGTGGCTGTGCCGGCACAGAGGTGTGGCTCCGCTCGGAGCTCGGCCGCTTGCCCACGTGGATGAGCTGCTGTTTAAAGGCAATGCAGATCCGTTGGGAATGCTCGCAAAATGACCACACTATTGTTCATGTCTTTTTCGGCTTGTAAATAAAGGGCACACTGCCGCAGCTATGGTCTGTGTCTTTTTTCACTTGGAAATAATGTTTCCAAGGTCAGCAGTAAGCCAGTAAGCCCCAGCGATCCGCGATTGTGTTACTAAATGATGACTTTGTGAAAGTTCGCCGCGAACGAAAGTGCAGCTAATATTTGGGTACGGCTTTTTTATTGACAAAGACATCAACATTGCCAACACACCAGAAACACGGCTTATACTCCATGCGGCTTGTATTCGTGAAATTACTGTATCTTCCACCTAGTATGCCTGTATAAATATGCATAAAGGAAAATGCATCCTTACCATATATTGCCAAGCAGAAGAGCTTAGGTGAGGGCATTAACCTCCAGGTTCAAGTTTCTCTCTCAGTTTCTCTGCCCTATGAAGCCCTAATCATCTACAGCATGGAGCAGCTCAGTAGGAAAAACATAGACCTGCCTTAAGTGCGTATGGGTGACCTCTTGAGGTTTCTTCCACCCTAAAATAACCTGTTTCAAAGTGAAACTCTCTGCTTCAGATTTCTCTCTCCTAACCTCCAAGATTTCATGACCTACAGGAAAGTTGTAGTGTGCAAGCATCCTCCCAGCAACATGATTTGATCCAAAGCCTCTGACAACTTGGGAGGATATGTTACCTGACAAGAGGATGAGTCAGCAGCAGGGAACACGTGCTTCTGCCGGGAGAGTGCCTCAGGAAGATGGCCATGCTATATTTCTGGCATAAAGACTGTGACTTGGAGCCTCTACAGGGTAAGGAGGTCCCTTTGACACTTGTCAGAGATTAAGAACAGAGGGGAAAAGGTAATCGAGGGACAGAAAGGCTCCATGTGAGTTTCTGTCACTGAGTAAAAGGAATTTATGGGATGGGCCTGTCTCCACTTGTGAGTCACATATCATGACATTCCAACACAGCTATGAAGAAAGGATCAGTATTATTCTGTTTTTGTAAGAACTGAATGAGACAGATTGTTCAGCTCAAGATGCAGTGTCATTCCAGCTCATGCTGCAACCTTCAGCGATGAGTTAAGGGAGCTTAGAGTAACTCCAGCAGGAGATGGAAATAAACCCCTCAGAGTTGGAATAACTGTTTGTTTACTGTTTACTCTGAAAGGACCTCTGCTTAGAGATATCCATGCCTGCCAATTTTTTTTTCTGATTCTTTTGTGTGAAGTGAAAAGCTGAGGTTTCTCAAAGGGGAGATGAATAGCCCACCACAGCTGTTCCAATCAATGTGGGGTACAAGTGTACTGGGAGAGATAAGATTGAGAGATAAAGCTGTGGTGACAGCCTCCCTCACAGCACAGAGCTGTGCTGGTGCTCCCCAGGACAGACAAGCTGCTGGGAGCTGAGCATGCTTTGAGGCTCTAAGTTCTATACCTGGACTCTTCTCAGCACTGGGAGTGGGCTGCAGGTGAAGGAGGTTGAAACATCCACTCAGCATCCACAGATCAATATTAAAAGAAAACAAAACGTTCTTGTAGTTTTTTACAACGTGACAGAGCCTAAAAGTGAAGAAATAGTTATCACATCTAGGCATAAATCTTCTGCTTGCAGTTTTCTTGCTCCTAAATTAATTCTCCTTATTTTCGGTGCAGGGATGTTTGGAATGCTTAAAAAAAGAAACTACTTGGGCAAAGAGTATGCCTAACTGTAACAAGTTGTTAATTACATTACATTATTATTATTTAGATAGGGTTTTAATTTTCATGTTATGTCCCACAGTTTTTCAGTGGGGTTTCTTCTAATTGATTTCATGTTTAGTGAGAAGAGTGGTTCAGGTATTTGAGTTGCTTTTCTTTCAGGGCAGCAGGTTTTTTTACCTGGAGTAATTATCAAATTTATAGATTTATAGATTTTATATTTATTTATGTGTTTTATATATATTTTTATATTTATTGATTTTATATCAAATTTATAGATAACAGTTACTAGTTTTCTTCTAATTGATCTTAATTTTACTCTTCATCTAGTCTGTATACCGTTTCACTGTATTTTATCGACTGGATTCTAATTTTACCAGGTTGATGGCCAGGTTTTGATTTTTCAGTGGCTAAACACGGCATTATTTGGTAGTAGTTTGTTGACTTTTGCCAATTTTTAATTCAGGGTCGACATGTTTCTTTGTTACCAGATCTCATTGAAAACATTTTGCTCTTAGAACAGTTTTGTTACATTTCTTCAATTTTTCTGCTGAACACAACAAAAAAATTGAGTTATAGGACTAGATTTCAGAGAATGTTTTAGGTTCAAAACTTCATGGTTTTTCCCTGTAAAATTCTTTTTCATTTGCATTCCAAAGCTTTCTTTGGCAATATGACAATCAAGTTTGGCAGCAGGCAATGACTTTGCCTGCAGTCTTCTCTTAACTCTTTCCTTGCAAGCAGGGTAGAGAATTAAGTAATAATTACTTGAATGTTATATTAACTTTTCTCGTGCTTAGACCATCTCTGCAGAAGATGACTGGGCACTAAATTCATTCAACAAAGAAAACAAAGCTTGTGCATTATATTTTATGGTTTTTCAAAGGTCAGAGTGATCGTCCCCAGGGGGTGCCCCAGGATGAGTTAATTTTTAAAAGTTTCACTCCTCTCTCTGGGAAGGTGCATCTTATATTAAACTACGCAAAATTAAAGTTACAAACACTGCAGTAGTCTCTCTTGAGGAACGCCCCTTATAAAATATTTTCTATGGTCCTACTCCTTATGCCTCGAGAGCACTAAGTGTTTAACAAACATACAAATCACAAACTTACAAATCCCAAAGTTTGAAAACTGATTCTAGTAGTTCTAATTTGTTTTAATTTGGAACTAATGCAAGGAGAAAGAAAATAATAGCTATGTGGGAGGAAAAACCATTAAAAAAATACAATACATAATTTTTCTAATCCAAAGAGCGATGCAGAATTTTTTTACCTCAAAACTACTTACACCATGTCTTAAATATTATTCTCATTGTTTACAGTGAAAGTATCACTTTAGTAATGTAGCAAAAGTAAGTTTAAGAATATAAATCTATGCTCATGGCAATAACTTGCTCTTCGAGTGCTCTATAATAGACATTTATTAAAGGAAATAAGCAGGTTTTCAGAAAAAAAAATTGCATTTTGTTATACTGATGACTACCTGAGGTAATTCCACAAAAGTTTATAGGGTATCTTTCTATGTGCATGAAGAAAGCAAAAAGGTTAAAAATAAACTAAGATTATAACAGATTTAGTGCAAAATGCCAAACAACTGTTAATGCTTAAGATAAACAAAATAGTATCACTTTTACACTTTCCACAAATTTATGGATTTTACATGGTTTCTATCTTTGCTTCAAAAGAAATGAATGTTTAAATGAAGCAGAAAGTTGGTATCTTTAAAAATATTATTAGTTCTGAGAAAAAAGATATAGTAAGGGAGGGAAAAAAATAGACTATATCAAGAAAAGACAACTTGCTTGCTTCAGTGATTTATATAAAGAATAAGTTTCTTTTCATCTTGTTTATCAAGAGAATTTAGAAGACAAGGCAATAAGGCTTCTTTGGATGATACAGACAGCTTGTGGAAGACTTTGGTAACAAGCTCTGAACTGGCAAGAAATTAGAAAAAATCTGAAAGAAGTGGCTTAAATACAAGACCTCTGGGCATTTACAGTAAGGCTTGGCAATTGCTGTAATTCTTCTTTGTAATGCTAGTAAGATTAGCAACAGGAAGCCAATTCTTTTTAAAAGCTCGAAACAATTAAAACAGAGATTGAACATACTTTTTTGTTTTTACAGCAGTTTTTATATAGTACTGCTATTTAAAATTATTTCATTTACTTATGTTGAATCTTTGCATAGTTCACTTTAAAATGTAGGTCAGTCTCATATACAAGTGGCTTTCAACTATTTTTCCAAAGGGGACTCTTAGTATCACAAACAAAAGTAAAGTAGCAATAAACATGGTTTAAAGGAACTATTTTCAATTAAACTATAGTGTGTTTCTTAAAGTATCCTTTTGCAAATACAAATACAGTAAATTCACGAATACAAGCCACACTGACTATAAGCCGCATCTCTGGGTGTTGGCAAATATTTCGGTTTTTGTCCATAGATAAGCCGCACACGAATATAAGCTGCTTTGTCGTTCGCAGCGAGGACCCGCGTGCAATTACTAACAGAACCGCGGGAGGGCGGGGTTTACTGGCTGAGCTAAGGCTGTGCAGGCTCGGCCCGCTAGGGGTCGCTGACGGGGCCAGGTGGGCCAGCACGATGCTGCAGCTCGGGGCCGGCCGCCGCTGCCACTGGGCTCGGTCACCCCGGGTCGGCGCTGCCCCGCGGTGGCAGGCAGGGACGGAGCTTCCCCTGCTCCTACGGCAGCGGCGGCGGGCGGGGACGGAGCTTTCCCGCGCCCGTGGCGCCGGCGGCGGGCAGGGACGGAGTTTCCCCGCTCCTGCCGCGGCGGCGGCGGGCGGGGACAAAGCACCCCGTCGGCTCCCCGAGCCGCGGCAATGGCTGCGCGGGGCTCCTGTCGGCTCCCCGGGCCACAGCAATGGCTTGCGCGGGGCTCCTGTCGGCTCCCCGAGCCGCAGCAATGGCGGCGCACGCTTCCCCCCCCCCTCCCCGAGCCGCAGCAATGGCGGCGCGCGCTTCCCCCCCCCTCCCTGGGCCGCAGCAATGGCAGTGCGGGGCTCCCGTCGGCTCCCCGGGCCACAGCAATGGCGGTGCGGGCTTCCCCCCCCCTCCCCGGGCCGCGGTAGGGGCGGCCCGGGTCCCCCCTCTCCTCCCCGGGCCGTGGAAGGGGCGGCCCGGGTCCCCCCTCTCCTCCCCGGGCCGCGGCAATGGCGGCGCCCCCCCCGTCTCTCCCCTGGGCTGTGGCAGAGGAGGAAAGAGAGCTCTCCCGCCTCTCTCCCCGCCCCCCATGCTGCCTACAGGGAGCCAGGCTCCACCCGCAGTGCAACAGAGTAGCGATTTGTAACAATTGCAAAATGCCGACTTTGCAGCTGCTCGGCTCAGCGCTCTGGCAGGCACTTCTGAGGTTGTATTAGCCGCTCCTGATTATTAGCCGCATTTCCGGTTTAGGAGCAAAATCTTAGTCAAATTGGTGCGGCTTGTATTCGTGAAATTACTGTACGCAGTTAAGGTGTAGAATTTTTAGCAAGTTGACAGAACATTCAAAGATTAAGTTTTGCATATTTTTCTAGCCAAATAAAAGTTACAGTTATTTCACAAATACAAGCCGCACCATTTTGACTAAAGTTTGACTCCCACACCGGAAATGCGGCTAATACTCAGGAGCGGCTAATATGTGAATAATTTTCTGACATTTCCACCCTCAGAAGTGGAAACCGAGGTGCCGAGTCAAGCAACTTGCCAGTAAAAGCCGGCATTTTGCGATTGTTACAAATTGTTACTCTGTTGTGCCGTGGGTGGAGCCTGGCTCCCTGCAGCCAGCGCGGGGGGCGGGGAGAGACGCGGGAGAGCTCTCTCCTTCCCTCCTCTGCCGCAGCCCGGGGGAGAGACAGGGGGGCCTCATGCTGCCTTCCCCGTGGCCTGGGGGGAAGGCGGGGGCCCCGTGCCACCATCCCCGCAGCCCATGGGGTAAGCAGGGGGCTCCTGTTCCTGCCCGCCGCGGCAGGAGCAGGCAGGCTCCGTTCCCGCCTGCTGCCGCCGCCGCGGGAGCGGGGAAGCTCCGTCCCCGCCCGCCGCCGTGGGTGTGGGGGGGCTCCGTACCTGCCTGCCACCACGGGGCAGTGCCGGGCCGGGGTGACCGAGCCCAGTGGCAGCGGCGGCCAGCCCTGAGTGGCCCCGCCGAGCGGCAGTGCCGAGCTGGGCCACCTGGCCCCATCAGCAGCCTCGAGCAGGCTGAGCCTGCACAGCCTTAGCTGAGCCAGTAAACCCCACCCTGCCACGGTTCTGTTACTATTTGGCAACTTTGTTGCACGTGGGTTCTCACTGCGAATGACAGAGCGGCTTATACTCAGGTGTGGCTTATTTATGGACAAAGAACGAAATATTTGCCAACACCCAGAGATGCGGCTTATAGTCCGTGCGGCTTGTATTCGTGAAATTACTGTACTTTTGATAGTTAGTCTTAGTAACAATAACTTAAACCGTATTTGTGATTAGCATTGCCTTTAATAAGCTGTTTATCTTGAGTTATTGTATTTTTAAAGGATTACAAAAAAGACTTTAAGGGCAAAAACTTATTATGCTAGTTGGGGCTTTGAATTTGGAAAAAAAAAGAGAAGACTGAAGATAACTTGTGACATCTCTATTTGATGAGTTTTTCTATAATGATTTTTCGAGCCTCTTTAAAAAATTGCAGGTCCCTCTGTGGGCAGTATCACCCTGTTCCTTGCAATAATGACAGATCTCACACCAGAAACAAGGTTCACATCTGAGTCTACAACTTAAACACAAAGTTACAACACATAATCTTTACACTCATCAATCACACAAGATGTAGGAGATACATGTATACTATCTTCATTTTCTATTCACACATTCAGACAATACTAAGGTACCTTTGCTGTTTAATTAGATGTTAATATTTTTATAGGTACTATGTATCAAATAAAATGCTTTAAATTTCCTCAGAAGCCCCTCTTTTTATAATGCCCCTCTAATTGGAATAGCCTCCACTAAATTCTCAATTCAAGTATCCCCACATAAGTATATATAAAAGTATACATATAAGAGCTGGACCTCTTCATGTCCTGTCCCTTGCAGTCCAGTGTTCCAACTACTTTTTCATACACAAACATCCTTAATCACTCCGGTAACTCACCCGACTGTGTACTTAAGCACGAACTTACAGTATCAGGCTTAAGCTCCAATGTACATTGGGTCCGGGCCCGGTGCAGTACTTAACTGGAACTGCGGAGCCAAGCTATGGTCACTCCCCACAATTATTTCAGAATTTCACTGTCTTTGCCATTCTCTTTCGTCCCTTCACCGGCCAATCTCTTCACAGAGAATGCAGAACTGCGGCTAGAAGGACTCCACAATTGCTCTGTAGATCTGGATGGTCTAGTCTGCGCTTCACATACACACCCCATTCATTCTCCCAGCATTTGTGCTCCCCTTGCACTATACTTACCCTTCTAGGATTTTGTGCACAATTTAAGAGTTGCTGCAGTTTCTTAGGGAGTTTTTACTTCCCTTTTCCTTTTTGTCCCTTTTATCCTACTGAGGGTTAAACCTGTGGTCGCCAGTAACAGCAGGAGAAGCTCTAGGTAAGTTGCTTGATAAAGCAGGCTGCCCCTTGTCTGAGACTCCCCCAGAGCCCTGGAGCCATGGAGGCTCGAGGTTCATCTTGCTGGGACTTCCTTTCTGAAAATGAAAGTTCCTTAGAATTTTTTGAAGTTTAATAGGGTATAAATGGAATAGCCATCGCTGGGGTGTTTGACAATCTGCCAAAAACACATTGTTAGCTTAAAACAATATTCTTATATACTTTTTCATTACATGTGTTAATGCATATTTATGGGCGTTTATACATATTTTAACTCTTTTTGTGAGTTTAGATGTTCTAGAAGTTCTTTTTTCCTGGTTTTAACCTTTGACTTGTCTGCATGCCATTCTGTAGATTGAATCAATTTATTTCTTCTTGAACTCCCTTCTGTTGTTTTTACACTTCTTGATAATAGAGAATCAGTAATTTTTTCTCTTGGTGTCCTGGGTTTTGTTACTGTTATCATTCAGGTAAGATAGTCTGTCCCAGCTTTCCCCAGTATCACTCCAAGTATGTCCCATTGTCTCCCACAACCTTACCAGAAATAGGATAGCTATTTCACACTATTATTTGAGTTAGTTACACAAATAAAAACATTTAAGATTACATAGTTTCTATTTTAATATTATGCTAATGCCTAATATAATATATGTATTTATCACACTACTATTTATATAAGCTATATGGTACATACATAAACTGACAGATTATACTATACCAAAAAGCAGTTAAAAGGAAGTACAAATAGTACTATATCAAAATCTTTTTGGTTTTTAATAACTTGCAAAGGCTAATACATAAATGCAAAAGCCAACACTATATTGTCATTTATAACAACATGTTCCCACAAGTCACATGGTTTTAGGCCAAAGCCTTCGCATATGCAGGGCAGGGACCTGACCTTATGTCTATGGCCTTTGCTTTTTAACAGCCCGCCTCCCAGAGCTTTAGGTTTATGCCCCCTGTGTAGGAAACCTGGCCTAAGCCCTGGTCCAACGTAACCAATTTGTCTACCACACTTACATTTTCCAAACGGTTGTGGTATTTTCCCTCTCTTTCTCAAAAACACTCAGCAGTGTCAAGAGGCCAGTCATCAAATGAAACAGAATCTAAGTGTGTTTGAGTTTTGTGAATGTGCTGCTGAGCAGCTGGTGTCAAAGAAAACCCCTAGAAGTCAGAGGTGTTTTCTGTTCTATTTCTTTTCCTTCACTCACCACCCCCAGAGACAAACTTCACATTGGGTGGAACAGAAGAGCATGGCCAGGCTTAGCCTTGAGCCCACCCCTCAAAAGGAGATATTACCAGATGTCCCTCGAAGAGAACAGAGGACATCTTTGGGAGCACGAGTGTCAAACACCAGGCTTCAGGGAGTATTGGGAGCCAGAGGTGTCCCTGCCCATGGGAGAGGGGTTGGAACTCACCGAAACTATTCTGTGATCTTTTTCTGAGGAGGCGAGCTGCATGCCGCCTTTCCTCACCTAACCTGCGTGGCGCCCACTCCACATTAAATTGATTTACTTTCAGGCTTTCAATTATCAGAGTTGAACCTCCCTGATGTAAGAGCAACACGACAACTTCTGTCGTCAGCTGCGAACCGGAGCTGTGCCCTACGAACCACAACACCCCTTCGCGGCACCACCTGGCACTCCAAGGCCCTGTATGGCATCCGACACCACGCAAGGCGCACTGGAGGCGGCCCCCGCGGCTGAAACCCCTTTTCCCCACAACCCCGGCGTTCCCAGAAGTGCCCACGGAGGCCTCCCAGCGGAAAGAGCCGCCGGCAGTGCGGTGCGCTGGGCTGGGGCAGGACGGGGCGGGGCGCGCCTACTGCCGGGTTTCGGGTTCTGCCTGGGCAGTGATCGTGTGGGCAGCGATGTGGCTGCTGGCTTCACTCCTGTGCCTTACGCCCCTCCAGGGTAAGCTGTGACAGGGCGGTGGGGACCCTTCCCGACTCCTTCGCTTTTATTCCTCCCTCTCTCCATGCCGCCCGGGGCAGCGGGAGCGGAGCATGCTCGGCTTCCGTTCCCCGGGCATTGGGACTGGCCTGTTCTGCCCCGGAGAGGAGCGGTGGGGGCGGGCGAGGCAGGGATCAGGGAGAGACAGGGGATTCCAAAGTGTCCGGAGGGCTGCCCCAGCCGCCAACAACCCCTCACGAACCCTACGACAGTGGCTCCGTGCGCGGGGCGGCCGACTCCCGCCGTTCGCTCGCTGCCCTGCCCTGTCCTGCCCTGCCCTGCCCAGGGATGGCGAGCACAATCGGGTGGCTGTTTCCCTCACGGTTCAGACCTAACACTAGAATTACCTATCGGCCGTCAGCACGTTCTGGAACTACCCACCCAATTCTCGGCAGGTTCCTGTGTCCCGTTTGTTTTAAACTGTGTTAACGGGAAGCTAGGTGGGGGGATGTGTGCGATTTTTGTAGCACCCGCGCACGGGGTGTGGATTCCTGCCCCGAGGTTACCCCGCGCTGCTAAGGAAGCAGGACCACAGCGCAAGGGCAGCCTCCTCCGATGTGCACGTTTGCCTCCGGGTCCTGAGGTGTTGAAGAAGTCACGAAAGCAGCTTTTATTGCAGAAGTATTCTTGTCATCTCATCCCTAAACATGAAAATGCTGTTTACTTTGCATTCTTGTCGTCGTTCTTGCTCATGGACAAAACATCGAAGTTCTCAATCGTTTTGTGCTGTTTTTTGTTTGGGGGGGGGGGGGGGGTGTGTTTGGTTTGCTTTTTTTATGGTTGTTGTTGGGTTTTTTTTGTTTTGTTTTGGATGTGCGTTTTTTGGGGTTTCTTTTTGGGTTTTTTGTGGGGGTTTTTTTTTCTTTTTTAGCAACTAGGTTTGTTTGCTTGGATTTTTTTTGGGTTTTTTTGTTTTTTATTTTGGTTTTGGCTTTTGGTTGGTTGGTTGGTTTGTGGTTTTTTTTAGAAGTAAATTATTACTATTAACTGCTGTTGAAATTCTAATTAAAGGCCTTCTTGATCCAAATGCAACCGCTGTGCCTTAGGAACATAGTCCTTACATGCATAGCCTTTGCATGAGAAGTATAAACAAAATTTGTTCATTTTTTAAATTGAAGATGGATGCAAACACTTTCTTGTCATCAGAGCAAGCTGCTGGTGCTAGATGGGCCAAAAAGCATGATTTAACCTATGAAGATCTTTAATTCCTTTAGTCTAAGGCATTTCTTCTGACTTTGGGTTTTGGGGTTTGTTTTTGCATGGGGAGTTTCCTGACTGTGCCTAAAATAGGGGCTGTTGTATCCCCCTGTTTAAAAAAGAACTTCTCTGCTGCTGAGAGTTCAGAACAACTCCCTGTTATTTCTTCCTCATTCTATTCCATAGGTCTTCAACTTGCTTTACTTAATTGATATGGAGAGATCCTGTTCTGTAAGAGAGGATTGGGGGTCCAGGTGTGCAGGAAGGATCAGTGGAGGATCCAGGACAATGCACACTTGCGTGAGTCAGCCCATGTTAAGCCTTAGCTGTAATTTCTTAGGTCACCTGCAGCGCTCTTGTGGAGAGTTCTAAATGAGTGTTACTAAGGCATGATTAACAAAGTATCTTCTTGTAACTTTTTCTGTGAGTCAAGGCACTTTGTTACCTTGCATTATGTAAATTGGCATGCTGCTGCTACTCCGCACATCTTAGCCCACGTGCTTATAGACTTACCTGGAAATAAAATATTACAGGTTCCGAAGAGCATACAATTGAAAGGAAGAGGTGATGGTGCTTGGACAACTGGAGAGGGTAATTGTAGCTGCAAGTATCATAATGTCCGACTTTAATGAAAAACGTAGCTAGTTCTGTTGTCTTCTCTGTAAAACTTGGAATCTAGCATGGTTGATTAGGGCAGGAGATCGGGAATGCAAATACTTCACTGTTTTTCACTAAACTAAATAGGCATGATTTCACAGCATGGTTTTGTTTGTATAGTTGCATTATTGTTGTCATGTCTGTGTTGATTATGTGTAAATGATTCATGTTAATTTTAACTAGGTAAAATAATCCGTGATCTCTCTATGTGAAAATCAAGACCCTGAAAGTCAGAATGATCTGTCCAAGTGCATTAAGTAAATCATTAGCAGCTCAACTTCAAACATGCAAGTTTCTAGCCTTGCAAACACCGGTTCTAAACACCAGGATGCTGTTGGTAGATCCTCATCCTTTGTCAGCCTTCCCCTCCAGAATCCTTTCTCCATCCAAATTCAAAGCACTATACTTATCCCAGTCACATTGCTGAATGTCTAGAGTAGGGGAGAATATTTCCTTCCTTTGGTCTTCAGAGTTCCTACCTGCCAGATAGGGATTCCTGCTTTTCACGATGTCAGGTCAAGTGAGGTTTTTATCTGATGAAACCTCAGATTTGTCAATTACAGCACAAATTCTTGCCTCAAGGCTATTGGAAGGACTTTGACTTTAGACCTACCAAGAGCATGCTCCTTCTATTGTTGGAAGTTCAAGACAAAACTCTGTTCAGATTTGGGATGCTGGATTTTGTGTGTGGGTGGAAAGAAAGTTAATGTGGTATCTGTGGCTTAGTTTGGTGAAGGAACCCAGAGAAAGATCTTTGCATCCTCCCTGTGGAGGAGGAGAATAAATAATACCACACCAACAGGAGGATCACAGTGCCACACCTGTGTGGATGTTCTGTTGCAGTGCAGATGGCAGCCAAACTTCTACTTGCTTTAGCTGCATCAGGATCCTGCCCCAAAAGCAGAGGGGGTATGGGAAGTAAGCTGGATATGTGAAGTAGAGAACCTAGAAGCATTCTGCATCTCGTAAGGCTCATCTGAAAGCCACACAACTCTTACAGTGTTCTGAGTATCAACTCTTTTTAATGCAGTATTACTGGTTTCTAGTTCTTGCATTTTTAAATGATTCCTTAATGCCATTTTCATTGTATGTTTGCATTAATGGTTGCTTCATTTCTCAATTCAGCTTCTTCATAAAAATTGAGTTAAACCGAGAAAACCCAATTCACCTAAAAGCAGAAGTTGCCATCTCCAGTACTGAGCATGGACTGAGAACCTGAGAGCTGATAAAAATGATTTTTCATTCAGACTTCTGGGAGTGACTAGCATAGAAACCAAATATCCTCAATGTGGCTTTTTGTGTCTGGCAGTACAGACGCATCTGTACAGATGACATCTGTCATCTGGCAGTACAACAAGTTTGGGCTGGTTTTTTATTATTATTATTATTATTATTATATTATTTTAAAAGTTTCTGGTTTTCTTTCCCTGTACACACAAATATATGCTCCTTTTTTACATTTGTATTGATTGGAAAAACACTGGGATTGCTCAATACTTCTGTGTCTCATCACTCCATGAGAGGTGTCATAGAAACTATACTACAAGGCATTGTGATGAATGTGGGGAAATCTGGACTGCTAAAAAATTCAGGTTGTTTGTGGAATGTGTGTTGCTAATAGAAATGTCAAACACAATTTTAAATAGCATAAATTGGAAAAAAACATTTATCAGCACTGTGAAGCTGACACCTACTTGTGTTCTCCTGTCCCCTTACTTTTGAATCTTCCTGAATAAACAGAGGGAGTTCTTCACAGAGAAAAAAAAATCAAACCAAACCTCTGCCATCTGCATAAAAATTCTTGATAAGAGATCTGCATAAAAATTCTTGATAAGTGCTGAGGTTGTTATGTCATATTAAAACCAAAATGAAACAATATTTTTGCCATCACTATTTAACACTACAGGATGAACACAGAGAAAAAATTTCTGTAAGTTTTGTGACTCAATGTAATTAATGGTCTTAGACTTTAGAAACCCAAGATCGTTTCTGGGGAAGGGAGGAAGGAGCAGGTTGGTCTTTGTTTTTTTTCCTTACTAGTCCTCTGTGGAGAGCTAGGCTGAAAGGAAAGTGCAGGAGAGACTCTTTCCCAATGACTTGAAGCTGTACTGATTACCAAGGAGTGGAAACATCTGTGTCTGGCCAATGGGTTTGGAGGATATAAAGGATTGGGATAGATGGCCACCTATAGGTACTTGCAGTTTGAGGTGGAGTATGAGGCTGAGAGCCTGCTGGCTGTGTTGTGAGGAGGTAAGGTACATGTGGTTGTGTGAGGTATAGATATGGTAAGAAGATGTTGCGTGGGACAGTCAATCACGCAGAATGAAAGAAGGAGTCAGAGCTGTGTGGAGCTGTCCATAAGAAAAAAAAATTAGAACAGTGTGAAGCTGCCAATAAGAGAAGGCATTATGAAAAAGTCAGAGTTGCATGAGAAAAAAGTCTGTAAAAGAAGGCATGTAGAGTTTGTGAATAAAGGACTGGTCGGAATGCCAGTTAAAGGGCTGGTGTTGATACCAGCCCTCTCTGTCTTGGCGTAACTGTTCCAGTGCTCCTATCTGTGTAGAGTCTCAAGAGAGCCTATTGGCTGTGTTCAGGTTAATGTGACTGCAGACTGGCTGGGTGATACAGGGTTTGTAAGAGATAGAGGTTGTAATTTGGAGTCTGTTTAAGCCGGTGTTGCTAGAGATTTGGAATTGTTCATATCTATAGTATCAGTTTGTATCATCCTTTAAAAATAGAACTGCAAAGATGATCTGGCTGAATATGAACTTGATTGAAGGAAAGAGTTATTGAGACAGATTATCTGCTCAGTGCTGTTGATCACGGAGCCTACATGAAGACTGCTTGCACAGCATAAGAGGTGCTGCTGTCTGGATACTAGGAATAAGTGACCAGAAGATTTGGAATCATAGAATGGTTTGGGTTGGAGGACACCTTAATCATCCAGTTCCAGCCCTCTGCCATGGGCAGGGACACCTTCCACAAACCCCAAACTGACAAAGTTAGAATGCAACCTGACACATTGTCAGTAAGGGTGTTGGTAGCAGTCCCATTAAATGGTGACTTACAGTCTCCTTGTAGTGACAGATGAGGCTCAGTTGAAGCAGTGGTCTTGTAGAAGGGTGCAGTTTCCCTCTGAAGGTCCAGTGATGATGTGGAAAAGTCCAGTTTTCCTCTGAAAATCCAGCGGAAAAAAGGCTACTTGGTGTCCCAAAATCTTAGTTTTTATCTTGGAAGGAAAGGCTTGGCTTTTCCCCCTGACTGGAGCATTTTCTAATGGGATGAAGTAATTTTATCAGGCGTGCAGTGGGACTCAAGGAGCTATTAGCAGAAGATAACTCTCTGGAGGAAGGATGGGTTGTGAAAAGATAAAGAACACCGCCCTACCTGGTTTCAGTGGATGGCTTATTAGCAGAATATCTCCCATGGAGATACGGGTTACTACTCCAGCTGGTCACAACAGATGGTGATAGAATAGATACTTTTGGTCACATTCTATATTGCAACCCAAGACACTCTAGAAAGCCCTACTCCTGAAGTAAATAGTTCCTTGCCATAAACTAATTAGCAAGGACTTTTCTACCAGTTTCAGTAGGTGGAATGTTAGTGTCTTAATGGTAATAGGACAACCTAGCTGCTGCCTGTGTAGATGTAATATATATCTATATGCATTTCAAATAGGTATTTGGGACCAAAAATACTAATTGTAGCATTAAAATGGACTCAGCTTACAGATATTCTCCAAAGTAACTAGGCTTTACGTCAACTCCAAGAAAAATTGTGAAGGAAGTCAAATCAGGTAGACAAATACAGTAATGAAGCATTTATTGCTGGTAAATGGAGTATTAAGTTCTGCTTAGTCTGAACTGAATATGGGTACCTTTTGTCTGCTAAAATGCTGAAAGAGTCAATCAGTCTGGGGAGCATTAAAACTTGAGTACAGCACTGAGTTGTGTGGATCTGGCTGCTGGAGAAGTGGGAGCAGAAGATGGTGCAGACAAGGTGAGGTGGTGGTTTTGCAGAATAGGCTTTGTCCACACATGTGAACTCCTCTTTATCTATGCTACTTTGAGCATGGGATTTAACTGGAAGGAAAGAACACAATGACTTGGCATAAGAAGGAATTTGGAGTGGGTTTGAGGAGATACAAGAACAGGTAGTTTGATGGCTTCTGTAGATGCTACTGGAGGTCTTAGCACAGCATTTTATTTTGTTGTGTGAACTTTATCTTGGAATAACTGAGGAGAAAACAGAGAAATAAAAGGCAGTTCTAGCCTTCCAAAAAGAGTTGTGAGAAAGTGTTTGGTCATCACTTCTTCTTTGCTCACCACTGTAGAATAGGAAATGTTTCCATATAAACTGAAGTAGAAAAGATGGGGAAGGGTTTCTTAGGAATTTAGAAGACCCAGTGACACATTCTTTTTCCAGAAGCTCAAAGATGTGTGGTTATGACCTAATGGAACATTTCTGTATGATTTCTTTGAAAAAAGGAAGCCGATGACACTGAATGGGAGACTTCTTCACATTTTCACTAGACCAGTGAAGCAGGGAAATTAAAGCAGAGGTTGGATGTTTGAAGGTGGGAGTTAGATGACTGTTATCTTTTAATAACCTTTTCCTTTTCCTGCTGCAGGGAGTGCTGAATGCCCTTGGGCAGGAGCTCATCAGTTCCTTGCTGCCAAGCCTTTTTTCCACCAGCCAACAAGAAGAGTGAGCTGAAGACAGCACTGCCCCCCTAAGCCATGTGGAGCCTGTGGAGAGAAAAAGTGGGGTTTTTTTCAGCTCTGCTTTCCTTCACTCTCACTCCTTGGCTTGAAGAAGCATCAATTTTGTTACAACTGCAGCCTGGCACTTAGGACTAACTGAAAGAGTAAAGATGTGGAGCATTTACCTGGATCAGCACCCATATGTAGGAAGTTAAAAGTGGTTGGCTGAGTAGTGGTGGCTGTCTTTGCTTGTGCTCTTAGTGCTCAGCAAGCAGCTGTTGTCCTTGATGAAGTCTCTTGTCAACAGTCACTGTGGTTTGGCTTGTGCTGATGTCAAGCCACCACAGCCTGGTTGTGTCTGTGAGCCAAAGCTACTGACGGGTAGAATTTCACAGTGGGAAAAGCAGTATTTTTCTCCATAGTAAGAGTACCATAGGTCCTTAGGCAGTGAGGGGATGACTTCTTGAGAAATATGTACTCCTGGAAATTGTCTTTGACACAAACATCTCTAACAAGACTCCAAACTTCATCAGATAAAAATAGCATCCCACCCACTCCAGCATCTTCAAATCTCATGGTCACCAGACAAAGTCTAGAGTTTCTGTGTTCTTTTTTTTTCTTCTGGAAATCATTAATTGAGATAGGTGGAAAGAAATGTTCAACCAAAATCTTTAAATCTGCCTGAACAGGGTAGAATATGAAGAAAGCAGGTAGGTTGTGTTGACAAGACGTGGGAGTTGATAGCTTACCCTGGTTACTTCTACATTTCCTGTGCCTGGAAAAGGTGACCATGTAAGTGCAGACAATAACAATAAGAAGTTGCAACTCCAGTGGTGTGAGAAGAGTGCTTTCATGGGTAAATTGCAAACAAATACTCCCTAAAAAGTAAGGCATGGAGAAGATGTGTGTGCAGTTCTCTAGCCAAGCACATGGAAGTGTGTTTCTATTGCTTGTGTTCATGCTGTCGGAGAAAGTCTGTGTTTCTGTGGTGTGGCAGAAGAGCTGATGAACACTGTCCTTTGCCAGTGGGAAAGGAGGCCCTATCTGACATTGTCTGTCAGGATATGGGAATTAGTGGGTCTTTAAACTGATGCCATTTAGGGATAAATAAAAAGATAAAACCCAGATTACTAGCTGTTTCCTGGAGCCAGTTGGCCTGAGGAGTTGGCCTGAAATATTTGTTTCACCATGCGTAGCTATTGTTTAAAGGGAGGTTTTACATTGGGAATCCCGCCTTGATATGAGACCTCATTTGTATGTTTAGCATGCCCTTCCTTCAATGTAAAGTAAAAAGTTACCAGCTACCGTGAACCAGAATCGGCTCCTAAATGCAAGTGTAACTCGAGCTCAATTCCAAAGTATTTTTGTCTATGTTCCTGTTTGCTAGGACAGTGATCTTGCAATTGTTTTAGAACCATTTGGGTCTGTTTGGAAGTGGGAGGTGATTTCTGAAGACTGAAGCACAGATAGAGATACTAGTGGTTTAAAGGTTGTGGTTCCTTCCTCACAGCAGGATTTTGCCTGTTAGATCAGTAGCTTCTTTTTGTTGTTTGTTTGGTTGGGTTTTTTTTCCTCACAAATGTGGCTTTTCAATGAAAATAAGGGAAAATCTCTTATCTCTTCTGTTGTGGTTTATTTATATTGAATGCCTGGGCTTTTTTAGCAGAACGCAATTGACTCAGAACTGAGAACAGTGGAGGTTTCTAAACAGCTTCATTCTTGCTGACAGTTCTGCTAGGTCTCAGAGGATGGGATGCTCTTTCACATATATTGCCTGTGAAATAAACTTACTTAAGTGACGTTTCTCGGGAAGTCCCTTATAAGCCCATGACTTCAGAACAGGTGCTTTGAAATCAGTTTTGTGTCAAAAGTGTGTGTTCTACTAACTGTGAATATACATACTGGAAAGATTGCCATTTATTTGATCTGCAGCAAAATGACAGATTTTTGTGGTGACAGTTCTTCATTTAGTACTTTTCACCAGATCATGGGCAGGAGGCCTAATTCAAGTGGGCCGAGGGAAAGAACTGAGAATAGATTGGCTTAGGATAGGGAAGATCATCAGGGCAGTTATTCTGCCTGGAACCAGAATGTGGAAACTGGATTCTTTTGCTGTGCCTGTCATACAGTAGTGCTGACAGCCTGGGTTTTGGTAATTCTTAACTGATGTGTACCTTATTTTGCAACTTTGTGATGTGCTTCTAAACTAAATTTGAATGTATCTAATATTGCATATGGCATTAGTCAAGTGGTGTTTTACAAAATGATTGTTGAAGTAACTTTTTCTTTTTTTCCCTCTCCCTACAGCACACATTGACTGTATGTATGTAGTTGGTATCACGGGAGAAAATTTTACTTTTCCAGTACAAATAGACCAAAAAATAGTGGAAACTGTCTGGAAGAAAAACAAGGATATAGTGGCTGAATGGGAAGAGCAAAACAAACCAACATATTTTGATCCTCTCCGTAATAGGAGTGTACTTATGGAGAATGGATCCTTGACTATATTTAACTTGGAGAAGGATGATGCTGGCACGTATATGTTACAATACTGGGATTCTGTGAAAGATCACTACTTAGACTTCGAACTTGATGTGTTAGGTAAGTACTGAAGAACTACATGAAGAAAATGAATGACTATGAAAGTGAAAGGCTATTCACTTTAAAGTGTCTAGACAGGGCATTTGTCAGGGAAGAGAAACAGAGGGGGCTGCTCTTTGTCTCTATTTTTAAGTTGTTTAGGCACTTTGAACAAATTTTCAAAGGCAGCATCTCATTTGTGTGCCCATCATTACTCACCCTGGGATGACTTCTAGAACATGTGTAGATGGCACACTTGCACTTTCAAGTAGACAGCCAAACTTTTTGAGTAAACTGACTAGGTAATCCCAGGCATTACATATCTAATAAAGATATTCCTGCAGGCATGCAGGAATATCTGTGGCATCATCCTGTGCAGATTTACTCAACCTTACTAGTAGTCTTTGGGAAATGTGTGACCAGTGTCTATTTGTCCTATGGATGGTGAACCTCTTGGACAAGGTATAGGAGAACCACAAACAGGTGGTTTACAGGTCACTTTCAGAAACACATTTCTCTCTCTCATACATGTATGCACACACTCCCACACTTTTGTCTATGCATTCTCCTGCTGCTTTTGTTGCTCTTGTGCTGAAATTCTGTATAATTTATAATTAAAGTAATACAGAATGTTTTCTCTCCTTCTAGATTCCCTTCCAGAACCTAATATAACTTGCAGCATCAGTGGTGATGAACTTCTATTAAACTGTACAGCACGTTTCCAGGGGTCTCTGACATATGCTTGGAAGCTCAGTAACAAGCCACACAGTTACCAGAATCAAGAGCTTTTTATCCCTCAGAAGCATGTTGGTACTACCACCAAAGCTACATGTATCATTAAATTTTCACAAACGGAAAGGAGTTCTGGAATCTCTTTGATTCAATGCCTTCCAGAAGAAAAAGGTAATAAATGTGTCCTGTTGCAAACGCAGGTCTTGAGACTTTTTTTGCGAAGCAGCATGGCCTTTGTTAGATTTCTCCTGGCTTTCCAGTAAAACTGGATTTAAAGAGTAAAGAACATCAGAAGCGACTTGTCTGCTAAAAGTGTGTATAAGGTTTGTCAAAAGTATGAGGATAGCAGTTTGATCCCCCAGGAAAAATACTTTTTGCAGCAATCTCCACAGATTAAAACCTTTAGGTGTGACTTGATTGAGTGATAATGAAGATTAGAAGATCTTAGAAGATCTCTTCTGAACTTTCTGTCCTTACGTAATTAATGAGAACAACTTGTCCTCTTTGTACTGCTCTCCATGGCTTGGAGTGAAACTATTCAGCCATTTCATCCAGCAGCCATAAGATAAATTCTCATCTAGTCTCATGTGACTGTGTCAATGAGCATGGTTCTTCCTCCTTCATATAGAGCTGTAAATAGAAAAGGGTTTTCCTCCTACTGCTTATTGCTTTGGACACCCTGCAGCCTGAGGCTTGCTTTTTTAGGGATTTTTAAACACAGTGAGAATATGTTTGGAACCATCTGGTTTGTAGGGTGTGTAAGGCAGTCCCTAATTCGACAAAACTTCTCATTTCATGGTTTACTACTTCTTTACTGGAGGAGAAACTTGTCAGAAATGAGGCATGTGGTGTATTGACCCTGGCTGGCTGCCAGGTGCCCTTCAGGCTGATTTGTCACTCCCTGCCTCTGTAGGGCTGGGAGGAGAAAATATGACAAAAGTCTCATGGGTTGAGATTGAGGATGGAGAGAGGTCATTCAGCTGTTACTGTCACAGGGAAAACATACTTGACTTTGGGAAAATGAGTTTAATTTATTACCAATTAAAGTTAGAGCAGGATTATGAAAAACAAGAGCAAATCTAAAACACCACCCTGAAACCCCTCCTTTCTTCCCAGACTCAGCTTGATTTCTGATATCATTACCTGGTCTCCCTGAGCAGTGCAAGGGGACAGGGAATGAGACTTGCAATCAACTCACTACACATTGTCCTTCCTCCTCAGGGGCAGGATTCCTCACACTCTCTCCTGAGCCAGTGTCCAGGAACTTCTCCAACATGAGTCATTCCCGCAGACTGCAGTTCTTAATGAACTGGCCCAGTGCGGGTACCCCACAGAGTCTCAAGTCCTGCCAGCACATACGCTCCAGCGTGGGCTCCTCTCTCCATGGGCCCATAGGTCCTGCCAGAAGTCTGCTCCCATGTGGGCTTCCCATGGGGTTACAGCCTTCTTTGGACATCCACCCGTTTCTGATGTGGGGTTTTTCCCATGGGCGGCAGGGGAATCTCTGCTCCAGAACCTGTACCTCATTTGGCAGAGACCTTGGTGTATTTGGGGCAATTCTCTCATATGCTGTCATTCTCCTCTCACCCTTGCTATTGTTGTTCCAGCAGTTTTCCCCTATCTTAGAAGTGTTATCCCAGAGATACTACCAGAGCTGCTGATGGGCTCTGCCTTCGTCAGCAGGCAGATCCGACTTGGAGTCACCCAACATAGTTCTATCTGACACGGAGGCAGCTTCTGGCATCTTCTCACAGACATTATCAAAACCTGCAGTGGAAACCCAATACAAAATATTTGCTGAAATTTCATTTTATTTGAAATCCGGCTCAGCCTTTCATTGGCCAAAAACTGGAATAGCCATTGCCTATTAAGTGCTGATGTGCCTTCACTGAAATGAGATACTTTACATGTAACTGTCCTGGAGATGGCTTAGGGTTCTGCTAATAACTGACTCTGGTGCATTAATTTATTGAAGTTACTTTTTAAAAAACAGCTATAAAACATTTGGGGCTGTATTTCTACTGAATTAGTGTATCATACAGCTGTTTTTAGCTAACCAGTCTTTCTGTTTTAAATTTTTTTTAAAGGAGACAGAAACAGAGGTGCTCTTTCTGGAGCTTTTGTCCTTACTGCAATTATCCTAGTAGGAATCCTAGTATTCCTGTGCAGGAAAGGTATGTATAACACTTCCAAACTGAGCTTTGTGTGCTTACAGATTATACTCATCTAAGGTTCTGTAGACTGTATGAAGATTTCTGACCATCAAGTGTTTTGTAAAAACAGTAGAAGACGCAAGTCCAACTTAGGCAAAAATGAATAGATTTGAAGGAAATAATGTACTGAACTTTCTTGTGTTCTGACACTGGGCTCCAGGTCCTAGGAAACACTGCAGCTTGCATTTGTGTACTTCTTCAGACTGGGTGTTTGATTTATGGTGTGTATCTACTTACCAAGTATTTGTAGCTTCCCCCATTCCTGAGTGTGTTTTCACAGTCTTTGTTGAGAGTGTAATAAAGCTACCCTCAAGATCACATTTACTGTTGAGACAGGCTTATACCAGATCTGAATATCGTATGCTGAGTCTTATCTGACAACTCAATGTGGCCAACTGATAAATGGGATCTTCTGTGCCTCCTGGCATCCTGTATTCCATCATCTTGGAGTTCTGTATTTGTTTTTTGATCCATCCCTACACTAATTTTTATAAATCTGACAGTTCAATAAAAATAGTAATTACAGGCTATCACTGCATATCTTTTTCTGCCACATTTTTAGATTTCTGTGTTAAATTGTCTTCAGATTTCAAAAAGAAGTGCATACCCTCTTTTTGTGTTGGAGGGAGTCCCAAACAGGAATGCATTTCTTCATCCTCTGCATGGTCTGCAAAGAAGATTAATGTTGATTTCCAGATGGGGCCACCATTTGGAGGTCGCTGCAGGGTGAAGAGTGCTGGATGTATTTCCCATCTGGGCAGGGCTAACTGATGATATTCTGATCAGGACATAAATAGATATATATTGCATGTGGACCTTTTACTTTCCTGTTCATTGTCCATTTAGTTTCTGTTGGCACAGAATCATAAAATAAACTAGGTGGGAAGATATCTCTGAAAGTTTAATCCAGTTTACTGCCCAAAGCATGACCAGCTTCAGAGCTTGATCAGGTTCCTTAAGGCCTTGTCCACTTAAACATTGAATAGTTCCAAGGGTGGGAATTTCCCAGCCCCTTTCAGCACCTGTTTAAATGCTGAATCACTCTTGTAGGGAAGGATATTCTCCTTCTTTCTGTTAGGGATTGCCCTTTGGCAATTGGTAGTCATTTGCTCTTGATTTTTTTTTTTGTTCTGTCCTTCCTAAAGGAGGTTTTTTTGTTGCCTGTAGTTGTAGACTGCAGTTAGCATTCATCCCCTTGAAGCTGAACAAACCCAATTCTCTCAGCACTTCTGTGCACAGCTCCTGCCGCTAGGCAGCGTGATGGACTTTTGCTGGACTAACTCCAGAAAGATGGTGTTTTTACATTAATTGGGAGATTAAAACTAGAGGGAGAACACCATATATGAGGTCCTAAATACTAAATAGAGAGGAGGAATTATCTGCGTTGCTGGGCTGACAGCAATTTTGCTAACACGGCCCAGTATCTGGAAGACTTCTATTTCAAGGGCACATTTGAGCTTGTTTGTGCTTTCAGGTCCTTTCCTGCAGAGTGGTTTCCTAGTCAGGCAGAGCCCAGCCTTAGTGATCCATGGGCTGATTTTAAGAGATTCAGGGCTTTGTTTGCCTTGGAATAACACAGCTCTTCTGCCAGCATATTTCTCCAGGTTGTTGTAGTCAGTTTGAGTGGAAGCCCTGCTTTCCAATATGTCCCCTACTCTCTTCAGTTTGATGTCATCTGCAAACTTTCTGAAATTGCTTTCTGTGTCCTTGTTAGAGTTGGTGGTGTTAAACAGCACTGTGCTTGGTGTTAGCACACAAAAAATGTCACTCAAAATGACCACTAGCTAGAATCAAAGCAAATTAGTTGCTTCCCTTGAAACAGTGAAGGTTTGACTATGCAAGAAACAAGCATAACTTGGTAGGATAAAAGTTGCACAAGTATATAATTTCTGCAAACAGCAGAAGTTTACTGTTTTATGTACAAGACATATAATCAGAAATTGTTAAGCTCCACCTTAGGTTTTATTATATGTGCTCTGACTTTCTGTCACAGGAGACACATTCTGTTGATCTCTCACTGATTATCTTTTATCTTTCTCTCAAAACAATATTTCATTCTTTGTGCTTCCTCCAGGTCAAGTATTCAGTTGCATGTTCTTAGTGAAGTTAATTTTTTTTTTGGTTTGGGGGTTGAAGAAGGAAGATGGAATGGACAGAAGCTGTCAACAAGTTTCCAAAGGAACAAAACTTTTATTTCTGAGTAATTTATCCAAATACTCTATTTTTGTGCAGGTACAACTAAACTTGGAACAGGAAGAAGGACTGCTCATATCAACAATCCAGTGAATGGCTCAGGTCAGATGGTGTCACAAACAGGTGGAAATCAGATTTTTGCTTGGTCTGGGCTTGTCTTTTTTTTTCTGTGTCAGTGTAGTCTTTCATTGGAGATATAAAGTACAGTAATTTCATGACCATAAGGCGCACCCCCCGGAGTCGGCAAAATTTGCAACTTTGAAGATCAGATACGGTGCGCCGGACTATAGGGCGCACTTTTTTTTTTGCAGCGAGGCTCTGCCCACAGCTCACCCTGCGCGGTTGCTGGCCCAGGCCCCACCTCAACCCGGCAGCCATTGGCCCCCGGGCCCACTTCCACACGGCAGGGGTGGTGCCGCAAGCCAACGGGGCCCCTGGACCCGGCAGCCATGGGACTGCCTGGACCCGGGAAGGCGGGTGCCGTGGACCTCCTAGCCCGCATTCACCCGGCAGCCATGGGCTTCCGGGACTGCCTGGATCCGGGAAGGCGGGTGCCGCAGGCCCCCTGACCCGCCTTCATCCAGCAGCCATGGGCTTCCGGGACTGCCTGGACCCGGGAAGGCGGGTGCTGCGGGCCCCCTGGCCCGCCTTCACCGGCCAGCCACGGGCTCCCGGGACTGCCTGGACCCGGGAAGGTGGGTGCCGCGGGCCTCTGGGCCCACCCCCAGCCGACTGTCGTGGCACTTCTGGCTCCCCCAACGACTCACAGCTCACACTTCCAGTTTAGTAAATTTCGCAACTTTGTACATCAGATAAGGCGCACCGGACTATGAGGCGCACTTCCGGGTTCGAGGGAAAATTTTAGTCAAAAGGGTGTGCCTTATAGTCGTGAAATTACTCTAGTATGTTTTCCTTAAGTGTAGTTATTTTTTCTAGCTCATTATTACATACTCCCTAAAACAAATAAATTTCTTTATAGGAGAACATGATCAACTTTTTTCTGGGAACAACCAACAACAGCCTAACTCAGGAGGAGGTAAGGAGCCTGTATTGGGGTATTAACGTTTGTAAACACCTGTGCTTGGTTGGAGTAGGGGGTCTGATTTGCTGTTTCCTTTTTTTTTTCAGGGACTGAGCTTTTGAATTGGTTTTCAAAGCGTGCACATACAGACTCTCAATCTCAGTAGAGGTCCAATAGTGGATGATTATAGGGACCTGCACTTAATGTGTTAGTGGGGCTGGCAAAGTTACTGACAGTGAAAGGCCTGAGATTTTCCTGATCAACAGCTGTCTTTGGAGGTGAATTACCTTTCTAATAGTGGAGAACTGGGGCTGACATCAGGATGAGGGCTGGAAGAGCGCATACTGTAGGGCAATTTGTTATTCCTCTTTTCCTGTCCCGATCTCTACCTGGGTTTCTGCTGTCCATTCTAATCTGCACTGAGATTTTCTTTGATTTTTGAGGGGTTTTTTTTTGTTTGGTTTGGTTTAGGGTTTTTTTGTTTGGTTTTGTTTTTGTTTGGTTGGTTTGTTTTGTTTTTTGGTTGGTATTTTTGTTTTGTTGTTGTTTTGTTTTTTGTTGTTGGTTGGTTGTGAATTGTTTTGTTTATTATTTTTTCTTAGTGTTTTGTTGGAGTGGTTTGGGGTTTTTTTTCGTCCTTGATTTGCAGCAAGATCACACTGTTTTCTGGCTTCTTGTGTGTTGGGATGTGAAAATCCTTATATATAGTGATTAGCTAAGGAAGGGGACAACTCCTTTAGTCTGTGCCGCTTTCATAAGGGTGAATTTGGTCACCGTGTTCTAGCTTTAACATATATAAGCTTTGTTGCCAGTACTGTGGTCTGTTTTTAGGAATCAAATTAAATTAAACACCAAGGCAGTCAAGCAGACTGGGGAGAGGAGGGGAAGATTCTTAAAGTATTCTCTTACCAAACCAAACAGTGTTTCAGTGAGGAACGGCCAAAGCTCCCATCATCAGGTGGCAGGCTCAGTGCCCTCTTGGAGTGTTCTGGTGTTGAGCTCACAGTGTCTTCATATGGAGTACAGTAGTTTCACGAATACAAGCCGCACGGAGTATAAGCCGCACTTCCGGTGCCTCGACAATGTTGCTGTCTTTGTCAATAGATAAGCCGCACCCCGAATATTAGCCGCACTTTCGTTCGTAGCGAGAATCCGTGCGCAGCTTTCCACAAATTGGCCAATTAGTAACAGGATCGCGGCATAGCGGGGTTTACTGGCTCGGGCGGGGCCAGGAAGGCTCGGCCCAGCTCATGGTTGCCGACGGGGCCGGCCGGGTGGTGCTGCAGCCGCCGCCGGCGCTCACTGGCCCCCCTCTCCCGTCAGCACTGCCTCCGCTGCCGCGTTTGCTCGTCCCTGCCCGGCGGGCCAGCCGCTGCCGCCGCTGCAAGGCACGCCGGCCACCCCGCGCCATGTTAGCTCGCCCGGCCGGCAGGGCTGCCACCGCTGCCAGGCTCTGCCAGCGGGGCGGCCGCCGCCAAGGCTCACCGGCCGACCCCCTCCCGTCTGCACCGCCACCGCGTTTGCTCGCCCTGGCCGGCACTGCAGGCCCCCGCACCGCCGGGCTCTCCCACGCTGCTGGCCCCGATTCTGCTGGGCTTCCCCTGCTGCCAGGCAGCCCACCCGCCGGCCTTCCTGCTTCTGCCATGCTCCCCTGCACCGCTAGCCCCAGTTCTCCCGGGCTCCCCCGCCCTGCTGGCCCGGGCTCTGCCACCCCCCCTGCCCCGCCCTGCTGGCTCAGGCTCAGCCGCCCACCCCCACACTGCAGGCCCCGCCTCTGCCAGGCTTTCCCACCTCAGCCGGGGCCGACCGGGCTCCAGCTTGGCTTGGGGCTGCCGCGGGCTCTCACTTCCGTGTTGGCAGATTTTAGAATTTTGTTCATGTATTAGCCGCCCTCGAATATTAGCCGCACTTCCGGGTTTCCACCAAACTTTTGGTCAAATTGGTGCAGCTTGTATTCGTGAAATTACTGTACTCAGTCTGATACCTTACATTTGTTAAGCTGTGGTTCTAGAACATTGGTTCAGAGGCTGCTGAAGTGAGACTATGGGTGAATCTGAGAGTGAGAAAAAGAGAAGGATGGGTAAGAAAAAAACCAATAAACTTCCCAAAAACCCCTCATTTGGTACTGCACTTAAATTTGCTTAGAATGATTCTATTAAAGGTCTTCAAGATCTGCAAAGAGGAAGGTTTAAAGTTAGTGTTAGTTCAACACAAAGATGAAGTAAAAAAGAGAAATGCAGATTCTCCTCTCATCTGTCTCTCTATATTTATGAAAGATCTGTGCAGCTTTACCAATAAATCTACATCAGCAAGACATTTGCAAAGTTGTAGGCATAAATATAAAAAAAATTTTCATGATCTGGAACCTTAAGTGGTTGCTGGAGCAAAGTTGAAATTAATTGTGAGTCGTTAAAGTGACATAACATAGTGGTTCTCAGGACTATCTATTATAATTGTTCTAATGAAGTTACCCCTTTAAGGCTGAGTTGCATATTTTGGAGACTATTGTGCTACCTCCATACCTGTTTCTGAAGTAGGATTTCTATTTTCTTACAGCTGCATTTTCACATGCTGTTCATGATACGAATGAAGAGCCCAAAAAAGGTAACAAGTGAAATGGAACCCTAAACCAGAGGAACATGAAGGGGGAAAGTAATTTACCACATGGCCTTTTGTAGTCTAAGCCATATTAGTAGGCTCACGAATAGAGAGTTTACCATTTTCCTGTTGGCCTAGAAGAACCTGTTGCCTTAGGAACAGTAAATGTTGAAGGGTATATCACTAGAAGCGAAATCGGAAAGACTTGGAGACTGTGTTTGGTAAACAGCAGAGAGCAAACACCTTATTGGGGCTTCACCTTCCCTCTTGATAAAATGAGAATGATACTGCTTTTGCTGGGTTGGAAACCATTTTATCATCAGTGGGAGAAATAACTAAGCATGGAGGAGAGAGAAGAGCCTTAGCACACCAATTTAGAGATGGACTGCTTACCAGCTTGCAAAATTCATATCTGGGAGACACTTCATCCAGAAATGCGCTTCTCTGAGGAGCAAAGCCTGCCATATCTTCCATCTGCTTTATGTTTTAGGGAAGTCTTTTGACTGCATTCATCATGCAGTTAAGCAAAGCTCCAGTTTTGTTTCCTTAGTCCAGTCAGTGTAAATTTCAAGGAAGTTCTGGGACCTGTATTTTTTCTAGAAGTTCTTTTAACTCCAAAGGGCTAGTGAAATTGAACATTATTATAGTCAGTTTTTTCCCCAGTCTTTTTGCACTAGTGATTTATTCACTCATTAACTCTTCTATGTTCCACAAGTAGCTGAGCATAAGGGGTTGGAAAAGTCAGAAGTCTTTCCTATAAATGAAAAATATCACCAATGCTGACAATTAGGAAAGGAAACTCTGAAAAATTCAGAAACCCCTGGGTTTTGCTGCTTATTTTTCCTACACATATTGTAATGGATATAGAACAGTTTTCTTCCATCTGGAAAAAGAGATTGTGTAGCTGATAGTGAAGGTGTGGTGTACTGTGGGATTGTGTTATCACTTGTGTAACTATTTCCCTATAAATAGACATGGGTTTAGGAAAAGCGGGCTTATTTTATACCCATCCTAAAAGTAGAAAGGAGGGAAACACACAATTCAGACAAGAGAGCAATCGGGTCCATAGGAAAAGGTTGACAGTTTGGACACAAGATGCAGAAAATCCTTTTTTTGCTGAAGAATAGAATGGGAGCATCAGGAGAGGGAGTTAGTGCAGCTCTGTGCATTATATCCAGCAGCACATGGGGAACAGGCAGTCACTGCTATATGGATGGGAAATAGTAGGCAAGGCTATGGTGTTCTCTGAAACGTGTGTACAAAGCAATTTCAAGTCAGGCTTTTGCTGGTAGCACAGCAGTACTCAGCTTGTGGAGAAGGTGTGCTCTGAGCTGCACAGAGCAGTGACCTGTGCTGGGGAGGGGCAGAAACAATGCAGTGTGCTCTTGAGGGACTGCAGTTGTTCTCTGATCTCTTTTCAGACACAGCATTGAGTGAAGATGACAATGCCCTGAAAGACAAGCAGATAGTTAAGAATTGTGTAAATCAGAAAGGTAAGTGCCTGTTCTATGGAGCAGTCAGGTGCTGCTGACCTGGTAGGCAAATAGACCATGATCCCATCATAGAATCCAGTGAGTTGAAAGGGGCACATTAGGGTTGAGTCCAAACCCTGCCCCTGCAGATGATGCCCCAAAAATCACACCATATCCCTGAGAGTGTTTTTCAGATTTTTATTAAACTCTGTCAGGCTTGGGTCTGTGGTCACTTTCCTGAGGAGCCTGTTCCAGTGCCCAACCACACTCTGGGTGAAAATCCTATTAGCAATATCCAATCTAAACCTCCCCTGACTCAGCCTCATGCCATTTCCTTGAGTCCTGTCACTGGTCATGAGTGAAGATATTGTACCTGTCTCTCCAACTTTTGGTGTCTTAACACAGAGTATGCATAATGGCAATGTACTGTCCTCACCTAAATGCATAACAAAACATATTGACAAGAGTAACTCCCTTCTGGCATGTACACAGCAGGGCAATACAGTTGTCTTGCAGCCATTTTCCTAGATACAACTGCCCTACATGGAACTCTGAAAGAAAACATCCAGATCTTCAAAGTTAGCGTTAAAAATGTCTGGATTTTCTTCTACCATGTGAGTAAAGATTTTTTTCTGTCCGTTGGTGATGCACTCAGAAATACATATAAAGGAAGACATCCCTTAGTGTGCACAAACCGAAGAGGTGCAGTGCAGAACTCACCCAGGATGTTCCTTCCTGCCTACTCCTAGCCTGCCCATTCCTCTCCCTATGAGCACAGAGATGTTGTGCAGAAGAAATTTAAATATTTTCCCGTCCCTGATTTCCATAAATTTGGGAGGGCTAGGGAAGTTGATTCAAAACCACAAAAAAACCACCCCAGCATCCTGGCCATAAAGACAGGGGTCAGAGCAACAATTGTTCAACTTCTTTGCTGGGGCTGCTAGAGCTGAAGAGTCATATAGGAGAGGGATTCTTCATAGTGCCTTTCAAATATTCATGGACTAAAAGATCAAGCATTGTACCTCAGAGAACATTGTGTCTGCGTCCTAGAAAGTAAAGCTGAAGGTAGAGGAGAGTCAGAGTGCAGTAAGAGAGGAAGGTGGAGAACTATTAGGGAGCAATGCTTAGAAAGCCAGAGGCATGTGGGAAATGCTGATGGGGCTGATGAACTATTCTGTCAGGACAACATTCTGTCTGTCCTCTTACCTGCCACAGTCATAAGGAGATTGTTCCTTGTGTTCATACTATGAAATGGTGGAGCCTGGAAGCTCCAGTGCCCCAATTACATCCACTGACAGTTGTTATAAGCAACTGTTTTATTCCTCACCAGTACTTTCTTGAAAGCTGTAAAATTTTGCTCTGTTTCTCTGCCTATGTGGAAAACACCACAGCACCATAGAGCTGAGTCTTGAGCTAGGTCCAGACCTGGACTGTGAAGTTCTGCAAAACTTACACTTTCTTAGATTTTTGCTACTATTGAATTTACTAATTTTACATTATATTGCAATCTAAAAAAATCTGTTTTCATCTTTTTACATGGGGTAGACTAATGCAGTTGGTGCTTCATTGGTTTTAGGAAATCACACTCAAAAAATATTGTGTCCTGTTCTTGTGACTGAGATGTCACAGTGACTCTAAGCAATACTTTGCATATAGTAAGAATAGTGAAACAAAGTTTTCCTAATGACTCTTGTCTTCCTTGCTGTAGTTAAGTTCCTCTCCTTTTAGCGATATTAGTTACAGCCACAGGGAACAGACTATTTCTTCCTCTTCTGCAGGCTTTCTTGCAAAGAAAGACATTGGAACATCTTCCTCAACTGTCCTCTTTCAACCCTGATGTTCCTGTTCCCATGCAGTTTATATATTTTTGTTTCTGATGATTCCTGCTGTCTTCTGATTTCTTGCTGTGTAGTATGTATCTTCTTGGGAACAGTACCCAAAGCTGAATGCCAGGCTGTCATTTGGTCTTGTCCAAAATGAACAGAACAAGATCTATTCCAGGCGTTATTCCCAGTCACTCACTTGCCAAGGTATTTGCTCTTTTGCCCTGATACAATGTCACTGGCTCTGCTGACGGTGCACATTGATCAAATGCTGTGCAGAGATTTTGCTGAGATGGTTATTCTCCTTCACACAACAGGCAAACTGCTCATTTCTACCTGAACTAACCACCTTGTAATTGTCCTTAAACTCAACCTCAGCCTTAATCCTCTTCCCTAGTGTTGTAGGCTGGAACTCCAACAGTGTCATTCCACTGACTGAAACACACCATCTACTTCATAACCCAAATCATTACTGAGAATATCTACTACTGGGCCTCCTCACTATCACCGTATAATTCCTGGTAGAATGGTAGAATAGGTGTAATCCTGATTGTGTCTAGTTTAAAATCCCTGTATGTTCCTTCACACACCTCCTGTAGCTGAGGGTAATTCAGGCAGAAACTCTTCCGAGCTTTTTCCTGAATTGCCTTCGAGACAGCAGGCAAAATGATCCAGGATGCTACTTCCAAGAACTGTAAGTCAATGTTTCTGCAAAAGCTCATTAATTTATCAGGTGAAGAAGTGCTGCGAGAGGAGCCTTATGAAGCACTCTGACCTCTACTGTTGGCAATCAGGGCTATACTCTAACTCAGTTTCTATAATTAGGCAGACCAATTATGATCTATAATCACAGCTTGTGATTTTTAGGACATACCTGTTTATGCCAGTGCGAGTATTAGCACACCAGCCAATGCTTTTCAAATCCCTTTGCAGGCAACCCTTTGAGATTCTTTCTAGAAAGAATGTAATTCTTGACTTCTGGACTAGACAAAAAGGTCAGGCAAAGAATAATGGCCGAAGCACAAAAGTGAAACTTGGTGTCTATGGACAGCCCTTAAAAATCCTGATGGACTACTGTGCTCATTGATAGAGTCCATGGGAGTGGCTGTGCATACCGAAAATGAATTCAGTATGGCATCAATAGAAGAGCC